>NC_088880.1:14968712-15582554 GCF_032884065.1 Artemia franciscana | reverse complement strand
ACCAATAAAAAACTAAAAAAAGGCAAAAACTACAAAAAAAAACTAAAAACTAATAAAAAAAAGTAAAAAAGCTAAAAAACTAAAAAAACTAAAAAAACTAAAAAAAGGTAAAAAACTAAAAAAAAATAAAAAATAAAAAAAAACTAAAAAAAAGGAAAAAAACTGAAAAATAAGCTAAAATAAAGGTAAAAACCAATAAAAAACTAAAAAGAAAAAAAGGAAAAAACTAAAAAAAATTTTCATCTAAAAAACTAAAAAAAACTAAAAAAGGTAAAAACTAAAAGAACTAAAAAAGAAAAAAATTAATGACGAAACTCAAAGAGAAAGCGACCAGGACAAAAGGAATGTTCGATTAGCAATCAACAAAGCACCGGGACACAGGGAGTATAAATGACGACCAGGACATAAGTAAAAAAAAAAACTATCTATATATATAAAAATAAGTTGTCTGTGGATCTGTGGATCGTGGATCAGGTGACGTCACCTGAAAAAACTGGATCAGGTGACGTCAAAACTGAAAAAACTAAAAAAAGGCAAAAACTACAAAAAAAACTAAAAACTAATAAAAAAAATAAAAAAGCTAAAAAACTAAAAAAACTAAAAAAAGGCAAAAACTACAAAAAAAACTAAAAACTAATAAAAAAGCTAAAAAACTAAAAAAACTAAAAAAAAGGCAAAAACTACAAAAAAAACTAAAAACTAATAAAAAAAATAAAAAAGCTAAAAAACTAAAAAAAACTAAAAAAACTAAAAAAAGGTAAAAAACTAAAAAAACTAAAAACTAAAAAAAAACTAAAAAAAAAGGAAAAAATTGAAAAATAAGCTAAAATAAAGGTAAAAACCAATAAAAAACTAAAAAAAAAAACTGAAAAAACTAAAAAAAGGCAAAAAACTACAAAAAAACTAAAAACTAATAAAAAAAGTAAAAAAGCTAAAAAACTAAAAAAACTAAAAAAACTAAAAAAACTAAAAAAAGGTAAAAAACTAAAAAAAATAAAAAATAAAAGAAAACTAAAAAAAAAGGAAAAAACTGAAAAATAAGCTAACATAAAGGTAAAAACCAATAAGAAACTAAAAAGAAAAAAAGGAAAAAACTAAAAAAATTTTCATCTAAAAAACTAAAAAAAAACTAAAAAAGGTAAAAACTAAAAGAACTAAAAAAGAAAAAAATAAATGACGACACTCAAAGAGAAAGCGGCCAGGACAAAAGGAATGTTCGATTAGCAATCAACAAAGCACCGGGACACAGGGAGTATAAATGACGACCAGGACATAAGTAAAAAAAAAAATTAACAAAACTAAAAAGAAGGTAAAAACTACAAAAAAACTAAAAAGAAAAAAAAACTAAAAACTAATAAAAAAACTAAAAAATCTAAAAATCTAAATAAACTAAAAAAGAAAAAAAAGGAAAAAAATAAAGGAGAAAAACAAAACTAAAAAACGAATGTATATACAGACCGGTACACCGGGATACAAATGACGACCGGGACACAGGGAATATAAATGACGACCGGGACACAGGGACACAACTACAACGGGGACACCGGGGGAAACAGGGGGATATAAATGACGACCGGGACAAAAAAACTAAAAAGAAAAAAAAACTAAAAACTAATAAAAAAACTAAAAAATCTAAAAATCTAAATAAGCTAAAAAAGAAAAAAAAAGGAAAAAAATAAAGGAGAAAAACAAAACTAAAAAACGAATGTATATACAGACCGGGACACCGGGATACAAATGACGACCGGGACACAGGGAATATAAATGACGACCGGGACACAGGGACACAACTACAACGGGGACACCGGGGAAACAGGGGGATGTAAATGACGACCGGGACACCGGGACAGGGAATGGTCGATTAGCAATCACCATCAACATAGCTCAAGGGCAATCATTAGAATCATGAGGTATAGATCTGAATACAGATTGTTTTCCCATGGACCATTATATGTTGCATGTTCAAGAGTCGGTAAACCTGACAATCTATTTATATGCAAAGACAATGGGACAGCAAAGAATGTTGTATATTCGCAAGTTTTACGTAGTTAAAACCATATATATATATATATATATATATATATATATATATATATATATATATATATATATATATATATATATATATATATATATATATATATATATATATATATATATATATATATATATATATATATATATATATATATATATATATATATATATATATATATATATATATATATATATATATATATATATATATATATATATATATATATATATATATATATATATATATATATATATATATATATATATATCTATATTCACAGGTGGGACATAGGGACACAACTACAATGGCGCGTAACTATTATGGCGCGTAACGACTTACGCGCGCGGGGGGGCTTGGGGGGGGCGCGAAGTGCCCCACCAACTAGGTGTTGGGGTGGCGCGAAGCGCCACCCCAACAGCTAGTATATATATATATATATATATATATATATATATATATATATATATATATATATATATATATATATATATCTTCTATCTATCTTCTATATATATAAAAATAAGTTGTCTGAGTGTGCGTGTCTGTCGAGTGACGTCATGTTTGTCTGTCGACTGACGTCATGTTTTCGACTGACGAAATTACAGACCGGGACATCGGGACACAAATGACGACCGGGACACCGGCACATAGGGAATATAAATGACGACCGGGACACTCAAAGAGAAAGCGACCAGGACACAAGGAATGTTCGATTAGCAATCACCATCAACAAAGCACCGAGACACAAATGACGACCGGGACACTGGGAGTATAAATGACGACCAGGACACAAGTAAAAAAAACTAAAAAAAAAAAAAAAAAGGTAAAAACTACAAAAAAAACTAAAAAGAAAAAAAACTAGAACTAATAAAAAACTAAAAAAGCTAAAAAACTAAAAAAACTAAAAAAGAAAAAAAAAGAAAAAAAGGAAAAAAATGAAAAATAAAAGAGAAAAACAAAATTAAAAAAATAAAAATAAAAAAAAAACTAAAAAAAAAAAGGGGAAAAATACAAAAATATATTTCATCACATACCATTTCAAAAATGAATGTACATACAGACCGGGACACCAGGATACAAATGACGACCGGGACACAGGGAATATAAATGACGGCCGGGACACAGGGACACAACTACAACGGGGACGCCGGGGGGCACAGGGGGATATATAAATGACGACGGGGACACAGGGAATGTTCGATTAGCAATCACCATCAACAAAGCTCAAGGGCAATCATTAGAATCATGAGGTATAACTAAAAAAACTAAAAAAAGGTAAAAAACTAAAACTAAAAAAAAGACCAATTCAAAAACGAATGTATATACAGACCGGGACACCGGGACACAAATGACGACCGGGACACCGGGACACAAATGACGACCGGGACACAGGGAATATAAATGACGGCCGGGACACAGGGACACAACTACAACGGGGACGCCAGGGGGCACAGGGAGATATATAGATGACGACGGCGACACAGGGAATGGTCGATTAGCAATCATCATCAACAAAGCTAAAGGACAATCATTAGAATCATGAGGTAAAGATCTGAATACGGATTGTTTTCCCATGGACCATTATATGTTGCATGTTCAAGAGTCGGTAAACCTGACAATCTATTTATATGCACAGACAATGGGACAGCAAAGAATGTTGTATATTCGCAAGTTTTACGTAGTTAAAAACATATATATATATATATATATATATATATATATATATATATATATATATATATATATATATATATATATATATATATATATATATATATATATATATACAAAAATAAGTTGTTTGTCTGTCTGTCGACTGACGTCATGTTTGTGTGTCGACTGACGTCATGTTTGTCTACTGACGTCATTATAAGGATTGAGCTGTATGTCGTCATGAAGTTGTTTGTCGTCTGACGTCATGTTTGTCGACTAACGAAACTACAGACCGGAACATCGGGACACAAATGACGTGTTATGTCTGTTATAACGTAATAGAGGCAACAATCTTGACAGGGCCTTTTGAGGGTGAGGCTTTTCTTATACCACGCATTCTCATGATTCCAATGGATCTGCCTTTTCAACCTAAAAGATTGCAATTCCCAATTTGATTAGCATATTTAGTTTTCAAAGTCAGAAAAGAAAGCGTGCCGAGGAATCAAAAGAACAGCAAGGAAACAGGCTTGAGGCTAAAGAACGCAAAACCGCGCAGTTAGATGAAGATCCACCTGGACAGCGAGAGTCAAAACATATCAAAACTGAAAATGATAGCGATGATGATTGGGTTTGGGATCTTGACTTTGATAAGGTGATCAATGCCTACCAGATTTTAGTTAAAAAAAAAAAGGTTCGGCGATATGTATTTCATAGTGAAGCTGAAAAATAAAGAAGAAAAAGAAAACTGAAAAAAGAAAAAATGTAAAAAACTAAAAAATACTAAAAAGAAAAAACACTCAAAGAGAAATTACAGGCCGGGACACAAATGACGACCGGGACAGAGGGAATATAAATAACGACCGGGACACTCAAGGAGATATTACAGACTGGGATACCGGGACACAAATGACGACCGAGACACAGGCAATATAAATGACGACCAGTTTACAGGTATTTAAGAATATCGTTCAAAGACAAATTTTTAATTGTAAGAAGACCGTTGAAAGAGAAATTTCTAATTGTAAAATGACTGAAGAACCTACAATGGCAACACCCGAGGAAGCTGCTCAAGACGAATGTATTCACGCCGAAGTAGCTGAGTTGGAAAAAGGGTTATGTTTCAGGTTCTAGGTCCGAGAGGCTCAGGTTCAAAGTTTGAACCTTGGCTTTAGCATTAATACAAAAGAAGAAAAAAACTAAAAAAAGGTAAAAACTACAAAAAAACTAAAAAGAAAATATATATATATATTTATATATATCATCTTTTCCACAAAAATAATAATTTAGTGCTTCTGCTTAAAAACAGCAATTGAATTGATGCCTCCTGATACGCAACAATCAACAAAGTGGCAATCGTTGTGGTCAGTGATCAGTTCTTACCTCGAGATAATATTCTTTATAGGCGAAACAATCAGTTGACAAGAATTGCTTAAACACATCGATGTTACGATGCCCTACAATATCCTGACGAATATAAATGACGCCCGGGACACTCAAATAGAAATCACAGACTGGGACACCGGGACACAAATGATGACGGGGACACAGGGAATATAAATGACGACCCGGACACAGGGACACAACTACCACGGGGACGCCGGGGGGGCACAGGGGGATATATAAATGACGACGGCAACAAAGGAAATGGTCGATTAGCAATCACCATCAACAAAGCTCAAGGGCAATCAATAGAATCATGAGGTATAGATCTGAATATGGATTGTTTTCCCATGGACCATTATGCGTTGCATGTTCAAGAGTCAAGTATAAGTTCAAGAGTCATGTTCAAGTATATATATATATATATATATATATATATATATATATATATATATATATATACTAGCTGTTGGGGTGGCGCTTCGCGCCACCCCAATACCTAGTTGGTGGGGCGCTTCGCGCCCGCCCAAGCCCCCCCGCGCGCGTAAGTCGTTACGCGCCATATTAGTTACGCGCCATTGTAGTTGTGTCCCTGTGTCCCACCTGTGAATATAGATAGATTTATATATGTGTTTCAAACTACGTAAAAATTGCGAATATACAACATTCTTGGCTTTCCCATTGTCTGTGCATATACAAAGCCGTATGTACTAATAATGACGTCATATGCAAACGCTCTTTTTACAAACAAACAAACATGCATACACACAACTCGTTTTTATATAGATAGATAGATAAATAGATGCAATACAAATTAACTGCGTAAAACTTGCGAATATACAACATTCTTCGCTGTCCGATTGTCGCTGCATATAAATAGATTGTCAGGTTTACCGACCCTCGAACATGCAACGTACAATTGTCCATGGGAAAAACAATCAGTATTAAGATCTATACCACATTTTTCTAATGATTGACCTTGAGCTTTGTTAATGGTGATTGCAAATGCTAATCGAATTGGGAATTGCAATCTTTTAAATTGAAAAGGCAGATCCGTTGGAATCATGGGAATGCGAGGAATAAGAACAGCCACACCCATAAAAGGCCCTGTCAAAATTGTGGCCTCTATTAGGTTTTCAATTTCACGTCCTGAAATTGAGTCTACTGGGAGCTTGACCAGAGTCATCGTTTTGCAATCGGACACGCATATTTGTAGTTAATTTTAATATTTTTACCTGTGCCCATAAATTAGAATTTTTCAGGCAAGCATTCATTTCGTCTGCAGGAGTTGATCTAGGTATTATAGGTAATGTTTGCCTGAAATCTCCCGCAAGCAATATTAATGTGCTGCCAAAGGTTTCAACTTCCCTCTCAAATCTTTCAAGCATTGATCCAGAGCCTCGAGCGATTTTTTGTGTGCCATTGTGCACTCATCCCAAATAATAAGTTTGCATTGCTGCAATACTTTACCCATCCCAGATGATTTGGAAATATTGCACGTGGGAGTTTCTGTAGAATGCAAATTCAGAGGCAATTTCAAAGCGGAATGAGCAGTTCTTCCACCAGGCAGCAATGTTGCAGGTATTCCGGACGACGCAATTGCCAACGCTATATTATTTTTTGATCGAATTGATGCCAGAATCAGTTTTATCACAAATGTTTTACCAGTACCTCCTGGCGCATCCAAAAAGAAAATTTCCTCCAACGTTGTTATCGACACAATGCATTATCGTATCATAAATGTCTTTTTGTTCCGACGTTAACTTGGAAATGTTATTTTGTACATACGACAATAGATCACTCGTACTGTAACTTTGTTCACGATCCAATTCTACACATGTCGAAACAGCAGCGATACGGTTAGGTGAAGGCATTCCCAAAACCTGAAGAGGTTTGTTTGCCATATGTACGCACAAATCTTCTATAATAACTAAAGTGTAGTTATAAATTTCTGATGTAAAATCAAAAGTCATATCTGACCTCTCTAACTGTTTTCGATGGAGTATATCTTCGGACATTTTTGACTTATATTTTTCCCATAATTCTGTAGGAGCTGATGGAGAGCAAGTTGTTAAAATGATGCCAAACAATGCACGAATTTGACTTAGGGTTGACGTTTCGCACGCGTCATTGATGCAGTTATCCCAGTGTTGGTCATTCTCCAATAAATTCAGAGCTTGGCATGCACTACGGTAAGTGTCATGTATAGTACCGTTTACAGTTCTCAAATACTCAAAGGATGTCGGACCGGGTACATTCACCAAAAGCAGGCGTAGAAAGAAGCATTCATGTTGATTGGGGTGAACGGTGTAGAGTCTTCCTATCTTGGTATCTTTGAAGATGGTAGGTTGGCCGTCGACTGACTTACCCTGTTTTCGACGTTCAAATACTTTATTTTTAGTATTCCACGTGTAATACGAAGGCACTTCAGTATACAGCAGTTTTTTTGCAAAAGAATCATTTTTGCAAAGCGAAAAAAAAGCTGTTAATGTTGTATCCGGTGGATTCAGGACTCTTTGTTGCACGTTGGTTTCCGTGAAATAAACACGTTGACCATTCTGTAAATGTACCTCTAAGTGAACAACAGCTGGACTACGTTCATGTATCGGAAATGAAAGAATTCGCCAAACAGCTTCATTACTGCTTATGTATCTTCCAGCCTGATATTGTACGATTTCGTCGAAATCTTTGATTTCGGGCTGCAAGCCAAAAACTGCCATGTCACTGCCTTTGTTGACGTATTTACATATGTATTTGATTGCCTTTACGGAGTTACAGTATTCAACGTTTATGTGTGCATTAAATGTTTTTGATAATAATGGGGAATATGGAACAACCCACTGGTTATCTACTTCGATGGTGGTACCGTTACGCTTCTTTATTATTGCTGTTTTACCGCCATCTTCAGTAGATCTTCTTCTATATTGTGGGTAACCATCATTGCCAGTAATTGTGTTTGATACTAAAAGTCGAGGATATTGCTTTGTGCACCTTCCATTGGCCATGCATGGTGAATTTTCGTTCAGTGCACCGCAAGGTCCATGTATCATATTTTTTACAATAATATCATGTAACCCCTTATCGACATTTTTATCAGGTATTTCAGCGGAAATCACATCATCAATTTCGTTCGAAGTAATTTTTTTATGTAGCCAGATTAGTATATGTGCGTGTGGCAAACCTCGTTTTTGCCATTCCACTGAGTACATCCAGCATCGCACTGACCCAAACACTTCAAGTTTTACTATGTAGTTTATCAGTGATTTCAACTTTTGCCAGAGGACACGGGCCGTAATGTCATGCCTATGAACCGCCGATTGTCCTTGAAGTAAAAGCTGCAGTATCTCGTCCCAAGATTGATTACATGTAAATGTAATAAAAAAATCTGGACGACCATAGAGACGAACATACGCAATAGCATCTTGAGCATATTCATGCATATGACGGGGACTGCCAGCATATGACGAAGGTAAAATTGTTAATCTTCCAACGTTTGTGGTATTACCGTCATTTATAACTGCATCTCGCAAATGAATTTATTGTTCAGAGCGGAGCTTGGTCTGATTCAGGCGGATATATAGCAAACGTTCTGATTCAATTTTAGCATACATATCAACGACAAATTGGTGAAACAATTCACGGCATTTTAAAATACAATTTTCTTCATCCTGCCGAATCATTAGTCTATAGGAATAATAATGCATTGCACTGCATTTCTTATTCATTTCTTTTTTAGTGGCTGGATTCATCAATTTAATATTAAAGTGATAGCCGTCGGCTCCATCCCAAAAAATGATAGGATATTGTAGGGCATCGTAGCATCGATGAGTTTCAGCAATTCTTAACAACTGAGCGTTTCGCTTATGAAGAATAATATCTCGAGGTAAAAACTGATCACCGACCATAACGATTGCCACTTCGTCGATAGTTGGAGCATTGTATCTACGCACATGTTGGCCAGGAGGCGTTTTGTCAGCGGAAATAAAAAATTTTAACGTATCAGTAGGCATCAGATCGATGGCTGTTTAGAACAGACGCACTAAATTATTATTTTCGTGGAAAAGATGTTGCAATTGGGAAACGATTGTCCTCTCAACGTTGGGAGATTGTAAAAATTTATGATTATCGCCTGAGAATGGTAGAAGGGACCCTGCTCTATGATAAATTTGCCCTTTTACTTTGAAAGTAGACATAAATTGATCTGGATTTTCGATTTGGGCTCCAAACGACGTCATTTGGAAACATGAGTTGTATTTTCTGATTTGTGACAAAAAACGCTTAGATTCTGACGTAGTTCCAGTAGGGAAAGTCTTCAATGGCTCTGGTGGTGCAGCCAATTGTAGAGGAAGTTTAACTTTTTCTGAGGCGCAACACATTCCCATTGTTTCACCATTGAATTTCAAGGCCTTGCAAATGGGACAAATTTTAGACATTGTCCCGATTTGAACACATCTACTCAAGCTATAATCATCGACTGGGTTGTACCTGAATGCTAGGCGATAACTTTCAGGTTGCTCTGATTCCTCGGCACACTTTCTTTTCTTACTTTCTCTATCAGCAGCAAGCCTGATTTCTTGCTATTCTTGTGATTCCTCGGCACGCTTTCTTTTCTTACTTTCTCTATCAGCAGCAAGCCTGATTTCTTGCTGTTCTTGTAATTCCTCGGCACGCCTTCTTTTTTCACATTCTCTTTTAGCAGCAAGTCTGCTTCCGCGTTGCTCTGGTAGTTCCTCGGCACGCTTTCTCTTCTTTCTTTCTCTATCAGCCTCAAGCCTGTTTCCTTGCTGTTCTTTCGATTCCTCGGCACGCTTTCTGTTCTTTCTTTCTCTATCAGCCTCAAGCCTGTTTCCTTGCTGTTCTTTTGATTCCTCGGCACGCTTTCTGTTCTTTCTTTCTCTATCAGCCTCAAGCCTGTTTCCTTGCTGTTCTTTTGATTCCTCGGCACGCTTTCTTTTCTGACTTTCTCTATCAGCAGCAAGTTTTTTGGCATAGACTCTTTGAGCATCTTCATCGGCTTTTGCCATTGTAAGTTCATCAGTCATTTTAAACTTAAACATTAATAGATTTCTACGTGAACATATGTCTTAAATATCTTGAATGACGTCACCGTCGTAGCAAAAATGACGACAACTAACTTGATGACGTCAGTCAACACAGAAACATGACGTCACCTGACAGACAGACAGACACACAGACAGACAACTTATTTTTATATATATAGATATATATATATATCTATATATATAAAAATAAGTTGTTTGTGGGTTATGTCTGTCTGTCCAGTGACGTCGTGTTTGTCCGCATATGACGTCTGAATTATTTCACACTAATGCAAAAGAAGAAAAAAAACTAAAAAAGGTAAAAACTACAAAAAAAAACTAAAAAGAAAAAAAACAAAAAAAGCTAAAAAACTAAAAAAAACTAAAAAAAAGGTAAAAAACTAAAAAAAACTGAAAAAACTAAAAAAAAGGCAAAAACTACAAAAAAAACTAAAAAAGTTAAAAAACTAAAAAACTAAAAAAACTAATAAAAGGTAAAAAACTAAAAAAAAAACTAAAAACTAAAAAAGAAAAAAATGGAAAAAACTAAAAAATAAAAGAGAAAAAGAAAACTAAAAAATATGAATAAAAATAAAAAAAAATAAAAAAGATAAAAACTACAAAAAAAAAATAAAAAGAAAAAACGAAAAAAACTAAAAAAGCTAAAAAAAGGTAAAACCAATAAAAAAACTAAAAAGAAAAAAAGGAAAAAAAAATTTTTCATCATATAATATAACGTCTGAATTATTTCATCATATACCAATTCAAAAACGAATGTATTCAAGCCGATGTAGCTGAGTTGATAAGGCGTTATGTTCCAGGTTCTAGGTTCAAGAGGTTCCCGGTTCGAACTTTGGCTTTAGCATTAATATAAAAGAAGCAAAAATCTAAAGAAGGTAAAAATAAAGGAGAAAAAGAAAACTAAAAAAATAAGAATAAAAATAAAAAACTAAAAAAGGGTAAAAACTACAAAAAAACAAAAAAGAAAAAAGAAAAAAAACTAAAAATCAAAAAAAAAGGTAAAAGCCAAAAAAGGCACAGGGGGTAATATAAATGACGACGGGGACACAAGGTCCGAGGTTCTAGGTCCGAGAGGTTCCAGGTTCGAATGTTGGCTTTAGCATTAATGCAAAAGAAGAAAAAAAAACTAAAAAATAAAAAAAAAACTAAAAAAAGGTAAAAAGAAAAAAAAACTAATAAAAAACAAAAAAACTGAAAAAGAAAAGAAACTAAAAAAAAAGGAAAAAAACTGACAATTAAAGGAGAAAAAGAAAACTAAAAAAATAAAAATAAAAAAACTATAAAAGGGGGACACAAATGACAACCGGGACACTGGGACACAGGGAATATAAATGACGACCGGGACACTCAAAGAGAAAATACAAACTGGGACATTAGGACACAAATGACGGCCGGGACACAGGGAATATAAATGCTATTTATATGCAGAGACAATGGGACAGCGAAGAATGTTGTATATTCGCATGTTTTACGTAGTTAAAAATATATATTTATATATATCTCTATTCACAGGTGGGACACAGCTACAATGGCGCGTAACTAATATGGCGCGTAACGACTTACGCGCGCGGGGAGGCTTGGGGGGCGCGAAGCGCCCCACCAACTAGGTGTTGGGGTGGCGCGAAGCGAGTTGTGTGTATGCATGTTTGTTTGTTTGTAAAAAGAGCGTTTGCATATGACGTCATTATTAGTACATAAGGCTTTGTATATGCACAGACATATAAATATAAATGCTATTTATATGCACAGACAATGGGACAGCGAAGAATGTTGTATATTCGCATGTTTTACGTAGTTAAAAATATATATTTATATCCATCTCTATTCAAAGGTGGGACACAGGGACACAGCTACAATGGCGCGTAACTAATATGGCGCGTAACGATTTACGCGCGCGGGGGGGCTTGGGGGGGCGCGAAGCGCCCCACCAACTAGGTGTTGGGGTGGCAGACAGACAGACACACAGACAGACAACTTATTTTTATATATATAGATATATATATATATACCTATATATATATATATAAAAATAAGTTGTTTGTGGGTTATGTCTGTCTGTCGAGTGACGTCGTGTTTGTCCGCATATGACGTCTAAATTATTTCACACTAATACAAAAGAAGAAAAAAAAACTAAAAAAGGTAAAAACTACAAAAAAAAACTAAAAAGAAAAAAAAACTAAAAAAGCTAAAAAACTAAAAAAAAACTAAAAAAAGGTAAAAAAAAATAAAAACTAAAAAAACTGAAAAAACTAAAAAAAGGCAAAAACTACAAAAAAAACTAAAAACTAATAAAAAAACTAAAAAGCTAAAAAACTAAAAAAACTAAAAAAACTAAAAAAAGGTAAAAAACTAAAAACTAAAAAAGAAAAAAACTAAAAAAAGGAAAAAACTGAAAAATAAAAGAGAAAAAGAAAACTAAAAAAATATAAATAAAAATAAAAAAAACTAAAAAAGATAAAAATTACAAAAAAACTAAAAGAAAAAACGAAAAAAAAACTAAAAAGCTAAAAAAAAGGTAAAAACCAATAAAAAAACTAAAAAGAAAAAAGGAAAAAACTAAAAAATTTTTTCATCATATAATATGACGTCTGAATTATTTCATCATATACCAATTCAAAAACGAATGTATTCAAGCCGATGTAGCTGAGTTGATAAGGCGTTATGTTCCAGGTTCTAGGTTCAAGAGGTTCCAGGTTCGAACCTTGACCTTGGCTTTAGCATTAATAGAGACACCGGGATGACGACCGGGACACAGGGAATATAAATGACGACCGGGACGCAGGGACACAACTACAACGGTGACGCCGGGGGCACAGGGGGGATATATAAATGACGACGGGGACACAGGCAATGTTCGATTAGCAATCACCATCAACAAAGCTCAAGGGCAATCATTAAAATCATGAGGTATAGATCTGATTATGGATTGTTTTTCCCATGGACAATTATATGTTGCATGTTCAAGAGTCGGTAAACCTGACAATCTAACAGCAACACAGAAGTATCGAAAGAAGGGACTAAATTGACTTTACATCCAGTTGAACTTTATCCTTTTCAATCTTAGACATCGTGACGGATGAAAACTCGGAACAATCTATATATATAAAAATAAGTTGTCTGTGTGTGTGTGGGTCTGTCTGTCGGGTGACGTCATGTTTGTGTGTCGAATGACGTCATGTTTTCAACTGACAAAATTACAGACCGGGACATCGGGACACAAATGACGACCGGGACATCGGCACATAGGGAATATAAATGACGACACTCAAAGAGAAAGCGACCGGGACAAAAGGAATGTTCGATTAGCAATCAACAAAGCACCGGGACACAAATGACGACCGGGATACAGGGAGTATAAATGACGACCAGGACATAAGTAAAAAAAAAACTAAAAAAACTAAAAAAAAGGTAAAAACTACAAAAAACTGAAAAGGAAAAAAACTAAAAACTAATAAAAAAACTAAAAAATCTAAAAATCTAAATAAACTAAAAAAGGAAAAAAAAGGAAAAAGGAAAAAAATAAAGGAGAAAAACAAAACTAAAAAACGAATGTATATACAGACCAGGGCACCGGGATACAAATGACGACCGGGACACAGGGAATATAAATGACGACCGGGACACAGGGACACAACTACAACGGAGACGCCGGGGGCACAGGGGGATATAAATGACGACCGGGACACCGGGAAACAAGGAATATAAATGACGCCAGGGACACTCAAAGAGAAATCACATACTGGGACACCGGGACACAAATGACGACCGGGACACAGGGAATATAAATGACGACCGGGACACAGGGACAAAACTACAAAGGGGACGCCGGGGGGCACAGGGGGATATATAAATGACGATGGCGACTCAGGGAATAGTCGATTAGCAATCACCATCAACAAAGCTCAAGGGCAATCATTATGCACAGACAATGGGACAGCAAAGAATGTTGTATATTCGCAAGTTTTACGTAGTTAAAAACATATATATATATATATATATATATATATATATATATATATATATATATATATATATATATATATATATATATATATATATATATATATATATATATATATATATATTCACAGGTGGGACATAGGGACACAACTACAATGGCGCGTAACGACTTACGCGCGCGGGGGGGCTTGGGGGGGGCACGAAGCGCCCCCACCAACTATGTGTTGGGGTGGCGCGAAGCGCCACCCCAACAGTTAGTATATATATATATATATATATATATATATATATATATATATATATATATATATATACATATATATACATATATATATATATATATACATATATATATATATATATATATATATATATATATATATATATATATATATGTGTATATATATATATATATATATATATATATATATATATATATATATATATATACATATATATATATATATATATATATATATATATATATATATATATATATATATATTTATATATATATATATATATATATATATATATATATATATATATATATATATATATATATATATATATATATATATATATATATATATATATATATATATATATATACATATATATATATATATATATATATATATATATATATATATATATATATATATTCATATATAATAAAAAAATCTATTTTTCAGTTGTTAAATGGCTAAAAAACGTAGAAATATGTTTTTTACTGTAGTTCCCCACCTTTAACGAGCGGTGGTTTAAGAACGGCTTTTTTTCCTGAAATCTTCTGGTCGTCAAAATTGTAGACTCTAGGCCCCAATGCTAACCGACTCTTGAACGGATGATCAACATGGGGGTCAGCATTCGGGGGTGGTGAGAACCACCTCAAAAATGCATTTATTGACAGGTCAGCAGATCCCTCACAAAAGTGAACTCAGAAGAATTCGAGAAAACAACTAAGTACTTTTTAATTTTAGAATATGACTTAATGCAAATGATGAGTCTCAGCTCCCTCCAAAAATATTGGAACTTTGAACCGATTCTGACAAAAAGCCATAACGTATTGAATATGTAGTTTCTGGTAATTATTTCTTTTAACCATAAAGGATAATTATAGTAGTTCTTCAGAGGCATAAATTTGGCATTAACGATTCCAGAGTCCATATAGTCAGAAAGTTAGGGTTTGATAAATTGCTAATCAAAACAAATGAATCTTTTTATTTCTGAAAAAGAACAAAATGTTCTAAATATTAGTTATTTCAAATAACTTATATAATCCATTTAGATACATCGATAAAAGACTTTCGATAAGTTATGACGAAAAGTTATGGTTTTGTTTTCCAAACTTGCTTTAGTAAACGAAAACGAGAAATAAATCAAGGCTATTATAAATTCCCTTTCATTTCCCATAAGATAAGACCCATAAGATGGGATCTTATCTTGTACCAATAGGCGCTGAAACCGTTTTGGATCTTCCTTTTCCTCTTGTTGTGGCGGATACCTTAAAATTGTTTAGCCAGTTCCTGTGCCGGCTTTTTCCACGCCTCTGAAAGCAGTTTAAAGATTCCACAACCAGCATAAAAATTGGTTTAAGGTTTTTCTCTAGCCATCTGGCTTGGTAATACATTGATGTCTTATTAGGAATTGCTTGAGTAAGAGCTCCCGGATTCTAGACACCCGATTAAATCACTCATAATATCAATTTGCCTGGGGAAATTGACAATGATATATCATCTCATCAACTACAAAATGTGACGTCATGTTTCCGCTTGTATCACCAGGAAGGAGGAGGATCAATCAGTTCGACGTAGCAACCACAGCTTGGAAAAGCTCGTACTAATCAGTTCCCGATTTTTGCATAAAAAGACGCGCAGTAGGCATGGAGTCGACATTTTGCACCTTATTTACTTAAGTTTGGTAAAATCAATACCAATTTATAGCCTGTGAATAAAAATTTAACTATGCCTATCCAAGACGCTAATAAACTCTGTTACAGGTCGAATATCAAACAGTTCGTGGTAACGAACTGTAGTAAGGAGCGATCAAGCTCAATAGCAACCAAAACTCTAAAAAATTGAATTTTGATATCAATAGCTACATCAAAAGAATCGCATTTTAATGCTGATTTTAAATATATAAGTTCATCAAGTTTAGTCTTACCCATCAAAAGTTACGAGCCTGAGAAAATTTGCCTTATTTAGGAAAATAGGGGGAAACACCCCCTAAAAGTCGTAGGATCTTAACGAAAATGACACCATCAGATTCAGCGTATCAGAGAACCCTACTGTAGAAGTTTCAAGCTCCTATCTACAAAAATGTGGAATTTTGTATTTTTTGCCAGAAGAAAAATCACGGGTGCGTGTTTATTTGTTTGTTTTTTTTTTGTTTTGCTTTTTTTTTTCTTTTCCCCACGGGTCATCGTATCGACCAAGTGGTCCTAGAATTTCGCAAGAGGGCTCATTCTAACGGAAATTAAAAGTTCTAGTGCCCTTTTTAAGTGACCAAAAAAATTGGAGGGCACCTAGGCCCCCTCCCACGCTCATTTTTTCTCCAAAGTCAACAGATCAAAATTTTGAGATAGCCATTTTGTTCCGCATAGTCAAAAACCATAATAACTATATCTTTGGGAATGACTTACTCCCCCAAAGTCCCTGGGGGTGGGGCTGCAACTTACAAACTTCGACCAGTGTTTACATATAATAATGGTTATTGGGAAGTTTACAGTCGGTTTCAGGGGATTTTTTTTTGGTTTTGGGGGTGGGGTTGAGGGGAGGGGGCTATGTGGGAGGATCTTTCCATGGAGAAATGTGTCATGGGGGAACAGAAATTCAATGAAAAGGGTGCAGAATTTTCTAAAATTACTATAAAAAAACAATGAAAAAATAAACATGGAAAATTTTTTTTCAATTGAAAGTAAAGAGTAGCATTGAAACTTAAAACGAACAGAGATTATTACGCATGTGAGGGGTTCTAAAATACTTTAGCATAAAGAGCGAGGTATTTAGGAGGAGATAAATACCTCGCTCTTTATGCTATAGTATTTTTAGTAATTTCAACTATTCATTCTACGGCTTTTCTGATTCAGGGGTCATTCTTAAAGAATTGGGACAAAACTTGCGATTTAGTGTAAAGAACGAGGTATTAACGAGGGTACAAACCCTCTCATATACATAATAAAAATTAAAGAATATAAAAGTTTGTTACGTAAGATAATTCTTAAGTTACGTATATTTTTTACTAATAGAAAAATTCGTTAAAAATAAAAATTTATAGTTGCCTCTTTATGTAACCGAAAAATTGCATGGCAACTAGGCCTCCTTTCCCATCCCTTATTTCTCAAAATCGTCTGATCAAAACTAAGAGAAAGCCATTTAGTCAAAAAAGGAATTAATATGCAAATTTCATTTTAATAATTTATGTGTGGAGAGCCAAAATCAAACATGCATTAATTCAAAAACGTTCAGAAATTACATAAAAAAAACTAGTTTTTTTAACTGAAAGTAAGGAGCGACATTAAAACTTAAAACGAACAGAAATTACTCCGTATATGAAATGGGTTGTCCCCTCCGCAATCCCTCGCTCTTTACGCTAAAGTTTGACTCTTTGCCAAAATTCTGCTTTTTAATACAATTAAAAGCTTTAGCGTAAAGAGCGAGGGATTGCGGAGGGGACAACCCATTTCATATACGGAGTAACGAACTGTAGTAAGGAGCGATCCGGCTCAATAGTAACCAAAACTCTAAAAAATTGAATTTTGATATCAATAGCTACATCAAAAGAATCGCATTTTAATGCTGATTTTAAATATATAAGTTT
Source organism: Artemia franciscana (assembly GCF_032884065.1). Lineage (NCBI taxonomy): Eukaryota > Metazoa > Arthropoda > Branchiopoda > Anostraca > Artemiidae > Artemia > Artemia franciscana. The sequence continues at coordinate 15,564,641 of NC_088880.1, read as the reverse complement.
CATCAAGTTTAGTCTTACCCATCAAAAGTTACGAGCCTGAGAAAATTTGCCTTATTTAGGAAAATAGGGGGAAACACCCCCTAAAAGTCGTAGGATCTTAACGAAAATGACACCATCAGATTCAGCGTATCAGAGAACCCTACTGTAGAAGTTTCAAGCTCCTATCTACAAAAATGTGGAATTTTGTATTTTTTGCCAGAAGAAAAATCACGGGTGCGTGTTTATTTGTTTGTTTGTTTTTTGTTTGTTTTTTTTTTCTTTTCCCCAGGGGTCATCGTATCGACCATGTGGTCCTAGAATGTCGCAAGAGGGCTCATTCTAACGGAAATGAAAAGTTCTAGTGCCCTTTTTAAGTGACCAAAAAAATTGGAGGGCACCTAGGCCCCCTCCCACGCTCATTTTTTCTACAAAGTCAACAAATCAAAATTTTGAGATAGCCATTTTGTTCCGCATAGTCAAAAACCATAATAACTATGTCTTTGGGAATGACTTACTCCCCCAAAGTCCCTGGGGGTGGGGCTGCAACTTACAAACTTCGACCAGTGTTTACATATAATAATGGTTATTGGGAAGTGTACAGTCGGTTTCAGGGGATTTTTTTTTTGGTTTTGGGGGTGGTGTTGAGGAGAGGGGGCTATGTGGGAGGATCTTTCCATGGAGAAATGTGTCATGGGGGAACAGAAATTCAATGAAAAGGGCGCAGGATTTTCTAAAATTACTATAAAAAAACAATGAAAAAATAAACATGGAAATTTTTTTTCAATTGAAAGTAAAGAGTAGCATTGAAACTTAAAACGAACAGAGATTATTACGCATGTGAGGGGTTCTAAAAATACTTTAGCATAAAGAGCGAGGTATTTAGGAGGAGATAAATACCTCGCTCTTTATGCTATAGTATTTTTAGTAATTTCAACTATTCATTCTACGGCCTTTCTGATTCAGGGGTCATTCTTAAAGAATTGGGACAAAACTTGCGATTTAGTGTAAAGAACGAGGTATTAACGAGGGTACAAACCCTCTCATACACATAATAAAAATTAAAGAATATAAAAGTTTGTTACGTAAGATAATTCTTAAGTTACGTATATTTTTTACTAATAGAAAAATTCGTTAAAAATAAAAATTTATAGTTGCCTCTTTATGTAACCGAAAAATTGCATGGCAACTAGGCCTCCTTTCCCATCCCTTATTTCTCAAAATCGTCTGATCAAAACTAAGAGAAAGCCATTTAGTCAAAAAAGGAATTAATATGCAAATTTCATTTTAATAATTTATGTGTGGAGAGCCAAAATCAAACATGCATTAATTCAAAAACGTTCAGAAATTACATAAAAAAAACTAGTTTTTTTAACTGAATGTAAGGAGCGACATTAAAACTTAAAACGAACAGAAATTACTCCGTATATGAAATGGGTTGTCCCCTCCGCAATCCCTCGCTCTTTACGCTAAAGTTTGACTCTTTGCCAAAATTCTGCTTTTTAATACAATTAAAAGCTTTAGCGTAAAGAGCGAAGGATTGCGGAGGGGACAACCCATTTCATATACGGAGTAACGAACTGTAGTAAGGAGCGATCCGGCTCAATAGTAACCAAAACTCTAAAAAATTGAATTTTGATATCAATAGCTACATCAAAAGAATCGCATTTTAATGCTGATTTTAAATATATAAGTTTCATCAAGTTTAGTCTTACCCATCAAAAGTTACGAGCCTGAGAAAATTTGCCTTATTTAGGAAAATAGGGGGAAACACCCCCTAAAAGTCGTAGGATCTTAACGAAAATGACACCATCAGATTCAGCGTATCAGAGAACCCTACTGTAGAAGTTTCAAGCTCCTATCTACAAAAATGTGGAATTTTGTATTTTTTGCCAGAAGAAAAATCACGGGTGCGTGTTTATTTGTTTGTTTGTTTTTTGTTTGTTTTTTTTTTCTTTTCCCCAGGGGTCATCGTATCGACCATGTGGTCCTAGAATGTCGCAAGAGGGCTCATTCTAACGGAAATGAAAAGTTCTAGTGCCCTTTTTAAGTGACCAAAAAAATTGGAGGGCACCTAGGCCCCCTCCCACGCTCATTTTTTCTACAAAGTCAACAAATCAAAATTTTGAGATAGCCATTTTGTTCCGCATAGTCAAAAACCATAATAACTATGTCTTTGGGAATGACTTACTCCCCCAAAGTCCCTGGGGGTGGGGCTGCAACTTACAAACTTCGACCAGTGTTTACATATAATAATGGTTATTGGGAAGTGTACAGTCGGTTTCAGGGGATTTTTTTTTTTGGTTTTGGGGGTGGTGTTGAGGAGAGGGGGCTATGTGGGAGGATCTTTCCATGGAGAAATGTGTCATGGGGGAACAGAAATTCAATGAAAAGGGCGCAGGATTTTCTAAAATTACTATAAAAAAACAATGAAAAAATAAACATGGAAATTTTTTTTCAATTGAAAGTAAAGAGTAGCATTGAAACTTAAAACGAACAGAGATTATTACGCATGTGAGGGGTTCTAAAAATACTTTAGCATAAAGAGCGAGGTATTTAGGAGGAGATAAATACCTCGCTCTTTATGCTATAGTATTTTTAGTAATTTCAACTATTCATTCTACGGCCTTTCTGATTCAGGGGTCATTCTTAAAGAATTGGGACAAAACTTGCGATTTAGTGTAAAGAACGAGGTATTAACGAGGGTACAAACCCTCTCATACACATAATAAAAATTAAAGAATATAAAAGTTTGTTACGTAAGATAATTCTTAAGTTACGTATATTTTTTACTAATAGAAAAATTCGTTAAAAATAAAAATTTATAGTTGCCTTTTTATGTAACCGAAAAATTGCATGGCAACTAGGCCTCCTTTCCCATCCCTTATTTCTCAAAATCGTCTGATCAAAACTAAGAGAAAGCCATTTAGCCAAAAAAGGAATTAATATACAAATTTCATTTTAATAATTTATGTGTGGAGAGCCAAAATCAAACATGCATTAATTCAAAAACGTTCAGAAATTACATAAAAAAACTAGTTTTTTTAACTGAAAGTAAGGAGCGACATTAAAACTTAAAACGAACAGAAATTACTCCGTATATGAAATGGGTTGTCCCCTCCGCAATCCCTCGCTCTTTACGCTAAAGTTTGACTCTCTCCTTACTCAATCCCTCGCTCCTTACTTTCAGTTAAAAAAACTAGTTTTTTTTATGTAATCCATATTAAAGCCAACCAAGACAAGTAAAATATTGTAAGACTAATTTAAGTAATCTAACAACAATTCACTGTTCCCAGAGGAAAGTAAGTCTAACCGACTGTATTTCAATCCCACTTCTAGATTCATGTAAACCATTAGTTTCTTCAAGAAAAGGTGTAAATAAAACGAATATGGTAAAGCTCTGGTGAACCATCTAAGGGTATTGGAATTTTTTTCAGTAATGCAAAATAGACCTGTCTCTATCACATACGTGGCTCTGATTTCAAATATCTCATCTTTGTGGCATGAACACCAAACCGTTTTTCATGAACCTTAAAATGTTAAATGTTAAGTCATTGTTAAATAAATGTTAAAGTAAAATGTTAAATGTTATTGTTAAATGGCTAAAAAACGCAGAAATATGTTTTCTACTGTAGTCCTCCACCTTCACCGAGTCATGGTTTCAAGAAGTGTTTTTTTTTTTCTTGAAATCATCTGGTTGCCAAAATTGTAAACTCTAGGCCCCTATGCTAACCGACTCTTGAATCAACATGTGGATCAGCATTAGGGGGTGGTCAGAACCACCTCAACAACTCTTTTAGTGACAGGTTGGTAGATCCCTCATAAAATCAAACTCAGAAGAGTTCGGGAAAACAGCTATTTACTCTTTTAGTTCAGAATATAACTTGATGCAAAATGATGAGTCTCAGCTCCCTCCAAAAATATTGGGACTTTGAACCCTTCCTGAAAAAAAGCCATAACCTATTGAATATGTAGTTCCTGATAATTATTTCTTTTAATCATAAAGCATAATCGTAGCTCTTCAGAGGCATAAATTTGGCACTAACCATTCCAGAGTCCATATAGCCAGAATGTTAGTTTTTGATAAATTGTTAATCAAAACAAATGAACCTATTTGTTTCTGAAAAAGAAAGAAATGTTCTAAATATTAGTTATTTCAAATAACTTATTAAATCCATTTAGATGCATCGATAAAACAACTTCGATAAATTATGACAAAAAGTTATGGCTTTGTTTTCTAAACTTGCTTTAGCAAACGAAAGCGAAGAACAAATCAAGGCTAAAATAAATTTTCGTTCCCTGTTTTGCAATTAAGGTCCTTATAATCCAGAATTCAGCTTAGTAATGAATAACTGTCTCCAACAAATTCTTTTTTTATTCTTTCTTATTAATATTCATTAAATAAGGAGTCCTGACGTATTGTACGAAGCAAAAAAAACGACAGAATATAAAAATAAAAAGAAGCCATAGTTCTTGACCAACAAAGTTTATCAATCCTTTGATTTCCGAAACTGTTTTTGTTTATTATTGTTTCTTACCTTATAAAGTTTTAATCTTAATGTTTGATTAGTCATTATCAATAGCGTCTGTTTCCTCTTTTTCTTTTTGTACACATGTAATGTATGTTTATTCGAGGGTTCTGAGTTTCACTTTCTGTTTTTGTTTTTTTTTTTGTTTTTTTTATTCAATAGTCCGTGTAAGAGTATAGAGCAGGGGTTTATTGCAAAAGATCCATTGCACCATTTAAAGTGTTCGTAAGTTCTAACCACCCCTCCCCCTTTCCTCCCCTCTAAAAGTGAAAATTTTGCTTTTGATCATAAAAAGCAGTTTGACTGGTTTATTCGTTAGAATTTCCTCTAAATAAAAAGCAATCCACCAAAAGATTATTATAGAAAATTCTCGATAAGACGAAGCTGGTAACTTCATTTTACTTGCACTTGTTCTGCAGACCAGAGGCTCCATCTTACCAATGGGCGTACCAAATAGGCGTACCATTGGGCGCTGAAATCGTTTTGGATCTTCCTTTTCTTCTTGTTGTGGTGGATACCTTCAAATTGTTTAGCCAGTTCCTGTGCCGGCTTTTATCACGCCTTTGAAAGCAGTTCAAGGGTTCCACAACCAGCATAAAAATTGGTTTAAGGTTTTTATCTAGCCATCTGGCTTGCTTATTCCATTGATGTTTTATTAGGAATAGCTTGAGTAAGAGCTCCTGGACTCTAAACACCCGACTAGATACCTCATAATATCAATTTGCCTGGGGAATGCCATATCATCCCATCACCAACAAGATGTAACTTCATCTCTCCGCTTGTGTCACCACGGAGGAAAAGGATCAATCAGTTCGACGTAGCAACCACAGCTTAGAAATCTCGTACTAATCAATTACTGATTTTTTTTTTTTTATAAAAAGTCACACTGTAGGCGTAGAGTCCCCATTTTGCACCTAGATTACTTAATTTTGGTGAAACCAATACCCTTTTATAGCCCGTGAATAAAAATTTAACTATGCCTATCGAAGACGCTAATAAAGTATGGCACAGGTTGAAGATCCATATTAAATAAGATCCATATTATCCAAATTACAAGATTATAGATCCAAATAAGATCCAATTTATAAGATCCATATTAAAGCCAAACAAGACAAGTAAAAATTGTAAGACTAATTTAAGTAATCTAACAACAATTCACTGTTCCCAGAGGAAAGTAAGTCTAACCGACTGTGTTTCAATCCCACTTCTACATTCATGTAAACCGTTAGTTTCTTCAAGAAAAGGTGTAAATACAACAAACATGGTAGTGCTCTGGTGAACCATCTAAGGGTATTAGAAATCTTTTCAGTAATGCAAATAAGACCTGTCTCTATCACATACGTGGCTCTGATTTCAAACATTTCATCTTTGTGGCATGAACACCAAACCGTCTTTCATGAACATTTTTATGCGTTGAAAGGCTATTTACCAGTGTATCTGAGCATACCATAGATGTTTAATTTTTCTTTTTCTTCTTTTCTTGCGTAACTTTTTTTTAATCGTCACATTTGCTACCGAACGTATCTTTTAAACAACCACGATCTTTTTTTAACTAAATCTTTTCTTATATTCAAAATAATACCTTTTTCTTAGTTTGACTTTCCTCTTAATTTAGTGATGAGTGCCTGCATCACTAAATACTAATAACTACGAAAGATAAATTTCAGTAGATAATACAATTATTATATTATAATGAAAATCAACTCTATAAGCTCTTTGAGATATTTTAGAGAAGGCCTTGTTAGAACTAAGTTTAGACGCTCTGTTGAATCACAAAAGAGATCAAGGCATCCTACCATGAAAAAGTGACTTCTATTAACGGAAAGGATAAGCACTTATCCGACATTGAGATCTATTCTAGCTGTAATCTACATTATAGAAGGTCCAATCTTAACCAACTAGAATCCATTTTAAATTATCAAATCATTTTTCTCTTTGTACATTACAACTTATACAAAGAAGCAAATTTGTGTAACCGTTTTTTTTTTATGCGGCTAGATATATAGCATAGCATAACCGAGATGCTAAAAACCTCTGTTGATAAAGTTGCAAAACTTAGATATACAATAATTTTTTACATTAAATAAGCTATTTTTACGTAAGTATGTACAAATGCATCTACCCAAGAAGCTTGAAGTATCTGGTTCTAAAATAAATAAACTGAGATATACAACCACATAAACATGAATGTTTCATAAATAATAAACTAAGTAGCATCTTTCGAATAAAATATATACATTTTTTACTTTAGTATGATTCAAAGCTGAACCTTAAAAGTGTGCGAACACTAATTTCGTATTTTCTTGCAGGGAATTTTGAAAATCACCAACGAATCCCAAATGAATCCAACTCTAATGAATCACGAAAACATCAAGCAATCTTAACTCTAAAATTTTTCTGTCCTGTGGCAGTTTTGTTTTATTATTATGATTATTCTTATTATTATTACTAGTGCTACTATTGTTATTATTATCATCATTAGTATTATTATTCCGTCGTCAATAAGTTCTAAGACCACACTAGCAAAAGCCTGATTATAAGAGAAAAGAAAAGATAACGACATAAGAGACAACAACGGCAAAAGCAGCGAAATAGGAGAAAACGCAAAAAGAAAATGTGCTTTTTGCGTTTGTGTTACTGTGTTTACATATAGTAATGGTTACTGGGAAGTGTACAGACGTTTTCAGGGGATTTTTTTGTTTACGGGGAGATTTGAGGGGGGGGGTGGGTTACGTGGGAGGATATTTCGATGGAGAAACTTGTCATGGGGGAAGAGAATTCCCCCATCTCCACTTAACCGTCGTCAGCGCAAATACAAGAAAATACACGTAGGTCAAAGAAAACGAAATAAAAAGACATACCTCAAAAACAACAACCTAAATGAAAAGTAACCTTGGTGACTAAATGTTACAGTTACGAGGAAACTGTGCCCTCATAGTGTTCATACCTTACCAACTTCGGATGAATTATATTTTCCTTAGCGTTCTTTTCTATTAAACATAACTGCAACATTTAAATTCTTTCAAACTGCATTCACTGATTTTTTACTTCTAGATATCTAACAATGCCTATCTGAGAGGATCACAATCTATATCCCTGACATTACTGAACTTAGATAGACCTAAAAATTTTATATTAATTGTACAAAGCTTCATCTTCAATTTAATTCAGACCTATGAGTCTTTCACAAACATCTCACAACAAACATCTATGCGTCCTGCCATGGATGAGTTGGGACATGAAGAATATTTGTAAGCATCAAAAAATTGCAAATAATCATTTCTTCTTTATCCAGAGAACTTTTACAGTTCAGAATCAGTATTATTCACAAGAAAAAGAAGAAATATTTATGATAAACAGCTATCTTAGTCGTGACTAAACCCACTTTCAGTGACGAATAGAACAAGTTTCCTCGAGTCATCGTAGGCTACAGAGATCTTTTGCCAGAACGCTTTGTCATATCCTTGTACCCCCTTGTGGTCCCCATCTACCACGGACAGTTACCCACTATTAAAATGAACTTTCGGCAAATTAAAACAGTTTAGTGACCATACTATGAGACTAGAACTCAGACAAATCGGCAAAACCGATGTTACGGTCTTCCAGCTGGTACAAATATTACTATTGACCATTTGCTCCTTACGATTCTTGTTTAATTTTTAATTTACAAGCGGAATAAAGGCTGCTTAATATCCATCAGGCTTGCCTGCTTAAATCTTTCTTAACCTGTCAAGGTTTTCCTAGGCTAACCTACCCCTACTTTGCATGAACTACATTTTGACACAGAGCAAATTACGATTCTTTCAATAACCATCATCCCTTAAAATAATGCTGACGATTACCCTTGTGCCGGTATAGTGGAAAAAGCGGTACCTCCCAATCGGGGGAACGCAGGTTCAAGTCCTATACCGGGCAAGGGAAGAAATTTTATGACCGAATTCAAAATAATTTTTTTAATTCATAGACATAATATTATTATAATGAAAACCTCAATGAGTAATTTTGTGAATGAATCCTTTTTTTTAAATGGGTCGTGACTAATATAAACGAATGAATAAGAATCGTGGTTGGTCAAGCTGTTTTAAAAAAGAATTTTTTTCTCCAAAAAAAACTTCAAAAACATAAAAAGTTGTTTGTATTCATTTGTATATTTGTATCTTCTAAATGTGTTTGTTGATTGCGTGTTTATGCTGTCAAACCACTTGTATATATTAATATTTAATAATAATCTAACTTCTGTCTAATTCTTGAATAGTGTCTTTATTTAAGGCTTAGAATTTAATTGGATTTTTAATTGTCTCAGGACTATCATCTACGATATGAGATCCGGCATACCAGGCAAGGGAAGCGAATTCCGAAAAATAATGTCCATAATTTTTACTCCTCACAACAGGCAAAACATAGCCAGCAATTTTGTCAGCTAGTTGTTGAATTGGAGCTTTTGAAGTTTGTGCTTCTTCAACAAAACGAACTATTTGTGCCAAGGTTGTATCTTGGCCAATGTGAGTCATTCTAACTATGAGTAATCCAATCTGATTAATTGATCCTCCAATAACAAGTGATCCTACAAATAAAAACTGGCCAAAATTGCCCTTTTATGCTGAATACAATAGGTAAAATTCATTAAGTTAAATGTTGCCCATAGAAAGTGACAAGCCTGGGAAAATTTATCAGATTTTAAAAAAATGGGGGGGGGGGAAAGGATCACACCGGTCTTAACGAACACCATACGAAAAACCAAACAGTTGTCATAAAGAAATTCACACCATCAGATTCAGCATAACAGATTACCCTGCTATAGAGGTTTCAAATTTCTATGACCAAAAATATTGGGTTTTCTAAAAAAAAAAAAAAATATATAAGAAGAAAGTTCAACGATGCGTGTTTATTTTTGTTTGAGGGAGGGGGTTTGTTTTCTTCTTGGGTGATCTTACTTGTTCTAGAAAATGGGGAGGGGGCTCATTAGAACGGAAATTACAAAGTGTAGTGTCCGTTTTAAGTGGCTAAAAAGAGTAGAGGACAGCTAGCCACCTCTCACACCCCTTTTGACGCCTAAAACATCCGATGGAAATTTTGAAACAGCCATTTGGTTCAACATAGTTGAAAGGTCCAATAACTACGCCTCTGAGGATGACGTAACCCTCTCCCCATAGCGCCGAGGCAAGCAACGCAATTTGCCCATCGATAACAATTTTATAGTGGAAGTTTACACGGGGGAGGGAGGTATTTCCAGACTTGATGTGATAAACGGTCAGAAAAAAAAATGTTTTGACTAAAAGTTGAAACAACATTAAAAATTAAAACAAAAAGAAATTATTCTACCCTTTCCCCATACCTCGGTCTTTACACTAAAGTTTGACTGTTGTCCCAATTCTTTAAGAACGACGCTTGATAGGGGTGTAGAATTTGAATGAGAAGCGTTTTTTTTTTTTGTTTTTTTTTAACTTTAAGAATTTAGCTTAAAGAGCGAGGATTGATGAAGGGACTATCCTTCTTAAAAACTGTATAATTTCTTATCTTTCTAAATTTTAATGTTTCTCTTTACTTTCAGTTGGAAAAACTCATTCTTTTTTTCTGCCAAAGGAGATCCGTTCAAGCAAGGTTACGATCTATTCATTGTGAGACTGTCAGGGATGGTATTTGAAATCTCTCTAAAAGGAAGGTAAAGCATTTATTTGCCGCATAAAAACATGGCTTTCATGCAACGAGCTTTTGGAGCGAATGAGGAGGGTTTTAGTAAAATATAAAAATTGTAGCATTACAGCCAGCACGGATCTATTTCAACAGTTGTTTCTGGACTGTGTTCCCTTTAACAATGAACCAACAAAATAAAACTTAGAGATCAGACAAATTCGCAAAGACACGATATTTCTTTTAAAATATATTTCAGAGTAACTGATCCTTTTCATTCAAAGAAAATAAAATATCAAACTTTAAAAGAAGAAGATATATTAAAGAACCCTAACCTTTCTTCTTGAGAACAGGCATTGATTCCCCAGTAATTAGTGACTCGTCACAAGTAGAACTCCCGGGGAAAACTTTTCCATCAACCGGAACTTTTGCACCTGGTACCACCTGAACAAGAAAAATTAGCAAGACTAATTTAGCAGCCTTAAGGTAACAATTTATTCCAGATTCTAGTAATAATTCAACCGTCCTAAAATGAAGAATCAAGGGTTCGTCAAAAATAATTTAGACTGAAATGGTTGTTTTTTATATGTACTTTTATAAATGTATTTTGGATCAAAGTGTTTAATAGAAACTGATATAACAAACAAAATAAAAAGCAGAAATTCAATTTTTTTTTTTCGTTTTACTAGTTATAAACCAATAAATTCTTATTCATCGCTCTAAGATGCCATGTTCTTTATACAGTACCAGGGGCAAAAAATAATTATTCTCTCTAGTGTGTCTTTTTTTCATGTGAAAAAAGGAGGTTGAAACGATGAAGTATTGCATTCTAAAATAAGTAATAAAAAAATATTTAAGTGTTGAAAGCTAACTTGAACTTAAATAGCCTTAGAGCTGCGGTTTTGTCACTGCTGGATTACCTAATGAACACTTTTTCAGCCTTTTGGGACCCTAAAATCCTATGAGAACCGTAAATTCATTTTCAGGTGTCTTTTGGAAAAGGGGTACCAAAATTGACCACTTTGGCACTAATATACATTGAATAAAACGAACCTGGACGTTCTGCTTGCTCGATAAGTCTCTAAAAGTGTTTAATTACATAACTCCGCCCCAGAGTTATAATAACAGCCTCAACATAAAATCCAGACCAAAAATTATGCGACTAATTTGTCATCTTAATTTTTATTCTTCCCAAAGTGTTTCGATGGTCGATTGTGCAAAATTAAAGCGTGTTTTGAGCAATTATGGTTTGAGCGTCTTGTAACACTGTTGACGACAAATAATGTCATTTCAAGCCAATGCTTTCTCTGAACGTCATTTCTTTGTTGATGGGAATTACCTTACTATCTTCAATTTTTTACACTTATTGCCCAATTTGGAACGTTTCAGAACATCTTCTTAAGCTGTTTGGTGTATTTTTTCTTAGCTTATTTTGATGATTTTCCAACCACATTTTTTTTCTTTAAATTAGGCACCGTAGTTTAGCAAAAACTCTGTATTGATTCTAAACCGTCAAAATGCTCCTACAGGGGTATTTTAGGTCTTATTTTACGCTGACTTTACAGTGGAAGCAAATCTTTGATCGGGCAGAATGAGTGACCAGTTTTAGGGATAAAACTGCAGGTTCAACTAACAATTTGGTTCAAAATGGTATTAATCATGTAATTTAAACAATTAATTTATTAATTGATCATTATTTAACATTTTTAGTACTTTCCATTTTGCAAAAGCAAGCCATTCAAAATGCTTTGAATTGAGGTTGTAAAAAAAAGACGATAGCAAAATTACAAAACGCCTTGAAAATGATATTATAAAGTAAAAAATATTCATTCTGATTCAGGCCTAACTAGTACATTAGGAACAAGGAAAGTTGAAATTGCGAGGAAAATTTGACACTTTTGACATCGTCCTCTATTTCTCCGGAACTGAGTAAATTATAGATAAAACAAAAGTTCATTTACGGTTCTCGAAGTTCAAATATACCGATATGATGATGGGTGAGAATTTTCGTCATTTTAACACCCAAGCATAACTAAACGCCAAGGAAACATAGGAACAGGCCATTTTTGATTACTGAGAACCAGCTGAAACGGCAATGATGAGGTGGAGCAAGATACCCCAATATCAAGATAAATTAATGAAATGCATGTATTTCATAAAAGTTACGTCACAAGGATTATTTACGGTGAATAAGGAAGGCTGAAAAGAAAAAGTCGGACAAATCAGACATGATAATTCCGTTGAATTGAAACTTAAGACTAACTACCTACAAGCCAATTAAAGTGCCAAATACAGTTTCTGACCCAAGGAAGTTTTATTGCCCTTTTAAAGCAGTTAATAAAAAGTACCTAGATTTTTCTGTCAAATATGCCCCTTAACATCACTATGATATTTTAGTGCCCCCCTATCTGCGAGGAAAAACAAGAAAGAGAGAAAAAAGAGGGCACATCATTGCTCCCCATTTGATACGATGCGAAATATTCATTTTCCGCGTTGCTCAAGTGCCATACTAAAGAAAGAATATCGTAAACAAATCTAACTGTACATTTAAGTGCAAGTCCTAAATTACCCATAAATGATAGGTTATAAATATATATAAAACAGATAAGACCTGACACGAATTAAAATAAAAAAAATAATACATTCAAAAATCATCCCATGTTATGTTACAACACGCAACAATCACAAGCTTTGAGCAGCGTGGGACGAAGAACGGCTGCCGGCCTTTTATAGCTTCTCTTATATTTTGCATCATGCTAGCACAATTCTGCCTAGAAAGTTATTATGGTATTAGTAGAAAATACATTTTAAAATTGGAAAAAAAATTAGCATAAATTTGTCTGCAGTTATTAAACAATATATCAATTTTATTTGGATAAAGATTCCTAGTGTTTTGCTCTAACATAATTTACAACTTCTCGCCGGGGGGGGGGAGACAAAAAAGATTTTCCAGGGAATTAGCTCTTCTGTCACATTCTAGCTATCCGAAGATTTGAATTCCTTCCAAGTGGCCATAAAATAAAGACATAGAGGTTACACTCAAGCTTCAGAAAAAAAAAGTTTCACTCCCTAGATTACATATCGGAACTTGAGTAATCTCAGATGATTGAAAATGAAAATTGAAAAATCATCTTCTTTTGTTTGTTTGTTCGGCATGTATAACATTATTGGCTTTAATATACACACAAACCTATTTTTATATACCTTAAATTATTATCAAAGTCGATTACACGATCATAATCTATAAACACATCATTGCCTATAAATACAACATCGTAGTCGATGAACACAATAGTTGTAATGCGCAACTAATTAATAATAAAAATGTTACTCATCTCTCCCTTCCCAATAAAAAAGGCAAAATAAAAATAAGAACAAAAACAACACACGAACTTTCTTTTCTTTGCAATGAAACATTTTCAATGAAAAAACTTCATTGAAAATGTCTTTTCCAGTTGTTGTGTTGTGCATGCTGTGAACTGATTCTGATTCTTGGGTCACATTAAATTCACTATCAACACCACGAATGAATACTAAGAGCTGAAATATTGGACACCAAAAAAAAAAACAATAGGACAACACAAAAAAAGTATGTTCTCAGAAACTAAATTATTTAATAGGAAAATAACTACAAAAATCTAAAATATCCAAAGACCATCTCTTTTTAACAACAATTAATTTGATTCTACAAAAAAAAAAATCCATAATAAACAAATAAGAGCAACAATAAAGATATATTGAGTCTAAAGCAAGGTCAGGTTATTTAAATAAAACCCAAGCAACTACTTCTACTAATGCTGCCTCGTTGCATAATTTATATTTCTAAGAACAACATGTTGGAAAACGTTACTCGTTTTCTGGAATTGTAAGACTATTGTTTTTGTTACTTCTTCTTGAACCCTTGAATGAAATCTTGGTCTTTCATTCTCATCCCAGCCTATTATGGGACACACTCTTTATCTCTTTCCCTTTGTAGGCTTTTTGAAAATACTTCAAGTAGTTGTATTTAAAACATTCTCTGGAATTAGATAGTCCTCTAACAATTACAAAGGTCATACAAAAGGTCACCAGGAGCCTTCCTTTCCCTCCACCAGAATTATTTTTTATAAGGGGGGGGTAGATTTTATTCAAATGAACAGTTAATTTTTTTATTGTGCAAAATATAGAAAAGGTACGCTTCTGGTACGTATTTAGAAATACGTTTCTATCCCTTCCCCCGTCCCACGACTAAATTAAGCTAATAGGTACACCTTTTACATAATTAAAGCAGAGTTAAAAAAAACCTTTGCTATATGTTCCAGCCATCTACCGAGGAAAATAAACATAATAAGCATAGGAGGTGTGTCGAAAAATGCCATTGGGCTAGTATGTTGCTGCAGAGCCATGGCTGTGATCACCACTGCACACGAATAAATGTATGATATTGTCGTGGCCAGCATTACGAGAACATCCATATTTGAAGTTCCGTGTCGTAGAGCTCTGAATGCTGCTACGTAGAAATGACGACCCCCCAATAAACTGAAAATAATTAATTAATTTGTGACTCGTAAATCACAAAGACAATTTCAAAGACTGAACTGGGCAATCAAAACTCAATAAGATATACTAAGATAATGTACTACAAGGACACGAAATAAGGCCGAAAACACCGGAAGGAATGGTAGACATTTTGGTCAAATGCTTACGGTCCATTCCCCACCCAAAAAGAGGAAAAATAAGGAAAACAATAGACACCTAAAACATCAATACAAAAATGTCAAGAAAACAAGGTAAAAGTTTTTATCGTAATAATTCTCGGCCCTTTGAAATTGGTAGGCACTATGTTTCCCAATTTAAGAGGTCCTGTAAATCTTAAATATTTAAGTCCCGCTTATTGGTGAAATTTAAATATTTAAGTCCCACTTATTGGTGAAATTTTAAAGTATTTTATAAATTTTGTCTCATTTTACTTCTGTAAAAGGTAATAACTTAACTTTCATTGACTCAAACCTAGTTCAAAACGTCTTAAAGGCACATTCGAAGCTCCCAATGTATTGATAGTCCGCTCTCAAATCGAATTGCTAGATTTCTTGCGTTTTTTAGAGCTTTTACACAATAAATCAAGACATGGCTTCGATGGAATTACACCCAGTTAGTGCCAGTTAGACAGCTAGTGGCTAAAGCCTCCAGGTAAAAAATGCTCTGGTCATTTTTTTTTCTCAAATAGTGCTTGAAATTTCTGTTGCCATGTTCCTGAGTATATTTCACATCGTCCCATAGTGCATTGAATCATACGCGTATAAGAAGTCTATCTGACTAGTCCATTTATTTCAAAAATTTTTACTGAATATCCTTTTTTAATTTTGAAGAGTTTATTTTCATGGCCAAATTAAGAAGAGTGACCAATCGTTCTAGTGACATTGAAGTTAAGGCATATAGAAGTAGACCATCATTATCATGCACGAATAAGCTTTCCCTCCTATTTGAAAGCTGTAGATAATCAGTTAATTATAAAGACAGATAGATAGATAGATAGATTTATTCACACAAAAGCCCCATTGGGCCATGATGACATACACAAAACAAACGAAAAAACGCAGCAACAAAACATAGACTGAAAAGAGACTAAAACTAATTATGTAAGAAAATCATCACGATACCTCTTACCTACCCGGACAAACTTTCCAATATTATTTATACTTAAGAAACACCTACTTCTCAGAATTTCAAAAATCCAATCGCTCTCCCCAACCCCATATCAAATATTTCCATATATTAACATATATTTGTGGTTTAAATATATAAAAAAGAAATTAACATATCAATCAAGAGAAATCATAGAAATTGAAATAGTCATTTAAAAGGGGATACGAAGGAGATTATAGATTAAATCTTATTTATAACAGTATAATTAAGAGACAGGCCAGAGCAAAGTGTAATTTGAATAATCAAGGAGATACTGAAATTTTAAAAAAATATCTTCTAACTTAAAAGACCCGATTTAAAAAGATTATTGCAATTAAGCATAGCGCAAGTTTTAGCGTGAAAGTAAACCAAACAGTTCATATCTTCACTTTATGGGTATTTTCGAAGGATCATTGTATACATCACAAAGAGACATGAAGCGTTATAGCAGACGAAAGATTAGAAAACGAACCATTTCTCCCCTTACTTAGAAGTTTACCCTATACTTACAGATGATAAATGACAAAGAAGAGAATTGTTTAGACATTGGGAATTGAATTTAAGCTGACGCCTTTCCCATATTAAATAAAAGAAAACAAGTTTTTTTTATCTGAAAGTAAGGAGCGACGTTAAAACTTAAAACGAACAGAAATTATTCCGTATATGAAGGGGCTGTTCCCTCCTCACCGCCCCGCTATTTACGCTAAAGGTTGACTCTTTCTCAAAATAATTATTTTCAAAAATAAAAAACTTTAGCGTTAAGAGTGGGGCGTTGAGAAGGGGACAGCCTCTTTCATATACGGAATAATTTCTGTTCTTTTTAAGTTTTTATGTCGCTCCTTGTTTTCGGTTAAAAGAAAACTTGTTTTTTTATTTAATTTCTAAATGTTTTTGAACTAGTACAGATTTTGGCTCACCGTACATGAATAATTAAAACGACATTTGCGAATCAATTTCGCTTATTGTTTGGCTTAATACCTTTCTCAAAATTTTGATCGGAAATTTTTGAGAAAAAAGGGGCGGGGGAGGGGGCCTAGTTGCCCTCCAATTTTTGGTTACTTAAAAAGGTCACTACAACTTTTAATTATGAACGTTTTTATTAGTAATAAATATATGTAACTTATGAATTAACTTCCGTAACGAACTTCTATATTCGTATAATTTTGTTACGTAAATGAGGGGGTCACCCCTCGTCAATACCTCGCTCTTTACGCGAAAGTTCGAATTTTGTTCCAATTCTTTAAGAATCACAAAGGTCGTTTAATTAAAATGAATAGCTCTTTTGAAATTATTAAAAATGCTTCAGCGTAAAGAGCGAGGCATTAAGGAGGGAACGAACTCCCTCATATAGTAATAATCTCTGTTCGTTTAAGTCTCAATGTTGCTTCTTACTTTCAATTGAAAATTTGTTGTTTTTTAATTTAATTTCTGATTGTTTTTTAAATAATGCTGGGAAATCAAGCACCCCTTCACGGAAACTCTCTTCCTCCATGAAAACTTCCTCCATAGGAATATTGTCCCACTTAATCCCTTCTGCCTGACCCCCCGCAAGAAAATTTCCCCTGAAAACGTCTTTATATTTCCCAATAACCAAAACCATATGAAAACAATGGGCAAAGTTCATAGCCTGCAGCCCTTCCCCCGGAGACTGTGAGGGATTAAGTCGTCCTCAAGCACAAAATTATTATATATTTCGACTATGCTGAACAAAATGGCTATCTCAAAATTTTAATCCGGTGACTTTTGGAAAAAATGAGCGTGGGAGGAAGCCTAGTTGAACTCAAATTTTTTGGTCACTTAAAAAGGGCAGTAGAGCTTTTAATTTTCGTTTGAATGAGCCCTCTCGCGACATTCTAGGACCACTGGGTTAATACGATCACCACTGGGAAAAATAAAAATAAAAAACAAATAAACACTCATAATTGATCTTTCTTCTGGCAAAAATACAAAATTCCACATTTTTGCAGATAGGATCTTGAAACCACTACAGTATAATTTTCTGATACGTTGAATCAGAAGGTGTGATTTTCATTAAGATTCTATGAATTTTAGGGGGTGTTTCCCCCTTTTTATCAAATAAGCAAATTTTCTCAAGCTCGTAACTTTTGATGGGTAAGACTAAACTTGATTAAACTTATATATTTAAAGGCAACATAAAAATCCAATTCTTTTGATGTACATATTGATATCAAAATTCAGTTTTTTAGAGTTTCGGTTACTGTTGAGCCGGTTTCTCCTTACTTACAGTTCGCTACACTAGTACTACTAAATTAAGCTGACGCTTTTCTTATAATACCAGTAAGGCTACTAAATTAAGCTGACGCCTTTGCCATAAAACCACTAGGGCTGCAAAATTAAGCTGTCGCCTTTCCAATAAAACCCCTAGGGCTACTAAATTAAGCTGACGCCTTTCCAATAAAACCACTAGGGCTACTAAATGTTGCGCATGCAACTCAAAATATCAAAAAATTACGCAAAAAATCTGGATTTTGAACGGCAAGAGATAGCAAAAGCTTTGTGAATAAGAGTAGTCATAATATACAAGAGAGATTTCCAAAATAGAATTTTAATTTATTCCTAACTTCAGCGAATGATAAGTCACTTAAATCGCCTTATATGAAAAAATATCCATCTTCAAAGTTGATTTTCAAACAAGCAATATTGCTTCCAGGCAACATATACCATTTTTAAAAAGCAAGATATAGGTAAATGAAAGACTTGCTGCTATTTTTTTATTATTATTATTATTCATGCACTATCAGAAATGAGTTACACTTTAAATAGTTTCTAAAACCCTGATTTTTGACGCCCCATTTCAAAATCTTTTTCATAGTGTGCATTCAAAGTATACAATGTCAAGATACCATTCGAGTAAGGACTTTAATTATCAAAAAGGACAATAAGAGCCATCTATTTGATAAACAACTTTCCTTTAATTGTCTCCTAATCAAAAAGAAACCCATTGCTTATGATACCATCGAAAAAGTTAAGCCTCATTTATGAAAGATATTAAAACTAATAAGAACTTGGCCATTTATTCCAATTCAGCAAAACCTGACCGAATTAGAAAACTTCAGTCCAAAGCTCCAAGAGATTATAAAAACTCTAAAGCTTAAATGACTTTTATCACACGAGTCTTCTCTAGCTCCGACTATTTTCATTGTTTGTTTTTTTTTTCGAAATCCAGATCAATAACAGAAAAGAAAGAGATCTAGAACAATTGAAGTGACATTTAATACAAGCTGACGGAATCTTAGCACCGCGGCAATTGGTGTAATGCAACAACGCGGTTGCAGTAATTCGAATGACATTTTATACGACACTATTCGTTAAACTACAGGGCGGCGCTTCAATGAAAGAAAATTTTTTCCTTTCGTTATTTCTAACAATTTATTTCCTTTCGTTATTTCCGTCATTCGTTTATTTCCAACAAAATTAACAAAAGCAAATGAAGATAATTTCCAAGCCTTCTTTGTCTTTTTAATCTTCCTACCTGAACATGACAGCCATAAAAGGAAATCTAGGAGTGGTTATACGCTATTCCAATTAATAAGAGACTCAGAATTAGTTAAAGATCCTTCAATTCCCAGGGGATTTTCTAACAGAAATTAATAAATTTGGTAAGGGTTGAAAAGAAGTCACAATTTTCTCAAAGCAGTTCGAAATTTCACCCGACAGGATTTAGGCAAAGCATTTTCTATGCTTGGTGTAGAGAAACTTTTTCGAAAAGATGTTCATAGGTCTTCCCTTTGTGAACTTCTCCTATAACATTACCTTTAAATTAAGGTGTTTAATTTACCTGAGGCCAACACAGCAGCGTACGCTTGTTCACCACCCCAATTTCTTCAAAGCTTCATACTTTTCTCTCTCCCGTGAAGTTTGAACTTTTTAAAAATCCTTTGTTATGACCTCGCCCCCCTCCTATTCGAAGATGACTGGTTATCCACGCAACCTTAGATGGATGGCAAAAGCAACTATCATTGGCAATCCATTAACCTTATCAACAAAGCATGTCCCAGTCATCATGACCCAGTCATTTCATATAACAAACGAATCGAATAAGATTTTCCATAAGCTTATTGTTCGATATACGGTCAGTCTAGAAAGAACCAAAGATTACCCTTAAACAAACCTTTCTCAAATTTGCGATGTGTCCACGCCTCAGAGCCACAATTCTTGGCCTTGGTCATTAACATGGCTTCAATATTCTAATCTTATGTGAAACACTTATCTTCTTATTCTTCCAAACGTTTTTCTAACAGCGAAAAAGCACCCAGCAGCTTTACCTAATCTTTACCTCCCCTTATACTTTGAGAATTTCTCTTTTAGGGGTATTTTCAGTGAAAGAATGCCTATCATTTAGCAATTTACAATAAAATAATTGAAAAAAAACTGAATTTGCCCCCTCCCCAGGATTATGAACGAATGAATGTATTCTATAACCCATCAATAACACAAAGGCAATGCGATGGAGTATCAAAAAGAAAAAAAAAGAAAAAGAAAGACACATTCAAAAATAGGAACAAATATATACAAAATTAAAACACGAATAAACTAGAAAATGCGTTTGGTCCCTCCCTAAATTTCCATGAATTGGCTCAACTAGCAACTAATCTCAAAACACTCATCCATAGCAACCCCCGCTCTTCCTCCAGACCAGACTTTTTTTTTGTCTTCATTTAACAAAAAAAAAAAAAAAAAAAAAAAAAACAGAAAGGAAAATGAAAAAAGCCCCCTAATACATTTTGAAATTACATCTTTTGCATCCATTAAAAAATATTGGTCCTGTAGATTTTCGTGAATTTGCACCACTGATCTCCTAGTCTCATAGATACCGTTGTGCGAAGTAAGTTAAGTAAGTTGCTTCCCACAAAAATCAATTTCTCAATTTCTCAACATATCAATAATGTTCCTTCTCTATTTCCTTTACTTTTACTCTTCTTGTCACAAGATCAATCGCTTACAAACTTCTAATACTAAACCCGTCTCTCTTCTACCAAACTTAAAGCTGATTTTCTAACTTTCTCCCTAAGAAATCTTCTGTGACTTCACAAACTATTTTCCTTAGGTTATTCCATCCATCTCTAGCATTATCATATTCATAATTCAAATTTCATACACAATTGTTCTTGGAAATTTTTCAACAAATTCTCATCAATACTACTGAATCCTTTCAAAGTCTATCAACGTCATAACTACCTGAAATGTAGTTATTCTTCCTAAATCTCAGCCAAAGTTAACTCAAGATACAACTAGATGATATGATGATCTTCACTTTTAACATCAATAACGGTAGTCCTAAAGACACAAATGCCCCATGTGATCCTGCCAGCCTTCCATTCAAAATAAATAAGTTAAAATAAGTTAACCGTCTTAAAATCCTGATGCGAAATGACATATTGACTTAGAAGCCATTTTTGTACAAAATACCGTATCGGTCATACGCATTACCGTATCGGTGATACAAAACTACAGCATTGTGTTATTGTTATTAATTTCATTCCGTACACCAAATTTGCCGAGGTTCGGATACTATATATCCCAATTATCCCAATCCCAGAGTCTTCACATTAAAAAGTCTTCACATATTGACCCACTATATTTGAAAACTCTTCGCTTCAAGTCTTAAAAGTACCACAATTTCTTACCTGAACAGGAGTAGCTAAACAAAAAAGAGCAAGATTTTCAAAACTAAGCCCCGGAAGAATACAACAATAATCCTCATGGTGAAATCCCGGAGAACCCATGATAAACATAAAGTACATCATGATGATCATAGCTGGAACACCAAAAGCCGTGGATATGAAAAAAGCTGTCCGCCATTTCTTTATTTCTTCTTTGTGATCCAAGTAGTTGATTGATCTATCTGAGGCAGTGAGAGGACTAGCATCAAAACCAAGATTCTGAAATAATAGTCACAATATAAGAAACAAAACTGTATTTTAATAGCAATAACTATCTTTTATATGAACAAACGAGGATAACAAAAGTTCCAATTGGTTCAAGTTCCAAAGTCCCAAAGACTCAAAGGTTCCAATTGGAACCCGAAGCTCCAATTTGGATTAGAAAAATATCTCTTATTCATGGAAACAGAAAGTTCGACGTCTAGCCTTCCTTCGCTCACTTTGATCGCCAAAATCACTAATATTGAAAAGTAAAAATGATATTTTTAGACAATTTAGACAAACAATTCCTGACTTATATTTAATATCTTATTTTCTGTAAAAGATTTCACAATGTCATATTTTTAAAAATTGCACCTTCTTGGCGCAATCTAATCCAAAACCATTTTATTTCTATGTGAAAAAGATTATAAAACCAATTTATTACAATAAAAATTTAAAGGAAACCAAGAGCAATTTTATTGAGACGACCATCAATAAATACAAATCAATTTTAGCTACTCTTTTTTATGTTTTAAAATCAGCGTAGACGCAACAACCAACGTGAAAGCTAATAACTGAATATTAAAAGGAAACCTGTAAGGTGAAGAAATAAACCAAAACAAACGTTAAAGAAATATGTAGAAGAATTGCATGAAATCTATAGTTCATTCCATTTCAATTTAAAACATCTCTTTATTTATGCATATTTTGCAAGTTTTTCGTTTCCTATTGTATTTCCCTTTCTACGACAGAAGAAGGTACAACCAGTATAAATTTTAGACAACAGGCGACCTATTAGACAAGCAAAACAAAATATAGAAAGCAAGTCAAGCTAACTGGTCATTGGAATTGGATTTCAAAATGTCTTAATATAACTATATTTTTCAAGCCAAACGGTTCTTATGGGATTTTTTTTATAATTTACATGTTTATAAATGATTTTTGTATGCAGGAAGATTTCTGCATGGTAGGAACACATTCTTCCAAACACTGAAGAAATATAGCCAGACAGCAAAACAAAATAATGAAATCGAGTTAGAAAGCATGTTGGTCATTAAAATTGGATTTCAAAATGTCTTAATATAACTATATTTTTCAAGCTAAACGGTTCTTATGGGATTTTTTTTGTGAATCAACCATGTATACACGAAGTTTGTGCGTGGTAGGAGCATCTTTTTCCAGACACTGAAGAAATATAGCCAAGCAGCAAAGCAAAATATTGAAAGCGAGTTGGTCATTAAAATTGGATTTCAAAATGATCTAATATACCTATATTTTTCAAATTAAACGATTCTTATGTTGTTTTTTTTTTAAATCAACCCTGTAAGCATGGTTTCTGCATGGTAGGAACCCATTTTTCCAAACAATGAAGAAATACAGCCAGGCAGCAAAACAAAATACTAAAAGCGAGTTAGAAAGCAAGATGGTCATTAAAATTGGATTTCAAAATGATCTAATATACCTATATTTTTCAAGCTACACGGTTCTTATGGTCGTTTTGATTTTAATCAACCATGTAAACATGGTTTCTGTATGGTAGGAACACATTTTTCCAAACACTGAAGACATATAGCCAGGCAGCAAAACAAAATATTGAAATCGAGTTATAAAACATGTTGGTCATTAAAATTGGATTTCAAAATGATCTAATCTATATATCTATATATATAAAAATAAGTTATCTGTCTGTATGTCTGTCTGTCTGTCAGGTGACGTCATGTTTCTGTGTTGACTGACGTCATCAAGTTAGTTGTCGTCATTTTTGCTACGACGGTGACATCATTCAAGATATTTAAGACATATGTTCACGTAGAAATCTATTAATGTTTAAGTTTAAAATGACTGATGAACTTACAATGGCAAAAGCCGATGAAGATGCTCAAAGAGTCTATGCCACAAAACTTGCTGCTGATAGAGAAAGTCAGAAAAGAAAGCGTGCCGAGGAATCAAAAGAACAGCAAGGAAACAGGCTTGAGGCTGATAGAGAAAGAAAGAACAGAAAGCGTGCCGAGAAATCAAAAGAACAGCAAGGAAACAGGCTTGAGGCTGATAGAGAAAGAAAGAACAGAAAGCGTGCCGAGGAACTACCAGAGCAACGCGGAAGCAGACTTACTGCTAAAAGAGAAAGTGAAAAAAGAAGGCGTACCGAGGAATTACAAGAACAGCAAGAAATCAGGCTTGCTGAAGTCAGGAAGTTAGTTGTCGTCATTTTTGCTATGACGGTGACGTCATTAACGGTATTTAAGAAATTTGTTCACGGAAAAATGTTTAATTGTAAAATGACTGAAGAACCTACAATGGCAACAGCCGAGGAAGCTGCTCAAAGAGTTTATGCCAAAAAACTTGCTGCTGATAGAGAAAGTAAGAAAAGAAAGCGTTCCGAGGAATCACAAGAACAGCAAGAAAACAGGCTTGCAGCTGATAGAGAAAGTAAGAAAAGAAAGCGTGCCGGGGAATCACAAGAACAGCGAGAAAATAGGCTGGCGGCTAAAGAACGCAAAACCGCGCAGTTAGATGAAAATTCACCTGGACAGCGAGAGTCAAAACATATCAAAACTGAAAATGATAGCGATGATGATTGGGTTTGGGATTTTGACTTGGATAAGGTCATCAATGCCTACTAGATTTAAGTTAAAAAAAACAAAGGTTCGTCGATATGTACTTCATAGTGACGCTGAAAAATAAAGAAGAAAAAGAAAACTGAAAAAAGAAAAAAGGTAAAAAACTAAAAAAAAAACTAAAAAGAAAAAACACTCAAAAAGAAATTACAGACCGGGACACAAATGACGACCGAGACAGAGGGAATATAAGTGACGACCGGGAACCTCAAAGAGAAATTACAGACTGGGACACCCGGACGCAAATCACGACCGGGACATAGGGAATATAAATGATGACCGGGACACAGGGACACAACTACAACGGGGACGCCGGGGGCACAGGCGGGATATATAAATGACGACCGGGACACAGGGATTGTTCGAATAGAAATTACAGACCGGGACACCGGGACAAAAATGACGACCGGGACACAGGGAATATAAATGACGACCGGGACACAGGGACACATCATTAGAATAATGAGGTATAGATCTGAATACGGATTGTTTTTCCCATGGACAATTATATGTTGCATGTTCAAGAGTCAGTAAACCTGACAATCTATTTATAAGCACAGACAATGGGACAGCGAAGAATGTTGTATATTCGCATGTTTTACGTAGTTAAAAACATATATTTATATCTATCTCTATTCACAGGTGGGACACAGGGACACAACTACAATGGCGCGTAACTAATATGGCGCGTAACGACTTACGCGCAGGGGGGGCTTGGGCGCGAAGCGCCCCACCAACTAGGTGTTGGGGTGGCGCGAAGCACCACCCCAACAGCTAGTATAAAATAAGTTGTAAGTTTGTGTGTTTGACCATGTTCTGTATTTGTCCGCATATGGGTGTTTGTTTGTCCGCATATGACGTCATTATAAGTATATAAGGCTTTGCAAATGACGTCAAAGGCTTTGTATATGACGTCATAGGCTTTGTATATGACGTCATTATAAGTATACAATATTATATCTTCTATATATATAAAAATAAGTTGTCTGTGTGTGGATCTGTGGATGGATCAGGTGACGTCACCTGAAAAAACTGGATCAGGTGACAAA
Source organism: Artemia franciscana (assembly GCF_032884065.1). Classification (NCBI taxonomy): domain Eukaryota; kingdom Metazoa; phylum Arthropoda; class Branchiopoda; order Anostraca; family Artemiidae; genus Artemia; species Artemia franciscana. The sequence goes on along the minus strand of NC_088880.1, from coordinate 15,539,289 downwards.
ACTGAAAATTGAAAAAACTAAAAAAAGGCAAAAACTACAAAAAAAACTAAAAACTAATAAAAAAAATAAAAAAGCTAAAAAACTAAAAAAACTAAAAAAAGGCAAAAACTACAAAAAAAAACTAAAAACTAATAAAAAAGCTAAAAAACTAAAAAAAACTAAAATAAGGCAAAAACTACAAAAAAACTAAAAACTAATAAAAAAAAATAAAAAAGCTAAAAAACTAAAAAAACTAAAAAAACTAAAAAAAGGTAAAAAACTAAAAAAACTAAAAACTAAAAAAAAACTAAAAAAACTAAAAAAAGGCAAAAACTACAAAAAAAAACTAAAAACTAATAAAAAAAGTAAAAAAGCTAAAAAACTAAAAAAACTAAAAAAAACTAAAAAAAGGTAAAAAACTAAAAAAATAAAAAATAAAAAAAACTAAAAAAAGGAAAAAACTGAAAAATAAGCTAAAATAAAGGTAAAAACCAATAAAAAACTAAAAAGGAAAAAAGAAAAAACTAAAAAAAATTTTCATCTAAAAAACTAAAAAAAACTAAAAAAGGTAAAAACTAAAAGAACTAAAAAAGAAAAAAATAAATGACGACACTCAAAGAGAAAGCGACCAGGACAAAAGGAATGTTCGATTAGCAATCAACAAAGCACCGGGACACAGGGAGTATAAATGACGACCAGGACATAAGTAAAAAAAAAACTAACAAAACTAAAAAGAAGGTAAAAACTACAAAAAAACTAAAAAGAAAAAAACTAAAAAAAGGCAAAAACTACAAAAAAAACTAAAAACTAATAAAAAAGCTAAAAAACTAAAAAAACTAAAAAAAAGGCAAAAACTACAAAAAAACTAAAAACTAATAAAAAAAATAAAAAAGCTAAAAAACTAAAAAAAACTAAAAAAACTAAAAAAAGGTAAAAAGCTAAAAAAACTAAAAACTAAAAAAAAACTAAAAAAAAGGAAAAAACTGAAAAATAAGCTAAAATAAAAGTAAAAACCAATAAAAAACTAAAAAAAAAACTGAAAAAAACTAAAAAAAGGCAAAAACTACAAAAAAAACTAAAAACTAATAAAAAAAGTAAAAAAGCTAAAAAACTAAAAAAACTAAAAAAACTTAAAAAAGGTAAAAAACTAAAAAAAATAAATAATAAAAAAAAACTAAAAAAAGGAAAAAACTGAAAAATAAGCTAAAATAAAGGTAAAAACCAATAAAAAACTAAAAAGAAAAAAAGGAAAAAACTAAAAAAAATTTTCATCTAAAAAACTAAAAAAAACTAAAAAAGGTAAAAACTAAAAGAACTAAAAACGAAAAAAATAAATGACGACACTCAAAGAGAAAGCGACCAGGACAAAAGGAATGTTCGATTAGCAATCAACAAAGCACCGGGACACAGGGAGTATAAATGACGACCAGGACATAAGTAAAAAAAAAAACTAACAAAACTAAAAAGAAGGTAAAAACTACAAAAAAAAAAGAAAAAAAAACTAAAAACTAATAAAAAAACTAAAAAATCTAAAAATCTAAATAAACTAAAAAAGAAAAAAAAGGAAAAAAATAAAGGAGAAAAACAAAACTGAAAAACGAATGTATATACAGACCGGTACACCGGGATACAAATGACGACCGGGACACAGGGAATATAAATGACGACCGGGACACAGGGACACAACTACAACGGGGACACCGGGGGAAACAGGGGGATATAAATGACGACCGGGACACCGGGACAGGGAATGGTCGATTAGCAATCACCATCAACAAAGCTCAAGGGCAATCATTAGAATCATGAGGTATAGATCTGAATACAGATTGTTTTCCCATGGACCATTATATGTTGCATGTTCAAGAGTCGGTAAACCTGACAATCTATTTATATGCAAAGACAATGGGACAGCAAAGAATGTTGTATATTCGCAAGTTTTACGTAGTTAAAACCATATATATATATATATATATATATATATATATATATATATATATATATATATATATATATATATATATATATATATATATTCACAGGTGGGACATAGGGACACAACTACAATGGCGCGTAACTATTATGGCGCGTAACGACTTACGCGCGCGGGGGGGCTTGGGGGGGGGGGGGGGGGCGCGAAGCGCCCCCACCAACTAGGTGTTGGGGTGGCGCGATTATAATTATATATTATTATTTTACATTATAAGTATAGGGGGCGATTCAAAGAGAAATTTTAGTATAAAACTTACAATGACAGAAGAAACAGCCGAGGAAGCTGCTCAAAGAGTTAATTCAAAGAGAAATTTCAGTATAAACCCTACAATGGCAGAAGAAACAGCCGAGGAAGCTGCTCAAAGAGTAATGCCAAAAGGCTTGCAGCTAATAGAGAAAGTAAGAAAAGAAAGCGTGCCGAGGAATCACAAGATCAGCGTGAAAACAGGCTTGTGTCTCAAACAGAAATTACCAAAAAAATCGTGCCGAGGAATCACAAGAACAACGTGAAAACAGGCTAGCGGCTAAAAGAAGAATTACCAAAAAAATCGTACCGAGTAATCACAAGAGTAACGTGAAAACAGGCTCGCGGCTCAAAGAGAATTTACCAAAAGAAAGCGTGCCGAGGAATCACAAGAACAACGTGAAAACAGGCTCACGGCTCAAAGAGAAATTACGAAAAGAAAGCGTGCCGAGGAAGCTGCTCAAAGAGTTAATTCAAAGAGAAATTTTAGTATAAATCCTACAATGGCAGAAGAAACAGCCGAGGAAGCTGCTCAAAGAGTTAATGCCAAAAGGCTTCGTCCTTTGAGTATTTGAGAACTGTAAACGGTACTATACATGACACTTACCGTAGTGCATGCCAAGCTCTGAATTTATTGGAGAATGACCAACACTGGGATAACTGCATCAATGACGCGTGCGAAACGTCAACTCCAAGTCAAATTCGTGCATTGTTTGAATCATACTAACAACTTGCTCTCCTTCAGCTCCTACAGAGTTATGGGAAAAATATAAATCGAAAATGGCCTAGAATATACTCCATCGAAAACGGTTACAGACGTCAGATATGACTTTTGATTTTAAATCAGAAATTTATAACTACACTTTAGTTATTATTAAACATTTGTGCTTACGTATGGCAAACAAACCTCTCCAGGATTTGGGAATGCCTTCACCTAATCGTAACGCTGCTGTTTCGACATGTGTGGAATTGGATCGTGAACAAAGTTACAACACGAGTGATCTATTGTCGTATGTACAAAGTAATATTTCTAAGTTAACGTCTGAGCAAAAGACATTTATGATAAGATAATACATGGTGTCAATAACAACGTTGGAGAAATCTTCTTTTTGGACGCGCCTGGAGGTACTAGTAAAACCTTTGTGATAAAATTGATTCGGCATCAATTTGATCAAAAAATGACATAGCGTTGGCAATTGCGTCGCCCGGAATAGCCGCAACGTTGCTGCCAGGTGGAAAAACTGCTCATTCCGATTTGAAATTGCCTCTGAATTTGCATTCTACAGAAACTCCCACGTGCAATATTTCCAAATCATCTGGGATGGGTAAAGTGTTGCAGCAATGCAAATTTATTATTTGGGACGAGTGCACCATGGCACACAAAAATCGCTCGAGGCTCTGGATCAATCATTGCGAGATTTGCGAGGAAATTCGAAACCCTTTGGCAGCACATTAATATTGCTTGCTGGAGATTTCAGGCAAACATTACCTATAATACCTAAATCAACCCCTGCAGACGAAATGAATGCTTGCCTGAAAAATTCTAATTTATGGGCACACGTAAAGACATTAAAATTAACTACAAATATGCGTGTCCAATTGCAAAACGATGACTCTGGTCAAACATTTTCAGATCAATTGCTGGCAATTGGAATCGGAAAGCTCCCAGTAGACTCAATTTCAGGACGTATACAACTGCCTGCTGAATTCTGTAATTTAGTGACGTCCAAAAATGAATTGGTTGAAAAGGTATTTCCGAATATTCTAACCAATTATAAAAATCATAAATGGCTAAGTGAACGAGCGATTCTGGCAACCAAGAATAAAGACGTCCATGAAATCAACAAGATTATTTTGACCAAGATTCGAGACCAGGCAGTCCTTTACAAGTCAGTCGACACAGTTCTGGAACCAAATGAAGCGGTTCATTATCCATCAGAATTTTTAAATTCCCTGGATCTCCCAGGGTTTCCAACACACGTGCAACAACTAAAAATAGGCGTACCAATAATTCTGTTACGAAATATCAACCCACCAAAGCTTTGCAATGGCACACGACTTGCCTTAAAAAAAAAACAGTGGAAAACGCAATAGAGGCAACAATCTTGACAGGGCCTTTTGAAGGCGAGGCTGTTCTTATTCCTCGCATTCCCATGATTCCAACAGATCTGCCTTTTCAATTTAAAGGATTGCAATTCCCAATTCGATTAGCATTTGCAATCACCATATAAAAAGCTCAAGGGCAATCATTAGAAAAATGTGGTATAGATCTTAATACAGATTGTTTTTCCCATGGACAATTGTATGTTGCATGTTCGAGGGTCGGTAAACCTGACAATCTATTTATATGCACAGACAATGGGACAGCGAGTGAATGTTGTACAAGAGACTATTACAAGAGACTACCTGAAATGTTTACCTGTTTTTGAGATCTAACACAAATAATACTGAGAAACAATGGTACAGGTAGGAGACCTAGGAAGACAGGTAGGAGAAAACTTTAGACTGCGATTCTGGGACAGCATTTATAAAACATATACTTTATGAATGCTGTTCTAGTAGCAAACTGAAATATCTCACGGAAATAAACTGTGGAACTGTAAGTAGATAACAGTGACTAGATACCTGGAGCTTTTTTCGTAATGTATGTTCTAATGAAAATATTCTGACACCTATTCTTGAATTCAGAATTTTTTATTATGTCGATTCCAGATTGAGTTTTAAGCATACTACTTGAGCCTTCATGATATTTTGAAGGTGCCATTACTCTACACATCCTGCAGTCTGTTCTTTGTAGATAAATCGACATTCCGAGCTGTGTACTACTCAGGGTAATACGCCTTGCGTCCCAGTTGAGCTTTAAAGCTTGTACCTGGAGGACATTGGTTGGTAGTCAATTTAAATGCACTACAAGATATTGCAAGAATTTACTAGATTTTGTTCCAATTCGTCGCATAAAACATACTTTACCATTAAGAATGCTAAGACAATTCTTTGATAAGTTTTCTGAATTATAATTGCGCAAAATTAAAGTACAGTACTTTATAACCTCCAAGTGTAATGAGCTTATCAAGATAAAAAAGAAGGTTTCCTTGGTACTTCCATGCTAAAATCGACCAAGTTCCATTCGTGTGAAATTTCAGTTTTTTCTCTTCCAGCGCTATTGAAAGATATTAACCTTTATGTTAATGCTTTTACAGTCAGCGATGCCCGAAATACTTCTCACATGTTGTAAACATTGAGTACGTTCCATTCAAACCCCCTTCCACAAAACGTACTTGCTGCCTATCTACGCCGCCCCTTGAGAAACAGTTTACCCACTTCAATTCCAAACACTTCCTTCAGTAGCGCGTATAATTCATCAGCGCGCCTTTGGTCAATTGTACATCTGCTCTGTTTCCGACCTTCTTTGGTAAACAGGTACGCTCCAACTTCTTTGTTCAATAGTGCTACATTTCATCGCCAAAACCTTTAGTTACAGGTCTCTACGATCTGTCTCTGACCTCTTTTGTTCGACAGTACATAAAATTTATCTTCAACCCTTTTTAAGTAGTAGTGCGTACACTTCTCCCCTAACCCCCTATGGTCAAAAGTGCTCCTTCTCTGGCTACCGACAAAAAGTTCTTCTGCGATTCAGGATGATCACTTGCTATTTTCAGTTTTAAATTCTTGATTTTCTTATATGTGGCAAATAGGTACAGGCAAAAAGGACCATCCAAAAAAAAGCCTGCTTCCTAGGCTTTTCGTCACTTTCCCCGCTCGGTATGGCCAAAAGCCCGTGTCGTCTGAAGCTAAAAATGAGGCTTCACTTCGCTCAGCCTCTTGCCTATTACCTAGTCTTTCCAACGCATTCCAATCGCTTTGCTCACTACGGTACAAAGATAATTCGAAGCAATATTTAACGAAATGAAGAAAGAAGACTGAAATTAGAGTCGGATTGTTGTCATCTCCCTCTGGTTAATAAGATTTAGTCGTTAGCCGTCGGTTTACTTGGTCGATACTAGGATATCTGGCCCTTGCTTTGCTCTGTTGGGTCTGGGATCTTTGGCTCTTCAAGATTTTTTTGCCACCCTCCAGTTACTGCGATTGGTGGCTCGGAGCTTTGGCCTTTGTTATATGTACAGTGGTGATCCGAAGCAAAATATTTGTCAAAAAAGTCATAGATAAATGAAAACAAAGCTTACTCAAGCATAGCCTGCATAGCCAACCAACAGCAAAAGACTTCTAAGACAGAAAATTTTAAACTAACGAAATGCAAAATGTTTTTGTTGTGTTTTCAGATGAGTATTTTCTTATTTATACAACCAGTTTCATTAATGGGTCACATCATATTTGTGATGATCCTCCATGCGACGTAAACCTTTGGGTAGAGTGCGATTCACACACCCTTTATTTTACTACTTTGGCCTATAAGCGATTCAAACTTTTGAAAAAGACAAAGAATCAACGCAACAGCAATTTAATTTTAAAATCCAAATATAATAAAAGCCAAAAAAACACGAGCAAATTAACAATCAACTTACGACTAGTTACTAATGAAAGATGGACAGATGGAATCAGACACAAAAATAATTATTTCAGAGTAGGGAGGGGAGGTATTCAAAGCAAAATTTGCCGGTCCCAAAAAACCTGCTACTTACGCACATGGATGGAATATATCTTCCAAGGTGAAACTAAGGCTAGAGGCTAAAGAAGCGTGGCACATACTAGATATCTAAATAAGAATCAAGCTTAAAAGACATTGAAAAGAAGAAGGTGAAGAAAATATTTTATGTCTAACAGGTTCCGAAGGATTCAAAAACAGTATTGAACTGCAAAGTTGGAACCAAACAAAGAATTGAAAGAGTTACCCATGTTAGAAGAGATGCGGATCTAAGGCATCTAAACAATATAACCTCTGTAATTGATAGCAAACAGTTTACATAATTAAATTAGTAACACACAAAAATAGACTTAAGGTTTATGTTCTCTGTTTAAGTTATAAGTATGTTATTCTTCGGCAGTCCCGTGGTTTCAAAGTTTCAACATAAGACGAAAATGTCGATAGCACAGATTATGCCTTATCCATGAAATTTACAATTTGAATCTAAAACCACGAAAATCATTGACTAAAAAAGAAATTTTAATTTTGGACAAGTTTAAGTCATTCTCTAAAACGAAGTCTTAGTAATATCATAATTCTGGTTTGATGGACGGATGGATCTGACATTTATGAATCAAGTATATAAATATCTTTTCATTGTAGTGGAAGTTAAAACCGCTTGTCACAAAATCAGATGTGTCGCAGGGGATATAGACCTTAAGTAGGGCAAAAAGTTGAAAGATTAAGTTTTACAGCGGATTAAGTTTATTGTTTGACATTTTCTAAGCAATAATGCCCAAACAGAGCTGAAACTCTGTCTTTTATGGACACATATTGTTATAGTTCGAATTCATGACTCGAGCAAGCTATTATTGCAATTACTACAGTCTACTGATCAATTTCGAATATTTTTTTTCACAGCAACAGCGAATCAAGTCCTACTCACCTTCTCAGATTATTGATCTCAGTTTTAGCCACGAGGTTATCATATTTGTCATTGCAAACCAGTCTTTAAATTATCAATCGGGATAATTGAATTGTAACAAAAGTAAGGGAATCATTTAGCTTTGGGAACCCGTGTCTAGAAAGTTACGTTATAATCTATACGTTCTCTAATACTTAACACTCTCCTTAACACCTTAAGGTTAACTGAATACATTTTAGTTTCTCATTGTAAGATACAATTTTAAGCCCATATTTATAGTATACATCTCTAAAACTTACGATAAATTAAAAAAAAAAAAAACGAAATCGTTAAACTTTAGGGCAGAAGTTTCCCATTTAAAAGTGATCCCACTTTCGGATATAATATAAGAATATCACGTATCACAGGAGCAAAAATACACACCGTCTTAACCCATAAACACTTTTAAACGATAGAATACAATATCGGAAATGCGTAACAATTTGTATTATTGGTTTGTGTTAAATATAATTTTGCTCTTCAATAGTTAACTCCAATATTTTCAGTGCACACAACCGCTCACACATAGTACAGAACTGTATAGTATATGTAAATGAGCGTTAGTGACAACAAGAAAATGCTGTAGTGGGTATTCTTAAGCAATTATTGTACAAAAAATCGAATTTAAATATCGAAAAACTTCAACAATTGATTAGTTTCCACTGTTAAGACCTAAAACGCCTTCAATCTAGGAGATTGGAATCTAGATGGGTAACGCCCCCCTCAAAGTAACACTTCTGCCTAAACCCCTAATTGCAATTATAAGCTTTTATCAGCATTTCTAAAAAGTTTCTTCATCAAGACACTCTATCAATCCTCATATGTTAAAACGACGCCTATTCACTATACTTTTATTCACTCGTTAAGCCAGAAGTGAACAAGAAGATCGTATTATTTATGCAATGAGCAGTTGTTAGAACATTAGCTTACACCTTGTGATTGGTTATGCTTCTCCTAATATGACTGACCTAATATAACGATTTAACTACTTTTCAATAATTCAATTTATTTTCCGTATGCTTAGACTTATGTTCTAATCCTATCAACGGATTTTGAATAAAGGAAAGTAATCAACGCCATACAGGATAAGACAGGGGAAAATTAGTTGGGACATCTTCCCCTAGAATGATATTTATCACAGATTTCCCTTTTTCAAATGTAATTAATAGGCGAGTCTATGTTTAAAAAAGAAGAAAAGAAACCTAATTTGTCATGCCTCAGTGTAAATTTTACTTTATGCTTGGCATGTCCAAGGAAATTCTTGCCCTCCCTACCCAAAACCCTGATTTTTAAAAAACCAAAAACGTTAATTCTTTTTATTTCTTTTTATATCCTCATCTATACAATCGAATACAACTAGAAAAATATTATCTTTGCTACCAAGTAGAATCTTTTAAATATCCTCTGGAACCCATTTTCCTAAAACTAAGATTTTATTAGGTACAAACCTCAAAAGTGAAAGCCTTTCCGATTTTAACTATAAAAATACTACTTTATAAATTCTCAAGACACGAATGTCGCCATCTAACCAATTCTAGAACGACCATCTAAAGGAGGACAAATTAACACACTACAGGCCTTAAAAGGCACCAATCAAGAAAAAAAAAGGAATATATGTGGTTAATCATGTCAATTGATATGCTGTTGAAAAGATTAAGACTGGCCAGACATCTGTAGTAGATTCTCGACTGTTGCTGCTTTATTCCCTCGACAGGCTTCGTATACTCCTTGTATGACAACTATTTCCGTCTCTGGGAACATATCCTTCATCTAAAAGATGAGAAGAAAAAGAATTAGTAGAAAATCAGTACAATCTAGAAAATCTAAAATCTAGAAAATTCAGTGCAGTAGTGCTTCTGAAATTTTAGAGAAGATTTAGAATTTGTTATCAAAAGGAAGAGGGGGGCTGGCATCAATTACTAAGGCCTCCTTAGTGAGCATGTTTGATTTAATATAAAGTGTGATGATACAATGTAGCTTGACCCTGTAGTGAGTTTTAACTGTCAAGGTAAGCACAATACTTTTTCATATCTGTCGAGATCTGAAATCTCCAAAAGCGACAAAGTTTGTTCCGTTCAATGTAAAAATTTAGAATGTTTCTTTTGTTAATTTTAACTGAGATATATAAAAAGTAGTTCATACGTTTTTGCGTATTGTTATTTTGTTAATGCAAAGAGTACGCGTAACTTGTAAGAGGGGAAATTGACGCCAATATCGACAAAAAATCACCAGCATCATCTAAACTCTGGTATTTGTTGGCATTATTCATTTTTTTTTTATTCGTGTTTTCCTCACAAACTGAGATCAGACAGTAATTATTAAAGTGGTTTTGCCAGTTACACTAATTTTACTTTATCATTACACTGAAAAAATGCCAAGACACGCTAAACGCTATATGGGATGTTTTTTTTTTGCCAAAGATTGCGCCGGATTCCACTCTTATAAGTTACCCGCACTATTTGGTTGTAGATAAACACATTACTTACGTTATTCAATTTCTAACTGAATAAAACCATGCCTGTGTTTAGGATTAAGAGGCGACTTGTCTTATCGTACGTCTTACCATGACACCTACAGAGAGCACCTTCCACCCATTCCTTTCGGGCACAGAAAATTATGTCACAACTTATTAGACAAAAATGTATGTTACGCATATCCAGTACATAGTTGAACAGGGTGAGATCAGGAATCCCACAAGATTTCGGAGAAATACCCCTTTGAAAAATTAAGAGATATTTTTTTTTAAATATCCCTTGGAAAACTAAGGAAAATCAATATTATTTCCCTAATCTTTACATCCTAGACTTTCCATAGATAATAGCTACTAGAAACTTTCGTCACTATTTTCCTTAGCTTTTGTATCAGTACTCCTTAGTTTCGTCCTATTCTATTTTTAAAAATATAAAGCTCATGCGCGAACGCCATCTAAACTTTAAAGCAATTTCTGTCTTCACAGTGGAAATGTTTGCATTTCATCGACCCGCTACGCAAGGAGAAGACACTCGAACTGTTTTTTAATGAATCTAAATATTAAGCGATAAGGAGAGAGAAAATGTATTCAAGAAATGATACACTTCAAAGGTAAAAATGGGGAAATCAAAAGAATTTAAAATAAAACAATCGTTGGTTAAGAGTAAGAGCTGTCTATTTAATAGTCGTTTTGTACCCATAAAAATTTTATCGTCATTAGTTTAAATAAAACAAGCCACTTATTGCATGTTAGAAGTCCTAGACTATTAATATATAAATGTAAAGCAAAAATCTTTTAGAGCACCTCGAAAGTTTCAACACTTTAGAGTCAGACTATGGACTCGTTTTATAGTGGAACCTTTAAAATTTTTGAGGCAATGGTGTTGAGAACCCCCTATGGAACTGTTTATGAATAGATAGTCTTAATCCCCAGAAAATTTACATAATAAACAGCATAAAAACCACAACAGAGCATAACAAGCTTGGGTATGTCGGTCAGACAAACAAAGCCGATTTCTTAAAGTAGTTCAACTAAAAATGAGAAAAGGCTGGACGCCCTGGAATATGAGTAAAAAAAAAAAAAAAAAGATAAGGGACGCGGCACTAAACTTAATAGTCCAAACTGGAGGTGTTGATCTCCGTTTCATTAGTCTTAAGGCAGGAAGTTCAATGGGGGATTAGAATCCAGCCATCCCTTGCCCATTCAGTTCTGGAATGGACAAGAATTGGGCTACTAAACATTGTAAAAAGTTTGGGGGTTTCTTGGTGGGTGTTCAAAGGAGAAGCTTTGAACTGTATGGGATTGAATTAAGTATTTGCCATCATGTCAGACTGAAGCGGCTTAACACTGCTCAAATTTAAAGGTGTAGTACTGTTGAATTTTACCGAATCTTAGCTTCTAAGAAAACAAGATAAATATTTCCACAGTTTGTCAACTGGACTTACGGACTATTAAACATCCTCCATATTAAAAACAATGTATTCTACTTCACTAATACTCACTTCAGAGATTTCCTCTTCTGTCATGGGCCTAAACTGAGGAGATGCGGCTCTTGGAGGTCGTGCAAGGGTTACAAGTCCAGGAGCAGTTGCACCTGGTGATGGGACGACTACTTCCTGAACTGGATAGCCACCTGGCACCATTAAAACCTGCTGAACTGGAACGGCAGAAGTGTAAGGAGACATACCTCTTCTAATGGGAACTTGCGTCACCATTGATTGAGTGCCAACTCTCTGCAAAAATTACAAACAAATTTACAGAAACCTCAAAATAGTTATTTCCAAAATAGAGGAGAAACACTTCAATGCCAAGCATTCTCTTTCTTCCAAGTTTTATCAAAATGGATCTATTATACAGGGGGATGGAGTAGGTACACACTTGGAGAACAGCTGGCTTACACGTAGTTTACTTACTGCCTGTTATTTGACATTATCATGTATTATCAAGTGCTGTCATCATTTGGGGTGCATTCTTAGTTGTAACGAATACTTGCACCACCACTGAATAACTGCTAACACAAATTGAAATATATGACACACGCCTAATATATGGTTAAAAAATATACACATAAAAAAAAATATACACACAGGGATCCTTGCATAACTCAATTCACTTGTTTAATTGACATGCTCATGTTATCTTAAAGACTGTAGTGAATAGACATTTTCTATGCTTATTAAATAAATGCAGACATACCACCTTGAAAAAAGTGGGTAGCATAGTAGCAATGCTACTCGGCAGTTTTAAGGCCTATTGAAATTTGATGGAAGATTTTGTTTGAAAATACCATTTTTACATATAAAAATACCTTTTGCTCAAAGAAAAGTTGCCCAAACACAATCTGTGCTGCTAAAGTATCGGCAGCTTTTGGAATTCTGTCAAATTCTGCTAATGGCAGCTTTGAAATCTTTTCTGTACCTGCAGACATAATACAGAGCATAGGTGGGAGCCGGGTCCTTAAAATGATATTCTGTATGCTTTAATTTAGAAATTGATATTTAAACTCTATGCCTGTTGTTTGTCTGTCTGATAATATTATTTGTTATTCATCTGCTATTATCGTTAATATTACAGAAGCTATGAATTTTACTCAAGATAAAAAAACACTCCAAGGGGTTTTATCGAGTTCATTATTATAGCAGTAAAAATATAGTACACATATGAACCTTTTCCTCCCAAAGTAAAAATAAACAACTAGTTTTTGTCTGAAGATAATAGAAGTAAAAATAAAGATATTTTGTCCGAAGATATGCGACCGGACATTTTTCAATGCAATATGTCTCATCCAGAAACGTCACGGCAAGCCTGATTTTATCCCATTAAGATTTCTTGTGGAATGAAGATGTCTAGTTGTATCACACTAAATTAGAATGGGACCGAACCTGCTTAGCGTAAGAGCCACAATAGCGAACATTGGAACTTTGAGAGCCACAGCTGCAAATGTTTTAAGACGACTGCCGCCTTTTCTTTTCGGAATAATTTCTCCCGCCAAGAATAAAAACTCACGCTGTTCAAGGTTAAAATAAAACAACTTAAATATGTAACACATCGTTTGTTTTCAAAGGAAATGGTCTAAAAAAGAAAAAATATGTTGGCGTTCCTTAGTAAAAGTCCCCGTAGGATATGGTATTTTTTTTCTTCATTTATTGACGTTAAGGATTGTGCTTAGAACAAATACAAAAATATGCTTTGTTTTGCCTTGAGTTCCCCGATTTTTTAGATGGGGGTTCTTTGGACTACCATTAGACGAGAATTCTCCTATTCCCTGATTTGCGGTCATGATGACAATCAGTTCAAAAATTTTGAACCTAAAACTACAAGGACAACATATTCAATTTGTGAATTTGAGCTAGAAATGGATTTTTCCCATTTTCTAGTTTGTGAATTTCAAACTTAAATTTCATACGTTGTAGCTACACCAAGATGAGGTGAGCTCCCCAGAAGATCTCCTCGAGCCCTCCTAGGAATTTTATTTCGAAAAACTTAAAATAATACAAAAATCTACTGATTCGACTTAACATGTTTTTGAATTATCAAACCTCTATAGGAAAATCTTTTGAGCCCCGCTCTCTACCACCCATACAATCTTGGGTATGCACACAATCATGTGCATATTTTTTTAAGGAGGGGGGATGTTTGATCAATAGAGTAAATAAAATATAATTTATACAGACAATATTCTTATCCAAATTGATTTAGTCATTTTGTTAAAAAGCCGCGATGTTAGACACCTCAGATCGGTTTTTTTCGGCATTCAAAGTTCTTGCTTTATCTACCGTCATTGACTCGAAATTGAAAACTCATCACTAAAGTATAAGGCAGCAAAAATCAAAGGTAACCTTATGGTACTTTGTAATAAACTGTAAAAAGAGCCGCTGAAAAAAACTAGGGCCATACCCCTAGCTGATTCGTTAGTTTGTTCGTTTATAGTAGATTTAATACATCCTGTTTTTTTTCTGTTTGATTCATTTTCCTGTTCTGTTTACGTAACTGTTGTTCTTTTTGCTCCACTTTCCCTAAGTATTTCTACAGAGGGCAATAAATAAATTATTATTCTAGTGGAAGACGTATTTTTTTGGCACCAAGCTGTGTCTTAATAAGTACCTGTCACAAAAAAAAGAAAAAAAAAAGAAAGAAAGCGAAGCTAGTTGATAAAACAAGTCAGTGAAAATGATACTGGCTAGTGGTCGTTATTTAGTGATTTATTCAACAGTTGACCAAGCTTTCATTGTTATAATCAATTTCATCAATAAACCAGCAAGAATTATTGATCTCGGTAATTATCTTGCAAGGTTTGCAAAAATGCCATTAATTTCTTGAAGTAATTAGTAATAACATGAAAACAAATTGGAAGCTTAATTAATTTGAATTTAACAGCAAAAACCGCTAACAAGAAACATGTTCCACTAACAGGCTCGATTTGCTTTCCAAGTCTATTCAATTCTTGTCTTCACGCAAAATCTTTTCTGGTGGCTTTCTGCTAGACGTAAATAATGAAAAAAAAAAAAAAAAAAAAAAAACAATGGAATTTAAGGAGGCTTCGCTTTCCATCTCGTGAAAAAAAAACCCATAAGCTGAAGGTTATTTAGAATACAGTAATACCTTAACTTTTAGTGAAATAAAATAATGATTTTAATTTCATTTAATATTTCTTTTTAGACTCCATCAGCAAGTAATGATTAGAGATCTAACAATTTTCGATTGTTATTCTTGTTTAGATGCCTAATTACTTTTATATTGTCACATTCGTTCGACATTTTAATGGACGAAAAAAATAAAAATAAAAATAAAAATAGTGAGGAATCGCAATATCTTGGGAGCCAATCGACAGTTCTCAACCATGAGATTTAAAGTTGAAATACATTTTTCACCATGACATAATACTATCTATAATTTTTGACAACTAGAAATAGACATACAACACAAAACCTGGTTCGATTTTAGCCATAAAAATAGTTTAACTTTGAATCTTATTGTTAAATAGAATTCACACACAATTGAATCTGGTCAATGGACCCTTCTTTAAAGTCGATACAAGCAAAGTATGGCTCCGAATATGAAATGAATGTGATTGGCCAGGTTTTGGGTGTCAGGCTCATCCTAAACGTGGAACTAAAACCGAATATAAACGTTATCTGAAGTCAGCACGTTACCGCGGTATAGATTTCGCTGTGAGTAGGAAAAAATGGCGAAAAATGATCGACTCTGACAAGTTAAATGATGATAATGATGACAAGTAACTGCCTTCCACCTTTAGCTAGGTATATTATTCTTGGATTTTTTCGGTGATTAACTATTCCGTGCATTTTGTATATACTCGCCTTCTTACCCCCCTCATCAGTACAGCCCTTTTGCAATGCCATGTAGTACCCATATCTTTTTCTTCCGTAATTGATGCTGTGAAAAGTTTAAAATTTTAATCAATAGATAAGGATGGTATCTCTAAGATGCATATGCCGATTGATTGCATCCCCCTTATATATCACCTTAGCAAGGTTTTTGAGTACGTTCTTCTACCTTTTCTGACTAAAATATCAATGAGGGTGAGAACCAATTTGGTTTTCAGCATGGGATGGGTTATCAGCATGTGCATAAGATTCTGTCTTCTTTACTGATTGATAATTCTTCCAAGGGAAAGGGTCTTTATATTTGGGCTTTGGGTCTTTCGAAAGCGTTTGATAGTGTGGTTCATAGTCATCTCCTTTTTTCTCTGCATAATTCCGGGGTTAATCTCTCTGTTATAATGGTTCTTAGGTTTTGGTATTAAATTCTTTTCTTCAATTAAGATCTGCACCAGACACTATTATAATGGTACGAAGAGGAGATGGTGTTCTGTCCCCTAAGCTTTTTAAGATTTGTATTTCTAGTGTGCTGGCTAAGTACCTTTCAGGTACATACCTTTCTGGTCTTGCGGATGTTTTTTATCTTGCGTGTGCTGACAAATTGATTCTGATTAGCCGTTCCAAAACGGGTCTTTCCCAAATGGTCTCTACAGTTTCTGATATTGGCCTTTCACTTAATATAGATAAATGTGAGTTTCTTCCCTATAACTTTACTACTGCTACTCCCCTTCACTGAAATAACTCCAATATCCCTCTTGTTGATTGTATCCGTTGGCTTGGTATCTCTATTACTAATAAACTTTCAAGCTTGCGTCAGCGTACTGTTTGTGATACAAGTATAAAGATCCAAACTGGCTATGCAAAAATTGTTGCAAACAGTGGAAAGTATAATAGACGTGCGGTGGTTATTCTGTCCTTTATGCTTCAAGTCTTTTCCCCCTTTTTAAGAAAGGTAATTTAAAAAGGATTCAGATAAATTAATTCAAATTTTGGACATTTTTACTTGTTGCCGAGCCCCAATACATCAAAACTTCGAAAAATCGAAGCAATATTTTAAAAAGTCATTGATATTTTCAAATCTAGATAGACGCTTACTTAGTCATTATAGAGATTTTGGCTATTTTATTTTACGCTATATTTAATTGTGTCAAATTTTCAATAAAACAAATAAACTTAAAGAACAAAAAAACCCATCACAATTTTTTTCAAATCATTTTTCTTACGGTTTTACGAGTCGGACAGACATTACGGGGAGGGGGCTAAACCACCTACCTCCCCCCCCCCCGGATATGGCCTTGGCTTAAGCAAAGCTTAGGGATGGCCATTGGTATTTTCAGAAGTTACATTTTTTCAGTTGAAACAGAACCTGACTCATTTACAATCATGCAGCCAATTGCTTTCTCTATTTGTTTCTTTTCTTTTAAAGATAACACCTCCTGTGAAGGAAAAATAAAGAAGAAGAAGAAAAAAACTCACGGCAAA
This sequence comes from Artemia franciscana, assembly GCF_032884065.1. NCBI lineage: Eukaryota > Metazoa > Arthropoda > Branchiopoda > Anostraca > Artemiidae > Artemia > Artemia franciscana. The sequence continues at coordinate 15,522,237 of NC_088880.1, read as the reverse complement.
GCTAAAGACAATATTTACAGAGCCCTCCTGGCCTTCACCTTGTTTTCCATTAAGAGCATACCAATCATCAACTGTTTCACCAGTAAAAACATTTGCTGGAATTGTAATTTGGCTCCAACCAATGAGTTCATCAGGAGTTAGTGAACATTCGTCATATATTTCTAAATATATTGAATCAACTCCAACAGGCAGGTAGCTGCAAAAACAGAAAAAAAAACAACTGTAAATTCACACAAATGAATTACACAATCAAATGAAAAGCATTAGTTTTTAGAAAAAAAAACAGTGGTTAGATCCAAATTTTGAAGCGGAACAGCTATTTGAGCTTAGGTCCTTTAGTAATGCAACAGAAACTCAGGAAAGATCCACAAGTATAACTTTGCAACTTTAATAGAAAATTGTCTGTAAAGAAAAAGGCATGGAAGAAGAAACAACCACTCATACTGAATTGCAAATAAAACTGCTGCAAAAAAAATTGTGATTAGAAGACAAAGCAAATAAAATGGAATGAAGGAACGTGCTAGTTTCGCATGTGTGAGTCTGTGTTTGATAAACAGGAAGGAGTAATTAATGATTGGTATCTATGACACGTGCAAAATTACACAAGATAACAAATGACTGAACAGCTAAAGAAAAAGACATGAAACAGGAAATAGCAACAAATCACATTGAATTCCAAACGAAAATTTGACTTTAGAGAAAAGAGAAATTGGATTCACGATAAAATTTCTCAATTTAACCAAAATTACCGTTTTGCCACACTATGACCTGAACCTAAAGAATAAAACGATGATGATGCCAATGCGTATTTTGGGTATTTCAGAGGGCTATGCTCGATTGACACGGACGTGCGCTGGGCTGAGAATTCTTTGTCCAAGGGGCAAGGGTTCGATCCCTGGCGTAGCCAGTTATTTTGTTTGGGATAGGGAGCAGTGACATGACTGTATAAGCTCAGCCAGAGTCGACCCAGCTCTAAATGGGTACCTGGAGAAATCTAGGGAAGATAAGTACGAAGGGTGTGCAAAAGCACAGGATGGCTGGTCCCCAGCCCCCATTGCAATTCGTGGATGAAGGGTCATGAAACAGAGATCAGCACCGCCGATTCAGACTTTAAGGGTCTAGTGCCGTAATACTTACTTACTGTGAAGCCCTCCATTTTCCCGAGGAAAGAGTAGCAAACAAAGGTGATCCGTTTGTATTGCTGCTTGCGTGGCTGACCCCCCCCCCCCAAAAAAAAAAAAAAACAAGAGGGAAATTCCCCCCCCCCCCGAAGGAAAATTCCATCAATGCAAAATTGAGCAGCCAAAGAGAAAGTACAAAATAGGTACATCAAAATGTCGATAAGATTTCCTTAGGGGTAAAAGAGAACCTAATATATATATATGAAAAAGCAGTTTTAAGAAAGGAGCTGGTTGGTCTTCAATCACTTTCGACTTATAAAAAAGAACTAGAACACTCAATTTATGATCGAATAAGCATCCTCTGAAGGTTCTATGACCATGAGACAGAGGTGGGAACGAGGAAGGGCCAGTACCACTCTTATACTGAATAAATTCTCCTCATTTTTGGGTTTAATGTTACTATTTAGTTTCATAATGACAGCGTACACCAGATATATTCCCAGAGATCAAGAGAAATTAAATTTAAATTTTTACCTCCAACTCCCCCGCCCCTTCCTTAAAACAAATTCTGTATTTACTTGAAGGCTCAATGAGGGGCGGAAATGTTTGCCCGACTTGTAAAAATTTAATAAAAAAAGCATAAAAACACCCTTCCCCGTTGTAGTTATGTCCCTGTGTCCCGGTCGTCATTTATATTCCCTGTGTCCCAGTCGTTATTTCTGTCTCGGTGTCTCAGTCTGTAATTTCTCTTTGAGTGTCCCGGTTGTCATTTATATATCGGCGCTTCGCGCCCCCCAAGCCCCCCCGCGCGCGTAAGTCGTTACGCGCTATATTAGTTACGTGCCATTGTAGTTGTGTCCCTGTGTCCCACCTGTGAATATAGATAGATTTATATATGTGTTTCAAACTACGTAAAAATTGCGAATATACAACATTCTTGGCTTTCCCATTGTCTGTGCATATACAAAGCCGTATGTACTAATAATGACGTCATATGCAAACGCTCTTTTTACAAACAAACATGCATACACACAACTCGTTTTTATATAGATAGATAGATAGATAGATACAATACAAATTAACTGCGTAAAACTTGCGAATATACAACATTCTTCGCTGTCCAATTGTCGCTGCATATAAATAGATTGTCAGGTTTACCGACCCTCGAACATGCAACGTACAATTGTCCATGGGAAAAACAATCAGTATTAAGATCTATACCACATTTTTCTAATGATTGACCTTGAGCTTTGTTAATGGTGATTGCAAATGCTAATCGAATTGGGAATTGCAATCTTTTAAATTGAAAAGACAGATCCGTTGGAATCACGGGAATGCGAGGAACAAGAACAGCCTCACCCTCAAAAGGCCCTGTCAAGATTGTGGCCTCTATTAGGTTTTCCATTGTTTTTTTTTACGGCAAGTCGCGTGCCATTGCAAAGCTTTGGTGGGTTGATATTTCCTAAAAGTATTATTGGTACGCCTATTTTTAGTTGTAGCAAGTGTGGTGGAAACCCTGAAAGATCTATGGAATTTAAAAATTCAGATGGATAATTAACCGCTTCATTTGGTTCCAAAACTGTGTCGACTGACTTGTAAAGGACTGCCTGGTCTCGAATCTTCGTCAAAACAATATTGTTGATTTCGTGGACGTCTATATTTTTGGGTGCGAGAATCGCTCTTTCACTTAGCCATTTATTATTTTTATAATTTTTTAGAATATTCGGAAATACTTTTTCAATCAATTCATTTTTGGACGTCACTAAATTACAGAAATCAGCAGGTAGTTGTATACGTCCTGAAATTGAGTCTACTGGGAGCTTTCCGTTTCCAATTGCCAGCAGTTGATCTGAAAATGTTTGACCAGAGTCATCGTATTGCAATCGGACACGCATATTTGTAGTTAATTTTAATATTTTTACGTATGCCCATAAATTAGAATTTTTCAGGCAAGCATTCATTTCGTCTGCAGGAGTTGATCTAGGTATTATAGGTAATGTTTGCCTGAAATCTCCCGCAAGCAATATTAATGTGCTGCCAAAGGGTTTCGACTTCCCTCTCAAATCTTTCAAGCATTGATCCAGAGCCTCGAGCGATTTTTTGTGTGCCATTGTGCACTCATCCCAAATAATAAGTTTGCATTGCTGCAATACTTTACCCATCCCAGATGATTTGGAAATATTGCACGTGGGAGTTTCTGTAGAATGCAAATTCAGAGGCAATTTCAAAGCGGAATGAGCAGTTCTTCCACACGCTTTCTTTTCTTACTTTCTCTATCAGCAGCAAGCTTGATTTCTTGCTGTTCTTGTGATTCCTCGGCACGCCTTCTTTTTTCAATTTCTCTTTTAGCAGCAAGTCTGCTTTCGCGTTGCTCTGGTAGTTCCTCGGCACGCTTTCTGTTCTTTCTTTCTCTATCAGCCTCAAGCCTGTTTCCTTGCTGTTCTTTTGATTCCTCGGCACGCTTTCTGTTCTTTCTTTCTCTATCAGCCTCAAGCCTGTTTCCTTGCTGTTCTTTTGATTCCTCGGCACGCTTTCTTTTCTGACTTTCTCTATCAGCAGCAAGTTTTTTGGCATAGACTCTTTGAGCATCTTCATCGGCTTTTGCCACTGTAAGTTCATCAGTCATTTTAAACTTAAACATTAAGAGATTTCTACGTGAACATATATGTCTTAAATATCTTTAATGACGTCACCGTCATAACAAAAATGACGACAACTAACTTCATGATTAAATATCTTTAATGACGTCACCGTCATAGCAAAAATGACGACAACTAACTTCATGACGTCAGTCGACACAGAAACATGACGTCACCTGACAGACAGACACACAGACAGACAACTTATTTATATATATATAGATAGATATTTGAAATTGTGTTTTTTTTTGTCAAAGAATGATAATTGATAAAAACAACAGAAAATAAAAGAACAGAGAATTTACCTAAGACATTGAAATTTGTTTAGACCTCAAAAATATTTTAGATCTTTAAAGCTGAAATTGGAAAATCAAAATAGTCCCAAGTTTGTTGTTTTAATAAAGGAAAGCCAATGTGGTTTTTTTCGTTATTAAAAGATCTTGGATGTGTGTCTTTTTCGTTTTCCCCAGGGATAATCATATCAAACAAATAACCCTAGCAGATTGGTAGAGGACTCGTTCAAATAAAATTTAGAAGTTTAATAATTTTTTAAGTGAACAAGCAGAACGAGGCGCAGCTAGCTTTTTCCCTGATCCCCCATTCCCACGAAGGCATCCAAATGGAATGAGGCAGCCATTCGGTTCATTATGATTGTAAAGTCCAATGAATATGCCTCTGCGGATAGCAAGACCCCCCACAACCCATAGGGTAGGGTTGTAAGTTTTGAAATTTACGGAGGGGTGGAGGGTGAACACCGGTTCCCGGTCAAATTGCATAGCCAACATCAAAATTTCCAAATGAATTGGGTTGCCTTTTTTTTTTACGACGTCACTCACTCTCTAAAGAGTTCCACAGAAGAATCCAAAACTTGAACTCGTGTTTTGCTTTAGCCTCATTCAATGTAAGCGATGAAAAAACCATCAATAGTCGTAATGTTTTTAGCTTTAGAGCAGCTGGACAAATCTATCAATTTGGCGGCACATCCATCACAGAACACAACTTGATTCTGAACCACCTTCGGATAGGCAAATGTGTTTTTAGACACTGATGATGCTGTTGACAAACGCCTTGCGTGCCCTTTAAATGATGGCATCACTCGTCACTTCATGAATCTGTTGGAATAAATTATTGCGAGACAAAAACAACTATAACAAAGAGCAAGAAGTGGAGGATGAATCAAATCGACGCGGTGCTTCGCTGGGACAACAACTTCCAAACGTAAGGGCTCATTTTCACTGTGCCCGATGGTGGGGATTATAGACATTGAACCCTACAGCCCGTAATGAAGTTTGTACTGTTCCAACTCTATATACCAACCATACTTTTCTGTCAAATGAATTGGTTGCAAAACAACGTGGCAAAAACGTTGTTAGTTAAAAATATCAACCAGTCTCTGAAGCCCTTTACTTCAGACACCTTATGTAACTCGCCCACATCTAATACTACTTGAGTTAGCGCAATATCGTATCACTTTTCGATCTGAACAAGCCAAAAGCCTTTCTCTGCAAGCTGTAACACTCGACCCGCTTCGGATGTTATAGTGCACTACATTTTGGTGATGACTTTTCCAACATAATATTGTTGAGACATGTATTTGGGTTGAATGTATCGGATTCAATGGACAAAGTTGAACAAGAAAACAATTATGGCCAATAACTACGTAGGTGTTCACCTCTTATCAACAACTTAGCCCCGAAACGGAATTCAGTCATTGTTCTTTGAGCAGAAAACTATCCAACAGGCATTCTTTCTAATTAGTCAAGTGCATCATTAATACAAGGTGGCTTGCTATGAAGGAAGGTAGTGACAGAGAATATAAAACAGTAGGTGTTTCAGTCCTTATACATCTGCATAAAGTAAGAAATAAAAATGATAATTGACATCAAAATCTACGAAACAGAAAGAGAAATGCATATGAGTTCCAAGTAGAAGGAAAATCGACTGATCCCTCAACATTTACAATATAGGTAAATTTCAAAACCTAAATTCTGAGACTATCTCATTCTCGCTTAGTGCTGTTGACACACACAATGTAGTACAGCAGTGACACACTGATCCCTTTTGTCTTGATTAAAGCAATTCATTCTTTTAGTAAAAGGTAAAATAAGAATCCAGTTAGCTAAATGATAAGAGAAGAATCAGTATTGGTATCACAACACCAATTTTTATGCTAAGATGCATACAAATCGGGGATTTCTTACAATTTTGTAGCTACTTCATTTTTGCAACTTCTGTTTTAAAAAGAGATCTAATCCTTTCTTCTAAAATAGCGAAGGCATCAAATAGATTTAATTTTGAGGGAAAGTGCTACAAAACTGCGGCAAATTTGCCACAGGGAGAAAATCTGACAAAACACTGTCAGGTTTGGTGACTTCGTATTGACATATCTAGCTGAGAGCTTAAAATTTCAAGTTTAAAATTATTCAACAATTTCAAATGGTGGGCTTAGTTATACCTTAAAAAATATCGTACGATTTCAACTGCTCTGCATCTCTAAGATTTTATTATTATATTTTCAATGGTATTCACAGACAGTATTTTCTTCCATAGTTGTGAAGAATATCACAGGTTTCTACATAAAAATCCATGTCTAGGCTGATGAAAAACTCAAAAAGACGAAAACTGATTGTAATTATCCAAATAATTTGGATTTGAACATTACAGGAAACATTCACTCTGCAGTAAAAGCAAATGAAAAGCAAAAAAAAAACTCTTTTGGAATAGTCTTCTTTTTCCCCTTTTGGAATAGTCAAGTCCCATCGATTGTCTTACTTTATTTTCATTTCTTTTTGAATATGAAAGCAGTATGATCAAAGGAATTATTTTTCACTGAATAGTTAAATGTCAGTTTTACTCCAGCAGCTAATTCATGGGAGAGAAGGAATAAGTTTACTATAAATAGGCTGTATTACAAAAATCTCAGGTATCTATAAGGAAAAAAATTACCATGCGAAGGTTTTGTTCCATACAGGTGATTTGGCACCATTTGGGTCTGTATGCGTTTCATATACAGTGTGTCCAACTCTTATTCGCACATATGGATCCATTCTTGTAAATCCGTAATTTTTTACCATATTGGCTCGGACGACAGATATATTTAATTGGCCAGCCAGATTTGATGTTGATGAACCACCCCAGAATTGCCGTTGCAATGCCATAGCCATTGCCCTGTCCTGGTCTTCTTGTGAAACATGCCCATTTTCATTTGAATTTATTCCATTGACTCTCAAAAAGTCTTCTGGTAGAGGACCAAGCATAACCTGCACGAAAAAAGGCAAAATACACTGTTTCGCATAAAACTTTTAATCAAAAGTGGTAAAATTTCTCCTGCCTACATACCAACTCACATAACAACACTGGCCGTAGTTCATAGGCTATAATGAAAACGGTTTGTTTTTGTATACCAAACCATACATAAAAAAAATGTAAGAAATGACATTCAAATTTCACCAGTACACATTACTTCAATACATTTTGCAATGCTACTTGTGGATGCATGAAGTTAAGGTCATGGGATGGAAATCTTAAGATTAATTTAAATGATTTATCAAAACCCAAGGCCCTGTAAATAAAGACCAACATAACCGAGCAGGCGACTTACTTCAAAGGCCGATTTCTAGACCGTAGTCCTAGAATCAAAATCATTATGGTTGTAATCTGGTATGCAGCTTTTTATAATTTTGAATAATGTCATTGTATAAACATCTTAGAATCGTGACGATCGTGACGTCATATCACCTTTTATAATTTTGAATGACGTTATTGTACAAACATCTTAGGATTGCGACGATCATGACGTCATATTTTCTATATATATCTAATTTAATAGCTACGGTAATCATTAATTCTGTGAATCTTATACAGTGATAATCTATAAATCATTCAATAAATACCATGTCTGAAGTAAAGATGCTCCTGCAAAGAGATCAAAAACTGAAAGTACTTGAATTGATGAATTTGTTATTGGAATCTATAATTTGTCAAGAGAAAGAGAAAGCTGAAAGCTTAAAGAAGAACCAACTTGACTTCTTGCATGCATTATGTTTGAATTCAGATGTATTCAGATGCAGAATTTGTAAAAAGGTGTTTGTTGATCCAGTTAGACTACTGTGTGACTGCCGTGTAATGATACTCACATTCTGCCAAACTTGCGTCCTTCAAAACAAACAAAAAGATTGCACCCGTTGCGGGTCCACATACATATTTCACTATAAAGATATTCTTCTTGTTAGCTTCTTAAAAAATATTACTGAATCTGTTTACACTCCAAATGTCGAAATGGAATACCCGCGTCATGCTGAAGATGCAACAAAAGTGCTTGATGAAAAGAAAGTCTGTGGACGTCGTGTTGACATGGCAACTGGTGGTCAAAGAGGTAGTAGAAGTCGAATAACAGACAAAAAATGTCAAGATTGCGGCATATATGGGCACTTTGCTCATGATTGCCTTCACAGACAAGCTTTATATTCAAAAAGTGTTTCTAAGAACGTTCGTTTTTCAAAGATGAAAAAAGATGAAAAAATGAAAGATGAAAGAGATGAAAAAATTGAAATACTTGAAAAGAGGATTTTGTTATTGGAAGCTCAAATCCGTCAAGAGACAAAGAAAATAGAAATCTCAAAGAAGAAACAACTTGGCTTTTTGTATTCAGAACTATCTTGCAGCATTTGCTTCGAAGTATTTGTTTCGCCGGTTAGACTACCATGTCTACATACATTCTGCCTAACGTGCGTCCTTCAAAATCAACAAAAACAATGCCCACTGTGTAGGGTCATGTACATATTTGGGCCAGGTACGCGTACTAATCATCCGCGTATAGATTTGCTTCTAATCTGCTGCATTGAATTTATTATAGAATTCGCTTATAATCAAAATGAAAAAATCGAAAGGGATAAACTTGAAGCAGAACGTGAAGACTTGGAAAAACGGCTTCTTTCTGACGGTGACGGCTCTTACCTGAATCATCCCGATTTAAAATTTTATTGCTCTTTTTTTCCCAGGGTATAGTGCCATAGTATTTCAGTTTGTTTCAGTTGATGTCTCATTAAACTAAAGTAGTTTAATCATCTCTGCATTCCTTCAATATTGGCCATAGGTGCTGAACAAGTTCTGTAGACATAAATAACCAGAAAATTCAGTTCAGTTTCAAACAACTGAAGTTGTAAATAATTCCAAAAATATAATTAGTTTAGTAGGCACTTCTGATCCAAACTGCCAACATTTTTCAGACAGATATTTATTTTGTAAAAATCAAGCTACAATTACAAACAAGATGAAAACGCTGTTAACATCAAGTGAGCCTTATCAACCAAAGGAACTTTTCCTAAATGATTATTTATCCAAGCAGTCTTTTAATAGAGTATATTACTCTTTCAAACTACCACAGGTTAAACTATTACCAAATGTCGGCTTTGTTACTGTTGTAACCAAGACTGTTTATTGATTACCATGCTGGCTTTTTAGCAATAGCACTGACGGCTTTTTGGCAAAAGCACTAGCTTTCAAAGCTAGGAGGCAATATTAGAGATGGGGGGGGGGTCTCAGCAAAAAAAAAACAGTAAGTTCTTGAGAGTAGCAATGCTCATTTACAATCTTGTTCCACATATAACACTTTTAAAAAGATCAAACTGGCAGCCGATCAAATTTCTGATGAGATCCCCCCAATTAAAAAAATTAAGACCATAATCAAACATATTTTGGTTGCCATTTAGGCATTGGCTTTGTGTTCATTGCCGTTTTCTGGCCACAGATAATTGTTATCATAACCAAATCCTGGAAACAAATTTTTTTAACATATTACCTCTAACTTTGTGCTATGATTCACTCCTTAGCACATGTTTGGAAAATGAAAAAACAAAAAAAGAATACTTCCACTATGACATTCAAAAGTAATTCATTAATTTATTTGGAAAATCAGTCTCAATAAATGTGATTCACTCATCCTCTTTTTTTCTATAATCGTTGCTAACATAAAAGACATTTCTTGGATTGACCAAATGAGTGTTGTAGAATGCACCAAGTAAATAGTATGTTTTTGGCTGCTGATCCTTTCTAGAGTTTGACCACAATTTCATTTTTCTTTAATATAAGACACAGCTTCGGTAAACTCAGCATTTAATACTTTTGTATTTTACCGTGAAATACACAGACATGTTGATGAAGATCTCACCCTGAGAACGTGGCTTTCATTTTTTTCAATAAATGGCTTTTTTGGGTGTCACTATTTTCAGATTGATATAACTTAGATTTCACTACTTTGCTTTTAGGCTGCTGACACTTTCTAGACTTGAGACTTTCTTATGTACACCTTGGTGGAAGACCCTGCATTTCATACTTATTTGAACTGTAACTAGAGATAACCAGCATGCATATAGTGTTTTGGTTTAGTTCAACTTCCCCCTCAATATTCTTGGGAACTTTTACCTTAATACCTTTAGTCTTAGTAGTAACAATAGTAGTGGTTTCAGTATGCATATATTACATTTTAGCAGTAGCATCAACATCATCATGCTCTTAAAGTTTCAAATTAATACTGTAAGCAGCCCCTAAAATATTTCTGATACACCCTTTTGACGTCCTAGATGCAGCCCTTGCCCCAAAAGCTGTGGGGCGTTGTTGTTGTCCCCAGAGGTATAAGTATTAGACCTTTCAAATATACTGAACAGAATTGCTATCTCAGATATTTCATTGAATGTCTTGGGGAATAAAGGTGTAGGAGAGGGGGGCTGCTTGCTCTCCAATCACATTCAACCCTAATAAAAGACAAATTAAACTATTAATTTCCAATTTAATGAACCCATCTGTATCTACCCATTCAAATGTGTCATACTCCTCCCTGAAAGGGTTAGGTCTAGGGTGTACACTAGAGTTTGCTGATTTTACCTTTTTATTTAATTAATTTAAAAAATGTTTTCCACAAAAGAGGCTTTTTAAATAAAAGTAGAGCTACATTTAACCAAAGATAAGCAGAAATAAAGTCAGATAAATTTTCAAGCTTAAAACCACCATAAATCACCATCAATTAACAAATAAATCCAAACGTGCACTTTATTGAAAAGAATCCAAATTTTGAGTTGTTTTTATTTCTCACAATAAAAAGAAATCACTTTTATAACCGAAAGTACTGGAAAAAAACAGAATGTGAATTGACAGTTTAATATACATACTGATATTCATCCCTGAAAGTAAAAACAATTGGTTTTAAAGTTCAAAAAAGAGAAAACATTTTGAATGTATTTTGTTTCAGTTTAGTAAACGTTTTGTTCTGGATTTTAGAAGGCGCAGGTGTCAAAGCATAAAATAAGAAATGCAAGAAAAACAAGGTCCCTTGTTAAAACCTGTTTCTGTATGCTTAACTTGATTAAATATGTTTTGTCAAAGTGATAACAATGGAATAGTAGATACAAATATTATTTGAAACTGCTTAAAGAAATGGAAAACAATGAAAGAAACATGACAATTAGAAAAAGAAAAAAGTGTGAGTATTTTAAAGCACTTTTGATAATATTACATAATTTACTTTAGAAGTGGCCATGTAAAAGAATCATGCCATATTACCTTATAATATCTTAGACAAGCTCTATGGAGACCCCCCACATCTGAGCCAGGCTAGCTTATGGCCTTATTCAGTCTAAATCTGGCCCTTGCAGTGAAGTTTCAATACACACATGCTTCGAAACAAGTTCCAAGCTATTGGGTTGAATTGGGATTTAATCGAGCGGGTGGTGTAATTCCTAACAGATAGGACACAGACTTTAAAAGTATTTGACAAGGATGGAAACATGTTCTTCTCTGGAGTGGGAATAGTTTGAAATGGAATCCCCAAGGTACATTCTTGGGTTTCACCTTATTCAACATTTATATAAATAATATTCCAAAATTTCTTTTAAAAAAAGTGAGCCTTTATGCCAATGGTTCCAAGGCTGTGGTATGCATACTCCTAAGAGCAAATGGAAGCCTGTGAGGGATTACACAAAAAAAGTAATAGTAGATTCCATATCTGCCAAGGTTACCATAGAGGTTACATTCACAACATTTTTGCTAACATTCAGTTACATTCACAACATTTTAGAGTTGGAACAGTACAAACTTCATTACGTGCTGTAGGGTTCAATGTCTATAATCCCCACCATCGGGCACAGTGAAAATGAGCCCTTACGTTTGGAAGTTGTTGTCCCAGCGAAGCACCGCGTCGATTTGATTCATCCTCCACTTCTTGCTCTTTGTTATAGTTGTTTTTGTCTCGCAATAATTTATTCCAACAGATTCATGAAGTGACGAGTGATGCCATCATTTAAAGGGCGCGCAAGGCGTTTGTCAACAGCATCATCAGTGTCTAAAAACACATTTGCCTATCCGAAGGTGGTTCAGAATCAAGTTGTGTTCTGTGATGGATGTGCCTACATACTGTCATGTTATTATGTAGTTAAACTGTCATGAGTATGGACAATTTTTCTACTGCAATCAGATAATATTATCACACAATCACTCAATGATTAGGATGAGGAAACACCCAAATGCTTGCTTGTATAGTAAGTAAGGGGTAACATTCTCATATTAGTTTTGGGTATTAAGCAAGGACATAGTAAGTGAGGGTAGCAATAGCAATACTAAAAAAGCAAACAGATTTTGCCATCAACATCTCAATGTCTTGTTTTTACTGATCCAGATAACTTGCCTAATTAACTGATCAGCAGTAGTTTGCTATAAAAAACTTTAAAAAAAATAATAATTCAGATTGAAATATCTGCAAGTAATAATTCCTACCAAATCTCAATTTTTATCATGGTTGTATTGGAGCTCTAACCTATTAAAGAACAAACCCCAGCCCATAGTAACAAAAAATACAACAAAACAAGTAAATAATTTCGAAGACCACACTGCCTTTCCATGACGAAAGTAAAACAGTTCAAAATAGAGATGAAACCTTTTTATTGACAGTGAATAGACATAAGTTCCATCCCTATTTTGAACTGTTTTACTGACAACAAAACAAAATTGGCTAGTGAAAAAAAGACAATTTGTTGGTGATCCAGGTATGGTAACTATTATATAAATTAGTCTTAACTGTAAAATGTTATATGAATTGACAAAACATGGATAGTGACCTCAACAAATAATAGTGAAAGAAAAGTGACCTCAGCAAACATAGATATATTCAAATATTCCGTGGATAGGGAGCAACCCAACAAACCATGGTGCACTTCTCAGGATACCACAGGTGACACATCCCCTATCATAATTAAGTTGCCAGCAACAGAGAGAGAGAGAGAGAGAGAGAGAGAAAACGATTTATTAAGCAACTTTCGTAGCTCTTGGCTAATTTGCAGTTACAAAAACATTAAAAACAAAAATTATGCACTATTGAACATAGATGCAAAAAGGCACAAATGAATTATAATATTGGTTTGTCTGTGCATGTATAGGAGTCAGTTTGGACTTCTGTCTGGTTCTGCTGTCAGGCTTAAGTCTGTAGGTAAGATGTCTTGATGGGCTAGGCCTAAAAGCAATACTTTTCCAAACCTCATAATGAGATCACGCAATCTTTGTTCTAGGAACTGAATGCTTAGTATAATGAGTGCTTCTTGGTAAGGAATATCTCTAAAACCCAGGATAATCCTAACTGCCCTTTCTTGCACTGACTCTAGGTTATAGATCTGGTGAGCAGTGTGTAGTACTGAAGAGCCCAACACGGGGCAGGCATATCCCAAGACTGGTCGCACATAAAGGTATACATGGAGGAGACTTTTGACAGTGCAGCCATATCGACACATTTTGGACAGTGTTTGAAGGGAAGCATTAGCTTTCCTAATTACACTGTCAACATGTGGCAAAAGAACAGTCTCTGGAGAAAATAACTCCGAGTATCTTCACTTCTGACACAACAGGAAATGGAACTTCAAGGGGGAGGGTAAAGTCTCTTTTTAGGGGACAAAGCTGAAGAATTTTTGACTTTGTAGCATTAATGATGGGATCGGACTGATTACACTGGGAATTTACTTGGTCAAAAATGTCAACAGCAAACTGGGCTCTAGTAGTATTACCCTCAAGCAGATAAGTAAGCACAAGCAATAAGTCATCCACAAACTTATACCTGTCTTTGTGCTTGCTCAATATGTAGTTGATCACAGCAAGAAATGTTATGCCTGCAAGTCTGGTGCCTTGTGGGGCCCTGCAGGTTATGTCACTCCAATTGGAGTCAGTGTCTTCTTCACAGAGGGCAAATAGTTTCTGTTGGAATCCAGACAGAAAATCCAGTACAATTGACAGAATTTGACATGTAGCTCCCATTCACTTTAAGTTCAGGCATGCAACATAACGAGATAGAAGGTCAAATGTTTTGCGAAAATTGATTGCAGCTAGATCAACAAAATGACCCTAGGTCTCAAGCTGCTTTAGAATGTGGTCAAACATTCTTACAAGGTATATTGAAGTTCAGCATGTTGGTAGTCCTTTGTATTGATATTTGTCTACGAATTCACGAATTTGAGACAACAGGCGGCAGAGTATGAAAGACTCTGTCACTTTTACAAAGCATGTGGTTAAGGAAATTGGTATCAAGTCATCATAGCTTTTTTTTAAGGAGGGGTTATTTTTGGAAAGTCCTTCTTCCATGGAAAGTACTTTCTTCCACGGCGAGGGAAGCATGCTAGATGCAAAGCATTGGTTAATAAAAATGGAGAGTGGGAGAACAAAGAACAAAGCATATTCATGAATAAGTTTGGGAGGGATCTTGCCAGGAAAAGGTGATACTCCTGTCTTTATTTTTCTTAGTTCATTGTGCATGTCAAACTCAGTTAATTCAATCAAAACATCTGTGAGACAGACTTCAAGCAGGGATTCTTTTTCCTGGGATTTCACAAGAGGAAATGAGGTACATGTAGAGGTTATGAAGGCGTTAACAACACAGGACCCAAGTAAATGTATGCTATCATCTGTTATCATTATAGTGGACTTAGAAAATTTCCCACTTAGTTTCTTGACTGACTGGTGCCATTTCACAGGCTCACTGTTCAGAAGTGGCACCAGTTTTTCACAATTGGTCTGTTTTACCACACGAGTAAAGATTACTTTTCTCACAGATTTTGGCTTTTATTGCAGGGGTGATCCATGATTTGTTGTATTCACAGGATTTTGTGCTATTGCTGGGATGTGCAATTTAAAGTAATGTGTACAGGCTAACTTAGTGATCTACTGGATAGGGGACATTCAAGATGCAATGCTTTTGAATATTCAATATAGAAATGATTATTAGGTTACATCCTGCAATTAAATTATGTACCAATTAGTTTATAGAGCGCATTAAATAAGAATGAAGCTTAACCATGAAAGTAATTTGATTCAAATACAAAAAAAATGGCAAATTTGCAGTTTTTAACACACTTTACCTTGGATGAAAGTGAATAGGCCTTCAATTTTTGTAGGTATACCTTAATACCTGTATTTGTGCTCTTTCACAAA
This sequence comes from Artemia franciscana, assembly GCF_032884065.1. Classification (NCBI taxonomy): domain Eukaryota; kingdom Metazoa; phylum Arthropoda; class Branchiopoda; order Anostraca; family Artemiidae; genus Artemia; species Artemia franciscana. Next base: position 15,507,017 of record NC_088880.1, on the reverse strand, counting down.
TCAATAATTGTTTTTGTGGGAAACTACATTTTGAGACCTTAAAAGGGCTACGGCAGCCCAAAACAGCCCATAGTAAACAAGTCCTGAAATATGTTCCTTAACAAAATCTGGCAAGACAGAAAAAAATCCTCATTTGTGACTGATATGAATTGTTTTCGTAACAAGTTTTCTTTTCAATAGCCCTTATATCATAAGCCTAGGGTTCAAGTAGTACATAACAAGACATGTTAAGAAAATAATTTTTGCTTTATAATATGCAGAATAATCCTAGTATTCTGCAGGAGAGAACCTTTATTTCCACTTCTTTCACTGTTGTACAATAAAAAAAAGTAATAATAATAACAAGAGCTAAGAGCTCATATGGCACTTGTGATGAGGTCAGACATATGGTATGAGCTCTAGCAAAATTCTAAGAATCAATAGATTGATTTAAAAGGAAAATCAGAGGCTTAATGCCAGTTAACATTGAAAATAAGAGCCCTGAGACACGAGGTCCTTCTAAATATCAACATTCATTAAGATCCAATCACCCACTCATAACTTAAAAAAACCTTATTTTTTCTAATTTTTCCTCTCCTTCAGCCCCCCCCCCCCAGACGGTCGAATCGGGGAAAACGACTTAATCAAGTGAATTTGTGTAGATCCCTGACATGCCAACCAATTTTCATCGTCCTAGCACCTCCAGAAGCACCAAACTCACCAAAGCACTGGACCCTCCCCCCTAAATCTCCCAAAGAGAGCAGATCCAGTCCAGTTAATTCAATCATGTATCGACAACATTTACTTATTCTACCGACCAAGTTTCATCCCAATCTCTCCACTCTAAGTATTTTCCATGATTTCCCATTTCCCCCTTCAGCTCCCACAATATCACTAGATACGTTTGGTATTCAAAATAAGAGCTTTGAGACACGAGGTCCTTCTAAGTATCAAATTTCATTAACATCCAATCACCCACTCGTAAGTTAAAAATACCTCTTTTTTTCAATTTTTCCTCTCCATCCAGCACCCCAGATGGTCGAATCGGGGAAACAACTGTTACCAAGTGAATTTTTACAGGTCCCTGACACACCTACCAATTTTCATCATCCTACCACATCCAGAAGCACCAAACTTGCCAAAGCACTGGAAATCCCCCCAACTCTCCCAAAGAGAGCCGGTCCGTTCCAATTATGTCAATCAAGTATCTAGAACTTATGCTTATTCTTTCCATCAAGTTTCATCCCAATCTCTCCACTCTAAGCCTTTTCCAAGATTCCCAGTTTCCAAGATTTCTCTTTCCCCCCTCCAGCCCCATATGTCCCTGTATCCAATTCGAATTACAAATGGACCATCTGAGACATAAAATCTTCTTATATATCAAGTTTCATTAGGATCTGATCACCCATTCATAAGATAAAGATACCTCAATTTTTATGTTTTCCAAGATTTCTGGTTTCCCCCTTCAACTGCCCTCACTGTCACTGGATCTGGTCGAGAATTAAGACAAGACCCCTGATGCACACAGTCCTTCTAAATAACAAATTTCATTAAGATCTGATCACCCATTTGTAAGTTAAAAATACCTCATTTTTCTGGTTATGTTGATCTGGTTATGTCAGTCATGTATCTTGGACTTGTGATTATTCTTCCAACCAAGTTTCATCCTGATCTCTCCACTCTAAGCGTTTTCCAAGATTTCTGGTCCCCCCCCCCATCAATGACACTGGATCCGGTCGGGTTAGGATCTAAGCTATGAGGTCCTTCTAAATATGAAATTTCATTAAGATCCAATCACTCCTTTGTAAGTTAAAAATACCCAATTTTTTCTAGCTTTTCAGAATTACCCCTCCCCCCCAACTCCCCCAAAGAGAGTGGATCCGTTCCGTTATGCTTATCATGTATCTAGGATTTGTGCTTATTTTTTCCACCAAGTTTCATCCCAATCTCTCCACTCTAAGCGTTTTTCAAGATTTTTGATTTCCCCCTCCAACTCCCCCCAAAATAAGGGCTCTGAGACAAGATATCGTTCTAAATGTCAAATTCCATTAAAATATGATCATCTGTTTGTAAGTTAAAAAAACGCGTTTTTTCTAATTTTTCTGATTTAACTGTCCCCCCTCCTTCCCCCTAGATGGTCAAATTGCGGAAACGACTATTTCTAATTGAATCTGGTCTGGTCCCTTACATGCCTGCCGAATTTCATTGTCCAAGCTAATCTGGAAGTGCCTAAACTAGCAAAACCAGGACAGACAGACCAACAGACCAATGGAATTTGCAATTGCTATGTGTCACTTGGCAAATACCAAGTGCCACTATAACTCTGAAAACTAAACATGGATTCAATTGCATTTTTCTATTTTCAAATAATCGATGTAGATCATTAAACACTACTACCAGTGGACAAATTTTCACAATTAATGGTGTTAGTAAACACCATCAATTTTTCACAAGAATATACTAATAGACAAATGCTGATAAATTAGATTAAGTTAGGTTAGATGGCAGATATGTGGATAAAATTTTAGCTTAGCTGCTTTTTGTTATCTTAGAAAGGGGATAGGTTAGGAAAATGAAACTTTCAGGGATGGGTCTACAGACTAAATTATGTCATGAAAAGATGTTTCAGAGCACTAACCTTGACTTCTTCTCCCTCTAGGGTGCCCCAGTCCTTGAAGACCCTTAAAAATCTTCTTTTTTTTATAGAAGTGAAACCTTGCAAAATAGATCGTCAGCTTAAATGAAGTATATTTTCAGCTTCACAACTTTCCTCAATCCCAATTTAGGAGGTATCAAATACCTACAAATACCTTTTCTAATTAAAAAAAACAAACAAAAACATTGATATGGCCTAAATTCCACTCATATAACAGAATTGTATTTTTGGAACTAAAACCAGAGAAAAAGAAACTGATAAATGAAAATTAAGGTAAAATTTTGTTTCCTCAAAATTTGGGTAAGAATTATATTAACAGCCTAATCATATAGACAAAAAAATTCCCACTAGCATCAGAATCTCATCCTGAAACCAAATATGACATTTATTTCCATTGCAAACTATTTTCGAAATAACTTATAAGCTTTATTAAGTTTTTTTTTAATTTAATTTTTTAACAGAAATACCATGGTGGCAATTCAATGACAAAAAATTCTAAATTTTGTTGAGAGCTAAATGAAACTTTCAGGGATGGGTTACATGAAAAATACTGAATAGTTTCATTTTTTAGGGTGGACACTTGCCACTATTCCATCCAGACTCCAAATATGACATTCATTTCTGTTGCAAATTATTTCAAAATTACTTCTAAGCTTCTTTAAAAACAGCAAAACTTCTTTCAGCTGAACAAACACTTCATGCCAATGTATAGAAACTTATAACTAGCATCAGAACTTTATCCTGAATCCAAATATGTCATTTATTTCCCCCAAAACAATGCCCCTGGTTTTGACCCAATTTGCCCTGCTAATCCTATTTTTTGATGATATTCTCCAAATTTTTGTTGTAAGATTTTGGGAAAAATTAGCTCTACAAGAAAAATTTAAGAAAAAATTTGGGACAAAAGTGAAAAATTTGGCAAAACAGTAGAATGTTCCCTAAGGTTTGCAATGAAAAATTGCCAAGTTTGGACCCAATTTGCCTCTTCATGATTGACGGATATGCTTGTTTCTGTCAATTTTATCTGCATTAAATAATTTGAGCAATAGATTATTCACTTTAATTTTCAGAAAAGAAAGAGAATAAGGTTTATCTAAACAACAATCATTGCTCAGATGGCTAATTTGATGTTGAGATGCAAAACATGTTATTATGCACTATTAAATATTGACATAAAAAAAGGGACAAAAGAGTTCTGGTAGCAGTTTATCTGAGCATGCACAGGCACAAATTTTAGCTTCTGTCCTGTACAGCTGACTGTCAGCCAAACCTCCGGATAAGGTCACCCAAACGGAGTTCCAGAATTTAGAGTTCAAGGGCTGCTAGGCCATTGTTGTAGGAAATGTCTCTATTACTCAGGATGAATCTGGTTGCCCATTTTTTGACTGACTCTAGTTCCTGCATTAGATAGACGGTTCTTAATACTGACAAACCCCAGAAAGGACAGGTGTGTTCAAGTATGGGGCGTACATAGCACAGGTATGCCCATAGAAGACTGTGGGCATTGCACCCAAAGCAATGCATTTTTGAAACAGTTTGCAGAGATGCATTTGCTTTATGGGTCACACTATCAATATGGGTAGCAAAGCTGCAATCACATGAGAAAATGACACCTAGTATTTTCATCTCACTCACAACATGGATTGTTTTAAGTTTTGGCAGGCCACTAGGTGTGATAGGAGATCAAAAGCATTGCAAAAGTTGATGGCTGCTAAGACAACAAAACAGCCTTGCTTTTCAAGCCATTTCAGGATCTGATCATACATTCTGACTAGGTATATAGACCTCCCACATTTTGGGAGTCCACCATATTAGTATTTGTTGATGGCCTGTCTTACTTGCTCTAGTGACTGCTGTGAGATGAATGATTCTGTCACTTTTGCTAGGCATGGCATTAGGGAGATTGGTCTTAAATCATCACACAACTTGGGTGCATGGATGCGGGCCTTTTTCCCAAATCTAGGGAAGATCCCAGATGCAAAGCACTGGTTTATAAGAACCAAGAAGGGTAGGAGTAGGAACAAAACAAATTCATGTATGAGCTTTGCAGGGATTTTGCCTGGGAAAGGAGAGACATTTGACTTTACTTTCCTAATTCACACCTCAAATTCACTGAGTGCTATTGTGCTTTCATTGGGGCAATCATCAAGAAGCAAGTCTTTCTCTTGGGGGGTAACAGCTAAAAAAATGGTACAAAGGGAGGTGAGAAATGCATTAGCATCACAAGACCCCAGTATTTGCCATTATCATCAGATATCTTGACACTGGTTTTTATACATTTCCACTCATGGCTTTGACCAAGTAATGTCACTTTGCAGGTACAGTGTTGAGCAGAGGGTCGACTTTTTCATGACCATACTTGCGTTTTGCATTTCTGATCATGTTAACTATTAGGTTTCTTTTGGTCACTCCTTGATTTCCCTTACCACTTGAGTAAAGGTGACTGCATTGACAAATCAGGGCCTTAATAGTGGATGTAATCTATGGCTTGTTGTATTCACTTTCAACCAGAGTCTTTGTTGGAAATATCTTGAAGTACTTTGAGTACTATTTTTCATTGAAAGCAAACACCCTTTGCTCAAGAGAAATGTCCACTGAAATCTCTAGAAAGTTATATTCAGCAATCCAGCAGCCATATTCACAGATTGCAGAGTCAGTCATTGGTCTAGCAGTGATCTATGAGAGCTTGGGTTTTCTCACAGAACTTTTGGCTTTGAGAAATAGGGCAGTGAGCAGACAAGCCAACTGTCCAAGCAATGTTGGGGGGTGGTGTAGGTCCTTAGTGTTTGTAAGAGTCAGATTGAGGGTATTGCCGGATGAGTGAGTGGGAATATTCACAATCTGAATAAGAGAAAGACTGGAAACTGGTCAAGCAGTACATTTTGAAAACCATCAACAATAGCCAGAGTGGTTGTAATTTTATTCATTATACATGCCAAAATGTATTTAAATAAGATCTAATCAACAATATATGTATTTAAATAAGATCTAATATTCAAATATAAATGAAGTGACTAAATTAGCAACCTAGTTTCATAACTTAACCAAGTTTTGGGTGAAGCTGTACAAAACAGGTCTTCTATGTTTAGTTTGTTCTGTTCCATAATTAACATACAGTGTAGAATTTGGACTTTGGTTATATTTAGGCTGAAAGCTAGAAAAAAAAAACAAAAAAAAAAAACAATCTGATCACTCAGATAGGAAAATATAATTTTCAACTGTTCTGATGTGTATATTGCCAGTTATTGAAAAATGCTCATGTGCCAGTTATGTGAAATGTCATGTTACACTGCAATAAATAGATTTATAAATAATGATTAAGCAAGCAACAACTTTTTCAGGACTCATGATCAGATCATTGGGACCATCAAACAGTTATTCAAGAATTCCAAAATAAGTAAGAAAACCAGTATTGACTGGAGGTTGTTTTGCTCAGAAGTTCTGATGGCTTGGCAAGGAAACCAATAGGATGGCAAGGTGTAAAAGTTGAAATCAATGAAACTTTGACAGTGAGAAGGAAGTACCAAAGGGGAAGAATTTTATGGCAAGTTTGGGTTTTTGGTGGAATAGAGAGAAAGAGCAAAAGAAAATTATTGTACCCCTGACTGATGGCCAAGAAGGTCTCCAATATTTCTGTTTTTAAAGAAGCTTAAAAGTAATTTTGAAAATAATGTGCAACAGAAATGAATGTCATATCTGGATTCAGAATGCAATTTTGATACTAGTGGGATCCCCCCCCCCCCCAAAAAAATGACTAGCTTAAACTGTTCAGTATTTTCCATTACAAATCATCACTCAAGTAGATTTGGTATTTTAGAATTCAAATTAGAGCTCTCAAAAAAATTTAGCATTTTTTTAATTGAAGTAATGCCATGACAGTTTGTGTAATCAGCCTAATTATCTCCAAAGTGGAAATTAAGGTAGCCAAATTAAGGTAGTGACATTAGTTAAGATTAAGATTAAAATTAAGGATTCTGTAAAAAAAAAAAAAAAAAAAAAAAAAAAAAAAAAAAAAAAAAAAGAGAATTAAAGAAGCTTAGAAATAATTCTGAAAATAATTTGCAACAGAAATGAATGTCATGCTTGGATTCAGGATGAAATTCTGATGCTGGTGGTAAAGTTTTTTTTTGGTAAAATTCTAGTTAATTGACTTCTTCCTATCTCAGAAAGGGTTTATGTTAGGAAAATGAAACTTTATGATGTAAATCTACAGACTAAAGTATGTCCTCAGAAGGTATTTTGAAGCAACTACCTCTACTCCTTCTCCTTCTAGAGGGCCCTGACCTTTGATGACCTTTAAAAATGTGGGTTTTATGAAATTGAAACCTTGCAAAATAGATCTTCTGCTTAATTGAATTACAACAAAATTGTTTTCAGCTTCACAACTTTGCTCAATTCCATTTTATAAGGTTTTAAAGATATGCAAATACATTTCCTAAATTTTGAAGAAGAAAACATTGATATGGTTCAAAAATTCTACTCAAATGACAGGAATTACATTTTCAGAGCTAAAGGCAGAAAAAAAAGCAACTAGTAACTGAAAAATAAGGTAAAGTGTTGTTTTGTCAAAATTTCAATATGCATAAACCTGTCATGTAGGCAAATTTCAGGGCCCTCTAGAGGGAGAAGGAGTGGAGGTGGGTACTTTAAAATACCTTCCAGGTACACACTTTGGTCAATGTTCCTATTATCTGAACAATTGTTTAAGGTCATGAAACTCTTGTTAATAGATACATTTTGACTTTTTGAACATCTATTTTCTTTTACAAAACTACTGTAAACTTGCCATTATGGAGTTATTCAGGCCCAAATATCCTGTATTTACAAATATAGATTTGCAATCATTTCCATTTTTGTTGATTGGATATTTGAAATTGTGAATTTGTAATAGTTTACAAATAAATTTGGGATATAGCCTATATAGCATAGCATATATTAAATATGTAAACTAACTACTGCTGTATTTAATATGCACTCTGGTTTACCCCCCCCCCTATTGTGCAAATATATAATAACTCCATAATGGTGAATTTGCAGTAAATTTGCAAGAGAGAAAAGATGTTCAAAAAGTCAAAATGCATCTATTAACAATAGTTTCATGACCCAAAACAATTGTTCAGGTAATAGGAACATTGACCCATATTTTAGCCTGTAGACCTATCCCTAAAAGTTTCATTTTCCTAACCTAAACCCTTTCCAAGATAGAAAGAAGTCAATTAACTAGATTTTTACCTTTTTTTAATCTATCTGATTAATCTATTAATATAAACCTTACCCCAAAATTCCAATAGGTCAAGTAGGCAAATTTCTAGGACTTAGGAATCAGAAGAGGGATAACATAAAAGTTTGGAAATACCTTTCCAGAGGATGTTTTTGGCCTAGGACTCATTTCTAAGGGTTTCACTTTCCTACCCTAGCCCCTTTTCAACATAGCAAAAAGTAACCAACCTATACCAGAATTTTACTGTTGGGCATTATTTATAAACAATTTTCAAGACTTAGAGAATATATACAAACAATTAAAAATTGGAAATACAAGGAAAGTAGTGAAGATAAAGGTTTTCCCATGCATAAGATGCTAACTAGGATTATTCTTTATATTGCCAAGTAAGAACTGTTTTCTTAACATGTTGAATTATGTACTGTTTGAAACCTAGGCTTATAGCCTACAGTCCCTACAAAAGACCTTTACTATATTAAATTTACCAAATGAAACTTAAAGAATAATAAATTACCTGAGTTCTGCTAGCCCTGTCTACTCCATTTACTGAAGCCATTGGTAGAGTTTTGTTTACAAAGTATTATAGTCTTTCTTCTACCAGGAAGTTGTTGTAGAGAAAATACGCTCGGCTTTCGCCCTCTGCGAAACTACCAGGAAGTCAAAAATGTTGTTTAACTCAAGTCAATATTGACCGTGTCCGAAATCTTATTTCACAAAGAATGCTGCATCCGGATGCAGGGTTAATTCTGAATACTCAGTCCGAAAGCTGTTTTCGTCATTTGTTCTTTGAAGCTCAAATCCCTACTCAACAGCAACTTAGAAGTAGGGGAAGAAACAGAATTCAACCATCAGATTGAACATCCCAAGAGAAAATAAAATGTAAATGTCTCCAGAACCATCTAGACCATATCTTGTAGGCTAATAGAACTCATATTTTCCATTACCAAGCTGCTGCTAAGAATCAGAAACACAAAGAATTGGGATTAGAAGGCAGTTGTGTTTATAGGGCTTGATTATTTAGACCAATTATGTTTGTCATATATTTTACCACCTATTAACTGAATTTGCTTTGCCAAAAAGTTGTCTTAAAAAGTGCCAAGTTTAGAGAGTTATGTTAATATTTTTCTTGCTGATTTGAACAATTGTCTTTACATTTCCTTCTGTTTAAAGCATTTTAGAGAGATTATAAGTGCACCAAATGCATATTGCAGTCTCAAATGAGCTTGTGGAAAACAAATAGAACATATAATTTTTCTTATTTTGTATTATTTCAAGACTAGAATATCACAAAACTAAGCTTTCATATTGCTTATTGTCTTAAATACAATTCCTGATGGAGTTTTGTTGATACCTGTCTTAAATTTAATTTGTTTAAATAAAATGCATATTGTTTATGGGCAGCAACTGTGATTCAAGATTTTTTCAATATTTTCTTTTTTCAAACAATTGTTGTTCTGTGGTCACATTTGTGTTCCTTCCTAAGTGGCTGGCTGTCTAGCTTGAGAATCCTTTATCCAAAGGGCATAGGTTTAATTCCTGGCATTACCAGTTTATTTGGTTTGGGACAGGGATCAGTGATGTGACTCTGTTAGCTCAGCTAGAATTGGCCCAACTTTAAAAGGTTACCTAAAGAAATGTGGGGACAGTAAGCAGGAAGGGCATGCAAAAGCATAGGATGGCTGGCCCCTAGCTTCCTATTGTACTTCCTGGCTAAAGGAACACCTGGTCCTTTACTGGCCTACTGACTTAGCCATATAAGCTTTCTTTTAAACTTATTAAACATAAGTACAAATGAAGAAATGCCAGTAGGGTAGTTGTTCCTTTTCAATGAATTGTTGATTTATAGACAAGAGTGTGGGTCATGAGAGATGGCTGGTGAATGTAACAGGGGGTGAATGTTTTGCAAGGTTTAAAAATTTAGGGCAATTGCTCAGGTTGGCAACTGAGCACAAAAGTAAAATTTTGTGAATGGCTTTTCTTTGTGACTGTTATATTTATGTAATGTCAAGTATTTTATAGTTAATCATTATTGTTTTGTTTTAATTGCAATGGCCCTAGGACTTTAGTGTAATTAAACCAACTTACATCCATCCATTTTCTTCAAACAGACAGGAGTTCTATGTTCCCTAGCTTCAATAAATTCATATGCAATTTTGAGACCAAGGGTTACAAAGTAGGTCAAAACTTGCAAATGGAACTGTAGTGCAACTAATTAATTTGTAAGGAATGTATATAAATTTTAAGATTAAAAAACAATCATTTAGAATTCAAACAAGACAAATAAATAAATAAAAGTATCCCTTTACAACCATTTAATGAATTGTCACAAATGTAGGTCACTCTTAAGATTGAAATGAACAAAGCTTCAATTACGAATCTGTTTTCTTTCAACAGACTGAAGGGGCAAACCTCCATGCTTTGACATATTCAATCTCACTTTTGGGCTCTATTCAATGGGAACTTTCTTTGGATTTTTTTTTTTTTTACCAACTAAAAACAGTAGGGAAAGCATCAGGTATAAGTGACTTAAGAGACATGACAACATTTAGAAAAAGCTACATGCAACCTGATCTAAATAGGGATGCTATTGCAGAGTATCAAAGAGAAGCCTACAGGTATATCCCAAATACAGTAAAGGCATATTACAAAGAACAGGTGCATAGAATACCATTGAAGTGGTAAAGAAACAAGAAAATTGAGATTATAAGATTAACACAAAACTATGAAAATTGCAAGTACAGTACTAGCCTCCTTCCAACAGGACAAATAAGGGGATTCACACCCCAAAGCTCTGACTATTTTCAACCACACCTTTAGGAGCAAAAAAAATTAAATACATTTTTTTCACATATGTCAAATATGACAGTTGACTTAGGAGTTCAGGGTAAGGGATTCAATACTCTGTGGTGCCACCAATGAAAGGACCTTTGCTGTCATAAGCATTGTTAATCCTAGCACACACCCACACTCAAATATAACATTCTGTAAAATCATAAAAATCTTAAACAGCAAAAATAAAAAACCTTTTATTTTTGATAAATATTATTTGAAAAAGGACACTACAAGGCAAATATCAGGTTCATCAGCATACTAAATTTGATGTGACAATGATAAAATCTGTTGAATCTTTTCTGGGATCAAATGTGTTAACTATAGATAACACAGACATTGCAATATCTATTTGTCCATCCATCTGTTTGATTAAGATTCTGAGACTACAACCCTAGGTCAAAAAGGCTAAGGCTTTTAAAGTTTTTTTCATTGACCTGAGGTCAATTAGGGAAGAGGAGGGGGTTCTATGCACAAAAAGTAGAATTTTTTGTTGATTTGCTGAAGTTAGTGAAAGGAGCATATTTAAATGAAAGATGGAATAAATATACATAGCAAAATATCACCAAATTGGATCCTACTAGAATTTATCAGATTTGTTTAGTATAATTTCAAGAATAGGTAAGGTGCTGTCTCTGATAGTTGACCTTTAGATAAAAAAGCTTAAAAATAAATTTGTGTCTGATAGACAATATAGTTAAAGATATGTAGTTAAAGGAAAAGCTACCATATTTTTGATCCCTGGGAAATTAGTTTAAAGCCCTATCCTGATTAGAAGAGGTAGCTCACATCAGGTTACTCAAACATAATTCTAAAGGACCTAGACCATGGCTAAAATGCTAATACTGCACTGATACTTAGTCAATCATACTGCTATTTCAGCTTATTTGTATTGTGATGTTAACAATGGGTTTGCAGCTTTAATGTGATGATTGCTTGAAGACAGGATTATCACCCTATTTAGGGTAGATCAATTTTATTTGAAAGAAAATCATTTGGTAAAATTCTAGTTGATTGACTTCTTGCTATCTCAGAAAGGGGTTGTGTTAGAAAAATGAAACTTTCAGGGATGCATCTACAGGCTATGTCCTGGGAAGGTACTTTGAAGTACCTACCCTCTACTCCTTCTACCTCTAGAGGGCCCTGACCTTCAAAATATGGGTTATAAAAGTGAAATCTTGCAAAATAGATCTTCTATTGAATGAAGTACAACAAAATTGTTTTCAGCTTCACAACTTTGCTCAATCCAAATTTATAAGGTTTTAAAGATAGGCTATGCCAATACATTTCCTAAATTAAAAAAAACAACATGGATATGGCTCAGAATTCTACTCATACCAGGAATTGTATTTTCAGAACTAAAGGCAGAGAAAAAGCAACTGGTAACTAAAACTTAAGATAAAATGTTGTTTTGTCAAATTTTCAATTTTGACAAACCTATTAAACTTGTCAAACCTGTCATGTAGGCAAATTTCAGGGCTCTCTAGAGGGAGAAGGAGTGGAGGTGGGTACTCTAGAATTCCTTCCCAGGATATACTTTAGCCTGTAGACCCACCCCTGAAAGTTTCATTTTACTAACCTTACCCCTTTCTGAGATAACAAGAAGTCACTCAACTAGAATATTAACAGACTTTATTAAACAACTAGGCCTATCAAAAAACTGCTGATCACCTATTACTCTGCTTAGAGATAATCCTTTAGAAGGGCATTAGAAATTTTGTGTTTTCTCTTTGTTTAAAACAGCTTAATTTTTTTGCTTCAAGAATAACAGAACAAGAAGTCAATGATCATTGTAGCCTATTTGCCAGTTATCATACAATTAAAGCTCTATAATCACTGAGCAAGGTGAAGATCTACATCCTTAATAATAATCATCTAAAAGCTGCTGATCACAAATAATTTTTTTTTAGACTGAGATATTCTTAGCCACTTACACTGGAAGTTTTTTTTGTCACACGTTTTTGGAATTTGAAATCTTTCCGGAAACAGATCTTTCTTCCTTATGCTCTGGTCTTCCTTATGCTTTGGATATGGATCGCCACTATCTTTCTTTAGTTTCTTCTAAAAAACCTCAGATAAATGCTGCAATTTCGTAGAATTTTTTCGTGGGGTTTTTGACGTCATAACCCTGCGATAATTACAGATGAAATTCTAGTCCGGGCTGAGAATTCTTCGAAGAATTCCAGACGGATGCGAAATTAATTCTGCATACTTGAGATTTCGGACACGCTCTCGAAAATTACTTTTAGACAACGTTGTCAACGTGAGACAATGTGAGCCGAAGAAGTACTTTTCCACCTAAAAAGTACGATAAGCCAGGCTTTTGTCGCACAAAAGTGCGAGCAGGTGCAAGCCTGCACATTGATGCTGATTTCTGAGACCGTAGTTTTTAAAGCCAGTGATACATAGCAATCCATTAAATATTAAACATCATATATTACACCATATATTAAACATTTTCTATATTAAGAAGATAAAAGAAATGACTAGTTTAAACAAAACGAAGGAAAATTTACTTTTTCTTCTTCTCTAATAAGACTTTTTAATCCTGACTTCAAAATAGTTTTTGTTTTGATCATGGACAGCGCAATAGCGCTGACTAAGTAAAAAGCGATTTGAGCACAGTATAATATTGGTTTATATTTGTTTTTTTTTACGAAAGGCAGTTCGTATAGAATAAGTTGTCACAAAAACTCCGAAAGGGACTCACTTGATTGGACAGTAAAATTGCTTATCACCTTTTAAATAATCGAAAGTTATTGACGGGCAAATATTGTTAAGGTCAACAGAATTATTGAATTTGGAGGGGGCGTTTTGAACTGTAAATCAGGAGTTCTAGTGCGTTTTAACTGTCGAAAGTCATTGGAGGGCAGCAACCAACCCCCCTAAATACTCATCATTTCCTCTAACACCTACAATTATAATTCTGGAAAAATTATTTTCTTAAGTATTTTGAAAGGTCTAGTAACTATATCTGAAAAATTAAGCAAAGAAAAAACGGGTTTTAATTTCACAAAAATGTCACCAAGTAAAAATATTGTCTCAAAGAAAAAAACGTTACGAAAAATGTCGTGAAGAAAGAAAAATCAAAGCTTCTTACTTGGCTCATGTAACGTTGAGTTTCTTTCCATTCTACTCGATTTCATTTCGTTCAATATTTTCGTTCAATATTTAAATATGTCCCTGAAGTGACTTTGTCTCCTACTTCTATTGCACATTGTATACTGCCGCATTTATTTTACATAGATAACAGTTGCGGTACGAGGACATGATATGGTTTTTAATATCGGTAAAAGAGTATGCTTTTCTTCTAGTCACTTTCCGGTGAATGCTAATGTCTGAAAGATGACAATAAAGGCTATCCACGGCTAAAGTTTTACCACAAGCACTAATAGGGAGTTGTCCCCTCGTCATCAACTATTTTTTTTTATGATATTCTCTTTGACTGGTTTATTCTTCTTTGGGAAAATATTACGTGTGTGGCTTTTGAAAAGTTCCCGCCTACCTACCTTTGCATCTTGATAGATTTCTAATTCATATGTGTCTAACTCTAAAAAGATATCCAATTCATCACTCATAGATTTGTCAAAAATCTTATTTACCTATTTTGAAAAAAAAAATCACCTATTTCAGACTCTAGTACACCAATTGTAAGCCGGGTATTAGTGTTTGTATGGGGTGACTTCTGAAAAATTTTCATCCACCAAAAACCTCTTGGATAGGTAACACATGCTAGTGGCATTTATTGCCTGTCCTCGGAAATTAGCCGCGCGCAAAACTTTTTTGAAGGTGTGCCACGGCGCCTACCGGAATTATCTCAAACTATCATTTGAAGGATTTAGTGAACAGATTTTTTAGGAAGATAGAGAATATAAATTCATAGAATTTGCCCCTAGTTGCAAATTTTTGTGTATAACCTTGACGCAAGTTTCAAACATTTAGAGTTAATATTTTTTTTTAATAAGCTCTTTCAAATATGTGGTAACAGTATAGAGTTACAGCTCTTCAAAGGGAACTTCATAATAAAAGTAGCTTAGTACCATTAGATTCCTTAATTCATGCTCCTTTTCAATATAGGCTAGTAGTCATTACCCAGACAGCTCCACCGCCACTCCTCAATGATCCCATATGAGCTTTAATATTGTATTGTCCTCATATATTTAATTTAGTTGTAAGGCTTAAATGTTCATTGAGGCATAGGCTACTCAGAAGTAAACAATTATCTTATAAAATTAGAAGCAAATTAAAGACTTTTAAATTACTTATCTGGGTAAAATTCTAGTCCATTGACTTCTTGCTATCTTGGAAAGTTGTTGGGCTAGAGAATTGAAACTTTCAGGGATGTTTCTACAGGCTAAAGTATATCCTGGGAAGTTATTTTGAGATCCCTAACTATACCCCTTCCCCCCTCCTCTATATAACGCAGTTTTTTGTGCATTACAGCTTATATTTTGGTCAAATTTGATCCTATATTACTATTAAAATTGTAAATCCTTGCTTACCTTAGAAGAATTCAACTTTTCACTGTTTTTTAAGCTACTGTATTCCATAATTAGTTCACCAGCATTGAAAAATAATGGTAAAATTCTAGTTAATTGAATTCTTGCTATCTTGGAAAGAGTTTAGGTTAGGAAAATGAAACTTTCAGGGATGGGTCTACAGGCTAAAGTATGTCCTGGGAAGGTATTTTGAAGTACCCACCTCCACTGCTTCTCCCTCTAGAGGGCCCTGAAATATGCCTACATGACAGGTCTATACCTATTGAAATTTTGACAAAACAACATTTTACCTTAATTTTCAGTTACTAGTTGCTTTTTCTCTGCCTTTAGTTCTCGAAATGCAATTCCTGTTGTTTGAGTAGAATTTTGAGCCATATCAAGGTTTTTTTAAAAATTTAGGAAATGTATTTGCATATCTTTAAAACCATATAAAATGTAACTAAGCAAAGTTATGAAGCTGAAAACAATTTTGTTGTACTTCAATTTAGCAAAAGATCTATTTAACAAGATTTCATTTTTATAAAATACATATTTTTATAGGTCATCAAAGGTCAGGGCGCTCTAGAGGGAGAAGGAGTGGAGGTAGTTACTTCAAAATACCTTTGCAGGACATACTTTAGCCTGTAGATTCATCCCTGAAAGTTTTGTTTCCCTAACCTAAACCCTTTCCAAGATAGCAAGAAGTCAACTAACTAGAATTTTACCAAAAACAATTATTACCTTTTATGGTATAGTTTGAAATGGAATGCAGGCATTTAAACGCATCCCCTGTTTGAAACTCTTTTCTTTAAAGGGCTTTTGACAGGGGTAATACAGATAAAACTTTGAACTTTTAAGGGGCTTCTCACTCAAAATTATGATTTGTTGCTACAATTGGGTAAGGTTTATGTTATATGTGTGTCAATAGCATTTATTTTGTAAATCATAACAGCATAGAGAAAGTCAATTTCTTCAAGAAGGCCCAATAATGATTCTTAGAAACCTGAAGAGAGGGGAAACAGAAATTTAGTAGGAAAAATAAGCACAAGTCCTAATTGACATAAGCACAAGTCCTAATTGACATAACTGTAACGGATACACTCTTGTTGGGTGAGTTTTTTTTTTGGGGGGGGGGTTTAAAAAAATTGGAAAGATGTATTTTTAATTTTAAATCCCAACCAGATCCAGTAACATTGAGGGGAGTTGGATGGGGAAACCAGAAATCTTGGAAGACATGAAAATTGAGGTATCTTTATCTTTGAAATGGGTGGTTGGATGTTAATTAAACTTGATATATAGAAAGATCATATGTCTGAGATGCTTATACAGAAATTACTCTGTATATGAAAGAGGTTTTTCCTCCTCAATGCTCTGCTTTTTATGCTAAAGTTTGACACTTTCTGTTAACTTTACTTTTTAAAACAGTAAAAATCTTCAGTATAAAGAGCAGGGTGTTGAGGAGGAAAAGGCCCTTTCATATACAGAATAATTTCTGTTCATTTTAAGAAATAGTGGGGGGGGGATTTGTTGTCCTATTTCAAAGAAAGCACAAATGAAGGCATTTTCAATGAAAATATAAAAAAAAATCTAGAGGGGGAGTATGGGGTGGTTCCAAGAATATGCAGGGCAAGTTTAAACTGCTGGGAAGAATAAATCATTATTCAAAGTTTCATTTATTCAAAAAAAAAAATGGGTTGTTTCCACTTTTTGTTGAAATTATACCTGTTTTCTTTCTAGTATTTATAAGATTATGCTATATTTCAATGTCTGGACTCCAACTATATTTTAGCCTGACAAAGGGTTATAAAGCTCGGATATGTAATTCATGAAATAATGCATTCTCAATCTGACGGAATATTTTTTTTTTTAAATAATACTCTGCAAGATATCCTTCCATATGTTCTTCTCTTCTACCATAAGTGGGGATATAATCTCTCACTTCCCTCCATGTCCGTTCTAAATTTTGGGTGTGGGCTCCTGTTGTAGGGTCAACAAAATTTAGGCTGTGATTGACATGCAAATGCTGTGATTGACAAATGTTCTTTTGATGGTCCAAAGGCTTGTCCCTGCTGAGTAACCTCTGACACCAAGGTTATGCTCTTCTTCTTTTAATGACAGCTTAGATTGGCTACCTTGTCCAGGGCTGAGCAATGAGTATTGTTGCTGGCAGTTGTTTGATCCAACTATCATTAAACATATATCATTTCTAAGCCTTGTACTCTAACAGCCACTTTTCTGACAAGTATCCTAGGTTATCCAGGTCTTCCTACAGGGGATTCTTGCTTTAACAATAAGAGGGTAAACTGGTGGAACTTCAGCTAGGAATCAATCTTGATGGCAAGACTATTCTCTTCCACCGTTGGTGTCAACTTAGAGTGGCTGAATTGTCTAGGGCTAAGGAATTAGTTTTGTTTCTTACTGTTATTTAGTGTAAAGTGAGCACCTAGAATTTTTGTACACTATCATCCACTTTTCTGCTCAGTTTGCTAGACTATATGTCCCCACTTGCTAAGCTGGGGTCTTGTATGAGGGTCCTGTATTTGTTGTTAGAAGATGCATAACTCCAGAAAACCTTTAGGTTTTCTTTGCTACAATTTTTTGAAGTAACCTTTTGTTGTATATTTACATTCAAGAAGACCTTACATAAAAAATGCCTCAAATATTTAGCACTAAAGACACCTGAAATATCCATCCTTTAGTTTGTCTTTTCCTTTCCTTCTAATGACTTATTTTGTTATTCATTTTGAGATTTTTCTCTACTACTACTGCAGGGATCAGTTACGGTCACTAAAATCACTTGTTTAGGGACGTATTCACTTTCTTTTGGGATGTGTCACTTTTTGTTACTATTTTGGTGAAATTATCACAGAAGTCACTGTTTTTTGTTTATACTTTAAGCCATAGATGGTAATAGGCTTTTGTACACTGAGCATCCACCCAAACTTGCTGCTGAGAAGGTGCACAGTTCAGCCAGGATCCTTCAGTTATGTTTTCTGTATCTGTGTCTTTTTATGTTTGGATGTTACATGTAGAGGATACAAAATAAGACTCATATGTTTAGGGGGTGTCAAAACATAAGAAGGAATAAGCATTTTGAAGGGCTTTATCAGTTGTTGATAGAAGAAAACACTTTTTTTTGTGAAAGTAAAGAGCAAAGTTGAAACTTAAAAAAGTAAAAACTATGATCCACCAATCCATGTCATTCTAAATTTGTCTACCAAAGTGCTTTATTGAAAGCAAAAAATAACCAAATTAAGTATGCTGAACGCATGGAAAAAAAGCAGTAGGAAGTGGAATTTTATATTAGTTTTTAGCTGGACAGTATTCTGATTTTTGCTTGGGGGGGTGCACCAAAATGTCTACCCATAATTTGTTTTTTTAACTGGCGTCAGTAAAACTAGGGCATTTTTAGACTGATTGGTGAGCCAGAGGAAAATTCCAAGGGTAGTCAAACCTGTTATCCCCCCCCCCTCTGTATACATCCCTAGGTACTGTTGCTTGAGACTAAATCACAAAATTTTTAAGTTTGAAAAGGGTTTGAAAAGCCTGAAGTTTAAAAAACTTGAAAGGGGTTTTAGTATGTAGGAAAAACATCTAGAAATCTAACTGTTGGATTAGAAGTTTGAAGTTCTATCAGAAAACAATACAAAACTCTAATTATCTGAAATTGGAGTGTTTTCACCTAGAAATTCAGCATACCTATTTTCACTGTAAGTTGGAACCCAATTTGAGATATGTCAAAATACTTGGTGAATGCTTGTGCATTTCTCTTCAATTTCTAATAATGTATAGACCTGTAGAACACTTCAGATAGAGGGAAGAAAAAACTGGAAAAATTGTCTCAAGTTTAAGAACAAAATTGGATAGCCATATAGAGTGTAATCATGTGACCTAGGATAATCGTGGGGAGTGTAATTATGTGACTTAGGTCATATGACTCTTTTCCTGTTTTGAAGGAAAATTTTGACAGTGGTTCCAAAATTGCACTGTCAAATCATTGGTGCTCCTACCCTATTTCATTTGGATCACACTAAACATGCAATTAATATAGTGTCTGAAGGCCAATTTGCCTTTTTGCTTTCAGTAAAGTGCTGGCCAATTTAACAACAACATACATTGAGAGGTTATAATTGTTGATATTGTAACTGAACCTCACTCTTTACTTTCATCCCAAAAACCATAATTTTTTTTTTATTAATTTTGGTCATTTCTTATTTTTACCTTTCCTAGATAGCTATTCAACATTATAATTTGAGAATGAGAAAATATATAACGTGTTAATAAAAATGTTGCACAATTTTCTCTATTCTGCAGTATTTGTAAAACTTGCAGGATACTGTGGCAACAAATGGAGAGAGGGAAAGAAGGGATCATAATATACTTTTCACATTTCAATACAATTTCAGACAGGAATCACTGATGCCTGCCCAGACAAAAATTGGAGCATAAAGCATTTATGCTTGGATTTTTGTATTCTTGAACCAAATGCTTTCTCTTTAGCAAAATTGTCCCAAAGAGGGTTAAACCAACCTCCAACTCCAATCCATTCTGGAAGTGATGTTCATAAGCATCAATTGACAGCACCATATGTGGTGCAAAGATAAATTGGAAGACTAGAGTATGATTTATACATATTGATTGCCCTTTGAATAACTTTCAAAAGCTGTAGTAATGAAATTTCTAGCTTTATTTGTTAACAAGATAATAAGCTTCAAAGCCACATGGCAGCATCACATCTGACACTTTACCTAAGATGCCAATTGAGCTGAAATTCATATCACAGGATTCCTTTAACAAGACTTTTCCAAAGATGTCCCCACTACCAGTCCCAGTTTATATGAAATAGCTAGATGTAAATGTTTTTTAGATTAGGCATACTGGCAAAATGACAACAGCTGAATTTCTCAAGAAGTCACACTTTTAGTGAAGCCTGTAATTACAAATTTTGGTTTTAATGAAACTTTTGTCCTAAGAAGGTATATTCAATGCCTCCCATTTCTTTACCTTTTCTAAACAGATCCTAAGAAATTTATTCTCCAAATTAAATTCTTAGGTGGTGTTTTTAAGCTTGTATTGCAACCCTTCTACTGCTTTCTAAACATTGACGCCTTTTCTAGCAATCAGGCTTTTTAATACTGGACTTGGCAATACATCAAGCTTTCCATAAAATAGCTTTTTTTAGTACCTTGTAACCATAGTTTGTATTTCCTGAATAGAATTATGGCTATGTAACTCTGTAAAGGGGTCATTCTGTTCATTTGTTACTATATTTATTTTTCTTCTTTCATAGAGAAATTTGACAACTACTTTAGCAGAAGTCATTAGAAAATGTCTACTCCTGCAAGAAGAAGATTAATGAGAGATTTCAAACGGTGAGTTCAGTGTAATTTATGGTACTTGTTTGTCTAAATGCCAAAAATTGCAGTTCTCAAGAATTGCTGGTTTTGATCAAGACACCACAGAATCATTGTCTAGCTGAGAAAAAAACATGACCACATATGTATAACAAAGAAAGCAGAACTAGAATTGAGTGTCTAATCATCAGATTCATAACTCCTCTCTAAGAAAAATTACAAAAAAGGATGTATTTTTAACTTATGAACAGGTGATCGGATCTTAATGAAATTTGATATTTGGAAGGATATTGTGTCTCAGAGCTCTAATTTTAAATCCCGACTGGAAACGATGATATTGGGTGGAGTTGGAGGGAGAAACCTAAAATATTGGAAAATGCTTAGAGTGGAGGCATCGGAATGAAATTTGGTGGAAAAAAGCACAAGTCCTAGATACGTGACTGACATAATTGGACTGGATCTGGCCTCTTTGCGGAAATTGGGGGGGGGGTAGTTTGGAACAATTAAAAAAAATGAGATATTTGTAACTTACAAATGGGTGATCAGACCTTAATGAAATTTGATATTTAGAAGGGTCTTGTGCTTCAGAGCTCTTATTTTTAATCCTGACCAGACCCAGTGACATTGGGTGGAGTTGGAGGGAGAAACTGGAAATCTTAGAAAATGTAAAAACTGGGGTATCTTTGTCTTATGAATGGGTGATTGGATCTTAATGAACCTTGATATATAGAAAGATCTTATGTCTTAGACACTCCATTTTTAATTCGATTCGGATCTGGGGACATAGGGGGTTGGGAGGGGGAAACAGAATTCTTGGTAACTGGAATTCTTGGAAAACGCTTTGAGTGGAGAGATTGGGATGAAACTTGGGTGGTAGAATGAACAAATGTTGTAGATACGTGATTGACGTAACCGGACTGGGTCCGCTCTCTTTGGAGCAGTTAGGGGAGGGGGTCTAGTGCTTTGGCGGGTTTGGTGCTTCTAGGCGTGCTAAGACAATGACTATTGGTAGGCATGTCAGGGACCTGCAAGGGAGAGGAAAAATTAGAAAATTTGAGGTATTTTTAACTTACAAGTGGGTGATCAGATCTTAATGAATTTAGAAGGATCTCGTGTCTCACAGCTCTTAGTTTAAATCCTTACTAGCATTTAGCCTCTTGATTTTCCTTTTAGATCAATCTATTGATTATTAGAATTTCGCTAGAGTTCATTCCATATAGCTCGTTCGACCTAGTCACAAGTGCCATATGAGCTCTTAGCTTTTTGTTATCTGTATTTGATCAAACAGTTCGTGGTAACGAACTGTAGTAAGGAGCAACCCGGCTCAATAGTAACCAAAACTCTAAAAAATTGAATTTTGATATCAATAGCTACATCAAAAGAATCGCATTTTAATGCTGATTTTAAATATATAAGTTTCATCAAGTTTAATCTTACCCATCAAAAGTTACGAGCCTGAGAAAATTTTCCTTATTTAGGAAAATAGGAGGAAACACCCCCCAAAAGTCGTAGGATCTTAACGAAAATGACACCATCAGATTCAGCATATCAGAGAACCCTACTGTAGAAGTTATAGCTCCTATCTACAAAAATTTGGAATTTTGTATTTTTTTTTGCCAGAAGACAAATCACGGGTGTGTTTATTTGTTTGTTTGTTTTTTTCCAGGGGTCATCGTATCGACCAAGTGGTCCTAGAATGTCGCAAGAGGGCTCATTCTAACGGAAATGAAAAGTTCTAGTGCCCTTTTTAAGTGACCAAAAAAATTGGAGGGCATCTAGGCCCCCTCCCACGCTCATTTTTTCCCAAAGTCAACGGATCAAAATTTTGAGATAGCCATTTTGTTCAGCATAGTCGAAAACCATAATAACTATGTCTTTGGGGATGACTTACTCCCCCACAGTCCCTGGGGGAGGGGCTGCAAGTTACAAACTTTGACCAGTGTTTACATATAATAATGGTTATTGGGAAGTGTACAGACGTTTTCAGGGGGATTTTTTGGTTTTGGGGGTAGGGTTGAGGGGAGGGGGGTATGTGGGAGGATCTTTCCTCGGAGCAATATGTCATGGGGGAAGAAAAATTCAATGAAAAGGGCGCAGGACGAATCTGGTCACTTTAGAAAAAACTTCAAATTCAGAGCTTAATATACAATGCTGGGTGTTCGGAGCCTCTGTATTATGGAGTATAATTTGAAAATAACACAACTATACGAGCGATAAAACATATATACCACAACCATAACTCAACTAACGAAAGAACTGCTAAGAGATAACACAACTATAAAGCGAAAACAGGTGAAAACTAACGGGAAAATAAACTAACTAAGAGGTGGAAGGGGCCCAGAGAAAAAATATAATCCTTTTCCAATTTTGAGCCTAACTTCCGCAAAGGAGTAATAATGTCAGAAGCCCCGAAGTACCGAATTATTTTCTTTTTCCTATAAGACCGGGGTAAATGAAACAGAAACTTACAATAGCGGAAATATAATATACACAATTCAGCCAGATCTTGTCTCTTTTTCAGGATAGGTGAAATACCAGATAGGAAAAGTATTGAATGGTCGCAAAAACTAGTGTATAGCAATGCAAGCGCTTTTCGATAATAATTACCACGATTAGCTACTATTTTACCATAACCCACTTTAAGTTTTCTTTAATATGCCGTACAATATTGATCCTAAAAGCTAGTAGATTCCAATAAATATGAATGCTTGACCGCCGCAAATCAGAGACACAATGGATGGAGAAGTTAGAACGCGGATTTCAAATGGGCATAGACTTTGCATTAAAGACTAGGTACTCACACTTATCAATATTCAATGACAGACCAACAGTTTTAAAATGTTTTGAAATAGATGATACGGAATTCGAGAGGCTAGATCTAGAACGGCTAGATCTAGAAGTATATCATCTTTACAAACCAAATTACAAAAAAAGAAAGGGCATAATTTTGTATAACACACTGCGGATACAAATACTGAAAAGATACGGTGAAAGAACATCACCTTGACGCACTTCCAAGCGGGTTGGAATATTCCCATAACAATTAGAGTGAAACTTAACCGAATATGGGAATCAAACAGTTCATGGTAACGAACTGTAGTAAGGAGCGACCCAGCTCAATAGTAAACAAAACTCTAAAAAACGGAATTTTGATGCTAAAAGATATATCAAAAGAATCGGATTTTTATGCTGATTTTAAATATATACGTTTCATCAAATTTAGTCTTTGTCATCAAAAGTTACGAGCCTGAGAAAATTTGCCTTATTTTGGAAAATAGGGGGTAACAACCCCCTAAAAGTCATAGGATCTTAACAAAAATCGCACCATCGCATTCAGCGTACCAGAGAACCCTATAGAAAAAATTTCAAGGTCCAATCTACAAAAATGTGGAAATTCGTATTTTTTTTTGCCAGAAGACAAATCACGGGTGCATGTTTATTTTTTTTTTTTTCCAGGGGTCATCGTATCGACCAAGTGGTCCTAGAATGTTGCAAGAGGGCTCATTCTAACGGAAATAAAAATTTCTAGTGCCCTTTTTAAGTGATCAAAAAATTGGAGGGCACCTAGGCCCCCTCCCACGCTCATTTTTTTCCCAAAGTCAACGGATCAAAATTTTGAGATAGCCATTTTGTTCTGCATAGTCGAAAACCATAAGAACTATGTCTTTGGGGATGACTTACCCCCCACAGTCCCTGGGGGAGGGGCTGCAAGTTACAAACTTTGACCAATGTTTACATACAGTAATAGTTACTGGGAAGTGTACCGACGTTATCAAGGGGATTTTTTTTGGTTTGGGTGTGGGGTTCAGGGGAGGGGGCTATATGGGAGGATCTTTCCTTGGAGGAATATTTCATGGGGGAAGAGAAATTCAATGATAAGGGTGCAGGACTTTCTAGCATTGCTATAAAAAAAAACAACGAAAATATAAACATGAAAAAGTTTTTTTCAATTGTAAGTAAGGAGAAGCATTAAAACTTAAAACAAACAGAGATTATAACGCATATGAGGGGTTCTAAAAATACTTTAGCATAAAGAGCGAGGTATTTAGGAGGAGATAAATACTTCGCTCTTTATGCTAAAAAATTTTTAAGTAATTTCAACTATTTATTCTACGGCCTTTCTGATTCAGGGGTCATTCTTAAAGAATTGGGACAAAACAAGATTTAGTGTGAAGAGCAAGGTATTAACGAGGGGACCAACCCTCTCAAATATATAATCAAAAATATAAGAATATAAAAGTTTGTTACGTAAGTTAATTCTTAAGTTACGTATTTTGTTTACTAATAAAAACGTTCGTTAAAAATTAAAAGATCTAGTTGCCTTTTTAAGTAGCCGAAAAATTGGAGGGCAACTAGGCCTCCTTCCCCACCCCTTATTTCTCAAAATCGTCTGATCAAAACTAAGAGAAAGCCATTTAGCCAAAAAAAGAATTAATATGCAAATTTCATTTTAATAATTTATGTACGCAGAGCCAAAATCAGACATGCATTAATTCAAAAACTTTCAGAAATTAAATAAAAAAAAAAACAAGTTTTTTGAAATGAAAGTAAGGAGCGACATTAAAACTTAAAACGAACAGAAATTACTCCGTATATGAAAGGGGCTTTTCCTCCTCGACACCCCGCTCCTTGCGCTAAAGTTTGATTCTTTCTCGCAACTCTACTTTTTAAAACAATAAAAAACTTTAGCATAAGGAGCGGGGTGTCGAGGAGGAAAAGCCCCTTTCATATACGGAGTAATTTCTGTTCGTTTTAAGTTTTAATGTCGCTCCTTACTTTCATTTCAAAAAACTTGTTTTTTTTATTTAATACACTTTAAAGAACAGTTACCAGCAATCAAGTATTTAGACATGGATTTCCAAATTTAGATTTTGTTATTCTTATTTAAAAATATCAATAAAAAATGGTCTTATTACGTTATTTTCCTTTCTTTGTCTCTCTCTATCTCTTTTTCTTTTCCTCCCTTCTGTTTTTGCCCTTCTCTCCCTCCTCATACCTTATCATAACTTTAAAGTTGGCTGTGTTTCTTTTTATTTCTATATTTGAAAATTCAAGCATTATAAGAGCATTATAAGGTTAGCTTTTCCTTCTTTTTAGGCAAAATTCGGATCTGAAACTTGCGTTCTTTTTTCTATAAATGATGTGTACACATTCATTCTCTGATAAGCATCTTCAATTTCAGTTAATAAATAATAAATACGACGTTTGAAAAAATAATAGAAAAGGTAAAATGAGCAAATGATTTAATCTTTCATGCTTATTTTTACCAAATATATTGTTTTTTATTCAAATCTGAAGAAGTTACTTATAGCGAATATATATGTTTTTTAGGCTACAAGAAGATCCACCTGCTGGTGTAAGTGGTGCACCAACTGACAATAACATTATGATATGGAATGCTGTTATATTTGGGTAAGCAGGTTATTTCTGTATTTATGTGTAGAGACAGCTGGAATTTAAGTCAGATAACTGTTGGTAATGATAATGACAATAAAAACTGAGATACATGAATCAAAGTCCTCTTTGTGATAAAGTTATTATTTATAGTACCAACAATTTTTGTTGTGATTTAGTCAACCTTGGAGAAAAACTTATTGATCACTTAAACAATCTTATGGGCGTTCGTTTTGACAGGTGTGTTGTTAAAAATACTAAACGTCTTGGAGCTGTTGATCAAACTAATGCTCTGATTGAGCTTATCTTTGCTTCTGAAGCTTCATCTGTTGAGATTTGCGAAACTGTAAGAACCCGAAAAGCTCTTGTATTTTTGTTAATGAAGTGCTCACAAAGCAAAGAGAAGATGTTTTTAGACTAGTATGCAATAAATTTGAGACAAAAAGGTGTGGATGCTTAGAGGTGTTATACATGTGAGAAATGGTTCACATATTGTACCCTATAAGACAATTGCGGATGTTGCCAATATTTCTAGGTAGAAGACCTGACCATCCATTTGAACAAAGTATAGTTATATTCTGGTTTGGACTGTATTCAAGGATTTTTAGATTCGATGTTGAAATTCAATACCGTTTTAAACACCATAATTAGCAGTGATGGTAACCTATGAAGTGTAAAAGACTTGCCGAAATGTGATTTTTTCACAAATAGTCACCATACCAGCTACCTAGTGTAAACTTCCTCTAAGCATACTACACTTAAATGGTCAAGGTTTACAAAGTAAACCAGGTTTGCAGAGGTTTACAAACAAACTCGGGTTTTACTAGCTTTGAGTCCACATGACGTTGTTACTGTTTGTGAAACGTTTTTATCAGATAATACTCCTATTTCCACCCTGGATATCTCCAGTATGAAGTTTTTTTTCCATAATTTGAAAGGCAGTGTGCAAGGTGGATTTGCAGTTTATGTTCGAAATGGTCGATTTTCTGTTGTAATGAGTTATATTTCTGGATGGGAAGAAGGTAGATGTGCGGCCTGGCTCCATGAGGCTAGTCTGCTGGGGTACTTGCCGTTTATTTTATGTTCTTTTTACAGACCACCTTCTATTAATCTAGTGATATTTTTAGATGATTTTAAACAAGTACTTGTTAAGTTGGCAGAGTGTAAAAAAAACAGTTCTTGTGCCAGGCAGTTTCAATTTTGACCTTTTAACTTTGGATTCTACTGCTAACAGAGGATTTCTTTAAAATACGTTTTCATCCGGCTTTATACCCAACATTTCACTACCTACAAGAGATACACCAACCACTGCTACGCTGTTGAACAATATATTTCTCTATGGCCATTCATTGAGAGCAGTAAATCGTCTGTGGTATTGTCTGATATTTCTGATCACTACCCAATTGGTGCTCTTTGATTTTGCCCAAAATTCTCCTGATTGGCAAAAGTCTTTAGGAAAGAATGAAGATAGAGATTCACAGATAGAAGTGATTAATTTTCATCATCACTTAAGCTTATTGATGATCATGATTAGTCTTCTGTTTTTGAATCAGATAATGTAAACGAAGTATTTTCATGTTTTTTAGCCAAATGTTGCTATCAATAAGCCTGGCCACTTCTTCTAGAGCTGGGCATAAGAATTTACAGAAATTTTGACCATTAGGGTTAACAATTACCATTTGGGTAAAAATAGTTTTGTCAATTAGGGTTAAAAATAAAAAGTATGAAAATATTTATCAGTTAAAACATGATTCGTTTCAAGATTATCTTTCATTTAGAAATAAATTGAATTCTATTATAAGGTTTGCTAAACGTAAATATTGTAATGATAAGTTCTACCAATATAATTTGGCTGGATTATTTTTAAACCTTAATGTGACAATTTCAGCTGCATTTGATTGGTATTCTATCTACTTGTTCTTAACGAAAATAAATGTCAATATATGTTGTTTTCACGTACGGGCAGAGTTCAAAGCAGTTCTTTTTCGAATTTTTTTTTAATAAGGCTGAAATTAAACGTGCTCGCCATTTGAAGTACTTCGGAATTTTCCTGGATGAAAATTTATGTTTCTGAGAACACATTAAAATCTTATTGTTGAAGATACCAAGAAATATTAGGATTCTTTCACTGTTGTGCCATCATTTTTTCAAATATTTAGAAGATTTGATAGAAGCATTTAGGATCCTTTTTAATATTGATCTTTTAGCTTCAGTAAGACACCTATACTTGTCTTCTGGTATATTTTTGATAATTTGAATCCATGTGATTTCTATTTCCCGTGTTTTTCATGATTTTGCTTTTGATCAACTTCCATCGATATTTTGTACAGTTTTTACGACAAACTCGGAATATCATAACTACCCCACGTCCAATCGATAATATTTCATCTACGACTAGGGCCAATTTTAGCCTTCATCACGTGTGTCCAAAAATATGGAACTCTTTACCATTGCCGATTTGACACTGCCCTGATAAGGTTCAGTTTTTTAATGTTTTAAAGAAACACGTTGCAACATTATAGTGTCAGGTTGTCTTTGTTTTTATGTTTCATTTTGGGAAGAAGTAGTGTCAGGTTGTTATTGTGTCTTGTTTTGTTTTGTAAAGATATAGTCTTTTTAATCATTGAAAATGAAGTCTGCATGATGATTTTTTCTCTCTTTGTAACAGGTAATGCGCTTAAGTATGCCATAAGGCATTCGTGTTTTCGTTTATTAAGTGTTTATGTCTTCTTGTAAACAAAAAGTTACTTTGCTCTACTCAAAACCTCCAAAAATCCATTCATTTTGCTAATGTTTCATCTAGGACACCCAAATCATCTGCATAATCCAAGTGTAGTTGAGTTTTATCTTCCTATTTGATTCCATGTACTCTGCTATAAAGTTCATTAAAATTATCAGTAGATACAGGGATAAGACACAACCATGTTTAACTCCTGATTCGACACCAAACTATTTAGTGACTGCACTTCTTACCTTAACTGCAGCACTATTGTTCTTGTATACAGCACTAAAATCACTTTAATGTGTTATTGTTGTTGATAGTTCCTCCGGCTTGTTGCCCATTGCACATGTTGAATAAACAATGTATCCAAGCAAACAACTCTTCAAAATTTTCACAACAATATCAAAAGCTTGAATTCAGAGGTCTTTTTGGAAAACGCCAAGGCCGATTCTCAGCTTAGAATTAGTAGAGAGACTGTCTCTGTCGTCTTCTTGCCAACAGAGCAACTAAAATTCAACCAACATCGTAGGTAGAATTAATACCCAAATCAATTACACAATTTGTGACAATAACTTTAATACAATTCAACAAAATAAGATTATATTAAATATCAAATTGTATTAATCAATTTATGTTAACTATGCTAATTATTACAATTATATTAGTATGGGTCAAATTATATTAATCAAATCGTTCATCTTTTTTCCAGCAGCTGGACAGACTGTTTCTGACTCAACAAGGAGGGTCAGTAGAACCTAAGATACAGCTTAAAGAAAAAACTTTAAAAGACTTAATTCAAACATCCTTCAAATATGTACGCTGTCTCTCAAACTTTTGCAGTAAATTAAAATGTGTCATAGATGTTCATATACATCGCAAAATAAGGATTCTACATAACCCCATCTAAACAAGATGACCTGTTCTCAGTCTAAAACATGCAACAGCTATATTACGTTTCGGGTTTATCAATTCCACTGGTGGAGGTTTAAAATCATATAAATTCAAAATGGGTTCTTGGCAGTGGCATGCACATTTATTACTATCCCTTTTAGCTATGCACTAGTTAAAAATATTCAGATACTCTTCAATTTTAAAGCAACCCTGAATCCTATAACCAGAAATAGTACCAATCTCAGCTAGTCTGTCTGCATACTCATTACTAGGGATCCCAAAATGGACTGGTAGCAAGTCAACATAATAGAATTACCTAGCTGTTCCTGCTCCTGAACACTATTCTCAATATGTAGAGCATTTTTACGGGCTGGGGAATGGCCAGCACACAAATAATAAAGTTCTGAGAGAGAATTAGAACCAATTAAATAAGGACCTACGGGCAAAACATTTTTAATAGAATCAAGGGCCTTCACCATTGCAACCAACTTAATTGGAAATATAGACAGTTATTTGTTTAGTTTAAGACCGCAAGTAACATTCAGCCATTGTAGGGTGAAGGTACACATAGAGTCAATATCAGTCTTAGAGCTGTCAGTTAAAATTTCAGTTTGTCCAGTCCATTTGTCCGCCCATGTAAACCAAATATTTCTAATTTCTACCCTCTGCTTATCAAGTTCCTTGCCTAAAGGAGGCATGACCTTAAATAACCTACTTAAACCCTTAGTGCTACGAATAACATTCTCCCCAAATTATCCACGTCTGGCAAAGGAAGGCCACGCTGGGCTAAATTTTTTACCATTCAGTAAAGTGGTAATTATTGGCATCAACAATTCCTCCTTTAATAAAATCATTTGTTTTATCATTTTCTTCAAACAATGTTCAGCTCCCGGCTTTTTTTTTTTTTTTTTTTTTTTTTGCATCTGGGAAAGTTGTTCCAAGCTCTAAGTACATTGCTCACTTTAATGTACTAAGTTCGATAAGACTGTGTTTTCTTTGGAAATTTGCTGTCACACGCTCCAGTGAGCTAAAATCACATCTAAAGAAAAAACAAGCAGTTTCGACAACCAAATATAAATAAAAAGGCAAAAAGATAAAAATAATAAAGCAAGAGAGGAAAGAGAAAACGCACATTCAAATAATAATCGATTACAATAGACGAAAACACGGCTAAAAGCGCTAAAATATTATTTACAGAGATCTTCGGCTACCAAAGGACGGAATTTTCTTCAGTACTGTTCATTAAGGGCCTCAAGTTTTTTTCTGTCATGTTCTGAGGAGGATTTTGTCGCAACTTTTATCGATCTATCTATCAATATACATAATAGAGCGTTTCATAATAGACTTGAGTTCATTATTAAGTTATTTTGGAATATGGGGTGCTGGCCCAGATGGCAGGGAAACAAGGGGGGGCAACTGTCCCCTGAATATTGAAAATGTATTACTTCGGTGTTTTCATTTAAAACTAATCCCCCCCATCGAGATTTTGCAATATAGCTTTTTCGTATCTTCAAAAAAAAAAGAACAAAAATCCTTGCATATCCCCTCCTCTACATTTTCGCGAATTTCAACAGCAGCATGATACCTAGAACAATCATGGATTTTGTAAAGGAGGTGGTTCTATAACTGTCAACAGGCATTTTTCTCTGTTTAAATATCCCAAATGATGCTTTGAGAGGAATAGGGTGGGGGGGGATTTGGATTGTGAAATAGTCATTTTGCTTGGTGATTGCTCCTACTATAGAAAATACGTTTAATAGCTATTGAATAATCAAAACCCGCATATTTTTTATCAACTTTTTCTTTTTTGCACTGGATTGTCTTAAAATTAGATTCAAGAACATACAAAACCCTCTGCTGTTCTAGGACCTTTTTAGGGGTGGACTCCAACTCTCGTCCATATCTAGTTATATTGGTGTAACGTGGGTTGGAGGTTTGTCGTTATTTTTTTGTCTAGGAATATAATAGAAGATGCATGGTGTCCTACATAAAATGTTACAAGTGAGTATCTTAAGATTAAGGACTGCAGGAATAACGAGTCTTTAATAAGGATCTATTTCAGGAGCAAATATGTATTTGAATTTTCCTTATGAATTAACTTCTGTAATAACAAAATTGTGCCGTCATTACATCTGGTAAAATTCTACTTGAATGGATTTTAATAGTGGTATCCATTGTAATTTAAGTTTAACTGGCTTTTACACTAACTGAAATTATTAGTTTTTTCATTTAGGTTATATTGGGTTAGGCTTGGTTAGCTTAGGTTGATTAAAATACGAATTAAGACATTGAAAAGGGGCTTTGAATCCTACTCAAGTCAATGTAACTTGTAGTAGACAGGATTTATATCCCCCCCCCCATGTTAGGGGAGGAGAGGTGTTGACGTGATTTGACGGTATTAGGTCAAACTTGCAAGCTTATCATAATATGGCGTAAGAGTGTCACTTAACAGTATATAAAGACAAAACAAGCGTTTTATTCCTGGTGTTCTAAATAGGTAATATTTTTCTGATGTTGGAAGTTCTAATTTGAGCTACCTTCAGTACCCAATGAGGCGAAATTTGTGCCTATTAGATATTATGTTGTAAACTTTCCCCTGAAGCAGATCAAATTAAGAAACATAATTTCAATCTCCAATGCTTATTCATGTTCATTGTTTAAATATAGCTCTTATTTTTGTTTAGCTATGTAAGCAGCTTGGATGGATACATTTTTTTTTCTTTGCGGCAATTTACCACAGAGGATCTCAGGAGGGAATTCTTACCCTATTTGTTATTTTTACTGTCGCTTTATGTTTCCAGACCATACGATACCCCATTTGAAGATGGAACATTCAAACTAACAATTGAATTCACTGAAGAATATCCAAATAAGCCACCAACTGTAAAATTTGTTTCAAAGATGTTTCACCCTAATGTCTATGCTGATGGTGGAATCTGTTTAGACATTTTACAGAACAGATGGAGTCCCACTTATGATGTATCAGCAATACTCACATCTATTCAGGTAAATTGAGCGATAGTCTCAAATGGCATTCTAGTTTTACCTTAGAGTAGTCATCAACGTACTCTTATACATTTTAAACTTGAGAATAATCAGAAAAGCTGGGATAGCCCGTGGAGTCATAAAAAATGTTGTAGGTAATACAATGGTAAAATGAAATTGGAAAAACAGATTATCTACCAACTTGCGTTGCTTTTCAGTGCTATATTGTTAAAATAGTAAACTGGGTAGATAGCAGAAAAAATTGGAATGTTAAAGTAGAAATGATGGCAAATAGTTGCATGTTGCTTTCGTTTATTTTTGTTATTTATTAAGAATAGCCTTTACAAATACGTCTAAGGAAATATCTAATGATATTGGAAGAAGAACCCTGATACCAAGACCTTGTAGAGTGTTCCAGTAACCGTGACCTTCTGGTCAGATTTATGGAGCAACACATCTGACTATATCTTTCGAATTGGGTCCGATCTCTCCTAAAGGTGCAATTAAAACCCTAGCTGCTAGATTCTCCCATATTGAATTGAAATTTATTTAAGTCGTCCAATAGCAGATACGGGTGACGAAAATGTAATCTTGTCCTCACAGACGTTTGGAACAATAGTTACAATTTTTGACCTAGTTTGGAGGAAGCTGGCTTTATAAATATGTAGATGTAAAGGTATTTGTAACTCTATTCTTCTGCTTCCTTCCCACAAAAGCCTAATCAGAACCATAAAAAGCCATAACTATGAGTATTGGACTAAATTAAAACGCTAGGTTTTGATCCAATATCCTCTTCTGATGGATATATTCGTAATGAGATTTACGACCTCCCCCCCCCCTTCTTCATCGTCCAATAATATTGGATCTTTCCTCGGCTCTGAAAAGGTACAACAAAGACACCAACTGTTACTTCTGGGTAAATTTTGTTCAGATCCGATAATTAATTTTGATAGACATTATAAATTTAGTTTCTATATCCTCCCATCCCAATTCTGCCTACAAAGAAAGTGTTGCTTCCGATCCTACCAAGCTAATGTCTTAGCGACAAGAATTTAGACTCCTTCCTTACAGAGGTCAAATTGGATGTAGGGTAAGTTTTTTTTGGGATCTGAAAACCCCTTCCGGTAGATATCGAGGTGGAAAGAA
Organism: Artemia franciscana; assembly: GCF_032884065.1. Lineage (NCBI taxonomy): Eukaryota > Metazoa > Arthropoda > Branchiopoda > Anostraca > Artemiidae > Artemia > Artemia franciscana. The sequence continues at coordinate 15,473,362 of NC_088880.1, read as the reverse complement.
TTTAGTGCCCGTCTCAGTTTCTTCAGAAAAAGTTAGGTTGCAACCGGACACCCGAAAAGCGCAGCCCTGGAATCTTTGGCTTATAATTTTTCGTTATGTATATGTGCTTAGGATATGAATATAGGGACCCATTTCCTATGTCCTCCACACAGGCTTGATCTTTACAAAGGCAAACCTAGAATACTAACTGTCCTTTCTAGTTCAGTTGACCATTCTTAACACCTTCTAGGAGATATGGTGACAAGAACTGGGGTCCAACCTCCTTCAGCGTGATTGCAACAATGACTGCAACCTAGTAAAGAGCGATTCTTGGTGCATAGTAAGCGAAAATAAAAGAATGGGCTTTTAAAGAAACTGTCGCATGAAAAATATTACCTATATTTGGAAACAATATTTCATCTAATTTGGAAACAATATTTTTTTGTGTGTGTTCAGATTCAACTAAATTTTAATTCGTTATTGCGAACAAATATTTTGCAATTTCCGAAAAAAGCCTGAAAACCCAAAGATGATATCAAATCGAAATCGACATTAAGCCATTGAAATTGCCACTATCGAAAACACTGAATTGGAGGCTTACAGTCCCCATCTTGGCAATCAAGGGATTTTCTGCATGGGTAGGAGTCTTCTTTGATCCATCAGTGGTGATTTTATTCAACGATCCGTTGTAAAAGATTGGAAGAGAGTTTACTTGAACGAGAATTCATGCTTCTACTGCCCTTTTTAAGTAGGAAAATAAATAATGTCATTACAAAGAAACGTTTTCTACCAACTTGTGCTGAGATAGCCAGCAGGAGTGATCAAATTGAACCAAAGGCAGTAAACTGTTACAATGGGGGTGCTCGAAATGTGGGACATTTTAAGATGATAAATTATTAGAAAAGAATTGAATAGTCTGGTGAAGAATTTTAATTTAGTAGGCTACTCATAAATTACAAACATGGATGCCGTTAAATTCATACCGAAATTTGAAATTATTTAGTACTGCTCATAGATACGTAAGTAACGTTTTGTCACATTAAGAAGTAATGAAAGTTTTGAAGTAGTTTTTTTTTGTTACTTCATTTGACTTAATAGTTTTATTTGTTAAAGTTTTCTTAATTAAAGTTTATAAGAAAATTTTCGTTTTTTCTCCGTTAATTAAAATAAATTGTAACCTTTACAAAAATTAACGTAACTCTGTTAAAGTAACTCTGAAAAATTATAAAAAATGAGGTATTTTTGACTTACGAACGGGTGATCGGATCTCAATGAAATTTGATATTTAGAAGAATAACGTATCTCAAAGCTCTTATTTTAAATCCTGACCGGATCTGGTGACATTGGGGGGAGTTTGGGGGAGATAACCCTAAAATCATGGAAAACGCTTAGAGTGGAGGGATCGGGATGAAACTTGGTGGGAAAAAGAAGCAGAAATCTTAGATAGGTGATTGATATAATTGGAACGGATCCGCTCTATTTGGGGGAATGGGGGAGGGGTTAATTCTGAGAAATAAGAAAAAATGACATATTTTTAACTTACGAAGGAGGGATCGGATCTTCATGAAACTTCATATTTAGGAGGAACGCGTAACTCAGATCTCTTATTCTAAATCTCAACCGGATCCAGCGTCATTGGGGGGGGACCGGAAATCTTAGAAAACACTTAAAGTTGAGAGATCAGGTCGAAACTGGATGGGAAGAAAGAAAACAAGTCTAAGATATGTGACTGACATAGCCGGACCGGATCCGCTCTCTTTGGTGGAGTTGGGGGGGGGGGGTAATTTGGAAAAATGAAGTATTTGTAACTTAAAAACGGGTGATCAGATCTTAATGAAATTTAATATTTAGAAGGATCTTGTGCTTTAAAACTCTTATTTTAAATTCCGACCAGATCCTGTGACATTGGGGAGAGTTGGAGGGGGAAACCGGAATTCTTAGAAAACGTGAAAATTGGGGTATTTTTATCTTACGAATAGGTGATCGGATCTTAATGAAACTTGATATATAGAAGGATCTTATGTATCAGATGCTCCATTTTCGACTCGAATTGGATCCGGAGACATTGGGGGTTGGAGGACGGAAACAGAAATCTTGGGAAACGCTTAGAGTGGAGAGATCGGGTGAAACTTGATGTGAAGAATAAGCACAAGTTCTAGATACGTGATTGACATAATTGGAACGGAACCGTTCTCTTTCGAGGAGCTGGGGGGTGCTAATTGGAAAAATTAGAAAAATTGAGGTATTTTTAACTTTAGAACGGGTGACCGGATCTTAATGAAATTTGATATATAGAAGGAATTCATGTCTCAGAGCTCTTATTACAAATCCCGACCAGATCTCTTGACATTGGGGGGATTTGGAGGGAGAAATTGGAAATCTTGGAAAACGCTTAGAGTGGAGAAATCGAGATGACGCTTGTTGGATAGAATAAGCAAATGTCGTAGATACGTCATTGACGTAACCGTACTGGATTCGCTCTCTTTAGGGGAGTCGGAGGAAGGGGTTCGGTTCTTTGGCGAGTTTGGTGCTTCCGAACGTGCTAGGACGATGACAATTGGTAGGCGTGTCAGGGAGCTGCACAAATTGGCTTGATAAAGTCGTTTTCCCAGGTTCGACCATCTGGGGGGCTAAAGGGAGAGGAAAAATTAGAAAAAAAATTAGGTATTTATAACTTACGAGTGGGTAATTGGATCTTAATGAATTTTGATATTTAAAAGGACGTCGTGGCTCAGAGCTCTTATTTTAAATCCCGACCGGCATTAAGCCTTTGATTTTCCTTTTAAATCAATCTACTGATTCTTAGAATTTTGTTAGAGCTCATACCATATGAGCTCTTGGCTCTTAGCTCTTCTGGCCTCGTCACAAGTGCCATATGAGCTCTTAGCTCTTGTTTTCTCTTGGATTTAGTCAGCGCTGCCAGTTAACTTTTTTATTTTTATGCAAGGTTTGATGGTGACAGGTTGAGTTAGGTTGGGTTAGGTTAGATTAGGTCTTAAATCCGTTTCTGAGATTTATAACCTAATTTAACCCAACCTAACTTTAACTTTTAGCATCAAAGCTTGTATAAGACTGAAAAAGCTGATTAGCAAAGCTAATTGAATCCAAGCAGAGGAAAGAGAATGTCGGACTTTCGCTGGTGTATGTTATACTAGATTTCTAACATTCACAGTAAGATTTTGTTGTTGACTTTTTATCGAAAAATCTCTTTGTTTTAGCAAAATCATCAAAAAAAAATCATTTCTCTAATTGAAAAGTATACCTCTCAATCAAAGAAATCTATTTTCTGGCATTTTTATTCTTTTTTTTGCTAAAAAATAGGATTTTCAAAGAAAAGTAAAAAAAAAACTTTTAATGCCTAAGCTTTTCCAAGCCTTTTTAAACCAAGGGCCTTTAACTAAGCTTTTTTTTTTGATTTGAGTAGAGGGAAGGCCTCAGTTGAAAGAAAGGCCTTTGATATAGGGAAGTCCTCCGGTAAAAGAAAGGCCTTCAATTTATGGAAGGCCTTGGGAATGGGGAATGCCGTGGATATAGGAAAATCCTTTGGATAAAAAAAGTCCTTGAGCTTAGGTTTAGGTAAAGATCTAGGGCAAATTGTAAAAACAAGATTATTTTCTTTGAAAGATAAATTGTAAAAATAATTGATAGAAAGAAAGATAATTAGGATGATGATTATGGAAACACAAATTAAAAGACAAAAATTGAAAATGTTATATAGCAGCTTGCACAATCTTTTTACTTTTTACGCCAAAAGTAATAATAAAGAATTTTAAGAAGACTTTCAGTAGATTGTTGTATTTATACTATGCTAATATTGTGCAGCTTCCACAGTCTTTTTACTTTTTAACGTAATAAAGAATTTAAAGAAGACTCTCACTAGATTGTCGCATTTATACCATAGGTTAATACTGCCTAATAAGATAATAAATGAATTTGCGTCGAATACAATGACACGCTGAGCAAAGATTTCACTTGTAATTGTAACATTAAAGAAATAGGAAAAGGCATAAATTCAACTTTCAGTGGAAGTGATCTCTATCCAGTTTTGATAGGGGTGGGGGTGCCAAATTTGAGGAACAGAAGAACGGGTGAAAACTACATCACAACAAACATCTGAAAAAGGTGTGGTTTTCTTTTAAACGTGTAATGGTCTTTGCATATAAACTGATTGATAATGTTTGAATTTTTTCAGATGAAAAGGTTTCAAATTGAATTAATTAGCTCTGTTTGTTATTTTCATGGTTCAACTTCGTACGGCTGACGAAAAGAGAGTACTGGCATGAAAACTTCATAACTTTAAAACAACCAAAAAGAAAATCTGTGAAAATCGTTGGATGATCTTATTATATTGATGCCCTTAGTACTTCGAAAATAGTTTTGTTTTTCCTATTTGATGTTGGAAACCACTTATAAAGACCTCATGGACTCTCACTAAAGGTTGTAATAACTTAGTGACAGAGTAGTATGTCCAATTCGTGAAGTTTGTGTCAAATTAAAAAAAAGTTTTGGAATTTCTGATTCCAAGTTTTTTTTTTTTACAATAAAGGAAAATTGTCAACATGGTAGCTTACCTGCTTCTGCTTGTATTCTGTACGTTTCTATTGTTTTTCAGTCGTTGCTGAGTGATCCAAACCCCAACTCTCCTGCAAACTCACTTGCCGCTCAGTTATACAAAGAAAACAGAAGAGAGTATGAAAAGCGAGTTAAAGCCACTGTTGAACAAAGCTGGGCCGACTGATTCAAGCTTTAAATCTTAGGTGTTTTAAACCTCTAAGCCTTTTGATTATTTTTTCTTTTTTCTTAAAAGCTTCAGTGAAACGACGTCCCTTAGTCCGAAAAATGCTTAGACTAGCGATTTTTTGTTGTCGTAATGGAATATATAATAAACATTTATTTCAGTATCTGGTTACCCTTTTTTATGCAGGCGAGTTGTTGTAAGGGGAGCTCAGCGGACGTGGAAGCTTTCTTCTCTGGAGGGTCTCTGCTTCCTTTAGAAATACTCTTTGAGACTTGGAGGTTTTGTGGGTTGGGCAAACCACAAGGCTGGTGCAATGGACAGTAAACTTTTTTACTCTGGCAACTGTCAAGCTTGTTTTTCATTGAATTCAACAAAAATCCGCATGAGTATAATGCAAAAGTTTCGCTTAGAGGCTCAGTAGCTTTAGAAATTATTTTGGCTTTGATTAAGAAACTTGGCTTTTTAAGAAACTTAGAGGCTGTTTTTTTTTTAGTGAGCTTGGCCTCAATGGTGACACTCATTGCCGATTTCTGTAGTTTGTCCATTCATTTTGTGTCAGTTAAAATCTGGAATCTTTGTCAGACATCAGAAAACTGGCTCAAAAGGGTATTTGAAATTAAATAACCAACTCGAAACTCTCCATAGTGTTGTTACTATGGTTCAACAAGTAGTTGGTGAGTAGTGTTAGTGAGGTATTCAGCTGTAAAATGAATAAAAAGAGGTTACGAAAATTGATTTATAACAATTATTTCACAGCAATGGGTTGACTTGTTCAAGCTAGTGGCTATTTTGGCTATTTTATTAAAGTCACTTTAATTATTATAAAATTGTCCTTAAAACTGTACATTGTCCGAATGTTTTGTACTTTGAGGAAGACCTTTGTTGTTTATTGCTCAGCGAAAGATAGCTTAAAAAATGATTCGAAGCAATTTCTGATTCACTGGTCCAAATAAACTCTATTGAATAGCTACTTTAAAATATTCTTTTTTTAGTTTTCTTCTTCACTAAGTCTGAGTAAAATTGAGCCATAAGGTCCGCTTGATATGATCTTTCTAATTCTACATTTCAAAATGGTGTTGTGAAAATTTTTTAACATTCTTTACTGGTTAATTCGTTCCAAACTTAACTGTCAGTGTTTTAATGGTACTTAAAAACATTCAATTCAATTACTGAATACTTTAAATAAAATATTTTAAATTGCCTTTTGATGCTTTTATAAACAATTATGTTTTATGTAATTATGTTTTTAAAAGAGATGGTCCGTTACTCGTCTATGTGCTTCTATATTTGCAAGGATTTTGCTCTCGTCGCTAAAGAAGTTCAATAGGTGAACTCGATGCTTTTATTTAAATAGAATTAAAAATATTGAAATACCTTTATAGTACTATATACTCCTCGATTCGTTTATGAAAGGAATAAAAAAAAGTGGCTGCATATAAAACAGATTGTTGCTGATTCAAGCATACATTAAAGTGACGAAAGGCTGGTAGCTGCTATTTTCTTCCTCGGGGTGTTCAAAGGAATTATTAAAAGTTCGTAAGGTCAATCAGTTTGTTGTGCTAAACATACACCCATTTTGTTTTCTAAGCATCCTATTGAACATCCATATCCAATAGATGGTTGAAATGAAATTGAAATTAAAAAAAGAATCTAGCTAAAGTTTTCTGCCATCTAGTTCAGCTCATCAGCAATAGATGTAATAGCAGAAAAAAAAAAAATAAAGCAAAAATATTCCTGTAAATAATGGTATCTCACAAACATACATTTATTTAATCGCAAACAGCTTTTCTTCCAAATATTTCGATTAAATTTATTATCCAGACTTATTCTCCGCGTCTTTGTTGCCAGTTCTCAGCTCCAGAAACTATGCATTTTGTTTAGGTATTTTCCAACGCAAATTGAAAAATACTTTCAAAATTTCTAAAATGTATTAATTGCTCAATCAGAAATCCCATTTTGTTGCTGTTATCGATTCTTGGCTACTGACTTTTACATAACATTCCATAGACAGACATAACCTAAATGTCTAATTTTAGCTATGGTCTATTTAGCATTGCCTACGTTACGGATAAAATTGGGCTCTGTAAAACTAAAACTTTCGTAAATTATAAAGTTATTCTAGTATGAAAGGTTCTACGGAGTGGCGTGGAAGAACCATTAGCCAACAAAATACTTTTTATCAGAATAAAGTGCTATATTATTGGCGCTTTAAAATGGTTCTGGAATACATTAAAAGCATTTCTAATAGCAACAAAAGATTAATGGGCTACCGAATCGAATAAAAAAAGAAAGCTTAGGATAAAAATAATACCTTGACAAGGAATAAAGTGCTGCAAAGTAAAAAAAAAAAGAAAAACCAGGAAGACAGTCTGACGGAGTTGCTAGACGGCAAGTATGGTTCTGGGTGTGGTTTCTGGTAATATAAATTTTACATATAAAATCAATTTATACACATGTTGAATTATCTTTTTGTAATTAGACGCGAGTTGTGGGTGCTGTAACTTCACGGACTTCGTTTAATTTCCACCATTAACTGGCTTTATAAATAGGTTTCGATGTTGCTGGTGTTTCAATTCTTTTTGGCCCATAATTGAAAGAACAGATTCAAGTTACTATTCAGAGGTGCTTTGTTTTAAGCCTTTAAGTCGTCTTTATTTATTTTTTTCTCTTTGATGAAATGCTTCTGTGAAACAACGTTATATAGAAAACTAAGTAAAATAAAACTAGATGAAAAATAAGTCTTTCCAATAAAAGCAAAGAGCCATATAAAAACTTAAGACGAGCAGAAGCAAAGTCTTATGATACTTCAAACTTAAAACGACCAGAAAGTACTGTAAAAGAATAATCGAGTCAACACGAACAGAAATTAAAATTAATAATCACATTATCCGTAAGGATAACAGGTACTGATCTATTAATATTTAAGTTCTAAAACAGTAAAAATTAAAATGAATGCCCAATTCAAATCAATCGATCAATTTATTAATACAAAAAAACAATTACAAAACGTAAAGTAATTACGAAGCCCAAGAAGCTTAGCTTGTAATGGGCCAACAAACAAAAAATAAAACATCTATAAATCACATACAATAAAAAAAAACAAAAAAAAACAGCATATACAATAAAAATACAAGCACATACAAAAAAAAACTGGAACAAGACAAGGACATCTATCACATAGGAAATATAGAAGGAAAATAAAAGAATTGAAATGAAGAAAAGAGATAAAAAATTAGGATGGAATCCAAAAATATTTTAGAATCTGAATAATATATTAAATAAAGATAAGAGTAAAAAACAAAAAGAAGAAAAAACATTAAACTAGAAATACCAGACGAGAAACTGTCTTTACAGAGAGAAATAGAAGTACGTCAGGAGGGATATTACTGATAAGTAATAATCCCTCCTGATAATCTCATATAAATAATTAATATTTTCAATTTCAATATTGATAGAATTACTACGAACAAGAGTTTGTCTACTGCCCTCCACCCTCCTAACCGTAAGCTTTCTAACCCGTGGCCTTTCCTGAGATAAACTTAAATCGCCCTTTGGTCAACCTGGATGCGCTTAGTGTCTTTTGATTCTGTATAAAACACCCTCAATATTTTCTGGAAGCTTAATACCCTTAGTAGTTCCTAAGACATTTGGCACTTTTGGGCACCTGGATGCAAGTAGAGTCTTCATTTAGTTTAACATCCCTTCAGTGTTGCCTGAAGTTTTAAACTTAATAACTTCATTTGTTCCTGAGATATTGCAAAATAGCCCTTTTGACAACCTAGGTGTACTTAAACTCTTTTGATTTAGTTAAGTTGTAGTAGCAGTCACACTCAATATTGGTGTAGTTGTAGTCGCTGTCACAAGTAGCCACTGTAGTACGTAATTCGCATCCCAATTGCAATCTGTCGCAGCCCTAAGTAGCCGGAGTCACAAGCAGTCACAGTCGTGAGTAGTCACATTCGCACTTGCGAGTAGTCGTAGTCATAGTCGCAAGTAGTTGCAGGCGCAGTCGCGAGTAGCTGCAGTTGGAAGTAGTCTCAGTCACGTGTAGTCGCTGTCGCAAACAATTGCAATCGCAGTCGCAAGTAGTGGCAGTAGTAGTAGTAGTTGTAGCCCTAAAAATTTCACTTTAATACCCTTAGCAATTCCTAAGATATTGTATACACCCTTTTGATGATCTGGATGCCTATAATGTCTTTTGATTTATTTGCACATCCCAGTCAACTTATTCTGAAGTTTCACCTTAATACCCTTATGCTTTTCTGACCCACGACCTATCATTCCCCCTTTCCTAATAATTAAGTCTAAATGTAAACAAAGGGAAAATTATGTAATTCATAACCCTTGCCCCAACCACTTGGGGGGGGGGGGGGGTCATGTCATCCCTGGAGGTATAGTTATTGCTTATTGGACCTTTTGACTCTAAAAAATGGCTGTCTCAAAATTAAAAGAGACTTATAAAGGTATTAGAAGAGTCTTGTTGTCCTCCAATCCCTTTTCAACATGCCGTGATAGTTTCAACTTAATGCCTTCAGCCGCTCCCGAGATGTTGCGTATACGCCCTTTTGACAACTAGAATGGTGTATTATGATTTTGTTCAGCATCCCCCATAGTCATTTCCCGAAAATTTAACCTTAATACCCCAAGTCTTTTTGGCACCCAGGATCAAGCATGCCCCTTCCTAAAGATTAAACCATATGTGTAAATAATGGGTAACTAGTGTAGCTTATATCCCATGTCCCAGGGCCTGTGGAGGGGTCATGTCATTGCCGGGAGTATAGTTATTTGACCTTCAAACTATTTTGAACAAAATGGGTGTCTCAAAATTTTGATCAGTGTTTTGGACGAGGGCAGCTAAAATATGCATCAGAGGGAGATTATATCCCTCTGGTCACTTTTGATTCTTGGAAAGGGTAGCCTACTTGAATTTTCGATTTCCAATCGAATGAACCAATCCAAAGTTTTTATGACCACCCTTTGCATGTGAAGTGGCTTTGGGAAAAATGGTTAATATGTTGCAGCCTTACGGCCCTTTACGATAAAGCCAACGTTAAATCTCTGCTTCTGATTATGGAAAAAGGGATTTTTCTATTGTTGTTAAATTTATAATAAACATCTATTTCAGTAGCTTTCTTCTTTTTTTTTTACCCGCGTATTTACTTTCGCGCCTTAATTGGATTGTTTTTGAGTTTCCATTCCTAAATGGACTATAAATGTTTAAGCTCAGAAGTTAAAAAAATAACTTTTGGAAATTACCTCCTAACGAAGAACTTAAGTTTCCATCATAAATCTTAAAATCAGTTGGATTCCTGTGACGGTAAAACTCAAGTAAAGATATAGCTTTTCTTCGTCTGTGTTTCATTTATTAATTTTTTTTTGCTAGTAAAAAGAGTGTTTCGGTAATTTTTGTTCTCAGGCCAGTGGAATTCTGTTGCAGATATTATGGTTTTTCAGCTTCTAGAACACAGCCATATATTCATCAACTTAGACTACAAGCTTATTCACTTGTGAAGAAATGTTCAGAGTTATTAATATTCGTCCATTGAAAGTATTTATTAATAGTGTGTGTTCTGTTTACTTGCAGTCTTTACTGGATGAACCTAACCCAAACTCTCCTGCAAACGGATTGGCTGCTCAGCTGTATCAAAGTAATCGTCGAGAATATGAAAAAAGAGTCTCTGTCATTGTTGAACTGAGTTGGCTTGCAGAAATTCCGCCCCCTAATAACCTCCTTGTTACCAGGAGCCTCATGAATTCAACATAAATGCAGTGTTTTTGACTTCCAATTATAAAAATTCCTAAGATTTTCCATATTTTACAGTCATCCAAAGTGTTATGTGTAGGAACTGCTTTTTCTCGCTCAAATAGTATACAAATCTGGATCATGACCATATCCATCATCTTTTTAATTCGCGCCTTTTTACCCATTCCTAGCCAAATCTTGTTTTGATCTTGGCTATAGAATTCCTAAACAGAAAATTTTCAATTTGTTGTTTTTTCCCGAAACCTCAAAAGAAGCCAACTAGAAATTCCCCATAGCTGACACTTTTGGAATTTCTATAAGAAATTCCAATGTAAAAGATCTCGAAGAGAAGTGTTTTGCCCCTAAAAAAATAGGGCTCTGAAAATCCCAAGAGGAATCACTGCTTAAGGGCCTAACTGAAATTCCCAATAAATTATTTTCGTTTATGTATTGGTATTTTGGCACTAATTGGATCTCACAGTACAATTCTACTCATTTTAAAACTTGCTACGAGAATCATCATATTGGAAATATGTAATAAATTTTATAAGTCGTAAAGAGTAAGATTATTAGATCCATAAACCAAAAAAATAAAACAAAACGTAACAAACATACTGCTAGTGTTAACTTTGGTAATCGTTCATAGAAAAAAAAAATGACCTTTGCTTAGCCATTTAAGAACTGTGGATATGCGAAAGAAAAGTGATTTTTGGCGTGACTTTTTTAAGATACGGTAAAACAAAATTGAATAATATTGCTTTGCGTTTCACGGCTAAAATACTATTTGTCTTTTTTTTGGGGGGGGGGGTGTTATTATGAATATTATAAACTAGTGTTTGTCAGGTGCCTTGACAAGTTGTGCAAAAAATAGAATGGGAAGGTAGGGATGGTTCAGTTTGAACAAAAACGGTTTGAATACATCGTAGGTACTACGAATAGCAGATGACATAAACGCAAAGTGCGGGAGCATTTTATAATCTTAAACATTATAAACAAAATAAATATCCCTCTTAAAATATATAAGAATATTGATTTTAATTTATTTTCACAACAATTATACAAGCACCTACATATAAGAGGCGGTATGGGGTATTCTTTTCCGAAAGACCCTTCTCCTCAGAAAACAAAAAAACAGGTGACAGAATTGTGAATTGAAATTGAAAAATATTAGTGTTTATATTTTACCATAATTTAGTGATTTAAAATTATGAATTTTTGTGTGCTTGATCCCTCGCCCTCCAATGAGAAACTAACATTCTTCTTAACATTAATCTATATTGGAAGAGTGTGCAACCGTCCTTGCTTGTGAATGTTTAGCTCCGAACTTTTGATCGAAAAATGTATTCGTTGGACTTCTTACTGTAGTAGGACAGACATTTGATAGAGTAAAAGGATATTACAATAACAACAAGAATCTGAATACTTGTTTTACTTTTGCAAGTAAGAGGTCACTACGGGTCTTATTAAATGAATGAAAGAATAGGGCTGACTTTTCTCTAGGAAAGAGGCATGTTCAAAAACAACAACTAAATAAAGAGACTTGTGACTAAAAAATAATGATTTTTATTAAATCTAGTTGTATATAAATATAATTAACTGCATATTTGCATGGGATACTGGTATGTGCGTGGACAGAAAGTGAGTTATCTATCCAAAGATGATCGTATGATCTTTCCAAAAATAGTTGAAATACGAGTTTCAGGGTGAAAATACACCTTTAGGAATCAGTATATCTCTTCAAAAACATTAACCTATAACTGAATAAGGCCAAAGTTATATCAGACACAGTGAATTTAATGTTTGTTATCCTCTCCCCCTCTCCCCGCGAAAGTTCTCTTGGTCGTGCTCAACGACCTGCAAATTTGATTTCTGCCTTTTTCTTTTCGTCTCTTCTAGACCTTCCCCATTTTCCTTTTGCCTTCTACTTTTCGTTCGAGCCTGCATTCAAGGTACAATCTAAAAAGTTCACTAGATTGATTTGGCATCCAAACATCTGCTGTTGCACATTACATAAGCTTCCCTCTCTTAGTGAAGGTCAGCTTCAGATAGGACGTTCTTTAAATAAATAGACAAAAAATACAAGTTTTTTCAGTAATAAGCGTTTGAGATTGTTTTGTGTGTGAAGCTTTAAAATTTCTTTCTGCATTTGACGGAAAAACTGTTGTTCTTATTATTTTTTGCAACACATATTAGGTTTTCTTGAGCTTTAGGGTACATCCATGGCCTCCTGACCCCTTCCTCCAAATAAAATCCATAGTTGGCCACATAAAGGATTCAAGTATACTAGGAATTGCTTCACTAATGAAATACAATGTGTATATTGAATGAAATATTGTTATTTGCTGAATAGTTGAAAATAATTTGAGCAAATGGGCTTTTTGTGAGATTCCTGATGGGCATTTAGTACATTAAAAATATATTAGTATATTCAAGAAAAATATTTTCAATCTACAGTGCGTCGAGTTTTTCATCAAGTTAGTTCTTTTTCTTCCTTGGGTGACTCTAGTGTAAAAGAAACAGTTTTTTCACGAAACAATGTAATTAGGTAAATTGTGAGACAGAAGAAAACAAGGGTATTAATTGTTTTCCTAAACACACCTCCCATTGGTTTAGGGTATTTCTTGAGCACCTATTATTAGAGCTGGGAAAATTATTTAAGTTTTATTTTATTTACGCCTAATAAGCTTAGGGGAATTAATTAACATGAGAAATTTAAAATATTGATTATTTTGCAACATATGAAAAATATCGACCATGCATTGGTTCATGTTATCTCTAGAGGTGAAATTTTCTTTTCTTTCTTAACTTTATGGAGGCAGAATAGTTGAAAACTAGGTGCAAAAAATTGCAAATTTATAATAATACGCCAAACGCTTAGGGCTTTGTAGTTATAAGTCGAGAGTGCACTCAGAGGCTAGTGAAAAGGAGGAATTCCGACTACAGGTATTTGCGGGATTGAATACTTTGTGGTCTCTATTTCTTGTCAGTGTGACAGTCATATATTTGAAGATTATTATTGAAATACGTTTTAAGCCTCTAATCAGTAATGTGCTTCTAGTTTCTTAAGGTTTTTCCTTGATATTTGGCTTAACCTTTGATTTATTTCTATCTTGTTTATTTTAGTAGATACAGTATTGTATTCTTCTTTTGCTTTCTTTTGTGTCTGGTAAATTTTATGCACAATTTATTTTAAAAAAAGAATGTTTCTTTTGCTTTAATATTTGGTCTTGAAATAGATGAAGCCGAACATGTAGTAGATACAGTGCTCTTCTTTTCCATTCTTTGGTATGTTTTTGGGTAACTTTATGTGCAATTTATTTTAAAATAAACTGTTTCTATTGCTTTGATATTTGGTCTTGAAATGGGTGCAGTCGAATGATTTTTGTAATCGTTTCTGGGATGGTCGCAAGAACTTTTATTAATGAGTTGATGTTCGTTCCGCAGCTAAATAGTTTAATGATTTCTAAAAAAGAGAACAATTTCTTTATTGCTGAGTGCTATACAAGTAGAACCATTATCTCTAGAGTTTTGGCTCTCAATAATTTCATATTTGGAGGATTTCGAATGCTATTTCCTTGGCTGTATTTAGTCGAATTAAATAAATACAAAAGACCTAAAGGCTAATTGGCTAAATATAATAAAAACAATGACCGTTGTATGGTTGGTAGGAAGAAAAAGCAATCATGTAAATATTTCCCTGTGTACAACAAAGTGTCTTCAGCGCTGAGGAAGAAAGAATGTAAACCAGAACAACTCGCCAAAATAAACCTAAAAATAAATCGGAGACTAATGCTATTATATTTTGATGCTGTAATTTTGGATAGCCCTGGAGTACTATGAAACACACACACAGTTAAAAAGTTTATCTAATATTTGTCCTTATATCCATTCAGTCAATGTTGCTTCCCCATCCGAGTCAAGGTTGCCTATCGACAATGAATATATCGAATGGAACTTTATTTTGGAAAATGATTGGACGGATTGAAGCATAATAGTGATTATTGCTTTGATACAATCACCCCCGGGAAGGAAAAAAAAATAGACATGCATCCATAATCTTTCTTTTGAAAAATTAAATTCAAAATCTTTGCAGATCGGAGCTTCAAATCTTTGCGATAAGGTCTTCTAATATGCTGAATCTGATGGTACAATTTTGAATAATATTCTTTGACTTTTAGAGGATATTTCCAACTTTTCAACAATTCAGCAATTTTTCGCAGGCTCTTAGCCATTGGAGGGTAATATTAAACTTAATATTTCCTATGTTTTTTAATCATAGCAGACAATTATTTGAAAGTATAGCAAGGAAATTCTTTTGATGTACCTATTGTTATCAAATTCTGTTTTTTAGAGTTTCCGTTACTATTAGGCCAGTGTCTAAGATGCTTTAAAGTCTTTGCAAATGATTTATATCCTTGAAGACAAATTTTGTCACTGCAATACCGTTGCAACAACCACATTATATAACCTTTACCTTTTGACAAAAATAGAGGTTTGATGATGAGCAATGGAAATCACAACTTTGGGTTTGGCACTAACAATTTTTTTTTTTTTTTTTTTTTTTTTTTTTTTTTTTTTTTTTTTTTTTTTTTTAGCAAAGGCCTTAGAGAAAAGTACACGCAATTGTTTTTCACACTTTTACAGCTTTTGCTTGAATCATGCCGGTTTCACATTAGCTGAATAAGTCTTTCTCACTTGCTCACAACCTTTCAACGTATCCAATTTAGAGGAAGAGTGATTTAGATTGGTCATGGATGAATTATACTATTCCATAACAGAATTTGTTGAGGCAAAGCCTGTTTTCTACAATCCAAGGGACAAAAATGATATCTGTTTTCATTTGTTTCCTCAGTACCTTCCTTGTCTTTAGATCTAAATATTGACTATCATACAAATCGTTTCTTCACCTTCATTTTTCGGAGCTAAATAATGTAGAAAAGCTTACATTATGGAGCCTAATAAAGTTAAAGTGTGAAAGGCAAAATTTCAGTATGAAACAAATTTACTTAAGCTTCATAGCGTAAGCCACTTAGCGTAGGTAACTTAATGGTAATGTGAAACCGATGTCAAGCCAATAAGAAAGTTTGAATATTTGTATTTATGGCCCAATTATGTCACCATAATATTGTAGAAGAAACTGCAGATTAGAATAAATTCTGTTCCAAGATGACTAGCACAAAAAAGCAAGTTGAAGTTAAGGACAAAATAGAAGGAGACATGATGGACCTTAGTTTCTTACAGCTAACTGAAGTCCCAATGAAAGATATAGTAAGTTATGTATCATAACTGTGAGATGAGGGGTGTCTGCTTGCTAAAACTGTAGCTTAGTCTAGTTTTTTTTTTGCTAGGCCTATGGGAAAGTTTGGTAAATTTACAGTTTTCAACATGATTTAGCTCGGATGAAATTGAATATATCACTTTGTTTTTTCATGCTTTTGATTATTCAATAATTGCTTCTTGGTAAAATTAACTTTTGAACCCTTAATGGGGCCCCAAAAGGTAAAAGAAATCTTTTTATAATCTTTGAAATACACATATAGAAACCTGAAGGCTAGAATTAAAGGTGGTAGTCAACTATGTCTAATTCTTAAAGGTGTACACCAAGGAGCTGTCACTTCTCCAGTGTTGTTTAACAATTTTGTTACTGGGGCTCAGGATAAGCTAAACTGTACTTTTATCTTCAAAGGAGTTGATTTTCATTAGTTATGTCTGCAGATGACTTACTAAGACTATCCTGGACTTTCCAAGGATGCTCTTTAACCTTTGAGTTTCTCCAAGTGGAGTACAAACACATTGGTAGGAGCTTTAACAACAGATAAAATAGTTGTTCTACCATTCAACTATAAAGGGAATAGAAATTCAATTAGTCTATCATGCTGAGGTTTCTTTTGCTAGCAGCCTTACTTACTTGGGCATGCCTATTTGAGTAAACCTGAAAGAAAATGTAAACCTGGAAATTAAAAATTATGCCAGTAAGATCTGGGCTGTGTTGCCTCCCTGGCTTTAAATGTTTTATATCTAAGTAAGTTCACTGTTCTCCCTTACATAATAGCCTAACAGTTCCTTATTTACTTGCCCTTGCTCCTGTTTGGTCTTTCCTTAATTGTGGCAAAAGAAAGCAAGTTCATCTCATTTACCTTAAATTTGCAATATATTTAATAGAACTTCCAACTTGGACAAGTAACTCTTTTCTGCAAAGAAAGTATCATTTGGTAAACCCAGCTGGAGTTATTGAGAAGCATATTTATGATATCACTACCAAATGCCAGGAGTCTTCCTGTCTTTGGTAATTTCTGTTTGTCCCTTGTTTGTAGTTGTCAAAGTGTCTTTTTATTTCTGTTGTCTCTTTTTTTTGTTTTTTTTTCTTTTCTTGATTTTTACTCTGTCTTTTTCTGGGAAAAATTAATTTCCTTAGTCTCTGGGTAAAATATGAACCCCCTTGAAAATTACATATAAAATCCCTTTTAAATGACATCACAGCCAACTGACACCATTTCAAGAGTTTTGTGGTTATTATAAAAAAAATTCTGCAAATTTGTTTTCAAAATAACATTTCAAGCTACTCTTAAGACTAAGGAAAATATTAATTAGGCTACTATTTCCAAATCAGCTGAAAATAACAAGGTAAATGTTTACTTTTGTTCCAAGTGCTATAAAGAACATGGCTATTACTGCATATAGCAAGATTCTGATGATTACATATTGTTTCTTTGTCATTATTAGAGAAGTGCATCCATTTTGTAGGTTTCTAAAATCCCCCTCCAACAAGAATAAAAATACACAAAGTGGGCTTGCTTGCAGGTAACATTACCTATAGAGTGAAGCGTATTAGTCCTTGAGCCCTGTGGGCAGCAGGGCAAGGTCTGTTTTCTATATTTATTTTACAAACTTTTTTTCCTTTTTTTTAGTTCTATCACCCTGTTGAATAAATATTGAATACAGACCAGGCCATACTGCCTGTAGGGCTCATGGACTAATATGCTTTGCTCTATAGGTAAAGTTACCTGTCAGCAAGCCCACTATGCATGTTTAGTTTGCCCCATGGAAGAGGAGGGTCAACCAGAAATGGATATGCTTCTGTAATAATGACAAAGAAACAATGTGTGATCATCAGATTCTTGCTATATGCAGTAATACACACTTTAGAGCACTTGGAACAAAGAAAACATTTACTAATAGCTAGATTTGCTGGCTAGACAGTTTCTCTAGAAACACATTTTTGAACTTCTTGTTGCTTTTGGTTGTTTTGAGTCCTATTAGCCCTTTGAGACCTCACAATTTAATCCCTCTCCCAATTCAATCAATGAATTAGGCAAGGCTACATAAGAGCATGAAAAAAGACATCAAGTAATATGTTTAATTTCATCCTAAAAAGTTTATAAAACTTTTTATAAAAGAGATTTACTTAATGTTTATAAATCTAGCAAGCCTGTGTATAAAACTCTCAGACTTTATGTTTTAAAAGTCAAATTTCTGAAAAAATCTACAGCACAAAGAAGGCTCAAGGAAAGCACCATAAGTCTCACACCTCTGATTAATTGTGGTTTTAAAGATTTTTTGAAAATATCTCTTAAATCTCAAAAAAATGCACTATATAGGGTAGCTTAAAGATCACTGGTATAATTTTTTCAATATCCTAGGGAAAGGGCAAAGTTGGAGTCCTGTGATTTACAGTAATTTAAGGTAAGGTATTATTTGAAAAAGTGGTTAAGTTTTGTGTATAATACCTTCAGAAACAAATCCATAGCTAAAAATGTATCTCAGAAGCATTGCCAAGCTACTATGTCTACCCTTTTCTTATTTCTAATGCCTAGAAGGTTATATAGCCTACATGATATGTCAACGTTTAGGTCTACTTAAGTTTTGACAAGAAATGTTTTACCTTAATAGAAGGTTTTCAGTGTTTTTCTTGTGGCTTTGGCTTTTTAAAATACGATTTCTATTATTTCAGTAGAATTTCAAGCCATATCAAGGCACTTAGGTGAATTGATGCATACTCATATAACTTAGTCTGGAATAAATTGTATATATCTCTTGATGCCTTTTGTATCCTCAACTGCCATTTGTAGCTGATTAAGGAATGGCAATTATTATTTTCATTAGTCTCAATTATAAAATTTTATTTTGAAAACAAATTTGCAGGCTCTTTATAAAAGTTTCCTTAGCTATATTTTCAAAACAACATTTTACTATTAAGACTAGTGAAAATAATGATTACCGTCATTAAATCAACTACAAATTGTAATTTTTTCCTTAAGTCACACAATTTTGAAATTCTGGTTACTATGGGCTATTTTGATTCCTTTTAGTCTGTTTAAGGGGTCAAAATGGAACTTGCCCTTGGAGCAATTATTGAATCTTGAAAGAGAATAAAAGAATGCATCAAATGGTGTATTTAGTATGTTCTCAGCTAGGTTGCATGAGCATTTATATATTTAGTGGCTTTTATTCTAGATTATTAATCTTTTAAACCAAAATTCTAAATATTTCTTTAACTAACTCAAAAAAGAATTGAAATAAATGTGCTGAGGATTATCACTGCCATTAGTTGTGTTTCACATAAATGCCAGCTCTACTTGTGTGACATTTATCTTTGCATCAGTATGCTCTGCGAAATGTCTGCTGCAAGTAAAATAAAATGAATCTGAACAATATATGCATGTTTTTCTCACAATTTAGAAATTTATTTCTTACAAATAACCAGTTCCAACCCATACCTTTTATCTATTGTTATCAGTTAATATGCAGCACTAAATAAATAAATAATAATAAATAAATATATTGGAAAAACCCGTCACAATTGAACAAAAGACGGATAAAAAACAAAAGAGAAGAAAACGCACATACAAAACACAACGAAACTTCTTGAAATGAAAATAATCACGAAGGAACTATAATACAACTATGTAAGAATGGCGGTCCACTGGTGGTTACTCGCTTCTACTCTATCACGGTACTTTTCAAGACACGCTTCCACCGCAGTAAATGGGTCAGGTACTGAATACCGCCTCGTTAGGTAAGAATTACTTGTTCTTAATGGCATCTCAAGTAGGAACTTGAGGTACCTGAAGAATATTCTTCTTATAGTTACTTTATTCGAATTTGTAAGTAACTTCCAGAACGGCGAAACGTAAAGAACATGGGGTAAGGCAACAGCAACAAATATTTGTGCACGCAGCGACCTATTTAGATTACGCTTGGAGGAAACCGAAGCTCCATAAGCTGACCTGATCTTCTTCTCGATGTGCTTTACAAGCAGTGCTCGTGTATGCTGAAGAGTTTCACCGATCGGCAGACCCAGGTATACAATTGACTTAGAGGGCATGACCACCTGTGACCCTAGTTGGATTTCGGGTTGAGAGGCATTCCAGTTAAATAACAGTACTTCACATTTTGTCACATTAAAACTCAACCCAATTTCATCATACTCCATCTCCAAAATTTTAAAGTTAGATTCCAAAGAAGACAAAATTCTTGAAAAGTTTAGAAGGTCATCTGCAAACCCAACTAGGGACACGTCAATGCCTTTAAAAATACAGCAAGGGGCCACTTTTGACTGGGCCGTCGATATGCTGTTGTTGAACAGATCAGGTGATGATACGGCTCCCTGTTTTATACCTTTCTTCACCACAGCAAACCTACGACTTAATTTACCTGACAGTTTAATACGGACCTTGAGCCTACTATACATGTCGTTCAAGGGTTTGACAATAGCACGGTCAACTCCGGACTTTCTCAGCTCAACCATATTCTGAGAATGGATACCCGAATCAAAAGCCCGCCGTACATCATATTCACCTATAGCTAGGCTTTCTTTCGAAATGTGGGCATCCAGTAGAACATTTGCAGCTACATGCAAGGCATGGGCACATCCTAAGCCAGCTTGGAATCCAAACTGGTGGGGAGGCACTTTACAACTAGCTTTAATGTCCGAAATTATGAGCTTTTCAAATAGCTTGCAAAACACAGATGATACAGTAATGGGTCTGTATGACGATGGTTCATGAGCAGGTTTACCCTTTTTCAAAACTGGAGTGATCACACCTAAACAGAAAATGTCCGGTACAATACCATGTGTTAGTATAATTTGGTAAGCTATTGCTAAATGCTCCGATAGAACTGGACCACCATTCAGTAGGTGTAGAGCACAGATTTGGTCGGCACCGGCGGATAATTTCTTCTTTAATTTTTGACAAAGGTGGGTTATTTTCGCACTAGAAATCACGAGGTAATTATGCTCTTTCGTCATAAGCTGATCGAGCTCTTCGCTAAACTTTTTATTTTTCACTTCATCTGGTGGGGAGAATTCAGCAGCAAAATAATCTACCCATATTTCCTCATCTATATCACTAGCATTTTGTCCCGTACTTTCTACAGGCCTGGCACGGAGCTTCCAGACCAAATTAGGGTTTTCAATGATTTTTGAAACTGTTTCCCGTTTGAGGCTACTACGATGTTTTCGTAGCTCTTTCGCGAACCGCCGTTTTGTATAAACCCGCAATTCATTGACTACCCCGCTTCTTGGCCGGTCGCACTCGTGCCAAACCCCCAGCCAGAACTTGGCAGCTGCTCTTGCCTTCACAAGCTCACTGTTAGAGGCCCATCCTTTCACTCGCGACCCACGTCGGACGCTACGTAATGGGACAGCAACCCTTTCAGCTACTCTCAAGGAGTGGCAAATTTCGTAGAAATACATGTTCAGTTGCAGGCGTATCTCGCTTTCCGTTAGGTCACAATCCCACTGTAGGAGGTGGAAAGGCACTTTAATTTTCTTCAAAATTTGTTCACAATTGAGCTGGAACTGCTCACGGACTACTTTTTTCCAATCACGTGCTGGCTCAGGCTTGGTTTTTGGAGCACACTGGGGACTGACGGCTGGTATTGCAAAAGAGAGAGGTAAATGATCCGAATAGGCACCGTCAGATCCAACCGAGACTGACTCTAGGTCCAGTTTGTAAGTTACTACATGATCAAGATTTGAGACGGTTTTTGCGGTACTGATATAGGAATAGCACTTATCCTTCTTAGCAACTTTAAATCCGCTTGGTAAGGCGTTCAGCAATAGTACAGCCCGAGGGCAGGAATGATCGTCGAGATTGCAGTTAAAGTCACCAAGAATTATAACAGGGCATGATTTCTGGACTAAACTGAGGAGGCACTTTCCGAGCTTCTGGCATGCTTTTGCAAACTTCTTTTCTGAAGCGATGTCATTGTAATTGGTTGGTAAATAAACATTTACGAAAAACACGCCATGCATTTTGGCAGCTTGGAGCCATTCATTCTGCTCGACACACACGGGGGGCCCCGAGTTAGAGCGCGTGATTATGGCTAGGCCACCAGAGGGACGACCCCGAGTCCCAGATCTTCGCGCAGGTTGAACGAGGTAATGCATATCCGAGGAAAACTTTAGAAGGTTTACACTATCATCGGTCAGAAAGTGTTCCTGTATGCAAATACAGTTATATTCTTTAGAAAGGTCAGTTAGAAGGGGGATTCTGTCCAACACTTTACCGTTCATATTCCAGCAGAATATTCGATTTTCCATTTACGTGCTAGTGTTAGGCTGGGCTTTGTTAAAGGGGCAAGCAGCATGGTAGCAAGAGTGTCTACTAGAGCCGCAGTTTAGGCATTTTTGCGGATTACTACATGGGTTGTCCTTACTAGAGCTGTGACCATCGCCACCGCAGCGCGAACACCTTTCTGGTTGCGAACAGTCAGCTGCTAAATGACCAACAGCATGGCACTAGGAGACCAAGCTTTGTTTGGTAATGGGAATTTTAAACACAAAAAAAAATCACCCCCCCCCCCCAGAAATGTGTACCTCCCATAGCCTGATTCACAAAAAAAACTTGTGTAACTTTTCTAGATTTAATTTTTTTTTTATTTACAGAAGATATAAAGGGGAAGGTAATTTTCAAACTCTAGGTGTCATTTTCTTTTCATCCTATTGGTATCCCTGGTAAGTTCTAATTAATATAAGGTTTTTGACCACAATGCTGTCATGAATTGTTCAGATTTTCTGGATGTTCTTAATCAAACAATGCTCAACAAGTAAGCTAATAATTCAGACTTTTTTTTAATACTTTAAATAAAAAAAATACTGTCAATATTACAAATGTAAGAAAAGTTTACAGGGGATTCTTCATAGAGGAGAATATCTCCAGGGGTTGAGAGAAATTTGTCATCCAAATTTTTTCAATGGACAACATTCTTTTTTGTTCTTTTTTATTTAAAACATTGAAAAAAAAAAACAACTCAAAGTGCTTTTTTTGGTTGCCATGTGTCACTTTATGATTGCCTTATAAAGTAAAATTTTAAAGAGCAATTAAATATAAAAATTAGTTTATAAATGAGTGCATAGTTAGCTCTCTATGATATCCATGTGTCTAGTCCTGCTTTTCCATTCCAAAAATGTCACCCAAATTGGGCTTTTATTGTACCATGTCGCACTTTATGACAGCCTTATTAAGTCTAGGCACATAGCATAACAATAAGATATAAGATTGATCTTTTATGAATCCTTGAAAAGCTCTCAATGATGTTCCAGTGCCTCAATAGCAACAAAGAAAAATAAGAGGACATATCACTGCTGCCCATGTAAAAAAAAGTGTTTTTTACTTATTGTTCACTCAGAGGGTGCAATGCAGTTTTGCTGTGTAAGGTTTCAACAATGGTAATTTAAAGAGTGTACTTTCTGATTTGGTAAGACATAATTTTAAATCACATGCAACTGAATGACATGATGCACAGGGCTGTTGAAATAGTGCATAGTTCAACTGCGAGATTTTGTCTCTTGTTATAGGCAGAGGAGTTGAAGGACGTGGAAGGGGGATGTGCACTTTAATATTAACGACAAAGAATACAAGCTTATGAATCTCATCCACCCGAAAGTGCTTATAGTACACTAGAGTCATCTGTATGAACTTAATCCTGACAATCTTAGTAAAAGCTGACTCCACTATTTAATTTATGTTTGTTTGATGATGTATGTGCATTGTTTTGTTTATGTATTCTATAATGTTTTTGAATTTAATCAAGTAACATCTTAGCTTAATAGTAACTTTTCTTTGTTATAACTTGAAGAAAATGTCCTATTGAAGACTTAGTGAAGGAAGGGGATAGCTTTACTTTTTTAACTGCTTAGTACACTCTTCCCTCCTTCACCCCCATTAGGTGGAAGAGTGCACATATAGTCCAAGGAGTGGGGCAGCTGGGCTGCTATGTATTATGTAAATTATTAATTCAGTATAAGTGCGCCCTTAGGCCCAGCAATGTAAGATGGCCAAACTTTTGGTTCTTTAACCAGTTCCATAAAATCCAGCTTTCTCCAACTCTCAACTTTGATGTGCTTTATTACATTATTAAAATACAATTTATATCAATTTTAGTTGGTTCTAACTGGCTAATAAAACCATAAGGGGCACAACTCTTTGCTTTCTTTCTTTGGTTCTGAACTAACTTTATTTTGTTTTATTCAACACAGGAGGAAGCCATAGGCTTATAAAACAACAAAAAGTAGAACAAGAAAAATGAAAGTAGAAAAATGTATTGAAAAGGGATTTGATTTCCATCTACGTCTCCTTATAGTAACACAGTTACAGAAAGTGAAGACAATCTTAATAGTGAAAGCAAGTCAACTATGACGAAATTAATGAACATACGTGATCCAATTAATGGTCCAACCTCAGCCATGGCTCATATTTGTGATGGCCCATTTCAGCAAAGAGACTTGATTTTCCCATAGACTAATGGGAGAAAATTTGGAACAGAATCATCAGAAATCTTGATCTGGGTGCAGAAATTTTTGGGTTAAAATTTGAAATAAATAATCTAAATTTATAATCATTTTGTTGTTTTTAAAATTTTATCCTTATTAAAATAAATTAGAGGTTGTAATTGGCAGTATGTTACTTACTTACTGTAATTAAATAAAAAAAAAACAGTTTTTTTAACTGAAAGTAAAGAGCAATATTGAAACTTTAAACAAACAGAAATTACTCCTTATATAAAAGAGGCTGTTCCCTCCTCAATGCCCCACTCTGTACGTTAAAGTTTGACTCTGTCTCTCAACTCTTTTTTTTTTAAACAATAAAAAACTTTAGCGTAAAGAGTGGGTGTTGATTAGGGACCAGCCTCTTTTATATAAGGAGTAATTTCTGTTCGTTTAAAGTTTTAATATTGCTCCTTACTTTCACTTAAAAAAAACGCGTTCTTTTTATTTAATTTCTGAACGTTTTTAAATTAAGGCATATTTTGATTTTGGCTCTCCACACATGAATAATTAAAACGAAATTTGCATATTAATTTATTTTTATGGCTAAATGGCTTTCTCACAGTTTTGATCGGACGATTTAGAGAAAAAAGAGTGGGGGAGTAGGCATAGTTACCCTCCAATTTTTTGGTTATTTAAAAAAGCAACTTGAACTTTTAATTTTTATGAACATTTTATTAGTAAAAATATACGTAACTTACAATTAAGCTTATGTAACGAACTTCTATATTTGTATGTTTTTATTACGTATATGAGGTGGTTCACCACCTCGTCAATACCTTGCTCTTTACGCTAAAGCTTAAATTTTGTCCCAATTCTTTAAGAATGACCCCTAAATCACAAAGGGCATAGAATAAATAGTTGAAATTAATAAAGTTACTTTAGCATAAAGAGCAAGGTATTAGGAGGAGCTGAACCCCTCATATGCATAACAATCACTGTTCAATTTAAGTTTTAATGCTGCTCCTTACTTTAAGTTGAAAAAACTTTTTCATATTTATCTTTCATTATTCTTTAAAAAAATGCTAAAAATCCTGTGCCCCCTTCATGGAAATTTTCTTCCCCCATGAAAAATTCCTCCATGGAAAGATCCCCCCGCATAACCCTCTCCCTTCAACCCCTCCTCAACTAAAAAAATCCCCCTGAAAGCGTCTGTGCACTTCCCAATAACCATTTCTATGTGTAAACACTGGTCAAAGTTTGTAACTTGCAGTCCCTCCCACGGGGACTGTGGAGGAGTAAGTTGTCCCCAAAGACACAGTTATTAGGTTTTTCGACTATGCTGAATAAAATGGCTATCTCAGAATTTTCGATCTGGTGACTTTGGGAAAAAAATGAATGTGGGAGGGGGCCTAGGTACCCTCCAATTTTTTTGGTCACTTAAAAAGGACACTAGAACTTTTCATTTCCGTTAGAATGAGCCCTAACACGACATTCTAGGACCAATGGATCGATACGATCACTCCTGGGAAGAAAAAAAACAAACAAATAAACACACATCTGTGATCTGTCTTGTGATAAAAAATGCAAAATTCCACATTTTTGTAGATAGATGCTTGAAAATTCTACTGTAGGGTTCTCTGATACGCTGAATCTGATGGTGTGATTTAAGATGCAATGTGTCGTTAAGATGCAATGACTTTTAAGGGATGTTTCCCCCTATTTTCTAAAATAAGGCAAATTTTCTCAGGCTCGTAACTTTTGATGGGTAAGTCTAAACTTAACGAAACTTATGTATTTAAAATCAGCATCAAAATGTGATTCTTTTGATGTGACTATTGTTATAAAAATTCCGTTTTTTAGAGTTTTGGTTTGTTACCACGAACTGTTTGATACTTACATAATATTACGTAATACTTACTGTAAGTATAAGCAAATTGAAGTTGCCGGAAATGCCACTGCTTTCCCCCAAAGAATGGCCCATGCCCATTGACTATTCAGATATGGACCCATTCTTGCCCGCCACCCCCAATAAAAATGCTGGAGTGATGCTCCCTTTGACAAGAATGTGATTAGCCAAGTATCTTCTACCCTTGCATCAACAACTGGGTGAGTAGGATTCAAAGCATCGTCTTCATTAATCACATGCAATGTTTAAAAAAAGATGAACATTTAGACAGTTTTGTTTCACTGTTAAGATACCTGTCACCACCAATATTGTGCTTTCTTTTTTAAATATTACTGAGTCAAGTTGAGTCAAATACTAGCAACAAAGCTTACACGGCTTTCAAGCTTATGAAATTCAATCATAGTAAGTATGAATTAAGACTTGCTGGAGAATCGAGTAGAGGGTTGGAATGACCAAAAGAGTGATAATTCTCAGCTAAGGATATTTGGCAAATTTTCAGAATATTGTATTTAGACCTTGACAGATATATATAAAAGGTCTGTAAAGGGTAGACATTTTATTGCTCTACAGCACTACCAAGAGCAAGACATTAAACTGAACAATTTTTTGGGGGGATTTCAGGGGGCTGTGCCTTCTTTTAATTACAGACAAGTGAATTATAAACTTTTTCCACAAAAAAAGTATTTTTCTGTTTCACTTTTTCTTTTACTTTTCCACAGACAAATGACTTATAAAGGGTCAAAAGTTACTGAAATCAAACTTAGACATGATCTATTCAAGCATAGAAGCTAATTTGCTGTGTGAAGAATCATAGCAGAATAACAAATAAATTTTGAAGTCCAAGTCAAAATATATGCCAAGATTGTTATAATGTTTACTAAAGTTTTAGGTCTGTCACCAGATTCATATGAAGAACAAGGTTCTTTAGTATATAATGGAGCTGCATCATGAACTATTTGTTTGCTCTTGATTATGTTATGTCTTGATTATGCTCTTGATTATGTTTCTAGTCTGATATTGCATCAAGAGAGCTTTGTAGGGATGTAATGTCTTCAATTGAATTAATTTGCTGATACAATTTAACATTGCCTACAAGTATTTTGATCTTAGGACACTAGACTACAGAAGGTAAACATTAATGAATGGACACAATAATACTGGACCAAAACAATTCGTTTATGGAGCACCATCTAATAATTGAATCAATAATACTATATTTAAGAGTTGAAATCAATTTGAAGGCAACAAGAACCCCTGTCATGCTATTTTTAGGTATCTGCCTACCCACCCTTAATCCCAAAAGACATCCAACTGAAATTTTTGAGATTTTGCATTGTTCCTACAAGATGGTTAGTAATCCAAGAGACAGTTCAATGGCCTGCATAATACATTAAATCAATTCAACATTGATAGGTTAATTGGAATGTTATCAAAGGCTTTCAGCAAGTCATATATACATATATATATATATATATATATATATATATATATATATATATTTATATATATATATATATATATATATATATATATATATATATATATATATGTATGTATACATACATATATGCATGTATGTATGCATGTATGCATACATACATGCATACAACACTTGACTGGGTAGAGAATTTAAAGTGCCGAAACCCTATAGACAAGTGTATTCTCCTGATGAGCCCTTGTGTTTGGTTGTTGCCTCTGAATTATTTGTCTTTACTGTTTTTATTGTTTGGTAAATGACGACTTATACTTATTGACGACATGACTGCCTGTCCATGGATTATTCTTTATGGTTGATTGTGTATGGCTATGCTGTTTGACCTGTGTGATTATATGGATGAGTAAGCTTAAGGCCTCATTTAAGTGCTGGTCTATATTAATCACTAATTTAGGAAAACAGTCTTCCTTTTCTCCTTCTGTTTTTTTTTTTTTTTTTTTTTTTTTTTTTTTTTTTTTTTTTTTTTTTAATGTGTTTGTGCTATTGCATTGGTGATTTCTCTTTTTGCTATATATATATATATATATATATATATATATATATATATATATATATATATATATATATATATATATATATATATATATATATATATATATATATATATATATATATATATATATATATATACATACATACATACATACATACATACATACATACATGCATACATAAATACATACATACATGCATACATAAATACATACCATCCATGCATACATAAATACATACCATCAATCTTTAATCCTTTCTATAATAGTAGGGGAGGGTAAAAAATCTAGGACCCCCTCTCCCCAATGAATGCCACTGTTACCCTAGAGAAAGTAGACACACTAGAAAATGCTCTGTAAATTGAAAAATCTAATTTGCATTCATTCCTGAATAATGGGTTTGGTATTTTTCACAACTTGTGAGCAGTAACAAACAGGATATCATCTTTCTAAATTACCCGAAGTACACTTTAAGGTAATAATATTTGCAAAGCTGTCAATTTTTGGGGCAAACAACTTATTTGTAAAGCCTAATTATTTATTTGTAAATTTGTCAATGATTTGAAGACTTTCATGAGGTGAAATCAAGATTATATAAGGGAATTTGGTGACTGTGCGACTAATATTTGAACTAAGCTGACTATAATCAGGAAGATTAAAAGCAGAGATTAGCATTTTGTTAAAAAGGTGCTGTGTATTAACAACCTTGCAGCTGGATCATTGAAAGAAAAATGAGAAGGAGAATGCGAATTCGGAAATTGAAGAGGGAATCCAGTTCTATTAGTTGACTTAGGAAATACCTGAATAATGAGGTATTTCCAAGATTGTGGCAAGAAAGGGCAGTTCGTGACTACAAAATAATTTTAGACTTGTGGGTAATCCTTGATGGGTTTTTTAATTTCCCAATCCCATCATTGTTGAAGTTCCTGATTGTAAACATGCCTTCACATAAAAAGAACTCTCCATCCTCACAAAGATAAAAAAAAGAAAGGCGTCACATGGATTTTCGGGGAGGGGGGACGTTGCCGACAAATATATCAAATCCATTCCAAATGACACAAAATGCCATGTTATGTTTTTTTTTCTAGGAAATGAATAACATTGAAAGCAACAGCACTGCAAAAATAAACAGTCAAAATATTCAGTTGAATCACTAATGCCTAATCTAGAATGCACCCACTACATTTTGGATTCAGTTAATTTCTGGGGTAGACAGATGTAACAACTATATTTTTGGAGTTTCTATCATTGTTCTGATGTTATTTTTGAAATTGTTTTTGTGTATTTCTTTGGTTTTCGTAGTTTTATTTTATTCTTGATTGTCTTCAAAGTTTAGCTTTTTTGTGTGTTGTATTCTTCTTTGCTTGCAATAACCACACCTTGCTGTTTTCACAGATGAAGTATCCATATTTTCCCAATTTTCTGTTTCCTGGCTGTCGTTTCCTTTTCACATTTTCTGAAGTTCAAAAATATTCGTTATTACAAGTACCTTTATATTATTCACAAAGCATTCACTTTTTTTTCTTTTCAGGCCTCATACAAAAAAGTGAGGGAACTTGACATTTCTACCAACAGATTAGTTCGTCTACCAGTAAGTCTTTTTCTTGGCTGTCAATGATATCTTGTGAAATTTACCAGTAATATACATTTCTTTATCAATTTTCATTTTTTCAAATACACATATTTTTGTATTTAAAAGTAAAAGTTTTAAGATTTATTTTTATTCAAAGAAATAAAAGCTGTATGTCATCCTGGATTAAAATTAGATAATGGTTGTTTTGGAAAGAAATAGTCTTTTAAAGAGTAGTCCATTATTATATAGTGAGAGGAGACTGAACCTAAAACTTTAGGAATGTAAGTGAATGCTTGGCTATTCACTTTTCACTATGGGTTTGAAAAGGGTAATTTTACAGTCATGAATTCAATGAAGACTTGCTATTCTGAGAAGGTAGAATTATCAAATATTTGTTTTATGAAAAGTTGGCCTAAAACCATCTCACAGATTGAATTGTTAAATAACTCCTTTTTAGACTACTGTTTGTCACTGTCGTCATTCCAAAGAAGCAT
Source organism: Artemia franciscana (assembly GCF_032884065.1). Lineage (NCBI taxonomy): Eukaryota > Metazoa > Arthropoda > Branchiopoda > Anostraca > Artemiidae > Artemia > Artemia franciscana. The sequence goes on along the minus strand of NC_088880.1, from coordinate 15,443,229 downwards.
TCAATTTCTGATAATAGACAATATTAATAATTGACATCAGAATACTGCTTCTGCCTTGTCTATCTGAGTAAAATATCGTGTTGTTTTGATTAAGGCCTGACCAATACAAATTTTCGGGGTCTGATACCGATATATCAATATCGTACCGACGCGATACCTATATAATTTGCCTATAAATTCCCCTCTGGAAACAATTATTGTCTGATCAACAGCTTCTGAGCACACTAACGAAATAGTGGATATTTGTACAGGTGACAAAAAAGAAATGAAAAATTAAATCAAGGAAAGACAAATTTTTAGATGACACTGGTGCTTAGACACAGTAAAACTATTTATGCCGGTTAAGTTCCATAAACACAAATATAAGAAAATATGATTGCAAGAAGTGTGATGTATTTATTGAAGTTGATTCATGCTAGCGAATCCATGCTAAGCATACTGGTTGCAGGGGTGCAGCTAGGGTTTTAAGTCTGGAGGAGGGATTTAAGGAATGTGTTGATCAAATCGCCCAGTATGCTATCAAATGTGGACACATAAGCTAAATTTCCAAGGTAAATAGTTAAGTTTTCCGAGGTGTCGGTGCTGCATGCCGACGCCTTAAATCTCACATCCCCTTCCCACCTTACGACACCCCTCCCCCTCAGCTGTGCTCCTAATTTGATTTATTGACAACAAATATACTTTGATTTCTTTTTAATTTAAATCACCTCTGCTGCTTTCTCCACCATGGTCAGACTTAGCTGTTGGCTCCACCTCCAAGGACTGGACAAGCAAAAATTACATGAGAAAATCTGGCGCCATCTTTTGTATAAGTTGGAAATAAAAAAAAAATAAACCGTTTGCCTATATTTTTTTCCGATATTCAATAACGACACTGACCCCCATATCAGCCGACCAATTTATCGGCAGGACCCTAGTTTTGAAGCTCTTTGTTGAAGTTTGTCTGAAAGGTGTTAGTGATGAATGCAATGACTGTTTTATTTGTTTAGCAATCATATTTTTGACTAAATAAAATGTTAAAAAATTGACCTGCATTTGCTTAGAGGCATATCAGGTTTTATATCTTCACAGATGTGAAATAATGGCTTAGGTAATGGAAGGATTGCAAACAATTAAATTCGTGATGTATAGCGTGATATAGTGAAAAGTGCCAAGTAGCATGGCTACTATGTAGCCCCATTATCTGTACACCGGCCTGTCAGATGGGCAATTTACTGGATTAAATATAGAGGTTCATCTTTTTCATTTGGAAGGCCTCTTTTTTTTTTATTCTAAGGGAGGAAAAGATTCCTGGGACAGGTGATTAATTAAAGCATAACTTTGGAAACCTTCAGGATTGATATGAAGTGCTGCATCACAGAGCAAATGTGACCTACAAATTGTCTTGCTAATCTTTTTATATGTTCAATTTCTTAGCTTGTACTACAAATTAATCTTTAACAGGACAGTTGAAGATTTTCAGCAATATTTTGAAAAAAGGTTTGAAGTGATTCTCCTGTTTTTTTTTCTATACCAAAGCGCTTTTGGGTATTGTTAATGAAGCTTAGAGTTCCTTGGAGATCATAATAAGCTCATTGGCTGGGTAGAAAATTTAGTTTTTCCTACTACTGTAAGCTCATTTTGGTATCAAGTAGCTTCAGGCCAATGCTGTGGCATATGTTCCTGCTCTAAGTCCCCTTGTGCAAAACTACTTTAGCCATCTCCCTATAAATTCTTTATGATTTGAGGCACTTTCTGTATCGTCCTATGGCGGTAGAGTGGGTCTGATCTCAGCTTAGTAATACGGGACCCAGAGTTCGAACCCAGCAGTAGAAAAACACTGCTGGGCCGACGCTAGACCTAAGTAGTTAAGAAGCGTCGTTAATTCGATACAACCCAATAATTTACGTATTTTTTTCTAGACTACCCTAGGCTGTCTATCTAGCTTGTCTTGATGACCATTTAATAAAAATTCTAGTGGCGGGTTCTTTATTATTCTGACCATGTCTCAGCTCTCTTCTATGCTTTACCTTGCTCCTCCAGATTAGACACTCATAATCCTTTCTAATGATCATAGGGTCTCTGTAATGAAGAAAAAAATGGCGTTCGTGAAGCATGCCAATATAGCAGTGTAGATGGGCTTGAAACTTTGTACATTATATGCAAAATTGGTCTCACAGATTATTGGTTTTTGGTAGTACGAATGAGCTAAATGGCATGGGAGGCATCAAAGTAAATTTTTCCGCTAGAAATTTTCAACACGACTTATAATTTGTGTCAATAGTTAGTTGTTTTATCATTGAGATTATGGCAAAACTACCTTTAGTCGGGAATTATAAAGACCAGTGTAAGTCCTCTCACCAACCACTCTTTTTTAAACCCCTAGAGAAAAGGGTATCAGTGCTGGATCAAGACCCAAGTCCACAGGCTGATGACATTTTGAGTTTCTGAAGAAATTTTACTTATGAAAAATTACTGTTTAAAAAAAATATGAGTATGTCAAGCCTGGGACTCCCTTGGTTGGAGCCTGGTTAGTTTGCCTAAGTAACAGCCTTGCTTATATTGAAATATTGACTCACTACTTGAACTTTCTGCAAGACCAGGTTTTTTTCGCCTCACGTTTGTATAAGAATTGACAGAAGGGATATATATATATATATATATATATATATATATATATATATATATATATATATATATATATATATATATATATATATATATATATATATATATATATATATATATATATATATATATATATATATATATATATATATATATATATATATATATATATATATATATATATATATATATATATATATATATATATATATATATATATATATATATATATATATATATATATAAATAAATATGCTAGCAGGATTTTTTTTGGGGGAGGAGGGTGGGGAGGATAAATATTGGATTTTATAAGTATTACAGGAACTTTCAAGACAAGTTTTATAAAAATCATGGTATTCTGGAGGGACTGTCTCCCCCATGCTTGTTTGCCTGGTTGCACCAGCAAACATGTCTCAAAGTTCCAGGAAACGGTTTGTTTTTATAATGGGCGCTAAACCCCAAATAGTTATGCCTAGCAGATATGCAGGTTGTGCGGTTTACGCTCCTTGAGCAAGTTTTTGGTGTTATTTTTCCGAGATTCTCTACAGCAAAACGAATATTTTGCTATCACTCGATTTCTAAGATTCAGTTTTATATATCTATAAAAATAAATTTTAAAAATTTATTTATCATTTTCTTCTGATGGAAGAATGCATTGATAAATTGGTCGAAAATTGTTAATAAAAGGACCAATTTCCTATTTTTCAACCAACTTTAATTTTTCAACCTCCAAGAGAACTTCTCCGCATTATCGTGATTCAGTCTAGCTAGGTCGGACATGTCCGACACTAATGACTCAAATGATACAATTCTCTTGTTTTCTCGGTGCAATTAATATCTGTAGCCTCATCACAAAATTCCATCATTCACAGGTAATATGAATCCTAAGCTAAATTTTGGATAATTTTAATCGTTTGACGAATTAGTTCATGAATTTTGTTCTGAATTCCAGTTTTCTTTTATTTTTAAAAGGGAGCATTGGCAGGTTAGCCTAATAAAAAAATCAATGTCAAAGACTAGGGTAAGATTTTACAGGTTTTTTTTTCTGTAAAAAAGTTCCCTCAGTAGAACTGATTTTGGGACCATTGCATTAAGTTGAGGATGTCATTTGGTTGAAGCCAAATATTGATTTAAGCAAAGCAGTTGAACATTTGTTCTTACTTTCACATCACTTTCTTTTCTTCAATGTGAGTAAAGCCTTGTTGATTCCTTCTTCTTTTCAAGAATTGAACCTAAAATTGTTCCATTCCACTGTTAAGAATCCATATGCCTGTCTCAATAATCTTTTTCATTTTTAGCCTGCAATGATGACTTTGACCCACCTTGTGAAGATTGATCTGAGTAAAAATCAGTTGAAAGAGCTGCCAGAAAACTTTGGTGATTTGAAAAAACTGAAACATTTGGACCTATTTAGTAATCAGGTACTTATTTCCTTACCTAGGTTTGATTCGAATTACTCTTCATTCTAACGAATCACGCTTGCTACTTTAATCATCATCTATTGGCAACTTATTGTGTAGTGATAAAAACCTCTTCCAATGTTATTTGACATGCTCTTTTCCAACAAATGTTTATTAGCTAGTGTTAAAAGCAAAGTTTAGACAGTAGACGATATAAACATTACCCCAGACGAATATAAGCTACTGAGAAGCCAAGTCAATTATTCAACTTTTTGGCTTTTAGGTATAGCGTCAAAGCACCACTTGTAGCTTTAACTTTGTGTCTTATAGAAATAGTAATGATCAGAAAAAAGAAATCACCACAAAATACTAAATACTTTGTTTAGATCCTAGTTCACTATCTTCAGTGTGCTTAGGTACTTTGCTCATATTTGAGTGCAACCAACTGCCCAATAAAGATCAAACAAATCTGCTTCCAGGTTGCTGGTGTGCTAAGAATAAACCAAGAGATCTTTCTGCATTTTCTTCTTATTTCCTTCAGTTAATCAGCTTTGCAGCATGGGCATTCGTATTTAAGAAGAAAAAAAATTTAGCATGTATTAATCCAAGCTTATTTGTAACTACTTTTTTTTTATAAAGATAATTCGATTTTTGTAGACATTAGTAATATTAGCCTCTGGGAACAAATGATTGTAAAGTAAAGATGTAAGCTAAATTGAAAATGTTATAAATACTTACATAAATATCTACATTTTCAATAAACTATTAGATCCCATCGTAGGACCTTTTTTATGCTTAGTTCTTGTGGGACATTTAGATCTAAACTAAGGAAAACGTATTTAAAATGTCTTCTTTGTCATCAGTTGTTTTGCTTTTATCAGGCCCTGAGGCTCATTGCTTTCAATCCAAATATATTCCTCCATATTAAGGGATATTATGTGGTAAGTTTTCGCTTTTGATATTGACCTGAAGGACCTCACCCGAGAAGTTAGAAAATCTAAGTCTATAAATATACTTTTGGTGCTTAATCCAAACCCTTCTTAAAAGTTTGTGGGCACCCATCTAAGACCGTGAAAAAATAGTCAAGTCTCAAAATCATCAACTGTGTCAAAAAAGGTGAAAAACAATTGTCTATGCTGACAGTCCATTTTATATGGACTGCGTCCATAAGGACATTTTAAGGACTGCATTTAAGGACAAATGCGCCACTGCTTTGCAGTATCGATGTGAAAATGGGAGTCTGTAAACAATGTCGTGCTGTATCGTGCTGTCCTATTTAGCCCAAAACTGTCGTTTTGGAGCAAAAATGGACAGAAATCCGTGATTTGTCTTAGCAAGATATCTAATATTTCTTAAAACGAGCAGTAAAACCTTCAATTTTTGTTCATATAAATATGCATTCAATAGTTATCCTTCTCAGGAAAAACAAGAAAGTTTATGCTTTGTTTGATAAGGCTGAAACCCTTGTTCTCGGATTTATTGACACAATTCTCACCAAATAAACTTTCATTTTTATAGTGTACGTTGCCATTGCCATAGGTTGCTCTTTAATTATTATTCATTGCCTTGAAACGCCTGATAATCTCATGCCAAAACTCGAAGAAATCAACTATTTGATCTGGAAAGTAATAAAATACCCTATAATATAGCCGAAGAGCTCAATTTTTCCGACCTGTGTGATAAAACACAAGATAATCTTTTTTTTTTGGAAAATAGTATGTGCAGTTAATGTCCCGAAATTCAATCTGGACGTTCAAAACGACAGTCTCTTAATGAACTCAGTTTTGGTATCCAAATTACACTGAAAGAAGCAAATCTTTTTCGTACTACTTATCTTTTATTGTAGTATGGCTGATTGTTATTGCTCTTAACCCCCCTCCCCCCAAAAGAAAAGTGTACACAAAAACTTTTTAGAGTTTTTATTACCATGGAACCACTGAGGAATGACGTGAAAGTGTTGTCTTTTAGCAAAATAATTTCATATACCTCCAGTATGATCTTCTTTTCTGTCTGAAACTAGCTATAGAGGCTGCAACTTATTTATTAGTCTCAATTTGCTCGGCAGCGTCACTGGTTTTACAATCGCCATGGTTAATCTGTAACAATCGATAACTTTATTTAAAAAAATTTGAAGTCAATAAAACAGGATCATTATGTCCATCTTGTCATAAGTTGCAAAATTGGGGTCCTAAAACTTTGCAAATACTAATGTTTGTAAGTAAATAGTCTAAGCAAAATTGCTGATTTTCTGTCTTTTCGTCATTAGAAAAAAGAATCGACGTTTCGTAAATCAGTGTCATAAAATATATATGTACTGCAGTGTGCTCAATTATCCACAATGAAAAAACCCATTGGAATAAAAACAAAAAAGTGTAAAGAATACGCACAAATTCAAAAGGTAAGTTTCTTAAATTCAATCTGAAAACAAAAAAAAAGAAAAAACTATGAAATATCAAAAAAAAAACTCAAGAAACTTAAAAACTCAGTCAAGTAAAAATAATTCTGAAAGATAAAAAACAACTTCCTTCTCTTGTTCCCTACTCTAGTTGATTTTTAGACTTAATCCATTCTGACAGGCATGACTTTCTTTTGAATATATTATACCTATTATATATATATATATATATATATATATATATATATATATATATATATATATATATATATATATATATATATATAATATATATATATATATATATATATATATATATATATATATATATATATATATATATATATATATATATATATATATATATATATAAATACATCTAATTTGAGATGCCATTTCAGCTGAAGCAGTTACCCCTGTCCTTCTGTGAATTGCGTGAACTGAAGTTTTTGGACTTGAAAGATAATCCTCTTGTGCCAGTACTGGGAGAAGCTGCTGGGGATTGCGTGGATGCCAAGTCCTGTCAATTAGCGGCTAAAAAGGTAGTAAATCTGATGTCAACACTGAAAGAAGAAGTAGAAAAGCGACTGAGAAAGGAAAAGGAAAAAATGGAAAGTAGGTCCATATTGTCGTCAGTATTCTTGTAGGCCTAAGAAAAATCAAACAGGTTCAATGCTGTATAATTCGAGCTTTTTTGACTGTTGACAAATCAAAGACATCATGCTCGTTCTCCCAGTTTTAAGTTTTGATCTAATCCTTTCCGAGTTGATTGATCAATGTCAGACCCTTCCCCCTTCTAACCTCCCAGAGGTATTTTTCATTTCAATTTAAATATTGACCTGCGTTTTTCATATACTCAAGTAACGCGAGGTGGCTTTGCTCATATCCCGTCTTTTCTTTTTTTTTCTTTTTTTTATTAGTAGTAATAGTAATTTATTATCCAAAAAAATAACAGAGACAAAATCAATCGGTAGAACACCAAAAGCGTCGCTTGCGAGGGTGTGCAAAAAAGAAAAAAAAATGGAAGAGAAAAAAAAATAATAAAAACAAAGAAAAAACAATAAGTTAATCTATAACAAGCAGAAGGGCGAAACCCGTGTACCGAAAAAAAAAATTACATAAATAATTCATACATAATAAAACAGCATAATATCATGATCCCGACGAAAAAAAAAAAAAAACAATAAACAATTATTGTCAAATTTAATTCCATCAATCTCAGTCTGTTTTGAAGGTATACTTACCAAGCAACCCCACACGCAACTCAGGTTTAAGATAGCTCCATGGGACGGGAATTGCAAGTTCTAGAGCCTTTTTCAGGTAGCAAAAGAGATGGTGCTACAGAAAAGTAGTTGCTTACACGTTGCTCCAAGTTGTTGCTTACACGATTCTAGTACGGTGATGTCGTCAGCTAAGTCTATATCGCTCAGGCATACTTCAAGATTCTGGTGGACCCAGTCTTTATTGGTGCTTCACACTACTTTATCAATTACAATTGCAAAAGAGTAGTGGTGACAAGACACAGCCTCGTTTATGCGGAAGTTTATGAACTGTCTTTATAGAGAGTAATGATCAGCAAAACTATCTTTTCGGGTGGGCCGTAATGCCTTAAGATATTCCACAGCCTCTAACGGTCCACTAAGTCAAATTCCTTTTCGAAATCGATGTGAGCTCATCCTCGGCAGTAAAATTTGTGACAGCAATTTACTGAGTATAAAAACAAGGCAGATTCTGCACCAGTTGCCTGGGAGGGTTGTGTCCCCCTTTCTTGAAGACCCTCTCAAGGCTACTGTATTTTCAATCAGATCGTACTTTTAACTGTCGCCAGATTACCAGATTGCAGCGAGAACAATCGCTTTTATCATTTCCGCGGAAGTTTGGTCTTCGTGGGGTGATTTCCCATTTTTCACCTTTTTTGCTCTTAACATTTAATTTTAACATTTAATATTTAGATAATATTAGTGTTAACATTTAAGGAAAACAAAGTTGTTGCTGGAATCTGTGGGGGTTTGCCTGGTGTATGTCTGTTCAACAGCTTTTCAAAGTGGCTAGCCCAGACTTCGTTCCCTGTTGTCATCACTTCGTTCCTCAGTCATCAGGATGCCCAAGGGATCTTTTACAAGTCCACGTTGAATAGAGGAATTCTTGCCAATTATCTCATTGGAGATTTTATAGACAGGTCTGGAGTCATCTTTCTTCGCTGCTTCTTCCGCCCCCGCTACTTTCCGCTCTGTCAAATTTCTCTGGTCATTTCTGACACTCTTTTTCACTGGCTCGTCCGTGGCTCTATATTCTTCATATCTGATGATCTGGCGGTCGGGGACTTGTCTTGGGAAAAGTAATGCTTTTTTTTCTTTTCTCTATGTGGTCTCATGCTTGGTCAGACAGCCACTAGTCCTTTCGACTCGTGGGGTAGCTAGTGGTGGATTTCTTGGCATCCTGAAAGTAGAATCTTACGTTTTTCCTGGTTTGTTCAAAGTATTGCTTCAATTATCTCGCTCGCAGTTTCTCTGAGTCGAAGATTGGATTTGAGGGAGCCTTTTTAGCGTTTTGCTTCCTTATAATTTGAGGCAGACTTTTTTTGCCGTCAGGTTGTGGTCTGAGCCAACGTGAGCTGCTCTGTAGCTTCTTATATCATGCAGACTTGATCTCCACTTCTTGCTCCAAAGATAGTGGTCAATCTGATTTCAGGTATGGCCATCGGGGGATGTTCATGAGTAATTTGTTATCTTTATTTTTGATGCGATTATTTTTTTTCCTTGTTATCTAGGTTTCAATCATTCATTGGCAGTTATTCCTGTTCGTTTAGAGTTTGAACTATTATATGACCTTATTTTCTCTCGTCTTAAGTTTTAATTCGGTGCTTTGCTTTCCTTTGAAAAGCTTCTTTTTTCATGAAAAGTTTTTTTTTTTTTTATAGATGAATCAGTCATTTTGAAATGTGGTTGCAAGAGGTTACACATTCTTTGCTTATATAAATTAGTCCTTATTTTCCTCTTATGGTCTATTTTTTTATTCAGTACCTCCTGCGATAGATTCTATCTGATTTTCAGAATCAGAGCAATGCCTTCTGTAAATATTAAACAGCAGTCGCGCTACCCATGCTAAAATGTAATTTTCGTTGGTTTTGAAGATGGGGAACTGCAAACATCCACTTCCGGGCTTCAGACCATGATCCGGCAACTAGCTATCTCAAAATTTGCATTTTGCTCTATTTGAGTCAAACTCAATGTTTTGCAGCTAAGATGGCACTTTGCTGTGACATGATCTATTTTTTTTTTTTTTTTACCTAATAGGGTATCTAGATATTTCGTTTCCTTTCAAATGAGCCCTCTGCCAATATTTTACAAACGTTTGTTCGATGCAATGACCCTGGGGGAAGTGAAAGAAAAAAAGAAAACATACGAACGCTAGCCATATGAAAAGATGTGATTTTCCTTACTGTTCTAAGCGGGGAATTTTATACATCCATCTTTTGACAATGGTGTTGTAACGGGGATACTTTTTATTTCAAGTTGAATCTCGTGATATAATACCGTTTTCAAAATAGTGTGACATGGACAATATATGTCACCTTACAGTTTCTTTAAAAAACATTTTTTTAATTTCGACTAGTGCCGGCACTAATTCGATCTATTCGAGATTATACCTATTGCTCCAACCATAAGTTCTTCAAAAGTTTTTTTTTAGTATCGTTTGTATCGTTTTTTTTAGCGAATTTTTCATATAAAGTAGAAAAATATAATCGATGTCCATGTTAACATTTAATTAATGACCAAACAAACAGTTATTAAATCAATAATAAACTACTTGAAAACTCATTCTTGATTCTGATTTTACTGCATCAGTCACCTGAAAAAAAAACGTTCATTGGTCTTAGATGTTTTGCTTACATCCTCGAATATGGGAAAAGAGAGATGTTACATAAGGGCTCCAGCTCTTACCAAAAGGGTTTTGCCAGTTCTTAAGAAAAATATACGTACTAGAAACCTGGTTTCCTAAGCACCACGATCTTTCTTTAGTTTTACCGATATAACTGAAATGGTCAATCTTGGTCAGTAAAACTGTCATAAAAAATGACCATCCCATTGGCAAAATTTATTCCCCCCCCCCTTCTGTGTCTTTTTGACGAGTGATGTCCCCTAGTGTATTTATGCCTGAACCTCGTCAAGTTCAGTTCCTTACAAAAATATTTAATTCTTTAATTGTGAAAGTTTCTGAGATTTTTCTCTACTAAACTTTATTTTATTTTACCTTTTTGCAATTCTGTGTGTGAGTATTTAAGAATCGATCAAGCGCTTTGATGATAAAATCTAGCAAATTTAAAAGTGATTTTAGCCAGATTGGCTCTTCAAAGGCATTTTGTCAGGGGAAAAAAAATATTTGGGGAAAATTTCAGTTTCAGCCCTTAGCCTAAAACAGGACGGGCATGGCGATCAAATAAGCGAAAGTGATGATTTTTTTTCCTTTTTGAAAACACAAAGTGTCTATGATAATTTTTATTTTCAAGGGCAGGAAAGAGAGGAACAGGAAGCAGAAATGCGACTGCTAGAGCAAAAACGACGAGAGAAAAAAGCTGAAAAAGAACGCCGACGAAATCAAGCCAAATGGAACAGACCTAATGAACCTACTGCTTCAGGCTTTGAAGATTCAGGATTTCAGGAGCCTCCGGTCACTGATAATTCGGAATCACTAAATAGGGTACAACCTAGAACCCCTACAATTTTGAGCAGATTTACTCCATCTATGCATCGAATAGTAGCTACTTCATTAGTTATTTTTACTGCAGTCACAATAGCGAGGTGGAACGGGCCAATGACCACTGAAAACGCTTTTAAGAATGTAAAAAAAAATTATGAAGCAGTAAGAGATGTTATATTCACTTTAAAGGGCTATAGTGATGGTTTATATGCTTTTATGTCAAAAATGGTCATGGATCTTGCCAAAAAATGGGAGCTGGATGGTGCTATTTCAAAAGCGCAAAGTGTTTGGGGATTGATCTCTGGTAAGATGTATGACCTATTGAACAGTGGATATCAGGCAACGCTACAGGGGTTTAATCTGTGTTGGAAACAAGGAAGTGAAATCCTTTCACGTGCCATAGAATATTACAGACATTAGGTGGGTTATGTAAGTGTCTCTTAATTTTGACTCGCTCTTTTGTTTTTGACAAATATGCTGTGGAAAATTCTAATTTATTTCTTTGGTGTGTGTTGGGGGGGAGGTGGGTGTACAAAGTGATATATGTGGTGCGAAGAAAGGAATCTTTGGTTTGTCTTATGTTTTGGTTTTATAAATTTGCAACTTGATTTTTCCATATTTATTTCAAATGTATGTACCTTCATTAAATCCCTTGCTTGAATTCTCATTAGAACTTGGTAATAACAGGAGTATGTACTAAATTATTAGAAGAGCATTGTCTTGTTAATTCTGCTTAATGCTTGGAGAAATTGCCAAGAAAATTTATTTGTAAGAAATATTTTGACTAGAAATCTTTTTTTTTACTGTCTTAATATTTTTTCAACTAAGAACTAATCAGGTTTAAAGACTGAGATATTGTGAGACTGAGATATTGTCTTTTTACAAATTATCTTTCCTTGTCTCTCTTGATTTGTTGCCTGGCAATAATTACCCGAAACATTTGTTAACCCGGTTTAAAGCATACAAAGAATCATAGAAATTGGGATGGAGTTGCTTTAAGAAATTTAAGGAGTAGCCCTGCGAGAATCTTCAACAACATTGTAAACGACGCCTCAGATTTAGACATGAGAATAAACCCTTTTAAATCCACGAATATGCCAATGTCCTCTTATATCTCCGCCACTTTTAGGTAATCCTATTTTAGTGTTTCTGCGTCCCACTTGAAATTACTTGACAAAAGTTCTTCGAATTTAAAACATGATATCCATGCCAAAATATCATCCATAATGCTGATGTGTTTGTTTGTCCCTCCAATAATTATTTGACGTGCCAGTGTCTGCGTAATTCATACTAGAAAAAGGATTAGGCTAAAAAACTTTTTTTTTTAAATAGTGCTGTGTAATTTTCATTCATGAATATAATTATTATATAAGCGATGTGGTCACGTGCAATAAAATCATATGTGTGTATATATATACACACATTACACACATATGATATATATATATATATATATATATATATATATATATATATATATATATATATATATATATATATATATATATATATATATATAGTGCCGGGAGCGCGGAAACCGGGAAACTGGGCACGCGGAAGACTTCTATATATCGATGCTCATTGTCGATTGTCTTCTAACCACAGATGTGAGCCACCACGTGTTCATTACAATCACCCTGGGACAAATACGAACTCTTCCTTGAAGTCCTGAGTTATCTAGATCGTTTTTGTGGCCAGCCATACTCGCTTTCTCGCTTTTGCTTGTAATTCTTGCTGCCACTTATCTCCTAACTGTCTATTTCTTTGTTCTCTTGTTGGCAAATCTTTTAGACGCATATTTCTTCGTTCCTGACTTTCATTTCTAATTCATTCTGCTCCTTGTTGTCTTATGTATTTTAACCGCATATTTCTTTGATTTTCGTATTTGTTTTCACTTGTTTTAATTCCTGCTGCCAATTATCTTCCAATCGGTTATTTCTTTGTTCTTCACTTTTGGTTTTAACCCGTTATAATTTTCGCTGACAAAATTCGTTATAATTTTGATAAAAATTCTAGGACGTTTTGAATTCACAGAATTTAGCTTCACCTCCCAACATCTGACAGGATTGATTCATTGGAATTTATATAAATACCCCCGGAAAATTCCCCCCGTGGAAAATATCCCCCTCGGTAAATAAAGGGGGTTAAACACACCCCTAAAATAGGGGTTCGTGCGAACGCAATACCCACAGGGATTAACCTATCCAAAGTGCTATGGAAAGGCTTTATCCTGGGAGCACCTGTATCTCAAGGGAGCTCCCCAACTAGGGAAATATTATTTGTGAAAATCTAAAAAAGAACATTTAATCTATTGTTAAATATTATGTATCAGCATATCAGCATGGTGAAGTGGTGCCAGCTACCGAGGGAAACTCGATTTGGTCGCCAGAGTTCCGGTAGTTTCTGGATACAAAACAGACCAAACGAAATTTTTATTCAAATTCATAATCTTTATGTAGGCATTATAATCATAAAGGCATTTTTGTAGTAAATTTGCTTTTTCTCGTCATCGAAAATTGCTCTTTTTTTTGGGGGGGGGGGGAATTGACCAACTGAAATTTTTAATTTTACCAAATGGAACACAACTGTGGGAAAAGTATTTTTATCGAAGGGTGTTTGTATGGGCTCATCTCCTGATGAGCCTTTGTGTTGGGTGTTCGCCTTTGAAACATTTGTTTGATTTATTGTTTTAAATATTCGGTATGTGACGACTTATACTTACTTGCGACACGACTGCCTGTCCGTGTATTATTCTTTGCGGTTGAATGTGTATGGCTATGCTGTTTGACCTATGTAATTGGATGGATGAGTAGGGTTAAGGCCTCGTTCAATTACTCATCTATATTAATTACTAAAGCAGGAAAACAGTCTTCCTTTCTCCTTCTGTCTCTCTTTTTTGTTTTTACATTGTTTATATTTTATATATTGTTTATTATTTATTATATATTATTTATTATTCATTATATAATATTTATTATTTTTTATAGTTTATATTTTTTATTTTCGGTTGTGTGGTGTGTTTTTGAGTTAGTGCTGTTGCATAGGTGATTTCTTTTTTCACTATATTGCCTTTTGGTCAGCAGAACATCCCTTTCATCAAGTCCTAGAAGTCTCAACTTAATGTCATTAGCCATTTGACATTTCTTATATGTCTTTTGATAACCTGTATGTTCAGATACTGCTTGAAATTTTTATCCTAATGCTCTTAGTCTTGCAAGTAGTTGCAGTAGAATTAGTAATAGTGAGTGTAGCGGTAACAGTACAATTAGCAGTAATGTGCACTCACTGCCTTTGGTGAGATGATCTTCCCCTTTAAGCATTCTTTTAAAGTTCCAACTTAATACACTAATCAATATTGAGATCACAGCTTAGATACACAATACAGTTATGAAAACTCGATTTATTTTTGGGGCACAGTGTGCGGTAGCGATCCTAGCGGCTGGAGACAGGAAACTGGCAGTCTGAATCTAAAAGTCGGATCAAGTCACAGCTTATATACCAATACAAAACAAAATTGCGTTCCTGCCTATGGTGTTGTAGCACCATCTACGCGTCGGAGCACGAGCTTGGAGGAGGTGCCAAGTTTAGAGCTCTGTACCAAAAGCTTCTCATGGGCAAGATAGGAGTTTTCATAACTGTATTGTATACTTAAGCTGTGATTGAAATACACTATTTAGATAATGTGCGTGCACATAGCTTCCTTTGATTTTGTTCAAATTTCCCCCCAATGCTGTAAATGTAGTAGCGTTGCAGTAGTAGTGGCGGTAGTTGTAGTAATATTAGTAGCGTGCAAATATTGCCTTTTTGATTATCTTTCTTATCATTTCCGGAATTTTTCAAATTAGTATACTCGTTATTCCTGTGTTACAACCTTTTGACAATCCATATACGCATAATATGTTTTGATTTAATTTAACACTCCTCTCAAAATTCTCTGAAAGGCTCACCTAATTGTCCTTCGTCTTTTTTGAAAGTAAAGTTCAAATATGATATCATTCTCTTAAAAGGGAACTAGAATTATATATTTTCAATCAAATGAGACTATTCTAAAATTTCACGACCACCCCTTCCATAAAAACCTTATATGCCCCTGGGGCATAATTTATAACCCTTATTCTCAAACTCGGGGGGATTCTGTCAACCCCAAAGGCCTTATTCTGTGATCTTTGGAATATTTTTGAACAAATACCTTTCTCAAAATTTCTATCGGATCCATTTGGGGAAAATAAGACGGGGGCGGGAGGCTTTCTCTGATCACTTTGACTCTTAAAAAGGGCACTAGAAAATCCGATTTCCGATACAATAAACTCAGTCCAGAGTTCTTATGACAGTCCTTTCCACAAAAATGTTATATGTCCTCTGTGTACAACTTACAACACTTGCGCTGAGAAACGCTTTGGTAGTTGGAAGCGTGTCATCCTCAGAGATATAATTTCCAGAACTTTCAACTACGTTGAACAAAATAGTTATCTCAAACTTTTGATTAGATGCGTTTTGAGAATTGATGGGCATAGGGGGTGTTGCCCTGCAATCACTTTTGACTGTTGAAAAGGACATTATTCCTTTCAATTTCTCAATCGAATCAGCCCTTTTTGAAGTTTTTATGCCAACAAATAGCTATCTCAAAATTTCTATCACATATATTTCGGGAGAATACGAGACATATGGTTCTTATATAGCTGAAACTGAGCTGTAGCCTGTACCGCAAAAGCAAAATTTCTCTTCACTTTTCCACTAGAGTAGTTAAACAACTAACACTGTTTTTGCTCTAGATTATATGCAGGGTGTAAAATTTATTTAGATTTTCCATTTTACCATTCGTAAATAATAATAATAGTTTGTTTTTAACTCGTTACAAAACATAAGCAAAGTACTAGGAAAAAAAGAAATAAAGAAACTTCAATATACATTAATGCACAATCACTAACGGCAAAACAATCTAATTAACGGTTAGAAACAAACTAAAGAAAAAACAGCATTATCAGCTAAAACAGTATTTTAACCTTTCCAGTGACTCAGTAATATCCGTAGCACCGTATTTGCTAACACTGCTATGACTACGGTAAGAACAAGGCAAATAAAGTAGGTAATTCTTGTGCCGAAAGTACATCACTCGAATTAATTTAAGTTGCTTCTTCTGGAACAGTGGATACATATCAGACATAAATAAAACTGTGTGGTCATAAAATATACTATAAAGACGGGCGAGTGCTCAACGTGACTATCGATAACGATTAGCGACGATTTTCCCGTGCCTATCTGAAGCTTTTGTTTAATGTCAGACAAAAGCTTTTGTACGGAGCTCAGAGAGCCTACTGAAAACATGGATACCAAGCCACTTAAAAACATTCGCACATCGAATTGAAGAAAATCCACATGGCAGTTCAGAAACTGTAGCAGGTGATTTTATATTAAATACCATGTACTCACATGTTATCAACATTCAGGGTTAGTCCAATATTAGAAAAAAGACGAGAAACAAGATCAACTGAGCGGACCAGGTTTATCTTGTTCTGCTAATCAGCAATATGTCATCTGCGTAAGCAACATAGGAGATATTAGTATAGTTTAGAAAACAGGTAGATTTGATATTAATCAATGCGTAACTAACGTACATTTTGAAAAAAATAATGGGATATGACTCCTCCTTGACGAACGCCTGACCAAACAGGGATATTATAAAAAACACAATGACTGCATCTTGAGTCTAACATAAGAATCACCTTACCAAAAACTTAGCTTTAAAATAATTGACGAATTAACTCCTGATACAGCGAGAGAATGCCAAAACTGGGCATGGAAAACAGAATCAAATGCCTTAGCCAAGTCAAGCGTATAAATGTGAAGTTCATGACAGTTGGTCTGAGCATCCTGTAATAGAGTAGCTAGTGCGCGATGAGCATGTTGACAACCAGCATGTGGTTTGAATCCGAACTGATTCACATAAAGCTTACAGTTTTATTGATGTGTGGCTGAAGAATATATTCAAATACCTTACTTAGATTGTAGGCAACTGTTGGTCTACAAGAATTGCAATGCAACGGATCTTTTCTGCGTTTCAAAATAGAAGTGACAGTTCCCTATAAAGATGAATCTGGAACAAGGGAAGATGACAAACACATGTGGAAAAATAATTGTAAATGTGAAATCAAAGCAAGTGACGCTAAATTCAAGTGATTCACACAAATACCATCAGAGACCACACTTTTTTGTTTAAGTTGTTTTACACCATTTAGAACAGTCGCAAGGGAAACAGGAATAACATTTTTGTTGGACATTTGTGGGCAAAAGCTTAGAACAAAAATTTATTAAAAAACAATGCGTATTATAATTAATTGCATCAAAAATCCCTTTATAATGATTTAATCAAGCGTCACTAGAAATACACACACCACTGTAAGCAGACCAATTCATCTTGGTTGAATTGATAACACGTCTCCACTGAGCTGCATCTTTAGGAAACTTAGAGCCGTTATAGCGAATACTGCGCAAATACCGTTTTAAATGCAGCTTAGACCTTTGTCTTAAAACAAATACGTGTCCTCTCTTTGGTCGGCCGCATGCGATCCACATCCTCAGCCACAATTTAGAACGGTTCTTGACGAATTTTAATTCAGTATCTTTCTTCCAGAGAGATCTACGGGTATTAGAATGCACAGCAACTTCTTCAGTATGTTTTAAGTATTCAATGATACATTAATAATAGACATTCAAATCCAAACAAACTAAAGATGAGAAATCGCCAGTACATAGCAGGTAGAATGGGACTCGGACATTAGTGAGGAGTCCAAATAGAGTAGTAATATGTAAAACATTATTAGTATTCGGACAAACCCTTTTGTAATACCACTTCTTCGCAGGTGTGCCCACTAAATTACGGCTAAACGGATTCACAGAAAGGGCAATGGCTTGGGCTGAGTGGTTATAATCGCGTTCATATTCATCTACGCGCACTACCGAACAAGATATAGCAGTAGAGCAATTGTATTAACCAATTTTAGAGCCCCACTATTATGAATGCAACTGAAAATAAGGTCTTTTTCCACGATTTGACAATTATCTGGAAGGAAATCTAAGACTAAGTCAGTACTCGTGGACTGGTTAAGCACATCACAATTGAAATCACCGATAAAAAGCCATTTGTAGCCACGCTTTTCGATGTCTGTGACAACATTCTTCACAGAGGAGCACGCGGTGGAAAATCGAGAGAGGAAATCAATGCAATTTTGGTCACATGGCAGGTAAACATTGATGAGCACAAAAGCAATTAAAATATCGTTATATTTAAGGAGGGAAGGCAAAAGATCCAACAAACTTTGCTTAACGATGCAAACTAGACCAGCAGAGGGTCTCCCTCTCAGACACCGAGCTTTGGTAGTGAGAACACAATGCGTAATGTTTCTTCGCAGTAAATTGACACTGACAGCAGGGAAAAGATGCTCTGGAAAATTAAAATGTCATAGTCTGACATTTTCTGGTATATTGTTTGGTCCTTATCTTTAGTCACATTAAATTAAAGGAGCATAAACTGAAGTCTATCGACTCAATCATTTAAATGGGTTATAATTCTTAGACAGGACTTCACGAAGGATACGGCATTTGGGACTAAGGACACAAAGGGTCCACCGCTGCTGGTTCATTTTGGATTTGCTGCTTGACAGAAGAAAGAGCTCGAGGATTCATGCTGCCAGCACAACGAGAATAGTGCACAGATCTCTCACAGTTGGATATTGTTTGATTAGGAGACTGACATTAGTAGCAACAAAGTGGTGGTCTCACAAACATATCAGCTTGGTAAACTTCAAATTTCACTTTTATGCCGAGCCGTAAAGCATTTGAGAGTGTGATTCCATCTGTAAAAGTCACTTTTATTGCCATCGATTTTCCTATGTGTTCCGCGTCAATCACGTCGTCACAGCCCTTAGAAAGCTCAAAATCAGAGTTCTCCTGTATAATTTTCAGTATTGCGTGGTATTTTGTTCATTAACTTGAAATGTCAGTTCTTTAGTACGTCAGGGATTGCGTTACGAAAATCTTCCGCAACAATTTTATCAATGCGAACTAGCAGCTTATCGCCGGAGGGCTTGATAGTCTGCATAGCTTCGATGCCCTCTAGCTTGGTCAATGCCCAGCTTGCGTTTATCAGGATCATTCAAATCAGACAGAAAATTCGAAATTACAATTCTCGTAGGATCTTATGAAGGATGAGGGCTATGATTCGGTAGAGATGGAAAGTTCAGATCACAAGATGTCAGCTTATTACATATCATCTTTAGCGTAGTTTCCATTAAAGTTAGCTTATACAAAACTTTCGAATAAGCTGCTGCAGAAATTAATGGTATTTCCTTTGGAAAGATGATAGCAAAACTTGACTTGTTCATTGTTCATTTTCGCGAAAATCCAGCATATCATTTATACGCCTAAGTGAGTCCAGATCATCCTTTCGTTCCATTAAAGTTTAGTTAAGAGAGGCACAAGAACAGAATTCCACTTTTGCGCTTTTTATAACATTCTCATTAAAAAAAGCCAACGGTATATCCAGCAAAAGAGTCATCATCAGTTTTTGCCCGGAGATCCACATGTATTAAGTTCAGCAAAATAAGTAGCGGATTGGCTTATAGAATCTGATTCTTTTGTTTTTACCATTTCATAAGCGAGTCCAAACTCAAAATCTTCAATTAGACCACTAACCCGCAAATAATTCATGCCACAGAAGCCAGTGTTAATAATTAATTTCTGAATTGTATTCACTGCACAGGAACAAATTAAATAACCTGAATAATTATTGGCCTTATAAATCCCGTGGCAGATAAAATCTATGGGAAGTGTGTATGCTCGAATCGCCTATCCCCAGCAGTTTAAGGATTAAAAGTGCAGCCAGTACTACGGTGCTTGATGTCCGCTATCGCTTCCTTCTGCACAGTCTATCTCTAGCAATGCAAGAAAAACGCCTTGGCACACCTAAATTGAATCCAGTTTAAATGCAATAATTAATCATTTAAGATTGAAATAAATATTTTGAAAGTAGGTTCGTAGACCACAATACATTTAATGCGTATCAAAAAGTCTTCAAATGCTCTTAATTGCCTCTGGCTACTGAATTAATTCAAGAACATACTGGATTACAAATTTAATAAATCTAGATAGATGTTTTTACTTTGAACTCTGATTATACTGATCAAAAAGTCTTAAACCCATGTAATTCCATAATAAACTACATACAAGCTTTTAAGCACAATTTTTTGGAGCATTACCGCGGTTTCACACTGCTAATAAGTTACCTATGCTAAGTGGCTTTTGCTAAGGAGCTTAAGTAAATTGGGTTCACATTGAATTTTGCCTATCACACCTTCACTTTCATAAGCTCTATAACGGAAGCTTTTCTAAATTATATAATTTTCAAAAATGAGGATGAAGAAGCAATATGTATGATAATCATTATTTAGATATAAAGACATTGATGGTTCTGAAAAAACAAACCAGAACTAATATAATTTTTGTGCCTTGGATTGTACAAAAAAGGCCCTGCCTGGATTATGTCTATTATCCAACAGTCTAATGTATCCATGACCAATTCGAATCATTTTCTCTCTAAGTTGATTAAATTACGAATGTTAAGTTTAAATGTTTTCGTTAAATATATGACTGTTCATATCATTTACTAACCAATAAAGTAAACATTCCACTTAATGCCTTTTTTATGGTCTTTACGAATATGATAGTCGCTTGAATCGCAAATTCAAATTTAAGCACTTTTTGACCTAATCTAACCTAAACCAACCTAACTTAACCTAAACTAACGTTATTATAAATAATTTTGGCACTGAGAAAATGTAGTATTATTTTGTCGAAAACGACCAAGAAAACGGCGCTAAGAAAACATAGTATTATTTTGTGAGAAAACGACTGTTAACTCATACTTTAATCGAAAATTCGTCATTTTTAAGAGCTCAAAAAGAGCTCATATAGGAATTTTGATGTGGAAGCGATTATTTTAGTCGTCGAGAGCATAAAAAAGGTATTGAATGGTATTTTCACTTTATTGGTAAGTCAATAATATATGAAGAGTCATATATTTAGCATGTTTTCAACTTTGTAATTAGCTTACGCTCTGGAGCTTAAGTTGGTCACGCTACGGAGCTTATGGGGCCTATGAACCTTAAGTGGGAAAGTTTAGAAGAGCTATTTAGCTAATATGAAACCGCCATCATTACATAGTAAAACTACTACAATAGTTTTCACTCACCTACTTTTTTTTAAGATGTTAGTTATTATGATTTGATTTGGCAACGTTGCACTCATTGACTTTATAATTCAAATTTTTAGAACATGGCACATCTTGAATTAACAGCAGACAATTTAGAATTATCAATTCCCTATACTGAAAAGGGTGAAAGATGCTGTGTTTATGTAATAAAGGTAGATTGTGACTGATCGAAAATTCTTCAAGATTTTAAACTCTCAGTTACGCTGGGTACCCAGGACTGGAGCCTAGTAAAATTAAGTGATACACTAGATCTTTGTATAAGCAGAGTAAGCAATTGTTTTTCAGGTAAAGTTATTGGTAACAGTCTTGTCCATGTATTATTTGGAAGACTGTCCTGAGAAAAAAGAACATTTGATATCATACTCAACACTTTCCAAATATAATGGTTGCTACAATGACAAAATTAGGCCAAATAATGCCCAGATGAGTTTAAGTATTATTTTATTATGTTTCTCATCATCAGATAATTCAAGGTACCAATTTGGTAAAGTTATAGCAGTTCATATAACTGACTTACCAATAAAGTAAACATATCACTTGATGTCTTTTTTTATGCTCTTTACAAATATAATAATTGCTTCTACCTTAAATTCAAATTTAGGCACTTTTTGAGCTCTTAAAAATGACAAATATTCAAAAAATTATGAAGTTCATATAACTGACTTACCAATAAAGTGAACATATTGCTTGATGCCCTTTTTTATGTTTATTATAAATGTAATAAAAGCTTCTATTGCAAATTCAAATTAAGCACTGTTTGAGCTCTTAAAAATGACAAACTTTCAATTAAAGTATGACTTATTGCTTGTTTTCTACAAAATAATGCTACATTTTCTCAGCACCATCTTTTCCATAATTTTTGAAAAAATAATGCTACATTTTCTCAGTGCTAAAATTATTTATAATATGGTTAGGTTAGGTTAATAACTGCTTAAATTTGAATTTAAGGTAGAAGCAATTATTATATTCATAAAGAACATAAAAAAAGGTATCAAGTGGTATATTCACTTTATTGATAAGCCAGTTATATGAACTGCTATAGTTTTACTGCCAATTTAAATCAACAAATAAAAATTACTAAATCTCTGAAGTTCTATGATAACCCATGGCTACATCTAGGCATTGACTCATAGCCAAACTAGAAGCAACTCAGAAGTTGTAAAGAGCTAGGCTATTTAGCTAATGTGAAACTGGCATCATTAGAAATAAAAGCTGCTACAATAGTTTTTACTTGCCTACTTTTTTTTCATTAAGACATTAGTTATTATAATATGATTTGGCAACTTTTCAATTGTGGATGTAATAATTAAAATTTTTCACAAATGGTATATCTTGAATTAACAGCAGACAATTCATAATTATCAATTTTCTATACTGAAGAAGGACAAAAGAAGCTGTGTTTATGTAATAAAGGTAGACTGTAAGTGATTAAAATTCTTCAAGATTGCCTTCCTAGATTTTGAAAAATGCCTTTTCACATATTTTCATTGGAAAATGATACATTTGCTCCCTATACTATGAAAAACAAATTTGCCCCCTCCCCTGAATTTTAGTAAATTAATGCCACCATCAATAGTTTTATCTCCAGAAGGCTGGTTGCAGAAACTATAGAGGGCCTCATTTGGCTAGAATTAAAAGTTATAGTACCCTTTTTAAGAGTCAAAATTAATTGGAGGATGATCTGCCCCATATTTAAATAAAAATGTGATCCAATCAAAGTTCCTAGGGCTATAAATAATGTCAATTGTCAAATATCTACAAAGATGTTTTATACTGAAAAATGGGACTAGTTTCATCTGAGCTGTCCAACTAGCTTGAAACTTTCAGGAATCATTCTTTTGCTCCAAAGAGTCAAACAATTTGTTGTACAAGGTGGCAGGTAGCTGGGCCAGAAATAGGACACAAATATCTGTGTCCAATCAGTTTTAAAGTTTAAGATGTAATTACTTGGCCTCAAAGGAACTTAATATACAAAATGTTCCTAGGCTTGCCCCCTCCTCCATAAAAAAGGGTCTATCCCCCCCCAAATGGGGACAGAAAATGGCCAAAAAGTGTTTTTCTCTTGGCTACTGCATACTTACTTACTTGTACCTGGGTCATGTTTGAGCCTTGTCCAGGCCCATCATGGCATCCAGAATTTGTTGACATGCATCTCTCCATTGCTCTCTTTCAAGTGAGATTGGCTTGATCAACTGGATCCATTGTCTATTCCATTGGTGCCTGTGCTTCTTGAAACCTCCCATTGGCTCGAGGTCAGCTCTAACTCTTGATAACCATGTCTTTTTTGTCCTCCAGGCTTCTTCTTCCAGTGCGCAAGGGGTTGGCATTTCAAGCACTGTTTGCTGAATGAGTCATCCAGTCAGTGCAGTGTATGCCCAAACCATCATAGACATCTTGCTTTGACAACATCAGAGACAAGTGGTATATCACCACATCTTCTTCTGATGACATCATTACAGACGCGGTCAGAGAGACACTGGCCAAGAATACTGCAAAGGCACTTGTGGTGGAAGACATTCAGGTTATTAGCTTCCCCAGCTCTGAGGGGCCACGTTTTGCAACCATAAAGAAGCACAGAGAGGACCAAAGCCTTATATATCTGGAGCTTTGTTTGAAGGGAGATTTCATTTCGTAACCAGAGGCACTTCTGAAGCTGGATGAATGCTGCCCAGGCTGTGGAGATATGGCTTTGTATTTTGCTTAGAGCTTCACCCTTGGGATTTATTAGGGAGCCTAGATATTTGAAATTCTGGACGTCCTTGATTGGGATGCCATTCAATGTGATTGGAGTTTCATCTAGCCCAGAGGTGCACATTGATTTTGTTTTTGATTGGCTGATCTTTAGTCCAGTAGCAAGGGATCTAGCAGCAATGTCGTCTATCATGAGCTGTGCTTCTATTATCGACTCAGCCAAGATATCCACATCATCAGTGTAATCAAGGTCTGTTATTGATAGTTCTGGACTGATTGTCACACCTCTGTATTTGTCAAGAGTCTTCATGATCTGGTCAATGACAAAGTTAAATAAAATAGGCGATAAGGCACAATCCTGTCACACTCCTTTGTCAATTGATATTTCTTTTGAGATTTCTCCATCAGCTCTTATAAATGCCCTCATTCCCACGTAATAAGCCTTAATTAAACAGACTATCTTTTTGGGAACACCATCATCCCTCATTGCATCCCAGATGGCAATTCTCTTTACCAAGTCAAAAGCCGTTACAAAGTTGATAAAGACTTGTATTGTTTCCTGCTGGTGTATAAGGCGGTGTTCCAGGATCTGTCTCAGGCCAAAAATATCATTGCAGCATCCCATACAAGGTCTGAATCCTGCTTGATTTGGCCTCATCTGATCATTTCTAATATTTCTTAACCTATTTAATACTATTATTGTGAAAACTTTTGCAGAAATGGGTATCAGGGAAATTCCTCTATAATTTTTACAATCAGCTCAATCCCCTTTCTTAAATACAGGAATTATTATAGAGGTCCTCCACTCTTCAGGAATGTATTCTTTGACCCAGACATCCATGAGTAAGTTGTGGAGCTGTTGATAGCCGCTTCTGGAAGGGCCTTGAGAAGTTCAGCTGGTAATTCGTCAATGCCAGGGCTTTTATTATTTTTTAATAGTTTTACGGCATGAATAATTTTTTCTCTGCTTGGAGGGGTGATATTGCAATCCTCATACACAGATGTTGACTCAGAACTGCTGTGGGATGGAATGGGTTGGCTGTGGTCATTTTCTGATGGATGAAGAAGCTCCTGGAAGTGAGCACGCCATCGTTCGATGCGATCTTCTTTGCTCGTGAGAAGCTTGTTTCCTTACTAAGTAGCGTGGGGGTAGATCTTTGCTTCTTTTTCCCGGCTGATTCTCCTAGGAGCTGGTAGAGTGTCCGTTAATCATTGCGTGCAGCAGCTTTTTCCATTTCACAGGCTACATTAGACCAATATGCTTGTTTGTCTGCCTTAGCAGATTTGTGACATTCTTGGCGGAGTGCTTTAAAAGAAGCAGAGTGTTTATCAGTCATTAGTTTCTTCCTTAAAGAGAGTTCTTTTGTCTTCTGAGAAATCCATCTTTTGGGTTTTTTTTCCCTTACTCCGAGAATTTCTGTAGCTGCCTCTTTCACTTGATTTCGGAACTTAATCCAGCGCTTTTCTATATTTAGTGATGGGTTAAAATTTTCTTGCTCGGTCATGGCACTTGTCTCGGTATCAGAAATTGCTTGATTGGTCTTAAATTCTCGGTCATTATCTTGCAACGCCGTGAAACGGTTTGTAAGTTCAAGCATAAAGGTCTCTTTGATTTCAGGGAGTTTGAGTTTCACTGTGTCTAGGATGCGTCTTGGTGCAGATACTTTTTTGGAGCTGAGTCTGAATCTAACTTTTGATTTTAGTAATAAATGGTTGGATCCACTTTTTGATCCAGTGTCCGCCCCTCTGTATACTCTCGAGTCTTTAATCATTGACTTCCAGCAACAAGAAATGAGTAAATAGTCAATTTGGGCGCGGGTTTGACCATCTCGGGATCTCCAAGTGTAAGTGTGGCAAGGTTTGTGTTTAAACCATGTATTAGCCACACTGAGATTATTCAACATAGCAAACATGAGAAGTCTAACTCCGTTAATGCACCGGTCGCCCAAACCGTGGTTGCCAATGGCCCATTCAGAATCGTTTAGTCTTGTGCCAATCCTGGCATTGAAGTCACCACCGATCACGAGGATGTCCTTACGAGGAATTTTATTCATAGTCAGTTGGAGGTCAGCATAGAATTTGTCTTTCAAGTGGTCAGGGGCGTCACGAATAGGGGCATATACAGATAGTATTGTCAGGTTATTACTCTGACCTTTTAAACAGGCCATCACAATTCTGTCAGACACTGCTTCATAGTCAAGGAGTCCTGATGCGATCTTGGGTGTCATGATTGTTCCCACTCCTGCGAGGCCGGATCCATCCATTGGGCCAGAATTGAATAGTATGGCCTTTTTACCCGGAATGGCTATTAGGTCAAGTGTCGTTTGTCCATTTAATCTTGTCTCTGAAACACAGAGTATGTCAAGGTTATATGAATAAAATTCTTCAGCTACGAAGGCTTGCGTTAGTGAACATTTGATGGAACAGAGGTTCCAGGTGCCGATATTCAGGCCATGTCTCCTTGATAGTATGGTAGCTAGCTCACTTTTCGACGAGGTCGCCAGCCTTGACGCATTGCTTAATGCTGGGAATGCCGTAGCCAAATTCGCTCTCATATTAGACATATTCAACATAATTCTGGATGTTTCTTGGGTATGATTAACCACAGGGGCCTCAGTCCTAAGGGTCACCCAGAGCACGTTGGCCGTCACTTCGCTTGGCGTGGAGCTAGGTGACGTTTACACCCTCTCACCGCTATGAGGTGTGCTGGCGGGTTTGCTCTACTGCCTAGAGACGGAAGGGGGGAGCATCCTTGCTTGCAACGCCACCACCGCCGTGGCAATTTGCAAGCTTAGCTTCCACCTTTGCTCCCACCTAGGTGATTCAAGGGCAATAGACCTCCCTTGTGTGCATTCTCTGTTACCTCTGTAGCCTCATGATATTGGATCAGAATATTAAAATAGTCATTTTGTTAAGGAATATCAAAAGGCCTAACAACTATACATTTGTGGTTGAAATCTTGTCACAGCCTTAGGGCAATGTCCTTAAACAATATAAATTACCTATTATTCACAGGTAGTTTTTAGTATAAAAGACAACTATGCTTACTTCTGGTTTTATTAGTTTAGAGCTCTTAGGGATCATTGCTAGTTTAGGATTCTCAGAGTTTCTCAAAGTGTACCCTGGAAACAACACACACATCTGAGTAAGTCAAAAGATTCTCTATGTGCCTTCAAGCTCAAATTTTCTGCAATACCTTAGAAACGACATGGGGGTCAGGTTAAAACTTTCAGAGGAGCTTTTGGGAAGGGGACATGTAGAGGTGGAGCTGTGACTTGAGGGAGAGGGTAGAACTTAATCAAAATAGACTGTGGCCATCCAGGTTATCAAAATAGCATATTTGCATTATCCCAAGAACAACTTGGGCAGATCAAAGAGAAATTTTTAGGGTGTGTTAGGGGGCCAAGTGGGCCTTTAATTTTGTATGTGAGGAGAAAGACAGAGTCAAAGTAGAAAAAACCTGTTCCAGGCAATCCAAATGGTTTGCTGCAATATCTTGGGAACAACAGGTGAGGATTGGGTTGAAACTTTTAGTGTAAGGGAAGTAAAGTTTCTGTTCTGCCTAAAAGTTATGATGCTATTAACCCCAGAGAAACTTCAAATCTGGTTACAGGGAAGTAGCAAGGCAAATGAAAAGAAAGTGCAAAAACCTGGACAACTAAAATAATCTACCTGTAATAATTTAAGAAAAAATCAGGAATTGTGGCAAAACTTCAAGGGAATGTTTTAGGAAATTAAGGGAAATTCAAAACTATGCTCAGATTAAGAAATAAGAGTGATAAAACAGGACTAAGAATTTTTTTGGAATATTGAAACTTTTATTTGTATCTTACTTTGTCAAGGGAACCTGTTTGCACAAGAGAAACTTGAAAAAAACATGATTTCGCTAAAAGTGGGATCAAAACTTTTTTTCCAATCAGCAAGGACTTATAACACCATTGTTCAGCCATTTGACCATGAATATTTTTTGTCATTCCAGACAAAAAACTAAAAGTTTTGAGATGTTAAAAAATAAGGCTTAATAATCAGTCTCTCTAATGAGCTTGAAAATGACCTTCATGAGTTTCCTAGTCAGGCAAACCTCCAATACAGAAAAAAAAATTTGAAACTAGCTTTGACTGCATTAGTTTGTCATGTCAGAAAATGGACCCATATTTTTTCTCTGATAGGTTTATAACTTACTGAGCTTGGCAGACCTTAATGTAGTCAAAATATTTTGCAGATTTGTTGTATGTATGTGACATCTGAAAATAGGCCAACATATTTTGTATTATCTGATCAGCTTTCACAGTAAATAGAATGGACCATAACATGGAGGATACGTCTTGGGAAGAAGAATATGGCCATGTTAATTTTTGGCCTGGCAAATTTTTATTTGTTTTGAATGTGTGTCTGCTCCTCAATTAAGTTTTAGGTGAAAAGGAACCCAAATTAAGAAAAAAGATTGAGAAAATAAATTTGGTTGCATTGATTCTTTATGTATTATGTTTTGTTTTTAAGACAGCAAAACAGAATACTTTTTAATAGATGACCTTGTTTTCATTTATGAAAATAAAGCAATAAACTAACAAACAAACCATTAAAACAAAATCTATCATAAGAAAGATTTTATAATAAAATAGTGTTCAACATATACAAATATTCATGGGTGTTTACTGAACTCAAGTCAGGATCATCAGCCCCCAAACAGATTTTTAACCCATGTGGATAATAATCCCCCTCCTCATCTATCCTAAATTCTAAGTAAAGCTATTATTAATATTCATTGCCTAAAGGTACTGTTATTAAAAATTATGACTAAATACTTATATTCTTACCATTAAACATGCCATATCAGGTTTCTGCACCAGCTATTCCAAACTTGCTGCAGTGAAGTATAGTTATAGTAAGCATGTACTTGCTAAACTATATGTTTCCCTAGCTATGCCTCATGCACTGTATATTTCACCACTTTGGGATTTGCTGTCTAAAACAGAGCAGTTTTATTTTGAAAGAATATTGCATTATTGACCCTTTAGATGTAGTGGATTCAATAGAGTGTAATGTGTTTAAGAGAAGTTTAAACTGTTTACTTCATTTTATTCTATTTAATATTATTTACCATTGCTGTTTGGATTAACTTTGTATTATTTATTTTTTCTTGTTTAGAAGTTGATCTTTCTTTATGTATTTTTTTTTATTTACTCTTCCTTTTTTTATGTTGTAAGCATGCAAAAATAAACTTATTTTATTGCTCAAACTTTGATTCAAATTTAAATTACAATCCAACATTCTAATTCTTATACAAAAAAAATACCTTCAGGAAAATTCCTAATATTGACCAAAAATAAAACTGTCAATTAGAAACAAGCAGAACTTAAAATAATTGTTTTTCTAAAAATGTAGTTTTTCAAAGAAAAGTAAAAAGCAATATTAAAACCTAAGATAAGCAAAATAAAGTATTATTATAATTCAAACTTAAGGTGAAGAGAAATATATTATAATGAATAAATGAAAACAACACAAACAAAAATTGAAGTTAATAACCACATCAAATGAAAAGATAACATATACTACTATAGATGAATAAATGGATACTATAATAAACAGAAATTAAAATGAAAAATCCAGCCAAACTTAAAGCTACCACAAACAGGAGGAGAGATAGGGTTGCTACCCTTTAAATGTTTAAAGACCAGAGCAGCATTTGTGCTTCACTGGATATGAAATAAATTTTGAACATTTTTTGTTTTATAATTTCAACACTGTTGAACCAAAATTTGTTGGGTTTCTAACTAACCGTCAGACCTTCGTGAGGCTTAGAGAACTTAAGAATTAGTCTTGTTTGGGGCTGTATCCAGGATTTTTTTTTTTTTTTGGGGGGGGGGTCTATAACAGTATCTAACTATAATTTATTATTTATTTTGATTAATTTGAAAATTATTTTACACAAAACAAGTTTTTCTAAGAAAAGTAAATAGTTCCATTTAACCGAAAATGAGCAGAAATAGAGAAATACCCTTTCTATAAAAACCTTATGTATCCCTGAAGTATAAATTAAAACCCTTACCCTGAGGGCTTTAAGGGGTGGTGGTGTCATCCTCAAAGACATAATTTCCAGATCTTTCAACTATGCTGAACAAAATGGCTATCTCAAAAATTTTTGAGAAATGATGGGCGTGGTGGGGGGGGGGAGTTGCCCTCCAGGTATTTTCGAATATTTAAAGGAGTACTAGTCCTTTCAATTTCTAATTGAATGATCCCCTTTCGAAGTTTCTACAACAAATCTTTCTATACAAAGTAACCTGGTAGAAAAACAAAAAAATAAATACTTTGTACCCACATTGCTCTTTACTTAGACAGCATTGTTTTACTGCTTATGGTTACTCTTTGTTTTGGGTCCCATTTATTAGTTCATAGGGATTTATGTTTGTTTCAAGTTGATTTATTGTATGACTTTATTCCTGATTGTCAGTTTTAATATTGCTCTTCATTTTTTTTAAGCTTCTTTCTTTGGAAAGCGTTTTTAGATTTTTTTTTTTTTTTTTTTTTTTTTTTTTTTTTTTTTTTTTTTTAATTGACTTAGTATTATTTCTAATTAAGTTTAGCAATACTTGTAACAATTGTTTTCCTTTTTTCTGCTTTAGATGCAAAATGTCGAATTGTAACTTTTAATTAGAACAAGATTGAGTAATCAGGCATTTCTGATCAAGACTGGTTTGTGTTGTAATTTTTTTTGTAGTAATTCTACTTTAAAATTTCGGCTGAATAAGGAGGAATTGAAAATCTGCATAAGTTTTAGTCTTCTATTGGGCTGAAGCTATCATGACCCCCCATCCTTAAGAAACCTTTGAATATACTCATATCTTAATCCATGATTTTTTTTCAGAGTAATCTTTAATGTTAAATTTTGCTTTAATGGTTTATCCGTTTAAATAAATGTATGTCAAGATCATCTATTAAAAAGGGTCCTGTTTTGCT
Source organism: Artemia franciscana (assembly GCF_032884065.1). Classification (NCBI taxonomy): domain Eukaryota; kingdom Metazoa; phylum Arthropoda; class Branchiopoda; order Anostraca; family Artemiidae; genus Artemia; species Artemia franciscana. Next base: position 15,412,208 of record NC_088880.1, on the reverse strand, counting down.
GTTACAAAATATTAAACACAAAAATGAAATAGGACATCTCTGATCAGTAAAGCCAGATTTGTTTCCTTTTTTTGTTTTAATTGAGTTTCTTTTGGTCCTGAATTAACATATGTATATGCCTTGAAGTTGTAAAACATACCAGGCTAAAAAAAATTTTGTTTTCAGTCCATAGAATTAATTTAGCTTTAATCTTTCTTTGCAATTTATTGTCCTTGTTGAGGTCTTCTTTATCCAGTCTGCTTACCCTGAAAGTTTCACGCCAATTCTAGAAAAATAATACTCGGCCTTTTTTGCTGTTTCATGAACAGCAAATTTCTGAACAGCTTATTTTTTTGATCCAAATAGTTTTTCCCCTTATGTTTGTTCAGCAATCAGCAAAAAATGTTTTCCATGGTTTTGTTATACTTGAGATCCTATTTTCTCTGTCTTTGTGTCCCCTAAGTCTGATAGAATTGGAGAAAAAGTTGGCATTCTAATTGGCAACATTCAAAATACTTGTATGCTTGTTTTCATTGATATTTTGCCCAGTTTACATGCATTGCAAATCACATGCCTATGAGAGATGAAACAAAATTAGGGCCCATTTTTGGGCTTCTCAAAACGAATGAGCCAAAATTAGTTTCAAAATCTTTTCTTTGTAGAAGCCCACCTAGCCAGGAAACTGAGGAATTGTCTTTTTCAAGCAAACTTAAGAGACGGAATCTAAGCCCCCATTTTTTTGCCTTCTGAAACTTTGAGTCTTTTGGTCTGGAATGATCAAATATATTTAAAGTAAATCAACTGAGATGAACAAAAGTATTACGAACCTTTGCTGACTGGGAAAAATTAGTCTATTTGGGGGGGGGGGTCAAATTTTTTGAACTTTTCCTGTGCACATGGGTCCCCTTGCTACCTTTTGCTTTACCCTACTGCTTGAATAGATTCAAAAATCTACAAAAGTATTACAACAGAACTTTTAGATGGTTTAAAGACGCATATTGGCTCCATATTCGACTCCCCTAAATGCAAAATGTAAAGTCCCCCTGTCTCTCCCCTTCAGAATTGAATTATGGGAAGGGAGAGAGTTGACATAAATAAAAAAGAACTTTTGAATCTAGGCTATGGCATATCTGTAATATCTTAGGAATAGCTTAGGAGGTGCATTTTAAATTTTCAGGTAGTGTGCATGTCTGTGTTTTGGACTTAAAATTTGGTTTTAAATGGGGGGGGGGTCAACTCGTTGTCTCCAGTCAATATAAAAAAAATTGTGTTTCAAGTCCCCATGGAAATAATAATTTTCATGTCTAAATAATAAAGTAAATCAAAAGATACTAAGTAGTACCAGGTTACCAAAATAAGGTATTTCCAAAATCTTGAGGGTGCCTTTGGGTATCAATTTGAAATTTACTGAAAGTTTTTGGGGGCTAAGTGGACCTCAGGTTTCTGATTTGGGGGGGGGGCTGGGGGCTTATAAATTTGTCTTCTCTGATTTACCTAAGCACTTTTGGACTGTACTCCTTTATGGAATCTGTAATCTGTTTGTGGTCAAGTTGGAAGTTAAATAAATAAACACCATGTATTGCCAGGAGATCAAACTTAAAACGAAAGGAAACGAAGACAAATTTAAATTTAAAACACGTGAAATTATTCTGTATTTAAGGGGACTGCATCTTTCTCAACATGTCTCTCTTCACGTTAAATTTTTTTAGTACTTCAAAAAAGTTTCTTATTCCAGTTAAATGGTCATTGTGTTTCAGGGGTCATTTTTAAAGGATTGGGACAAAGAGTGAAACTTGGAAAATTCCTTCCGCATAAAATCCCCTTTCCCTTAAGTTTTCCCCAGACAATTCCATCCTTGCTGAAAACCTCTTCTGTAAAAACTACCGTGAGCAATTCCATCTTCAAAATCCCTTTAATTTCAGTTGAAAAAAATCTGATCTTTTTCAATTCATACTGGAAATTCAACCCTAAATAGAAAAATTTAGCAGAAGGAAAAACTTCATAACTTACATCCCTTTCCCCAGGGCTTTGGGGGGTTACGTCTTCCGCAAAGGCATATTTTAGGACCTTTAAACTATGCTGGACAAAATGGCTATCTCAAACTTTTGATCAGATTACGTTGGGGAAAAAGGGGCGTGGGTTAGTTGCCCCCCAATCTTTTTGGTTGCTTGAAAAGGGCACTATAACTTTTAATTTCTGTCTGAATGAGCCTTCTGACTATTGTCTAGTACCAGTGGTTTGTTATAATCAGTTCTGGGGAAAACAAAAAAAGAGCAAAGAAAAGAAAACAAATGAACACACATTCGTGATCTTTCTTCTGCCCAAAAATTGAAAATTCCACATTTTTGCAGATAGAAGCTTGAAACCTCTGCAACAGATTTCTCTAATATGCTGAATCTTGTGGGGCTATTTTCATTAAGATAGTTTAAATCTTAAACTTCCGCTTTTTAAGAGTTTCAAATAGTATTGTACTTAGTTGCTCCTTACTTACATTTCATTGCCACAAACTGTTTGATTAGTTTCAAGAAGCATTAAATGTAAAGTTTTTAAAGTATAAAATTTGAAAGTTCAAAACTTCTGATTCGACGCTCTTTGACCATAGGTTTTAAGAAAAGGGTCTTTGACCGATTCGACGCTCTTTGACTATAGGTTTTAAGAACAGGGTCATGACTGTAAAAAATCTCCATCTCCATGTTGTAAAACACACTAAAAGTATTTCAGCAATCAATAAAAAATAAAATTCTTTACAATATACATCTGGAAATTCAAAACTTTTCATATATGCTATTAATATAATGTAATTCTTTATTTGCCCTAACTCTGTTTGGCCCTTGTAATTTTAACACCAGAGGTGTCAAGAATCAAGATGCACCCACCCCCTCATTGTGCCTGACAAATTGGCAAAAAAATGAGTCTAAAGCTACGAAGGACGTATTATGATTTTACTAGGCCTAGTATCTTCATCTTTGTTTGTAAAAAAAGGAAGAAAAAACCGGGTGCTACAAAATGTCCCCCCTCTAGTTCCGGCTTTTGAGACTTCTAATTGGATCACTTAAATTTTCTGTAGGTTCAAGTTGGTCCAGTTTGGTGGCTTGTGAAGCATCGATACAATGATTTTTTCAAGATGCATGAAGAAATGGTATCCAATTTTGGGATTAGAAGAGACTTAATCCCTGTCAAAAGTCTTCTTCGAAAGAATGATACAGCTTTTGTTCAACAACGTCGGATTGATTTAGAATACTACTTAAAACAGGTAGGCAAAAGACAACTGTTTAATTCATTGACTTCTCTATTTCTATATGTTCCTCCTCCTGTATTCCTTTCTGTAGAAAGAGTTCTGTAAAAGATTTGGTGGAAGGATCCCTCCCTTTTGACCTTCAGTTTTAAAGCTTCGTTTATCTCAAGAAGAAATTTTATATAGCTTTTTATATAAGGAAAGACCTGTATAAGGCTCCACTAATTTTTTTTTTAATGTGAGAAGAATTATGCAGATTTTGCGTTTGTATGTTGTGGATTAACGACGCTTCTTGACTGCTAAAGGTCCTTGCGTTGCCCCTGTAGTATGTTGTTAAAGTAGATTTTGAACTCTGGGTCTTGTATTACCAAGTTAAGATCCATCCCACGGCGCTACCACAGTACATACAGTTTTTGTTGAAAACACTGCATCTGTTTTAAAGTATAGGTCATTTAATACTGTTAGACAAAAGCAGACTGCATAACTTCATAATGGATTTTCTATATGCATTTTTTGTATAATCTAAACATTTTCTGTATATTATTCTGTAATTTTACGTAAACGCATAATATGGAGCTGTTTTCTCCTAAGACTATCTAAAGGACTCGGCTGCATTTGAATCTCTTGAACCTAAATGTGAATTTCTTTTCGGGTTTTTTGCTGCAAAAAATCCCTGGTTTACCCAAAATTAGATGTCAACTTATGTTTAGTGACTTAATTCTGGTTTGATGCTGATAATTAAGTGTTCCTAAACACACACAATTTCCATGATTTTAAGATGTAAAAAATGTTCTTCATTTTCTTTTTATGCACATTTTTTGCAAGATAATTTTAATGCACAGTGTTTTGTAAGACAAGCTAATATTTATTTTCAAAAGACTCTCACAATCAAACAGTTTGTGGTAACGAACTGTAGTAAGGAGCGACCCGGCACAATAGTAACCATAACTCTAAAAAACGGAATTTTAATACCATTAGTTACATCAAAACAATCGTATTTTTATGCTGATTTTAAATATATAAGTTTCATCAAGTTTGATCTTACCCATCGAAAGTTACGAGCCTAAGAAAATTTGCCTTATTTTAGAAAACAGGGGAAAACACCCCCTAAAAGTAATTGGATCTTAACGACAATCACACCTTCAAATTCAGCGTATCAGAGAACCCTACCGTAAGAGAAGTTTCAAGCTCCTATCTACAAAAATGTGAAATTTTGTAATTTTTGCCAGAAGACAGATCACGGATGTGTGTTTATTTTTGTTTCTGTTTTTTTTTTTCTCAGGGGTGATCGTATCGACCGAGTTGTCCTACAATGTCGCGAGTGGGTTCATTCTAACGGAAATTAAAAGTTTTAGTGCCCCTTTTAAGTGATCAAAAAAATCAGAGGGCACCTGGTCCCCCTCCCATGCTCATTTTTTCTCAAAGTGACCGGATCAAAATTCTGAGATAGCCAGTTTGTTCAGTATAGTCGAAAAACCTAATAATTAAGTCTTTTGGGACTTAATCCCCCGCCGTCCCTCGGGGAGGGGCTGCAAGTTACAAACTTTGACCATTGTTTACATATAGTAATGATTATTGGGAAGTGTACAGACGCTTTCAGGGGGACTTTTTCGTGTTGAAGGGGGGGGGGAGAGGGGGTCACGTGGGTGGATGTTTCCATGGAGGAATTTATCATGAGGGAAGAGAACTTCCGTGAAGGGGTTGCAGGAGTTTCTAGCATTATTTAAGAAAAACAATGAGAAAATAAATAAATAAAAAAAAATCAGCTGGAAGTAAGGAGCAGCATTAAAACCTAAAAAGAACAGAAATTACTACGTAAATTTAGCGTAAAGAGCGAGGCGTTGCAGAGGGGACAACCCCTTCATATACGGAATAATTTCTGTTCGTTTTAAGTTTTAGCGTTGCTCCTTACTTGCAGTAAAAAACTTGTTTTTTAAAAATTTAATTCCTAAAAAAGCTGAATTCGACTCTTGTGTTATAGTAAAAAAAAAAAAAAAAAAAAAAAAAAAAAAAAAAAAAAAAAAAAAAAAAAAAAAAAAAATCTGAGAAAGCAAAACAAATGTCAATAATTAATCAAACAAGAAATCTATAAAAAAAAAATAAAAACGTTTAATAACAATCAGTACAAATTACTAAAAAATATGACATTAAATAATTTCGTGTCCACAAACTAATAACCAAGTTTGTACAATTAATGACGAAAAATAAAAGAGGGGAGTAGAGATAAGAATATACTTAAAAGACAATACATTATTGACAAATGACTATCACAATAAAAAAAAAAAAAAAACAAAAAAAAAACAAACAACAAAACAGCCAAATTTGCAATCCAAGTAAAACAGTCTAAAAATCAAAGCCAAAATCATTAAGAATAAGAGAAACAACCTGAAATATTGATAACTAATTGATTGAGAAGAAATATTGATTGTGTGAAAGAATAGATTAAAATTATAGCCTCAAGTAACGCGTGCTTTACCAAATGCTGTAGTTGTTTCTCATTAAAAAATGTCTTTGCCAACTTTGACTTTATTAGGTAGCTGTGTGCAACCTTGATGACCCATAATATCATTGCTGCTTTCTTTGCAGATGAAGGTAGGAATTCTAATAAAGTAACTTTCAGAGTTAGGCACTTCCTAAGCTTATACTTTCTTGATAGACATGTTAATCGCTATCTAATTAAGTCATTGTTCTTGAAAATCCTGTTTATGCATACCCTCTAGGATATTTAGAATCAAGCCGATATTAAAAATAAATATTAACAGAAAAATAACAAATTTTGGCCCCAAAATTGGCTGCCCCATGGCACGATTTTCTTTGCAAAATATATTTTCATTTTGTAAATAGAAGATAAAAGATGGTTTTCAGTAGTAAGTTCCATGATTATCCACTGCCAAGTGGCCCCTCCTCCCAGGGCTGTTCTGAATTTAAGCTATCTCCTCTTCTCTTGGCCAGGTTGAATGGTTAAAGGTGTTTAATTCTATGAAAGGGTTTAATATATGCCAACAAATTCTATTATGGCCTAGAAATTGATGGTTTTTAAACGTTTTGTTTACGATTCATAATTTTGTAAATCCCTCACTCGATCAACAAAATCATATCTTATTTTCCCTTCGTTAAGAATAAAATATTATTTTCTATAAGAATAAATAGGTAAGTGATTTTATAACATACGAGTAGTCGATTAATTTTTTTTAACGTCAAGTGGGTTATTTTGAATACACAAGCTTCATTTGCTAAAGTTGTAATTCGTAGGCGCTGCAGGCTTTATTATTCATATTTATCTTTGTTATTATTTTTGTTATTTTTATCATTACTGTTGTTACAATAACATATTGTTTTTATAATATTCATGTTTTATTGATATTGTACAAATAAAAAGTTTAATAATTATTTTATTAAATTAAAATATTTTTTGATATCACTGGAATCTAATTATAAGAACATATCATATATTTATTCATTTTATTGTTATAATAATGTTATTGTCGTTATCGTTATTATTATTGTTAATATGGATGGGCTCTCTAAACTGAATCGAAGCTCATGCCACAAAGGACCAGTGCTTCCATACCAAAGAAAATCTAATTAGTGGTGGGTATCCTCTGGGTATATTTGCATAGAATGAAACTTTATGAAAAGACTGAAAGAGGATTTATTCTTAGGGGGTGGCTAAAATACTAAAAATCAAATCTTGGAAACTATGTTCAGTCGAAGGATTTCGTCATTTTTCTCCTTATAAAGAATATTGGGACTCTTACGGAATTATTTTTGTTGTAAAAGTTCTTGTTTCTTCTTTTTGTACATCAAATCGCAAAATTAGGAAGCGAAAATTGTCGTGCCAACTTCTACAGGATGAGAAAACCAATCAAATTTCTACAGCCTGGGGAAACCAATGAGTGCGGAAAGCTGATAAGATTAAAGAATCGAGCTCATCACCAAAAAGATGAATCAACACCAAATTATGGCACTTCGCATAATCTGCTGGCACTGGCCAGTAGTGTTGCTGCTTGTTGGGCTCTTGTAATAGGTATTTTTGTTCTTTTCTTAAACTAGGTCACGCGATACTGTCTTTTGTGCTAATATTTTCAATTCCTATTTTACCTATGTTAAGTTTCTCAGTTTCTTATTCCCTTGAACTGAATCGTTTGATGAAGCATTGTAAGTCCGAAATGTTCTTCTTTTGTTCCCAAACAATATCTCTTAAATTGCACTACATCAGAATATCTTGTTCATTCTAGTTTCTATTAATCATTATTCTTTTTAGATGGTTCAGTTTCTGTCGCAAAGTCTGCCTCAGTCACTGAAGAATTTTCTTTGCATGTCGGATTACGAAATATATTCAGTCGTCCAGCGATTGGCTCGTCTATTTTCAGAGAAAGGAGAAGCTATTCTTGCATCTGATGAGTTCTTCGCGCTAGATAGCGTTGAGGTTAGTGTATCACTAAGACGGAATTTTTAACATTCAGTACCTTTCTTCATCCTAAACTTTAACTTGTTCTTAAGTGCTAGTTTTGCATAATTTATAAAACATGGGGGAACAAACAAGTAAATGCCGAAAGCAAGCGAAATATTGCCCGAGTTGGGAAAAAATATGATGCTTTTCTTTCAAAGAAATATTTTTCTGAACCTTCTTCCTCCTTCCTGAAAGAAAATTTTGAAAGGCTGGCTTATCTTTGGGAAGATTTCTGCGGGCTGTGGTGAACAAGCAGTTTATTGAGATATCAATCAAGGCTCATAACAGATTGCAATACTTAGTCCTATGCTGGACTGCAAATATAAATCCAATATTCTAATCCTTTCGTGAAAATTCAATTGTTTTTATCAATTAAAAAGAACGGGATCATAAATTTAAAAACGGGACATAAATTGACTTAAAAAAGGTATTCAAATTTTTATTATAAAAAATATTAAAAAGCGATTTTAAAACTCAAAATGAGGAGAAATAAAGTCAAAACGAAACTAAGATCTAAAAAGATTAAAAATGAATATGAGTGACTAGCTGAAACCTAAAACGAGCAGAAATTAAAATGAATAATAAAATCAAGCTTCAAACAAATAGAAATCGGCACTAAATCTGTGTTTATCGCCCCTAAGACCCCAAGACTATGATAAATAGAGGCTGCTAGTACTCCTAAGACCGACCAATACCCAAGAGGCTACTGAAAAATAAGTATTATAGTCTATATATAGTCTGCAAAAAAAATTATAGTTTTCCTTTTTTTTCATTATAAAGGAAAAAAACTAAAACTGCTGGAACCTCCAGAGATTTTGTGTTTCATATATCAATATGTTTTAACAATCAATTTAATTTTACTAGTTTTATTTGTAGTAAATTTGCGTTAATGTTTCTTCCTTTTAGTTACATTCCTATCAAATGTATATAAGATCCCTGACGTATCATTTATTGATGCGCCCATTCAAAAAATTACTTCAGTGAACCAACAGATTACTTTACCTTTTACCTTAGATCCTCCTGTGCCTCTAGAGGTGCTTAGGGCATCCAAAAAGAGTTGCCAGCCATATCTCATCGCGGCGGCCGCCCAGACATCTTCCCGTTTGGTTTGGATTGAGGTATTGAGATTTGCGAGTTCTGCCCGGTAGCTACGTCAAAGGGGGTCTTTTAGGCGTCTTCTTCTTCTGGTACTCCCTGGTAGCCACTGAAGAACGAACTTTAGTAGTTGAGTTTCTGGCATGCGGAATACTTGACCGAGGTATCTCCACTTCCTATATTTGTTTACTTTGGTTACCAGTGGCTGAGATGTCTTCTGTCGTATAGTAGTGTTCGTTACTTTTTGGGACCAGTAGATATTTGGAATGCGCCTTAAGCGTATGTTTTCGAACGCGAGGAGTTTCTTTTCAAGCTGTTAATCTATGTGTTAAGTTTCAGAGCATAGCAAAGCGTTGAAAGGACGTCTCTGTTGAACAGCCTCCGCTTGAGTCCGAGAGAGTACTTTTGGCTGCGCTAAATTTGAGGAAGTTTCCTGAAAGATGCATTAGCCTGGCCGATTTATAGTTTGACATCTTGCTGACACGATCCTGAATTGTGGATAGTAACTCCTAAGTACTTGAACTCCATGACTTGCTCTTTCGTCTGGTTATTGCATTGTAGATTAAGTGGAGATCCAGTGTTGACCATACTTTTTGTTTTGTTGGCAGTTATCTCGAGGCCAAAAGATTCGGCCGCGTCTCTGACTTGGTTAAGATAATGCTGGAGCTTTAGTGCTTTGGAGCTAATATTGCCTTCGTAATTACTAATTGTCGTTTGAAAAATTAATTTCGGGACCTTTTTTTATACTTATTAATGGAAAAGTAATCCAAACCATAAGTATTGACGAAAAAAGTCTGTTAAAGTAGTAAATTTAACTTAACTTGAAAGTCACAGATGTTTTATTCGAAGTAAATTTTTTTCTCCCGTGTAAACTAAATCAGTATTGTGATTTTTTTTTTCTTTGATGTTACCATAAAAAGAAGAAAAAGAGCTGTCCGAACTACATATCTGTTTCAATAAAGCAAAAATTGCACTCTAGTCTTTGTTAGATTTTAGGGTGCTATTGACCCAAATCTTATCTGGCAACTTTCGGTTTTACTTGATTAGTCATTTAGATTTCTATTTGTTTGAAGTTTCAACTTCAACATTTTATATGACTTAATTTCTGCTTGTCTTGCGTCTTAGCATCGCTCTTTACTTCTCTTCGATTTTATTTTTGGAAAAGATATAAAAAAAAATTAGTTATGGTAAAGTTTAAGCGGCTGTAAATTTTAGGTGGTAATCGGAAGGGGGTGCAGGAAATTATTCCGCCCGGTAAATCTGGTTATTTTGGCCAAAAGTACACACTTACTTCTAAACATTTAGGATTTTTGATACCTTGAACCCAAATCTATTTTTCTGCTGCTATGATAATTTGGCTTGATTTTGTCAATTTCTGCACTGCTGCACAAAGTGGCAATAAGGTAAAAAAAGGTAATTTATTAATGCACGATCTGATTTCCTAATTAGAACTGCACAAGAATTAAAAATTTTCTTTGATTGAGCCTTCCCTTTCTTTACTACTACTTTTGATTTCATAGAATCCCCTAATAGATAGGAATTCTAATATACCATAAGTAAATTTCAGTTGATAAATCTTGGTCTAAAAATGCAATTTCCGAGGTATGAAGACTCCCTCCTTCCTTCAAAGGTGCAAGAAAAAATCCACTAACCTTTCCCTTTATTGGTAGTGTGCTAATCAGTTCTGGAATAATTGAATGAAGTTTCAAATGAGTACTCTAGTCGATGCGGTATTATAAATAGTAACCTGTGACAGTCACCTATTTTATAGGGACTGAATAAATTGTAAACTAATTGGCCAGATCAGAATTTCGCCTGTTTCTTTTAATTCTTAAAAAGACGCTAGAAATTTAGTTTTTTGCAAATGGGTCCTCTTACGATATTCAAAGAGCGCTGTTTTTGTGTGATTAGCCCATAAGAAAAAAAAAAAAAAAAAAAACAAGGCTTGTGTGACTTTCTCGTAGAGAAATACGGAGTTCATATTTTCTCTGGTAGTAGAAACCTTGGTTCTGGACTCCTCAAATTCTGTTAAGATAACATCCACTATTGTGTGGCTTCATGCTTTGTTAAATTTCGTAAAATTGATCATTCCAATTACTATCAATAGGTAACTTTGCGCTTAATAAGGTTTATGTATTTGGAATCAGCTTAAAAGTAGATTTTTTATTTGTTCTTTGTTTCTAATTTACATTTGTTAGCGTTTCATTTACTATTGACAAGGAGTACTATCTACCAACCGCTTAAAACCATAGTCGGCTTGTTCACCGTCTGTTACCGGCAAGGTGTTTTCTTTCAAGTAGCACAACTCGAAAGTACAACTTTCTTTGGAAGGTGGAAGAGGTGTTTTCGAAATTTATTTCAGTCTGTCATCAGCAAAGATATCAGGGCTGCCAACATCAGCAAGAACTAAAAAAAAAAAAAAAAAAAAAAAAAAAAAAAAAAAAAAAAAAAAAAAAAAAACGAGAAAAACTTCATAGACGTCCAACTGAAGGTCAAAATATTCTGCCACATATAGAGAGCTCTTGAGCGGGGAATCTGTATTGAAACAGTCAGTCAGAGCTGTCAGAGCTTGCACTCAAAGCTTTATTTTAAATATGAACACTAAATATAACTGACGAACAAGCCACATCAGCACTCTGTGATGAGAAATATCAATTTGCAGAATATTATAAGTATTGATACCTGAGTGGAAAACATATTTCAAACCGAAGCAAGATCTTTTGCTTTTTATCCGAGAATAGTTTGCTGTAGGATATTCGAGATGTCGTAGATTTTGTTTGACGTCTCTTTTAATTTTTACATTTTTATGTAAAAATTCTTTTTTATATTCTGGAACCTAATATATCCTGCAATACCTGCATTCTAAATAATCCCCCTTCTTCCCCAAACCCCAGGTTTGTGCATATGTACATGCCCTACCATTTTTGTTTCATGATAAATCAGTGATTGCTTAGGGATTGGTCCTAAAGGATTAATTTTTAATGATTAAAAATCTCTAAGTTCTAACCATGTTTGTCCTGAATTTAAACTTACTAAGTTATGCTTCACAAATAGATTTAGTCTAAAAATCTTATGAAAAGGTTTTGAGGCTATTGATTTCAAATCTAAAATTGAAGCAGAGGATCGCATCGGCTAAAATCGTATCAAAGGAGTCCAAAATCACAATACAGTAGGTAAACACTTCACAGATGGTGTTTTATTTACACCAAACTGGGTAGTGACTGATTTCTAGGACGTAAAAAATAGATGAAAGACTCGTATAATAATGAATAAATAGATCGAATAAAAGACTCCAAACTCAAATCACATTAAGTGTGCATTGAGTATGCACGGTTGATATATTTACTCCTTTTGGAAATTATAGCCATACGAGGAATTATAATTTATGTGGTTTTTTGGTTTGTGGTTTGTGGTTGTGGTTTGGTGGTTTTGTGGCATTGATAAGGACATCTTTCTTTGATGCAGCAGTAGGGGTTGTCGTTTGGTAACCAATGTAGTGTAGATGGCCTGCTGAGTCCTTTCATACATTGATGTATGCAAAGACCAAAAAGAGGGAGCGGGCTGGAAAGTAAGACATTTATTGAGAATTTTCATCAAGGCCGCATCCAGGAGGGGTTAGGGGGTTTTAAACCCCCTAACCCATGCGAAGTGTTTGTCTGACTCGTAAAATCGTAACAAAAATGAACATAAGCAAATTTTTTATACATTTTTGAAAGTTTTTTTGTACCCCCCCCCCCCAAAAAAAAAAATTGTAAACCTCCCCCCCCTCTCCAAAAAAAAATCTGGATATGACCCTGACCTTGATTTTTTTTTTTATGAATTCAGTATTAACGTACTTCCATGGATTATCTTAATATCATGCTGTAAAGCTTTTTCCCTTTGTTAAAGTTGCATTTTGTAAACTTTTGGGGAAGGGGGGCGCACGCCCGCTCCAATTTACTTGAAGCCCAACTTTTACAGCTTATTCCTGCAGGACTTTGAGAGCATCTATTAGCGGTTGTATGGAGTCAGTAAAGAGCATAAGGTAATCTTTTAAGTCAACGTCGGTCAAGATTCGATCTCCAAATTGGAGGCTTAAATTGATCTGTAGTTTGGGTCATGACGTGATCTGTGACAAAACTAAACAGTTTTGAAGTGGCAGCTCGCCTTTGTCGCAAACCGGTTTCGATTGTAAATAACGTTTATTACACGGTTTTGTATTGCTATACGATTTGATGGTATTGCATGTTGTATGGTATTACATATGGTATTACAAAAATATTATCCTTTTGTTATTATAATATAGAAGCACATAATCAAAGTACAATAAGTGAATATATCACAAATAATGTTTGACTTTCACCAAAGATGGTACTTAAGGACTAATGATATTGTTGAATATAAATCTGAGGTTAATATGTCAATATAGAAGTCTAATATCAAACATACATTTAGCCTAAGTGCAACCTCCATCAATAACATTTTATTTTCACCAGAATTGGAACTTAATGATTCGGGAGGCTGTTGATTAAAAAGCTTGGTCTAAGATTCCATACATAAATTTTAGCATAAAATGATTTTTTTCTGTAAAAGGTAAAGAGTGAATTTAAAACTATATTTTATAATAGTAGAAATTTCTGTAAATGAATTCATGCCTCCTAAAACAAACAGAAATTGCAATCAAGTTAAATTATAGACGGACAGAGCTCACAAAAAAAACAGGGGTGGCGTTGGCTCCCTTCAACCTTAATCCAATTATTGAAGGTTAGAGTATGTAACCTTTGCTTTCACTGCTGAGAGCAAAATATGTATTAGTAGCAGTTTATTCATTACCCACGAGAAGCGAAACGAGCATTGTGGAGCACAAACGATAATAAATGACGGGAAAAGGAAGAGGAAACAAAATGACTTCATACACTATAGAATAAAAAGAAAATAAATTTATCAACTGAAAAAGAAAATGCATAAGAGAATCAAAACTTCGAAGTTGTCATACATAGAGAACCGGTAGGCCATCTATTTAAGACGATATATCGATAAGCTAAACTTATCCACTAATCTTCTGTTTCGGTACCGTCGTAGTAAACAAAGGAAAAACTTACTATATGTAACATATTCCATACGTCGGGTATTTCAAGGTATTTTTCTAAAACAAATGGGTATTACCAGAAAGGAAAAGAATGACTGGAGAACTAAAATGGTACAGACTGCAAAGACCCTTTCGTTTATATTTTCCTTTGTTGGTTGAAATTCTACCATACACACTTAGGTTCTTAACCGCTCGTTTTATCAGGATTGAACTTGTAAAAGGAATGGAGCGACCAAACGAAATTCCCAGCCAATTCGCTAAAATGGAACAATGAAGAGAAGCATTTCCTAAATCAGAAGTGGTCACTTGATAGCAGCTAATATAAAAAATAAAGTCACATAACAAATAAGGGTAAGTTGACAGATCGACGAAGCAAGATACGACTTTGCTTTAGAAAAATTTTCAGTTAGGCTCCTACGGCTTCGATATGGTAAAATAATGTCGTCAGCATGTGCAATATATGACAAACCACGTCATAAAATTCTGAAAATTGAAGAGATCAGAAGCATTGGGCTAGTAGGCAATTAAATATTCTGGGTGACACAAAGGCTCCGTTGACAAAATCTTTTATAAATGGGAATGGGGCCCCAGAGAAGCAGATACACTGTTAGGCAGTAAAACGGATCTTTTGTTTTAAATGCATCTTTTCCTAAGGCGTGTGAGAATATGGTGAGCCCGCAAGCACCTAAAACTACTAGGGAAACCAACCTGCAGAAACATAGAGTCCCACTAAGAATTGCACTAAGTCACACTTAGAATCAATATTCCATGGAGGTTACTGGCACCAGATCGAATTCTCTCAACTGGCAAAGCAGCTTTGGTAGCAGCTTGTGAACATGCAGATGTCTGGTAATAATAAGAGTCGGCACGATAAAAGAATCGTAAATCTATACGACTTACTTGAACACGAACAGAAATGACGTAAATGGCAAGACCGTGTAATAGAATATAACAGTGTAATGGGAATGATAGTATACTGTGGAATTTCATCATGCTTCCAAGTATGCTTATTGAACCCCTTAGATTTGGAGGGAAGAGGTTGAATTGTCATCAAATAAAAGAAATCAAATTTTAGAATCAGGTGGTCATCGTAATTTGTTTCTTCATCGAAGTTGATGGCTGAGCCAATTAATAGCGTGCTTTATTTCCTCTTCAATGCCCTTTTCGTTCTGTAAAAAGACGTTTCCTGTCACCTGCTAAGATCCAGCTAAAATTATTAGACCGGGAATTTTCTAGTAAAGATTTGAGTCTTTAGCAACATGTGACAAATAGAGTCATAGAGGCGATATTGCGGCTATCGCAAGGAAGGTATGAATTTACTCAGAAAATACTGCCACACTGAATCGTAGGAACGTAACATAGATGGTGATAAAAGCGCGTGGATGAAAATCGCCAGACCGCCTGATTGTTGTCCTTTATACAGTTTTTTTTTCTTATAGCCAAAAAAAGAGAATACTGCCAAAATTTTATGAATTTTTTGATAACATTATTTTTTGCATCAAGCGAATTAATCTCATTAATGTAATATGGTTTAAACCTGCATTAACGGTATTTTTCTTTTATATTCATTCTTTTCACATGTATAAGTTTTAGTAGGTTAAATCATGCTTTCAATTTGGGCTATTTATTAGTTTTAAGCAAAGCACAAACGATACTAACGTATCGGGGGCCATGAGGGACGGCAAAATAACACTTCTTTGTTATATTAGGTTTAAAGCATATCTGATGTTTTAAGTAGTTTTACTTTTAAAAAAGACCTCGTTTTCGTCAGTGTTTTTTTTTTCTTCTAAATTGATACCTTTGAGATGTGTAAGAAACAAAACAAACACACTATCAACTAAACAATATTTTCAAATTAATCATTTTATATAGTTTTAAGTTAATAGTAAATAACATTCTTACGTTTAAAGAAATTTGGGACAGATGGAAGTGCCACCCTTATTTGTGGTGAGACTAGATAAGTTTGAGACAGATGGCAGTGCCACCCTTATTTGTGGTGATATAGGTACGTTTTTCGTTTAGCTTTATTGTTGAATTTCTTTTTGTTTTATTTTTTTCTTCAGGTATACTAATATCCGCTCATTTTCAGTTATAAGTAATGAATTAAAAAAGATTTGAAGAACATGGCTGTTTATGAGTTGACCGATAACAGTGCCTGTGTGGTCAGACTGTGTGGTCTGTTACAGTTTGAATACTTGTTAAGGCAAAACTATAATCATAATGGCTCGAAAAAAAAATGAAGCAAGGGGGAGTGGAGTAAATATTTAACTAGAAGAGACTAAAAACGACAATTTTTGAATGTTACAATGGACGTGATATTTGTTCTGCGTGTAATATCGGCTTTTATAAAATATTTTCTGTAACCATTTGGATTGTTGTATCAAATTCGGTTTTTATACGATTTTGCAGCGAACCATCTACATTATAATAAAAATGACTAGTCCTGATAATTTCTTTCTGGGGGCTTGGAATCTTTCTGTACATACTCGGACGCTATACCGCGGATACAACTGATTAATGTTGCAAAACTCGGTTCAAATTCTACCTGTGACAGGGTTCCTGGTTTGAACACTGTAGTAAGATTTTTGACACATTGAATCACGCAGTTCACTCTTGGTTTGCTACTCTCTGTTCTTATGTACTGCTTTCGACGACGTCTCAAAGTCATATGTCTCTTTTTTCTGTATATCGTATTGTTGGGAGTGTTAAGAGCCTAAATTCGAAATCTTGTGATCTTGATGGTTATTTTTTAGTTATGTTTGTCTACGTCTTTGATGCCAGATTCTTTTTTGTCTATGAGTGTTACTCTAATTCTTAAGTGTTCTTAAGATCCAACTAATTGTGCTTCATATAGGTTTGTTACAGTAGCTTGGTAAAAGGTAAAAGAAGGTAAAGGACACGGCACTAGTTCAAACCGGCGATGCTGATCTGCGTTTCAAGGCCCTTCAGCCAGGAAGTGCAATGGGGGGGCTGGGGGCAAGCCATCCTGTGGTTTTACACACCCTTCCTTTTTACCTTTTCCAGATTTCTCCTGGTAGCTATTTACAGTTGGGTCAGCTCTGGCTGAGCTTACAGAGTCACGCCACTGACCCCTGTCCCAAACCAAATAACTGGCCACACCAGGAATCGAACCCCCGCCCTTCGGACAAAGGATACCTAATCCAGCGTGTCGACCACTCGGCTGGGACCGCTTCACAGTAGCTTGTTATTTAAATAAAGTTTTTCAATATGTTCTAGTTTTTGAAATCCTTCCTAAAGTTGATTATCTGTCAGATGAGTTTTGTTTTAAACCGTATATAGGATGTCAAACTGCATATCCTGTGCTCACCTTGTTAAAACTAGAATGATGCCTCTGAAGTCCACTTATGTGAACTAGATGTCTCTAAAGGCCCTGATTCAGTTTGCTATCGTCAATTATGGCCTTTATAATCGTACTATGCGTAAATTCCTTTGTTAAATTTGTCCATCGGTTCTCGTATGCTAATTTCTTTGTTCGACCCCGGTCTGGAGACATTTATTTTTGGAATATATCTATTCAATCTGATGTTCGACAAGGCGTGTCCTATCTCCATACCTTTTGGATTCGTGTCTTTATTCCGTGCTTTTTTGTATTATTTGATGGTGTATTACCAGTCTAACAAATTTGGCATATATTGCTTGAGAGAATGATGTATTACTCATTACGTTTTATCCGTACTAAGTTTACCGTAGCGACGCTGACCCAGCTTATGTTTAATCTTATGAAGAATTAAAAGTGAAACTGAAGACTATAAAGTTTGTATATTTAGTTTTTAATCCTAAACTGCAATGTATTGATTTAGATCGCTGATCCTTTTCAATTCAATTCAGTTTTTGTTGTTGTTGTTGTGCCGGCTTGGGATTAATGTTTGCTCTTCTGTTTCTACTACCCGTTCTAGTTTACTTGCTGACATTAAGTATAATCTGAAAGTAGATTATGAAAAAACAGTCCCTAACTGGAGTTTGGTTTTCCTGTAAAGCCTTGATAAGACTTTATTCAGCGTATTTTGGCCATTCTATACTTTCTGTCCCAGTTTGATTGGTAGTGATATTCAGAATATAGGTTTTTTTCTTTATTAACACCTCGGTGGTGTTTACACTACTAATACTCACAATGCACTACTGCATCAAGCCACCTATGGCCAACACAGCTACGCACGCTCCTCCTCCGCGCCAATCTATTCGAAGCCTCCCTCTTCATACCCTCCCAGGAAGTCCGTATCTCTTTTAAATCTTTCTTTTTGACATCCTCCCACCCAAACCGTGGACGATCTGCTTTCTGTTTAGCCCTAGACGGTTGGCCGAAAAGGATAATTTTCGGCAATTTGTCATCCTTCATCCCATAGATCCATAGAAGGTGCCCTAGCCATCTCAACCTTTCTCTCATGATAGCCCTATAAAATGGGGTTGAACCATAATTTTCGTACAGCCTGCTGTTTGAAATACGGTTAGTCAGCCCGCTCCCCAGAACAATCCGTAGGCAATTTCTCTGGAAAACATCTAGCTAATCTTCGTCCGCTTTTCGGAGCACCCATTGCGCAGAGCGATATTTGACCACTGTCATCACCGTAGCTTCCAATATTCTAATCTTGGTTTGCAGATTTATCTTCCTATTCTTCTAAAAAATTTAACAGAAAAAAACACCCTGAGTCTTGGCTATTATACTTTTAACGTTTTCATAGCTCCCAACGTGTTTACTAATAATACTACCAAGGTAAGTGAAGCTGTCCACCTGATCAGTCTTTTCGTTACCCAACGTTACCTTTTCACCTTCACTTATTCCTAGTCTTAGTGACTCAATCTTCTTAACATTAATTTTCTAACCTATTTTAGCACCCTGAATTCGCTAAACCTCTAAAAGCTCATTCGTTTTGTACACACTTTCATCTAGGATGCTTAAATCACCAGCTATTGTAAGTCCAGGAGAGTTTTTCCTCCCCATTTGATGCCATTGCCTTTCTTGTGCTCCTTAAGACAAAGTCCATCAAAATGATCCAAATAAAAGGTTATACAACATAACCCTACTTTACTAATCATTTAATGCCGAACAAGCTGATAATCTAATATCCTACCTTAACCAAAGCAGTGCCATTCTTGTACATAGCTCTAATCATTTTAATGTATTTGTCTGGTATGCCATACAACGATAAGACCTTCTCTAAAGCTCCTTCTATCAAAAGAATCGAACGCTTGCTCATAATCTATAAAACTGAGGACCAAAGATCTTTGTTACCTCAGGCACCTCTCAATTACTAGCCTAAGAGTGAAAATTTGGTCGATACATCCTATACCTTTCCTAAAACCACACTGTTCTTCTCTCATAGCTTTGTTTACAGCGTATCTCAGTCCAAAAGTGTCATATTACTAAGTTTCCCACTTACAGAGGCCAGACTGATGCCTCAATGGTTACCACACTCACTCTTATTACCTTTCTTATACTGTGGTTTAATTAAGGTTATCCTAAAATCGCTAGGTACTTCCCCTTTTTCAATAATCATATTCATAATCTTCAGTAACTTATTTCTAACCTCAGAGCCACCATATTTATGAAACTCATTTACCACACTATCAGCACCTGGAGCCTTATTATTTCTTAATCCTTTTTGGTACTGTCGCTAATTGTTTCTCTCAAAACAAATCTTCCGTCATATCCAACGTATGAAAAACTTTTTCATTTTCCGGTAAATCTTTTCCCGCAGCTATATTTCGGTTTAGTACATTCTCAAAATGTTCTGCCCTTGTGTCTTTAGCTCTTTCCTTATCACTAATTGTGACCCTATTCCTATCTTTAACTTGAAAAGTCCAGATTGACCCCCCCCCTCTCAATTTATTAACATGCCACTACAATTTGTTACTAATATGTCTTTTAGCTGCATCTTCCAGATCCTCGACAATTTTATCCATGGTCTCCACTTCACGCCTCCTTAGTTCATATTTTAAAGTTTTCTCCACTTTCTTTACATTCCTTTTGTTTTATTATGGTCTATCACTCAGGTAGTTCTTGTAAATGCCCTTCTGCTCTCTATTGAACGTAAAGCTTTTTCACTAATATTCCTAGCTGTGCTCCTAACTTTCTTCGCTAAAACACCATCAGCAACTTCACAAGTTGTTTTCCTAAAATTATTCCATCCATCTTCCACACTGTCAAATTTTTAACTCTCCAGTTTAGTATTCAACTGTTCTTGGAAAATTTCTCTCAAATTCTGATCCTGTAGTTTACCAGCATCATAACTCGGCAAGTAGTCACCCTTCTGTGATTTCAGCTTTAAATTAACCCTAGACACTATTAGATGGTGATCTTTACTTTTAACAACATTAACAGAACTCCTATATACCCTAGTATCTTGTATTGATCCTGCCAGTCTTCGGTTTAGAATAATATAATCAATAAAGTTTGCTGTCTTACCATCACATGAATACCATGTTAACTTATGTGCCAGACTGTTATACCTACAAAATTGCAGCAGTCTGTAGCCATTACTATTTTCTTATCCTAAACCACCAGCTTGGGCGTTTTGTAAAAGTCTGTTAAAAATGAAATAAACCTGTTTCGGTGAATATGGCTGCCTGTTAGTGTACCTGATCTTAACTTACTGTTTATTGAAATATATCCTTTTCACGACCCTGTCCCTGAGCTGCTTTGGGAAAAAGACATTGAAAAATGCTATTGAGCTTTCCTTTGTGACTAGTTTGTTTGTGGATTTCCCTTGAGAGCCATTTCCCTAAAGAACCATTGAACATTAGTCTCTCATTTCATTTTTAAAGGAAAGAAAGGGTTTGAATACGAATCTGAATGCAAAATCTGAGTGTAAGGTTTATCAGATGCTGTTAATTGTACATATACCTTATTTTTCAGTTCATGGAGAACTGTGAAAGTATTTTTCATTTGTTGGTAAATTTGCTGGCTAGAGGCAGAGCTCTGTGGAAATTTGTTTTCAACGGAAACCGGGCCAGGTCCAGGGAGTAGGTTAGATGTTGTTGCTACTCCTAGTTCTCGTACAGATTAGGATTTATTTCCTTTACTTCCCAAATTTTATTATGTTCCTTTGAAAAATATGTGGAAATTTTATTGATTCATTTATTAGTGTTAAACAATTTAACAAACATTCGAAACAATTAAATCATAAGGCTCAAAGGCAAAGCTTGAGGGAGTCAAATGTTGAAATCTCACACATTAATAAAGGAGAATAAGGGAAGGACACATAAAGACCACTTAATGAAATACACGCTTGTTACGATACAAGGAGGAAATGTTGAATTAAAATGCAATAGTTGTGGGCATCAAGTCATGGCTAATTGTAGAAAAAGCCGAGACGGATAGTCCAATTGAGTGGGAAACAAATCTGGCATTAATCCCCCCCCCCCTTATTAGGATTGTATAAAAATGATATTAGTTCATTTGTTAATAGATATGTCAATCTATTATCCGTCCATGCGTCATTGCTAGGGCAGTAGAACCAAGGTAGATAGTCAAAGAGCTAAGATAGTGATGGAACCTACAGTTTTCTAAGTGTTTGGTAGTACCTATAGTTTCCAAGGGGTGGACCTTGTTTTTTGACAGGTTAGAATTTAGGGCTGTGGAACAAAGCTCGGGATTTTAGTGACGGAGCTAATATCGACTGAAAGAGAAAGCTTACTTTGTTGTTGCTAGATAACACACTGAGCTATTCTATAGAAATCTAATTTCGCTGTGATTATTGAAAAAGCAAAGCTTAAATCGCTGTTGCTATTTATTATCCAGTTTAGATTTCATTTTGATACAGGAAATATCGCACTAGCAATCCTGTTTGCATAGACTAATCAAAATGATAACACAAACAAGGAGTGTAATATTTTTTGTTGCCAGTTATTCTTACACCACCCCCCTCACTATATGTGTATGGTACGTTCACTATGTTGGTTGTTTATTCCGTGAAACTTGCCTCCATACTCATACTCCGCCCCCACCGCACTCCTAACATGAATAAAACTAAGAAGAACGGTGTTGCATTGCCGTTATGGGAACGTATTTTTGACTGGATCTTTAGGAGTACATTCCAGACAGATTTACCCTTTTGATCCCTTCTCTTGGCGTCTCTGGCGGAAGCAGATTAGAAAATCTTGCTTTATCTACAGGGTGTCCATATAAAGTGTTACAAATCAGTATCTGCAAAACGGAACTTCACTGCTGGGATCCTTTCCTCTAATGCTGATCTAACTTAGAGGGACATATATAAACCATAAAGTTTGTACATCGTTTTGCCAAAAACGAAAGAGAGTATTTAATACGTTTTCTTCGAAAACAAGCCAGAAAGTGATACATATTCTTCTAGAAGATGTTAATGCGTTTGTGGACCACTGATTGCATTTGTAAAGGGATATTTACTTCATAAAAGGTTTACGAGACCGGCTATGATTGGAACAAAACAACTTTCTCTTTCAAAAAAGGTTTATGACTCACTATATTAAGTGAAAAATGGGCTAAATCTAAATAAATTGAATAAATTTATTGAGCAATTAAACTAAAAAAAAGTATTCCGCTAAATAAACCAACCATAAACTACAATCACAAAGAAAAGGAATAAAAATAGATAAATTAAAAGAGGCAGAAAAACCGTTTAATGTACTAACTATTAACCAAATGGAAATAAAGATAAATTAAAACACTTAATTCTCAAAATGAAATTCATAAACTAACTGTAGATAATACAAATACATTTTTTGAGATGAAAAATCGGGTAACACCATTTGGTGATTTAATTAGAATTAAGTTATTCAATTTTACGACAAGTTCTTGCTTTATTTTAAAAGCTACCCTTATTGTAATAAAATAGTTACCTCAAAGGCGTTTATTTTTAGAAATTGAATTATTTTAAATCAAATACACCAAAATATATTTATTTAATATTAACATTGTGTATAATCGCTTTGGGCCCCTTTTGCAGGAAACTGAAGAAAAATTTGGCCCTTGAACATAAAAATTGAATGAAATTCAGTAGCAAAATCCTGGTTTATCCTATTTTGACATAGACGTCTCTACATTTATCATGAAATTTTTCAAAATAAAGCATTGGTCATTCCGAAAATGTGGAAACTGGACTCGAAAATTTTACTGCACGCAGGATCTTAAACTACATGGGAGTATTCCCGAAATTCAGATCCGGATCCATAGCCAATTGGCTATGACTTTATGCTGTGGTCCTCTTAGCATAATTACTTTGCGTTAGTACAGTGGATGGATCTCTGCTTAGCGATGCGGGGCCTGGGGTTGGATCCCTGTTGCCGCAAGGCTGAGCCACAGGTTTGCTACCCATCCCTGTTTACCCTTAATCCTATTTACTTGTATAATTAGGAATAAGCGAAACATTACTTTATTTTTCATTTTGAGTATAGTATAATTATGAAGATTTACAATCAGGACCTGGAAGATGCAACTGGGCCACATAGTAGTAAGATATCATGTTGGTATGTTAAAACATTGAGGTGAAGTATTCAGTCCGAAGTAATCCTAGTTAAGGATAGGAATGGGGCTCCAATTATCGTTGATGAATAAATAGTTAAGAAATAATTGGGCAAACACATAGAACGTTTGTTATGTGAGATAGAAAGATGAACTGACATTTTGGTGACTACAATTTATTTTCTATGAAGGACTTCGAGAAAAATATTATTGAAGGATTGAAAAACTAGGTATTGTAGATTGACAAGTAATAACAATACGAGAAAAGTTTGGACAATGAAGAAAATGAGGCAGGTCACGGCCAGTGGAAAAAGAGAAAAAATGTCAATAGCAGAGCCAATATATTGACATTTTTGACTCATCATCTGTAAACCTAGACAATGCCAAATTTGTGGGAGAAAAGTAGTTAACAACCATGTTTCATGAGAATTGATAAAGCTGTAAATATGACTGAGAAGTCAGCTCTAATCTCTCAACGTTAAGCCTCAGTGGTTAGCATCAGTGGTTCTGACTTGCATAAGGTTCTGTCATTCGAGCTCTACTTTTCCACCACCTCTCCTTAGTTTGTTCGAGATTATGAGGACAAAGCCTCTCTAACAAATGCACTGATGAAAATTTAGAGGCTTGGTGGTCCAGTGACATTGGTAACCTTCCAGAGAGTTTTGGAAGGTGACTGGATAGTACCCAAAATACCAAGAACTGCCAGATTCACTTACTATAAGGTAGCAGAATCTTACGTAGATTATATGAAAAGATGTTTTGGTCAGGCAGTGGTAGTTTTTATTTACACTGACACACCAACGACGGAAAATTACATACAGATGAAGAGAACCAAAGGTTTGTCCTATCCAACGATTGAATTCATTCGCAACATAAAGATCGTCAAAAGTAAGGAGGAATTTTTGAAAAGTCCTAAAAATAAACAACGCTTCATCCACCTACTTACTGAGAGGCTGGCAAACTCAAAATGTTAAGTTCTACAGGCTCAGGATGATGCCGATGTCTTATTTTTACAAACTGCTGTCACTTATGCTGAAACTTTGTCGACCACTTTGATTTAGAATGATACCGACATATTAATAGTTGTAATAATGTTTTGCTATTTTTTTTCTATTACACCTCAGTGTCATTATCGATGTTCTTTTGTAGGTTATAAATAAAAAATAAATGAACTAGTCCTACTGCTGTACCATTCCAAGCTTGATGCATGTGATATCTTTATGCAGACGCACACGCATGAAAATAACCGACGAGGGTATGACATAAAAAGGATCAAGAACAAACTAGGAAGCGAAGCAGTAGAAAATATACTCGTTTGTCACGCAATGTTTGGCTGCGATACAGCATCTAGACTTTACGGTGTAGGGAAACCAGCAGTGGTTTCCTTGTCACTTGAAAATGGTACTTTTAAGGATGATTGTAAGATTTTCATGACACCAGGATCCAACCACCAGGAGACCGTTGAAGCTGAAGAGGGAGCTTTGCTCTGCATATGCAAAGGGAAAATAAATTAGAATACCCTGAAGGATTTTCGGGTGCGGTTATTTACTATGCGGGTTGCAAGTTCAAAAGTTTTCAATCAGGCAGAGGGACTTCCGCCAACTTTGGCTGCCGCTAAGTATCACTTTTACAGGTGCTATTTGCAAATAATAAAGTGGAAAGACACGTCCAATTCACTAAAGACTGAAGAGTGGAGTTAGTGCCTTTCTTCGTCAAGGAATATGTATTTTGCCATTATGACAGATGATTCACCAGCACCGGAAAATATGCCGAAGATGGTGCGGTGCCAGTGCACCATCGGATGCGAGTCTCTCAGATCCAGCTGCTGTCAAAACAGTTTACCCTACAGCTTTGCGTGTGGGGAGTGTAAAGGGGCGTTATGTGCTAACGCTGCAGCAAGACAGGATGAGGACGATAACAAAGACGAGTAGGAAGAAGAATTTGCCTTAGGTTATGCTTTAAAATCAATTTTTTTTTGTGATTAATTTACCTGAGTTCTAAAAATTCCTTTTTATAACTGAATGATCAGAAGTTTTGACCTCGATTAAAGAATTGATTTTCAAGCAGTTATACTTGTCAACCCCTCATATTACAGGACAGACCCTCAGAGGTGGAAATCTGGTAAATAGCAAAAGGAAACTGTGTTTTGACTTCGTGTTCGGCAATACACTACTTTATTTGATATAAAATTATCTCATAATCCAAGAATCCGCCAAATAATGATCTGCGTGCTATACCCACCCTCCCCCATTCCATGAAGATGAAAATTCATACCTTCAATTTCTGATGTATTCCGATTCGTCGTGCTTGATTTGATAGGAAACTACGATCTAAACTCCAAAATATTTATAAAAACAAAAATCGATTCTCCCTCTCCCTCATTTCCCCCTTCTAGGATAAATTTGGGTTACTTGTGCAATTGGGATTTTTGTGGATTTTTTATCTGTTTAATTCAGCTGATTTTTCTGAACATTTTGAAGAAGAAAACAATTGTGGTACATTTTCTCCGAGGTCAAACCGTATTTTGACTCCACAAAATACCGTACTTACACTGTTTTTGGCTATAGTCTTGAAGTGTAAGTTGAAAATCAGGACAGGCATAGGGTAAAAAAGTATGAGAAACATCGCAGTAAAGCATATATCCCAAGAACATAATTCTAGGAGAGGGCCAGGAACTTGTTGCAGGGAATTGTTTGCTATAATCAGTGTTGCCACCTGTCCTGATTAGTTTAAGGAGCTTCAAAGGACTTTCAAGGAGTGTCTAACCCTACTTCCATCCTTTGAAGTAGTTGTGTGACCTGCCGCACATCTTAGTATTGGTAGTGATACAAAACAAAATTGAACAAGGTTGGGGAAAGGGCCATAACGAAATTTTCGTTGGGGCCCAGCCTTGGCTCATCGTGGTCCTGCTTGGAAGTTAAGTGCCTTGACTTTACCTGTTTTTCAACCAAACCCTCTATTTAAAAACCACTTGAAATGAAGGTTATCTTTATTCTGTAGACTGTAAACACCAGTTAATAATGTTTTACTGATCTACAGAATTTCCTGCTTGACTACCAAAGGCCAAACCATGAAACATGCTCATAATATTTTGGTTTTAAATGGCCTAAAAAAGTGATAGGCACTTAATTTATTTTTATCCCTGATAGGTGCTCTATTTATTTTGTAAATGAAATAGATGTTGCTTGATTATTGTTTTTATTTTACTACTTCCCTACTCTACGGTGAAAATTAGTCAATAAATTTTAGCGCCTGCCCGCAAAATATCTCCCCTCCCCCGTGCAAAATTGTCTAGCTAACTTAATGGAAAATTTAATAAAGATAGAGGGAAGACCGTCCTTCTTTTCTCTTCTTCTTCCTTTTATTGGATTTCTTATCCCCGACACTAAACGTTTCTTTCAAGAGAAAATCAGTGCTATTCAACAAAATATTGTCACTAACATGCTTGGTCAAGTAGGAAAATACAGATGAAATGTCGAGGGGAAACTTTATTTCGGGCCAATGGCAAGAGATCTCATAAGTTTCCTTTCACCTGGGACTTTTTTATTGCTAATATGAAAGTCAGCTCTCAAAATTGTATATTATTGTCAAAAAATGGGCTTTTCAGCCAGTTAATTATAGGTCTGATCAATACTTTTACTCTCAAAACCTTTGAATCGTCAAAAGGACATTCGAAGCAAGATAGCCTGTGGTTTTGTGGAACATTTTTTTTTTTTTTTATAATACAAAGAAGTGCATACAAACACGTATTTCGAGTATAAAGAGTAGGAGGAATTGCCACTGTCAATGCGTCATTGCACTAATAATTTTGCTAAAGCTTTACCACTGCACACAGACAATCTATTTACCTTGTGATGGGTTGATATTTGTTGGAAAATAAAAAAACTAGTTTTTTAAACTGAAAGTAAGGAGCGATATTACAACTTAAAACGAACGGAAATTACTCCGTACATGAAATGGGTTGTCCCCTCCGCAATCCCTCGCTCTTTACGCTAAAGTTTTTAATTGTTTTAAAAAGTAGAATTGTGGCAAAGAGTCAAACTTTAGCGTAAAGAGCGAGGGATTGCGGAGGGGACAACCCATTTCATAAACGGTGTAATTTCTGTTCGTTCTAAGTTTTAATATCGCTTCTTACTTTCAGTTTAAAAAACTAGTTTTTTTATTCAATTTCTGAACGTTTTTTAATTCATGCATTTTTGATTTTGGCTCTCCGCACATAAATTATTAAAATGAAATTTGTATATTAATGTTTTTTTGGCTAAAGGGCTTTCTCTTAGTTTTGATCAGACGATTTTGAGAAATAAGGGATGGGGAAGGAGGCCTAGTTGCCCTCCAATTTTTCGGTTACTTAAAAAGGCAACTAGAACTTTTGATTTTTAACGAACGTTTTTATTAGTAAAAAATATATGTAACTTAAGAATTAATTTACGTAACAAACTTTTATACTCTTATATTTTTTATTATGTATATGAGGGGTTTGTCCCCTCGTTAATACCTCGCCTTTTACACTAAATCTTGAGTTTTGTCCCAATTCTTTAAGAATGACCCCTGAATCAGAAAGGCCGTAGAAAAAATAATTGAAATTACTAAAAATACTTTAGCATAAAGAGCAAGGTATTTATCTCTTCTTAAATACCTTGCTCTTTATGCTAAAGTATTTTTAGAACCCCTCATATGCGTAATAATCTCTGTTCGTTTTAAGTTTTAATGCTACTCCTTACTTTCAGTTGAAAAACTTTTTCGTGTTTATTTTTTCATTGTTTTTTTTTTTTTTTTATAGTAATGCTAGAAAATACCGCGCCCTTTTCATTGAATTTCTCTTCCCCCATGACATATTCCTCCAAGAGAAGATCCTCCCACATAGCCCCCTTCCCTCAACCCCCTCCCCCCCAAAACCAAAAAAATCCCCCTGAAAACGTCTGTACACTTCCCAATAACCATTACTGTATGTAAACACTGGACAAAGTTTGTAACTTGCAGCCCCTCCCCCTGGACCGTGGGGGAGTGAGTCATTCCAAAGACATAGTTAATATGGTTTTCGACTATGCGGAACAAAATGGCTTTCTCAAAATTTGGATCCGTTGACTTTGGGAAAAAAATGAGCATGGGAGGGGGCCTAGGTGCCCTCCAATTTTTTTGGTTACTTAAAAAAGGCACTAGAACTTTTCATTTCCGTTACAATGAGCCCTCTTGCGAGATTCTAGGACCACTTGGTCGATACGATGACCCCTAAAAAAAAAAAAAAAAAAAAAAAAAAAAAAAAAAAAAAAAAAAAAAAAAAAAACAAAAAAACAATTAAACACGCACCCGTGATCTGTCTTCTGGCAAAAAATACGAAATTCCATATTTTTGTAGATAGGAGCTTAATTTTTGTTACAGGGTTCTCTGATATGCTGAATGCGATGGTGTGATTTTGGTTAAGATTCTTTGACTTTTAAGGGGTGTTTCCCCCTATTTTCCAAAATAAGGCAAAATTTCTCAGGCAAGATAAGGCAAATTTTCTCGTAACTTTTGATGACAAAGATTAAATTTGATGAAACTTATATATTTAGAATCAGCATGAAAATTTGATTCTTTTGATGTATCTTTTAGCATCAAAATTCTGTTTTTTAGAGTTTCGTTTACTATTGAGCCGGGTCGCTCCTTACTACAGTTCGTTACCACGAAATGTTTGATATGGGTTGATATTTCGATTAGCCTACCTAAATCCTAGGTCAAGCATACATCTCGAAAAAGTTGTAGAGAGTTTCCGTTTATGGCCAGTTATGACTTTAAAGCAGCATTTCACTCATTTATGAATAAAATCAAGTATCGTCTTTATTTAGTTTTTTTAGAGGATGAAGAATCTTGTTAAGCCTATTTCAGTACTTCGCCAGTTCTTTGCTTACAAAAGCACATGCTTCGCTGGCTCTGTTCAGTCAATTTTGCGAGGTTAAACGCCCTTTTCGCTCTTTAGTTTGCCCTTTGGCCCACGAAACTTATCTTCTAGAAGTTTTAACAAGAACCCCCCTCCCCTAAACAGAAACTAAGCAGCGATAGAAGTAGTTTAGGCATAATTACTTCAACGGGAGCCCACCTCCTTTGAATATCGATTCTGACACCTTTTTAAAAGGTTCATTAAGATGCGGGTGTTATTTCGCAAAGGGCACTCGACTACGAATGCTCTGCAACATCTTATGGAATCAGGTATAGACAGAGGTGAAACACCATTGTCTATATTTATTGATATTCGCAAAGCATTCGATACAGTTGAGTTTCAAACGCTACTAAGTCGGATAGAGTCGTTAGGTGTCCGAGGAAAGTGCCTGAAATGGTTTGAAAGCTATCTCACAGGAAGATCTCTCAAAGTAGTCTTGAGTGAGGTGAACTCAGCAGCATTTCTAGTGATGTCTGGAGTACAACAAGGTTCAGGGTTGGATCCGCTTCTTTACATTATCTATGTTGATCTCATGCGTTTTTACCTGAAAGATGTGTGTCTTACCTCGTTTTCTGATGATACCGTTTTAACTGTGTTTGCCTCATCTGTGTAGGAGGTGGTGAGAAAAGCGAATCTTCCACTGGACAGGCTAGAGGTCTTTACCTCATTAGGTCTACTTCGCGTAAATATGCGCAAGAAATTTTTAATGACGTTCTGGAGAGTTGGTACACCGCATGGACTCGTAACTTTATGTGGTAAACCAATTGAGCAAGTTGATCATCTCCGTTATCTTGGTTTTTGTCTGGATTACCACCTGTCATGGAGATGTCACAGTGACGCTATTTCATCAAAAATCGCCCGTGGGGTTGGCATACTTTGGCGTCTGCAGTACTTTCTCTCACAGAGGACACTTCTAACTATATATTATTCGTTGGTATATCCATATATCTTCTACGGCTGCCTCCTATGGAGCAACAACTTCTTATCCAACTATAGAAGAGTGCAAATTCTTCAAAATAAAGCTGTTAGAACGATAGGTAGATATGTCCAGGATGTGCATGACACCTGTGCTTGCTTTACGTCGCTGAAGCTACTTAATGTCGGTCAGATAAGAGATCACCAGTCTGCTATATTTTTGTTTCAGTATATGAACGGCCTAGCCCCGGATGTCTTTAAGAGTTTTTACCAAACAAATAGTGATCTGCATAATTATGGAACAAGGCATAGTAGTGATATAGTTGTGGATTTACGTCATGATATCCGGTCTTCATTCTCAATGAAACACCTAGTCCAAGTGTATAGAATAAACTACCAGTAAGCATATAGGGCGGCGCAACACGTACCTCAGTTTAAAAAGAAATTAAAAGATTATTGTTTGGGGGATAAATGTTGAATTTATTATGGGTGGCAGGGTGATTAGGGGAGGAAGGTTGGGTTTGGGAGGTAGGGTGGGGCTAGGGAAATACCTTCAAGAGTCCGTCAAGGCATGATTTCTTTGGTTGTTACGTAATAGTAGATTTCGTCGTTTGTTTACTTATGCAAATGTTTTCTTCAGGATTTCTTTGTTTGTTATTTTGAAAAACCGAGAGGGCCAGGAAAAACCTTCAGGGCCAGTCAAATCATCATCTCAATTATGTAATAGGGGGTTGTATATTCACTTATGCAAATGTTTTCTTCACGATTTCTTTGGCTGTTATGTTTAAAAACCCATGGGTCTAGGAAAAAACCTTCAGGACCCGCCAATCAAGATGCAAACGTAGGCTTTATACCATACTTTTTTTGGTTATTTAAAAACCTGGGCATGTAGGAAAAACATTAGGGGCCTCTCCGAGTAGAAACATGGTCCAAATTCATCATAACCCAAAATTTTTCCTGCTTTAAAAAGTTTAAAAAGAAATTAAAAGATTATTGTTTGGGGGATAAATGTTGAATTTATTATGGGTGGCAGGGTGATTAGGGGAGGAAGGTTGGGTTTGGGAGGTAGAGTGGGGCTAGGGAAATACCTTCAAGAGCCCGCCAAGGCATGATTTCTTTGGTTGTTACGTAATAGTAGATTTCGTCGTTTGTTTACTTATGCAAATGATTTCTTCAGGATTTCTTTGTTTGTTATTTTGAAAAACCGGGAGGGCCAGGAAAAACCTTCAGGGCCAGGAAAAACCTTCAGGGCCAGTCAAATCATCATCTCAATTATGTAATAGGGGGTTGTATATTCACTTATGCAAATGTTTTCTTCACGATTTCTTTGGTTGTTATGTTTAAAAACCCATGGGTCTAGGAAAAAACCTTCAGGACCTGCCACTCAATATGCAAACGTAGGCTTTATACCATACTTTTTTTGGTTATTTAAAAACCTGGGCATGTAGGAAAAACATTAGGGGCCTCTCCAAGTAGAGACATGGTCCAAATTCATCATAACCCAAAATTTTTCCTGCTTCACAGAGTCTTTTGTCCTTTTATTGTTGGCAAATAAAGGATTTTTACGCTATTTCCAGGAACAAGGAGCGAAGCTTAATGATTTTTCCAGGAACTAGGGTTTCCCGTTAAACAATGTCATATTATTCTTCTAGTGGGAACCGGTAATTTTCTTTGTCCTTGGGGGGTGGGGGTGTAAAACCGGGTAGTAGAATGGAAATTTTATCAGTCTAGCTTTTAAGATGAACAATAACACACAACGAATTTTAAAAAGAGTGAATTTCTGCTTATATGCAGGTAAACCTCTGTGTCTAGAATACCACCCTCCCTCTGCCAAAAAAATGAAGGATTATAGCCAAATAAGAGTTAATATTATTCCCTATATGGAATTATTTTGAGCAGATAACGTCTGGCATAGGGTAGAATAATCGGAAGAAAAGGGATGCTTTTAACACCTGCTTTCGTCTGCAAAACTAGATAGTTTTCAGTTAAATCTTTCCGTGACATAATCCAAAAAATGTAACTCATTTATGTGTTAAATGAATGAATGGGTCATATTTTTCCTTATAGTAAACGGAAGTATGTAAAACAAGGAACATTTTGAGTATAATAATGAATTATTGTTTAAGGCCCCTCCCCCCTACAAGCATGATTGGGGGGGATGTAGTTATTTTGAAGCCATATTTTTCGATTATAATATGGTTTAAAGTCGAATTTAAAAAGAGGTGCTATGATGAAAGTAGTACAGCTAGAAATTTATTGTTGTTTTCAGAATGTTCTTCTGTTGCATCCAATCGCTGTTGTATAAAACTTTTTCAACTCAAGAATGGTGTTTTATAAAACTTTTATAGCTCAAATGCAAAATAGTTGTGAACAATAGAATATTTTTCCTTTACTATAACATATTATAGAAAGAATAAAAACGCATATAAAGGCAAAGAAACTGTTTACGATCTGCGATATTTGTTATTTCAAATTTTCTGTCAAAGATTCTATCTTTGCTGTACCCCCTTTCTTCTAAGGTTGAGGAGGAGCCCCCTTTTAATCCCTATTAAAGTTTAAATCCCGCTTAGAGCTAAGGGGCTACGGATCATTTGCTAATGTTTACCATCCATAGTCTCGTTTCGTTATCGCATTTTTCCTACGTGCGGACCCCGTTAAGGTCAGTTGAGGGGTGAGTTATTTCTTAAAACTAATTTCAACATTTCTTAAATGCTAACATATTTCTATGAAAAGTAAGATGTATTTTTAGTCATATGTGTCCTTTTTATGAAAGCTAATTTCCAACTTTCTCAAATGTTTAAAATAAGATGTTTCATTCCATGAAAAACTTAAATTTAATTTCTCTTAAGTTAAAATTCTCAGCAAGAACCTCCCAGTGAGAGAGTGAGGGCAAGAGCTGGCCCAAACTTGCCTAGCGCTCAAGATGTGGCCCCATTACAAGGCGAGGATGCTGCCACCTCGGCTCCCAAGCCACCTGGCAGAAAAAAGTTCACCTGGTAGAACTTCTTAAACGGAGTTCTAGGTAGAGCTCAAAAGCACATCCACATTATCATTTTCTTTTGTTTCAATTAATATGTCAATAAATTGAGTAAATGCATCTGAGCCATGACGTAAAAGTTTCATGTAATAGTCCAAAGACGGAGAATCATTTTTATTATATTGTTAAGCATTTTTTCTGAACATATTTTCCTTTGAAGAAATAACTTTTAAAAATCATCATCTAGATCAAACACTTTTCCAAGGTCACTAGATTCTGAATATTTTTGTTTCCCAAATCCAGCCATTTTTAATCTTGACACTTTCACTACCGATTATAGACTAACAAAGAATGAAGATTATCTCTGGCTAGTTTTACCAACGAAAAGTGTTACAAACTCACTCCTTTTTAATAGATTGATTCAGATCGTTGTCTTCAATACATTTCGCTAATGTATTAATCCGTCTTTTAATCTTTGTATATGTATTATTTTTACTTTTGGTGCAAAGCATAACTGTTCTTCCGACTTGAGCTTAATGATATTACACATCGTGCAAACATCTCGTCCCCTTCTAGGGTTAGCTGACAACCCCTTGTATAATTTCTACTGCTAATTAGGTACTCCAGGTTTCGTTTCGCCATTGCTAACGCCTTCAATATCCAATAGAGTAAAAGCATCCAGTACTAAAGAATATGCCAAGAATAATATTCTCGATGTTGACACACTGAACTCATTTTCTTTTCTGAAGTGAGTGAACCGAAAGATCTAACATGTCACTTGTCGTTGACCTTTAAAACCAGTTTTGCTGGATTATGTAGGTCCACCGGAACCAAATCAGGTCACATAAAATTACATCTTCTTCACTTGTAAATATTAGACCAAGATGGGTTTTTTGCCACCGAGACTTTCCCACTTGACTAGCGGATTCTGAACTCTAACATCCCTATTTAGTAACATCTAAAGAAATCTTGAAGAAAACATTTGTATAAGTAGACAAATAACCCCCTATTACGTAATAAACCGAAGAAATCATGATTTGGCGGGTTCTGAAGGATTTTCCAGGCCCCTGCTGGTTTTTTACCATAACAGCCAAAGAAATCCCGAAGATAACATTTGCATAAGTAAACAAATAACCCCCCTATTACGTAACAAACACATGCATCATGAAGAAAATTAACAACACCTGCATCTTAAAGAAACTTGAAAAAAATTTCGGAATCGGAATTCGATAGGGGTGGGCTCTCGAGGAAGTAATTATGGCTACACTACTTGTGCAAACAACTGTCAAACAGTTCTTGGTAATAAACTGTAGTAAGGAGCGACCCGGCTCAATAGTAACCGAAACTTAAAAAAAACAGAATTTTGATACCAATTGTTACATAAAAAGAATCGCATTTTAATGCTGATTTTAAATATATAAGTTTCATCAAGTTTAGTCTACCCAACAAAAGTTACGAGCCTTAAAAAATTTACCTTATTTTAGAAAATAGGGGGAAACACCTCTTAGAAGTCATAGAATCTTACAAAAAATCACACCATCAGATTCATTGTATCAGATAACCGAAGAGTCGAAGTTTCAAGCTCTTATCTCCAAAAATGTGGAATTTTGTATTTTTGGTCAAAAGACAGATCTCGCATGCGTGTTTATTTATTTGTTTGTTTGTTTTCTGTTTGTTTTTTTCCCAGGGGTGATCGTATCGACCCAGTGATCCTAGAATGTCGCAAGAGGGCTCATCCTTACTGAAATTAAAAGTTCTAGTGCCCTTTTTAAGTCACAAAAAATTTGAAGGCACCGTGATCCCCTCTCACGCTCATTTTTTCTCAAAGTCACTAGATCAAAATTCTGATATAGCAGTTTTATTCAGCATAGTCGAAAACCTAATAACCATGTCTTTAGGGACGGATTGATCCCCCAAAGTCCCCGTGGGAGGGGCTGCAAGTTACAAACTTTAACCAGTGTTTCCATATAGTAATGGTTATTGGGAAGTGTACAGACGCTTTCAGGGGGATTTTTTGGTTTGGGTGGAGGGGGTTATGCGGGGAGGGGAACCTTCCATGGAGGAATTCGCATCGAGAGAACAGAATTTTCATGAAGGGGGCGCGGGAGTTTTTAGCATTTTTTTTAAAAAAACAATGAAAAAACAAATTTGAAAAAGTTTCTTCAACGGAAAGTAAGGAGCAACATTAAAACTTAAAACGAACAGAAATTATTCCACATATGAGAGGCTCACCCCTTCCTAATACCTTGCTCTTTACGCTAAAGTAATTTTATTAATTTCAACTATTTATTCTACGGCCTTTGTGATTCATGGGTCATTCTTAAGGAATTGGGTCAAAATTCAGCGCAAAGAGCAAGGTATTGGCGAGGGGACGAACCCCCTGATATACGTAATAAAAACATACAAATATAGAAGTTCTTTGCCTAAGTTAATTCGTAAGTTATGTATATTTTTACTAATAAAAACGTTCGTAAAATTGAAAGTTCTAGTTGCCTATTTAAGTAACCAAAAAATTGCAGGGTAACTAGGCCTACTCCCCCGCTCCTTTTTTTCTCAAAATTGTCCGATCAAAACTATGAGAAAGCAATTTAGCCGAAAAACTAAATTAATATACAAAAAAATTTGTTCAGAAACTAAATAAAAAAACAAGTTTTTTTAATTGAAAGTAAGGAGCAGCATTAAAACTTAAACCGAATAGAAATTACTCCGTATATGAAAGAGGCTGTTTCCTCGTCCACGCACCGCTCTTTACGCTAAAGTTTCTTACTGTTTCAAAAAGTAAAGTTGAGAGAAAGAGTCAAACTTTAGCGTAAATAAACGTGGCGTTGATAAGGAACAGTCCCTTCATATATGGAGTAATTTCCCGGTTTAAGTTTTAATGCCACTTCTTAAATTCAGTTTAAAAAAAACTGTTTTTTTTTTATTTAATTTCAAGTTAGAATTAGACAAAAATCTAAAGGGCTTAAAAGGTTTATTGTCTAAGCAGGTAGAAGCTTGTCCTTTGCTCCTTTCTCAGGGATAATATTAAAAAGCTGGCTCAGTGTAAGAAAATCAACTTTTGAATTAATAGGTACAATTTTGTGATTATTAAGAATCATTTAAAAGCTGAAAAAACTATTCTTTCGTGAGAAAATTTTATCGTGAGGTGTATGCTTTCGGAATTTTTTTGGGGTTGACAGCTTTATCGATGTGATCAGGGAAATATAAGGTAATGTGTGCGAAAAGGCTACCTTGGCTCATAAACTATTGCCCTCTCCAGGCTCCACCTCCCCTCCAGCTACATCTTTTAAGCTGATGGGTAGGCATGTTGCTCAATATTTAAACCGAAACGATGAACAGTTTTGCTACAAAATATGGTGCCTAATGGTTGCGAGTCTGTTATGGTTTGCTATTTTCACTAAATTTATGTGTTCCACCAAGTAATTACGCTGGGGCTCTTAAGAAACATAATCTTACCAGTGGTCTCCATGCTTGGGTTCCGAAGAAGCGTTATCTGTGTAGCTTCATTAATTTCATAAAAAGAAAGAAACGTATTCTGTTTGGAAAAGAAGTCAGGCAACATGGTTATAAGAAATCTATATGAGGCCTTTTTTGATGATATCATATTAATAAGTAGGCCTACTTGTACATTTAATAAGTATATAGATTATACATACTTACCTAATTTTGCATGTAGCTAAAATGTCCTAAAACGTTGGACGTTGTTTGCGTATTTGATGAGCCTATACCATGTAAGAAAGAAAATGCAAATTTTGTAAAGATGGAAGATTCACAACGTAGATTATCACGGAACACGTGAGAGAGAAAATTCCAGTTTTTAAACATGGAAGGAATCTCAGGCGAAATCTCATAAAGCTCGAACTAAAGGAAATATAATTTGTAAATGTCGACTCGTTCAAACGTGGAATATCTAAAGAGTTGGGAGAAAGATCATTCAAATCTAAAAATTCTCAATTTTTTGGAAGCATGATTTCATACATTTCTTGCCTCTTTGTTAGTTTGTAAGGCTCTAGTGGTGTCTCCTTTCCGTCCCAATTCGATTGAAACTTCAAAGTGTCAGAAAACGTATTTCTACAATGAGTAAATCTAATTATATGTATGGATTGTTTTTCCTTCTAACTGATTCATTATTTGACAAAGTTTACTTAGGAAATGGGAGATGTGAGATGTTTTCGTGAATTTCAATTTGAAAAGTTTCGACCGTTATATTCAACAGCATTGGAGTTTATTTTGTTAGGAGTAAAGGAAGCGAGATATTGAAGATTGGTGATTGGAATGGAATTGCTTCTGGCGAATCATAAATTGACTTTATTTTGAATTGCATTTTCATAAAAATTTTATGACACATTTCTTGGACAGTTACTGGGATGTTTAATAAATGGTTTAAATATCAAAATTTTGTTTAAAGGAGCGTTATATTGAACGTACACTGCTACCAAGATTTTTTCTGCGCCATTGTAGTTGTGTCCCTATGTCCCACCTGTGAATATATATATATATATATATATATATATATATATATATATATATATATATATATATATATATATATATATATATATATATATATATATATGTTTTAACTACGTAAAACTTGCGAATATACAACATTCTTTGCTGTCCCATTGTCTGTGCATATAAATAGATTGTCAGGTTTACCGACTCTTGAACATGTAACATAAAATGGTCCATGGGAAAACAATCCGTATTCAGATCTATACTTCATGATTCTAATGTCCCGGTGTCCCGGTCGTCATTTGTGTCCCGGTGTCCCGGTCTGTATATACATTCGTTTTTGAATTGGTCTTTTTTTTAGTTTTTAGTTTTTTACCTTTTTTTTTTAGTTTTTTTAGTTATACCTCATGATTCTAATGATTGCCCTTGAGCTTTGTTGATGGTGATTGCTAATCGAACATTCTCTGTGTCCCCGTCGTCATTTATATATCCCCCTGTGCCCCCTGGCGTCCCCGTTGTAGTTGTGTCCCTGTGTTCCGGTCGTCATTTATATTCCCTGTGTCCCGGTCGTCATTTTTTTTCCTTTTTTTATTTTTTTTCTTTTTAGTTTTTTTGTAGTTTTTACCTTTTTTTTTAGTTTTTTTAGTTTTTTTACTTATGTCCTGGTCGTCATTTATACTCCCTGTGTCCCGGTCGTCATTTGTGTCCCGGTGCTTTGTTGATGGTGATTGCTAATCGAACATTCCTTGTGTCCCGGTCGCTTTCTCTTTGAGTGTCCCGGTCGTCATTTATATTCCCTATGTGCCGGTGTCCCGGTCGTCATTTGTGTCCCGATGTCCCGGTCTGTAATTTCGTCACTCGAAAACATGACGTCAGTCAACACACAAACATGACGCCACCCGACAGACCCACACACACACAGACAACTTATTTTTATATATATAGATAGATTTGGATGCTCTTGTACTTACTGCGACCTAAGATTTTTCTGTTGATCTTTTTTGTTTTTTTTGTTAATTTTTTTTGTGACCACCTGGTAGTTAATTGTTTCTGTATTGAAATTGTTCCTGATAGTTAATTGTTAATTGTTATTGTTTAATTGTTCCCTGATAAGTATTGCGCAAAAACTGTTATTTTTTCTCAAACACCTACTTCTTCATAGTAATCTATTAATAACTATCATTTTCATTATAAGATCTGAAGCAAGAATACGAACTTAACTCCTCACCCCCTCTGGGTCACGGTATTTTATAGGAAATGCTTAGTTTGTCCTAGTTTATTTTTTTAAGTAGGTGAAATTTCTCCTCTTCCTCTCAAGACGCTTCAAGTATTCATCTTTTGCAGCTCTACTCGATTACGAGAAGGACCAATCTTCCCTGTTCACCTGCTGAGTGTTCATCTCCGTCTTCAAGCTTTGTTCATGTCTTAGACATAGTATCGCGTTTACGGAAGCTTCGTATTCAAGGATCCAACGATTTTTATAAAAGCTCTAACTTAATTCCTAACTTGTTACCAGTCAGCTTTCTGCCTTTCAAGTCTGTTAAGAACCTTATACTGAGTGATTTCGTAACTAAAAATGTTAGTTCTATATGTACTTTAAGGCCTACGGTGAACTCCTTGACTTGCCAAAATTGTCAGTTAAGTTCTCTAGCAGACATACTTCTCTGTGATGTAATCCATCGAGATAAGTTAAGTGATGAATATAGATGGAGCTCGGCTACTAATCTCAATCTCAAGAGCAATAAGATTGAAAGCATTGATGAAGCTGTCGTATTATTAGAAAAACTGGAAGTCCTGGATCTTTCCAACAATTTAATATCATCGTTGGAGAATAATTTCCTGACAAAACTTCCGCATTTAGTGGCTCTCATTTTGACGAACAATAGGATCAAGATTTTGGATAGGTATGTAGAATCTTTGGTGAATTCCACTGACAATAGAAAGCTAGCCATTAATCTTGTTGAGGAAGTCAATAACTTTGTAAAGGAGGGGAACAAAAGAGCCTGGCTTGAATTCAAATTCCCTTTCGAATTTTGCTAACTTTGCATATTAAACTGTGCTCATCTAATTTTCCAACTAGGTTAAGTATTGGTGTTTTTGCCAAAATTGATGTTAATATATATGCATCCTTGTAACATTACATGAAAATAAAGTCTTCGTCTTTTGTCACAGTAAAGGCTTAATACTTGGGCAGCTACAGTCAGGGATAGAAGAGAAAAACAGTTTTTCAACTGTACATTTAGAGCACGAAAGTAAAGCAGGAATTTTTCAGGTGGGAGGGAAAGAAAATTTGATAATTTAATAAGAAGAGCGCGGAATTTTGAAGAAATATTGGATTTCAGAGGGGGTGGGCCTGACCGCTCCCCTTACGTACGTCCCTCATTTGGAGCTGTTTATTCCATTCGATTACTTCAATTTGCTCTTATGTCCCTATTTACTGCGATTTCCGTTGCTAAGAACATTTCATAGTTACAAGATTTTCAGCTATTTTGTCGGTTGTGCCTCTTAATGTTGATTTGCTTTTTTTACCCCTTTTTCGACTTCGTCCCTAGCTGTAAGGATTCATTGACTGTATTTTAAAAGCCTCAGTTGCGTTTCTGAAAATTTTGCTTTTAGTGAATTTAATTTATGTTCAATTTATTGCTCAAAATGTTCATTGTACGGGTCAAAATAACTTAAATCGGCGATAAAGTTTTACGTCAAGATCACCCTCCTTGATAACCATGTTAAATAACACCGAATCACCTGGTGCCGGTAGGTATCTACATATTGAGCTCCTCGGTGTTTTACCAAAGATAATATATTTTAGCCACGATTTTTGAAATTATATCCTAACAATGGTAAATAAAAGGCAACGCTATAGTGTTGCCTATAGTAGGCTAAAGAGCAGGCTTCAACGTTTTATTATTAATTATTATTAAATTTTTTCTCAGAGGTACTTCATATGGAAAGAGTGGTCGTGTAATCTTCGAAGGGGGTTCGTTCAATTGGAAATCAGAAGTTCTAGTTCCCTTTTAAAATGTCAGAAGTGATCAGATGACGAATAGCCTCCCCCCTCGCCGTCTTTTCCTAGAATACATCCGATCAAATTTTGAGAAAGCCGTTTTGTTCAAAATAGTCAAAAGGTCAAATAACTATTCCCCCAGGGTTGAAAAAGCCCCCCTCCCTACACCCCGGGGGGCAAGGGCTATAAGCTATGTACGTTGCCATTTGTTAAAATATGATGTTTTTTTGTGAGGGGCGGTCGTATGAATTTTGAGGGGCTCAGTCGAATGGAAATTGAAAGTTGTAATTCCCTTTTTTAAGAGTCAAAAGTAATAAAAGGATAAACACCCCCTCCTGCGCCTTTTACCCCCAAAACCATTTGATCAAGGTTTTGAGATAGCCTAAATGTTCAAAAGTGTCTGAAGGTCAAGTAGCTAGGCTTCCAATGCTATCCCCCCCCACTTCAGCCCCTGCGGCAAAAGTTGTAAGTTTTGAAAGCTGCTTATTGTTAATATATACGGTTTTTATGCAAGAAGTGGTCATATATAGTTTGAAAAAGGCTTATTCGGTAGAAAATCGAAATGTTTGCCCTTTTTGAGAGTCGAAAGTGATTGGAGGGCAACAAACCCCCCCACTTCCTTTTTTTCCTAAATGCATCAGATCAAAATTTTGAGATAGCCATTTTGTTCAAAATTGTTCGAATGTCAAATTACTATTCCTCTGGAGTTGACACCCACCCTATGATGTTTTATTTGGTATTTACTTTATTATTAAACACAATTATAACTCTTTACTTTTTACATCTACCGCACTGACGGAAAAACTTACGTTTTTGTTCGAGTGCAGTAGTAAAATTTAACCATTTTCTAAACACACCAAAAAAATAATATAATAAATAAATAACAAAAAAAGAAGAAAAAAGCATAGGCTACCACAAAGAATAAACACAAAAAAATAAATCTCCTTCCCATTATCCCCTCCAAAATAAATATATACCTCCCAACAACCCTACTCCCTCACTACCACCCACTGCCTGCCACCCCCAACTAATCAGACCTCCCTATCAC
This sequence comes from Artemia franciscana, assembly GCF_032884065.1. Taxonomy (NCBI): domain Eukaryota; kingdom Metazoa; phylum Arthropoda; class Branchiopoda; order Anostraca; family Artemiidae; genus Artemia; species Artemia franciscana. The sequence goes on along the minus strand of NC_088880.1, from coordinate 15,370,605 downwards.
ATCCTATCCCCTCACAAATATGAGTTATGCAAGTTGTATATTGTCAACATAATAAGGATTTTTATTGGGAAAAAGGGCGTGTCTGATTCTGACTCCAAAAAGGCTTAGAGTATTAAGGTGTTGGAAAAAGAATTTTATTGGAAATGGAAAATAAAAAAACTATGAAAATAGCGCATTACTAAAAACCACGCAATAAAAACCAAAGCTAATTTAAAAAACCCCAATTGGGTGCAAAAAACTTAATTGCAATAACGTAATTAAAGCTGACGAATGCAGCTTATGTATTCGCCATTATTATGCATAGAATAAATGACGCATGCCAGTCTTTCTTTTCTTATGTTTTGTTTATCAATTATGTTTACTTATTATAAATGCGTAAAAATTCATTGAGTTCTAGTCGATTGAAGATCCGCAAACAGTATAGTGGTATTCAGCTACAAGGATTTTTTTTAGCTCTTCAGCCCAATTAAGTTGGGCTAAAGTGTCACTTTCGAAAATCTTGGGTAAAATTCTAGTTAATTCACTTCTTGCTATCTCAGAAAGGGTTTAGGTTAGGAAAATGAAACTTTCAGGGATGGGTCTACAGGCTAAAGTATGTCCCAGAAAGATATTTTAAAGTACCCATCTCCACTCCTTCTCCCTCTAGAGGACCCTGAAATTTGCCTACCTGACAGGTCTATGCCTATTCAAACTTTGGCAAAACAAAATTTTACCTTAATTTTCAGTTACTAGTTGCTTTTTTTCTGCCTTTAGTTCTGAAAATACAATTCCTGTTATTTGAGTAGAATTTTGAGCCAGATCAATGGGAGAAGGGAGGGAGAGGGAGAAGGAGTGGAGGTAGTTGCTTCAAAATACCTTCCCGGGACATACTTAAGTCTGTAGTTTTATCCCTGAAAGTTTCATTTTCCTAACTTAAACCCTTTCTGAGATAGCAGGAAGTCAATTAACTAGAATTTTACCAAATCTTGTATACCGGATTGTTCATGCCATGCGTAGCAGAAATGTGCCATCCATGGTATGAAGAGGTGCAGTGTTACGTGATTGGGCCGCCCTGAGATGGTGCTGCCCTGAGACATATACAAGCTAAAGAAGAATGGATAACACCTTGCTTGTACTGTATGTTATGCCTGTTTAAATTTGTTACTGGAATTGCGGATCTTGAATCTAGACTTTGAGAGTCTTTACACTCGATAATAATCTTAGATTTTTTGGGAATAAAGTAGAGTATAGTTATTTTCTTGATAGTGTCGATGAACAGGTTGAATGTTATGCATTAGTACATATCATTGTATTTTGCTAAAATTAAAATATGTTAAGAATTTAAAATCAAGAGACACTTACGAACTTTTACTTTTTTTTTTTAGAAGGCAAGTATAATTTTGTTTCCCATCTTCTCCTCTCCCATAACAAAAGCTGAAGCTTCTTTAATGAGGTATTTTTAACTTACGAAGGAGTGATCGGATCTTAATGAAATTTGATGTTTGGAAGGTTATCGTGTCTCAGTGCTCTTTTTTTTCATCCAGGATCCGGTGATATTTGGGGGGGGGAGTTGGAGGGGAACCTAAAATCTTGGAAAACACTTAGAGTGGAGGGATCGGGATGAAACTTGGTAGGAAAAATAAGCACAAGTCCTAGATACGTGATTGACATAACCGGAACGTATCCACTCTCTTTGGGATAGTTGGGGGAGGGTTAATTCTTAAAAATTAGAAAAAAATGAGATATTTTCAACTTACGAAGGAGTGATTGGATCTTAATGAAATTTCACATTTAGATTGACGTCGTAACTCAGATCTCTTATTTTAATTCCCAACCGGATCCAGTGTCATTGGGGGGGGGGGGGGTTGAAAATCTTGGAAAACGCTTAAAGCGGAGAGATCAGGATGAAACTTGGAGGGAAGAATATCCATAAGTCCAAGATATGTGACTAACATAACCGGACCAGATCCGCTCTCTTTGGTGGAGTTGGGGGGGGGGAGTAATACGGAAAAATTAGAAAAAATGAGTTATTTTTATTTTAAGAGAGGGTGATCAGATCTTAATGAAATTTGATATTTAGAAGGAACTCATGTCTCAGAGCTCTTATTTCAAATTCCGACTAGACCTGTTGACATTGAGCGGAGTTGGAGGAAGAAACCGGAAATCTTCGAAAACGCTTAGAGTGGAGAAATTGGGATGAAACTTAGTGGATCAAGCTCATTCATTCCCAAACGTATACAGTCAAAATTTAAATACAGCCATGTTGTTCACCATAGTAGAACAGTCCAGTAGCTATGGTTTTAGAGATATTAGGCATGTCACCCCTCTACAATTTTGCGATTGGCCCGTTATGCTTTAAAACTAAATGTTGCTTTAATATAAATCAAAAGCCATTGTGTTTATGGTTGCCAATAATACACCTCAGCAATATATCTAGAACGACTGGGGTATTAAGTTGAAACTTTTGGGGATAATACAATTACTACTTCTGCTCTTACAATTTAAATAAATAAAAAGTGTAAAGAGTGGGGTGTTGAGGAGTGGACAGTCCCTTTCATATACGGAATAATTTCTGTTCGTTTTAAGTTCTTAATGTCGCTCCTTACTTCCAGTGGAAAAAACTTGTTTTTTTTTGTTTTATCCCTAACAAATTGGATCATCGCTGGAGAATTTTAAAGGGTTACTATTCAATAACCAGATAATGCAGCAAATCAGAATGAGTATATTCTATGCTTAAAATTTTAATAGGCAATTCAGGACTGCTAATATTCCGTGAGAAAACTTTTGGACAAGCTGGAGACAAAGCTTATTCTACAAGTTGGAGACAAGAACTTGTTTGGCCATTCTGACCTAACCAATGTTTTCACCATTTTGCTACCACATAGACTACACACAATCTGTAAAATTTTTAAGTAGTTCAGTATTTCCAAGCTTGTATTTTTGAATGCCCCGGCCGATTATTACATTTCTATGAATTGTTAGCTAACAATGTTTGTTATATAACGATCCTAACAAAAACTGTTTGCTAGCATTGTTATCTATTAAGTCGAGGGCGTTTAAAAGCCTTATATTGAACATGCCTTGTTAGTACATGTTGGACAAGAGATATTCTTTTTTCATAAAAAGAAACTAGCTGCTATTCAAGAAACCTCAAGAAAAAATTGAACGGTCTAGTAAATTGAAAAAAAAAATGCATAACAACTTACTTCGGTGTGTTCACGTATCGAGCAGAACAGGCAAACCAATCACAGTGTCGCACCCGCATGAGAAAGGGTTTGATTGTCCTGGCCCTTGCATTGACACATGACTGATAATAGAAATTTGGACAACACGAGGGTGAAAGAGGGGTCAAGCCCAACGTATAGCCCGAGTAACGGTACGTGAGGGGAAGAGTGGGGTGGGGAACTCAACCATGGGAGTAACGCTTTCAGCTATAGCTTAAAGTTTTTTTTTAAGTTCGTTCGTCAGATACTTCCAGAAGTGGCACGAGGAGGAAGAATAATCCATTCGCCAGTTTTGCCATCAGAAGTGGCGCTAGGAGGAGAAACTGCCCCTTCCCCTCAACTAAGACCAAAACATGTTTGAATAAATCTCAATAAGTTTTTAATAGACACAACAAGTTCATATTTCAAAATGTTTTTACTTAAATCTTATGTTTATTGATTAATTCTGCCTCGTCGTGCTTGATTACTCTGTTTTGTTTCTCATTTTTTCTCTATATTGCTGAGATAAGATAGTTATATACTTCAACCACATTTATTCATACCTTTTGTTCTCCATCCTGAATGTCTCCTCATAAATCTTCGATAAAGCCAATTCTGTTTTGCCGTGCTTTGATAAGAAGGAAAACATTTGCCCAGCAGTCAGAAATCAGAGAAAGAATATCAGTCAAAGTGCCCTATCTCCTCGCTTGAAAGGATTCCTTTTAGACTTCCCTCTTTCATCTTCTTTTGACCTAAGGTTGCCCAGGGGTGCTTTATTAGAACATACTCTCTCCATAGCTTCCTAGATAGTATGCACAGTCTATGCATTAGATACTTAAAGTAAATAACGAGTCGATCATACTGCAATCTACGAGAGGCACTTATGAGCCACATGAGAAGCCCTTCCTCTCTGCAGAAGAATTTTGAGAATGTTGCGAAAATTTATTGATCTGCTGATATTTTTCCCTAAGAACTAACTTTTTCTATTTTCATAAAACCTATCCTTTATGAAAAATTCCTTGCCTCCCCCCCCCCACTAGATTTTTTTGCAGTGTACAAATGAAATCAGTAGTAAGCTGTTCCAAAACTGAATTGATTAAATCCAGTTTTATACACTGTTTTGGGAAGATTTCAGTGTCAGTAGACATAGCTGACTTTTGACTTCCAATATTCAGAAGCACTTTCCCTAAAAAGCATGATTTACACCAAGAGTTGTAAACAATTTTTCGATGATATATTTGTTCCGAAAAATTGTCTATCTCGAGCCCAGACTCGACAGGGTCAAACTAAAAAAAAATCAAAAAACTAAAAAGAATCGAAAAAGCTGGTGAATAATTTGAGAAGAAGGGAACATAATTTGTTCAATATAATATGTTGTTCAGTTGTTCAATTATTCAATATAATAATTTGTTTAGTAAAAATATAATGTGGTTAAAAAAATTATATGAAATCAGCAAAGAATACATTAAACATAAAACTCTTTCTTTTGATAATTGGTAAATCTATAGGGTTGCAAGATTGGTCGCAAAAAAAAGAAGTCACGACACATCGAAAAAATTAAAAACAAATAAAGCTATTAAATTTTTATAAAGAAATTGAATAGTTCAAAGAAAACACAGAGAGGGCGAGGGGTGTTGTATAGATAACAAGGAAGAAGGATACTAATGGGTTTTTTGTAATTATTTAATTGACAAAGGTCCTTTCATATCTTGAAGCAATACAGCGAATTGAGGGACAAGACACGTTCAAGCTGTAAAATAGTGTAGCGGAAGTGGAATCAGGAGGAAAATGTCTTTTGGGGAAAAAATTTCAATGCGTGGATTTAATACTCAATTTTTTGAAAAAAGGAGGCACAACATAATTCTCTTGCATTCAAGCGTTTCCAACCTATTTTTTAATCCTTAGAAGCAGAGATTATGGGATTATTTTAATTTCTCTTTAAGATTATTTGCATTCTTTTTCATGGATGGATTCAGTTCTATCCAACCCGTGAAATTCCAGAGCATATTTGAGTAGAGGGTGAACAAAGGAGGTATAAATCATTACAGAATGAGAAGGGGGCGCTAAATTCACGTATGCGCTTAAGGTGGGAAATAAAAGCATTGGCTTTGAAGTCTCAATTTAAATTAGAAGAAAGCGTGACACCAAGTAATATGAGAGAGGGCACAGAATTTTCATGAAAAGTAGGATTAGCAAAAAGTGGTGAGCATTAAGAAAACTTATTGACACTATCATGGTTTTGGTAGAATTCGCTCTTATGTCTACGTCCAGGGTATCACATGCGTTTTCATTGAGGACACACATAGGATTTGCTCATTACGTTTTATAGCAGGATTCTACGACTCATAGGTCATGGGCGAATATCCGTGAATTGGGAGCGAGTCTTTTAACAATAACAAAAAAAGGAGACCTAATAGATATTTTGAGTCAATATACTAGAAAATAAGCTTTTTAGACCCCAATTTGACTTACTATATAGTAAAAATTTTCTTAAACAAATTTTTTCCCATCAGAGGGCTGGTAATAAAAAAAAAGAAATTTGTCTCTTCTCATTTTTCTTTGCCGTTTATTCTTTGGAATTGACTTCTGGACAATTTAATTTGCAATAGAAGAAAAGTTAAATTTCAATAGTTCACCTAAGGAAAGCTTTCAAATGTCGTTGATAACGATGATCCTTACTAGGAAACCGTTGTAATCACCGGTATTGTCTTTACTATCGCTGTTGTCTTCATCAGCATTAGGCTACTATTAATCCCCTCAACTGTGCCCTTCAAAATCTGAAAAATATTCACCTCTCCCTCCTTCCGGCACTTCTACCGCTTATCCGTTAAGTTGAATTGTCTCCGTAACGAGCTTTCTCCCTAATGAGTTGCCCTATGATGTGCTACCATTGTTTCTCTAGTTTTCTGCATAAAGAATTGGTTCATCAATAATGTTTGCGAGAAAAGAAAGATGTCAGTGTTCCATACCCTTTCTTAAACTTGAACCAACATCAAGACCGAATCTAGGGAGGAGTTGGAGAGTTTGAACACCTTGAATTTTTTTTCCTGACTGGTAAAAACATGCCTAAAGTTCATATGAACAAATTTTGATGCGTCTTTTCAGTCTTTGAACCCCCCTTCCCCCCACCGCAAAAAAATATGGATGTACCCTTGACAAAACATGCAGGGTACTTTGCATCCAATGCAGAAAATTTATTTTAGCATATCCTTTCTTTATTTTTTACTGATTGATAAAGATAAAAGTGTTTAGAACTTTTATAAGAAAACACAATCTCAAAAGTCATTCGGCTTATTATGTTTTATGCTTTCTGTTTTCAGCTTGCATATGAAAGTTGGAAATCTTGTGAAGCTCAATATCTCACATAACAAACTGTCGAACTTGGATGGACTCAGTAAGTTATACTCGCTTGAACAATTAGAAGCAGGATGGAACTGTATCGAACATCTCGAATCAGTCATATGCGTATCTAGCTTACCCTGTCTGCAAAGATTAGTCTTAAATGGAAATCCGGTTGCCTCTATTGTCGATTACAGGTAAGAGTTTAGTCTTTTCTTTTGCTTCATACATTTCTCTTAACAATCTGTTGGGACCGATACGAATAGTACTTCTATATTCTAGAACTGTTCTTAAGTAAAATAATTTTGTTTTGGAATCGTTGATATGAGAAAAACATTAGTAACCTTGTCAAACTTGTTTTAACAGTTTAAACAAAAGAAAACAAAAAAGGTAAACGATATTTATATTTTCTCGGAAATATTCGAGGGACTGATTATATATTTTGTAAATAATTTAGAATTTAAAATGGTTTTTAACTTGGTACTTTAACTCTCGAACTAAAAGAAAAAGAAAAAAAAAACAGGGAAGCAAACCAAAAACCAAGCTGCGAAAGTTGCAATTTCTGGTAATCTATAGGATGGTTTTTGCACATCGTTTTCACACTGCATGCTATTATTGATAATATTTAGTTTGTTCACGAGAGCCTCTCTAAGGGCCTGCACCTCTCATTTCTCTTCTCAGATCTTTCGGAAGCACTTGATATGGTGGATCACAAGATTTTTCTTAGAAAATTGTTATCTTTTGAAGGGCATTCTATTGTTCCTGACCTGTTTAATTTCTTTCTTAGTTAATTTACCCAGATTATGATTCTTAAATAGGGACCTTCTTACCTCTGATTAATAGAAAAGAGGGGTACCGCAGGGCTCTGTCCTCTGTCTTCTGATTTCATCATTGTATATTCATTATCTTACCGACGATACCTTGGGGCTAGTAGTCGTTCTATTCTATTTGCTGATGATTTTTACTTTTACATCTACCCCCCTATCTACCCTCCACTTGCGCCCAAACTCTTTGAAATAAGCTGAGTGGTTATTGTCTCTCGAACGGCGTTGTTCTAAATATTGAGAAATGTATTTTATTCCATTAAAATGATCTCTCTGCATTTCAGAGCCTCCTTCGAAGCCTTCCCTGATTTTTTTATACCGCCAACATACTCCGAGTTAACGGTACGAAATTTTAGGTATCTATATTGTTTTTTTTTCATTTTTTGTTGTTGTCAAGTTTATTATTCCTGTTCTATTTTTTTAGGGCCATCTAAAATGCGGCTTAGTGTTAACTATTTTCTTATTTAGAATATTCAGTGTAATTTTTTCCATTTTTTACTTTATAAGCTCTCAACTTTTCCGTCGCTGCACTCCCCTATCTATTCCCCTACACTGTCCCTAATTTTCTCTTCCAGATACTATCATATTTTTTTTTCATACTTAGAACCTTGATTTGTTTGTTTCATTCCTCTCAAACAAGTTTTCTCTAGGTTAAACATTTTTCTTTTGCTGTTTTCTTTGTTGTGTATTAGCCTGGGGCAATAAATTAATTGAAAGTGCAGTTTTACTGTTTTCCAAATACACCTATCTTAAAGTCACAATTGAGACAGACATTTTTGTTGCTGTTAGATCTGAGCTAGTTTCACTAGAGCACTCAACGTTGCAAGGTCTGTGAATGTTTTATGTTATTTAGGGAACCTGCTTCTGGGAATACTTAAAAAACTCTGTTTATTGGCCTTTTCATCCCTTGAATTACCGTATTACTAAGAAAACATTTAAGAAAGAAGTCTTTTTCAAAGGGTATCTATTCTGCAAATATTTTTTTTGGTCTCTGTCGCTTTTCAAGCTCGAAAGGATGTAAAATAGAGGATTTTCACTTTAAAAGGGTGAAGTTAAACCTAAGAGATCGCTGTGAGGATTTTATTCATGTCTTATAAACTTGAAATACATACTGGTTTGTGATAATTTTCTGATGATGTTTATTGGAGATTTTGTTTGGGTTCAGTTTTTAATTCTTTTATAATTTACTTGTTTTATTTATTAGTTGGAATATTATTTTGTATTGGTTGCTATATTATTTCGTTTTGTGCAAAATTTGCACTTAATCACGACTTGTTGGGATTTATGGTTTTCTATTATTATGTTCTGGCTTTTGGCAGCTTTTCCTTAATGCTGGAAAGTATGTAAGGGCATAACCTTATGCTAGTGTATGCTGTAGCATCAATAAAGGAAGCAAGTCTTTCCGTACTTTTGGACATTCCTCCTACTGCTAAAACTAAAATTATATTTCTCTTCTTATTTGATTTGAGATTTTTATCTCTTAGTAATTGTATAATTTTTCTGCCCTTGTGGGATCTCTAGGGTTACCTTGTTATATATGAAAATCTGTCCCAATGTTGTAAGTTTGAATTTCTGAATCGCTTTGGAGGATTAGAAATTCATTTAAGAACTGATCAATTTTTACCTCAACTCTATCGTTTCATAATGTATTTTTTATCAAAATAGATAAATACTATCTAAGTCATAGTGTTTTCTTCATTAAATTTCGTAAAATCACTTTGGTCAATCCCAGTCTGACCGAAGTGCCTGGGCCTTGAGAAATCAGAAATCTGGGTACCTGAAGGAATCTGAAGAAGGTGAGCAGGAAGGGTTTGCGAAAGCATAGGATGGCTGGCTCCCCAACGCCCCATCGCACTTCCTGGCTGAAGGGCCTTGAAATGGAGATCAGCACCACCGGTTTAGAATGACTTTAAGGGTCTAGTGCCGTATCCTTTACCTTTACCAACCTGATTGAAGATGTTGTCAAGATGTAAATGCTCTTCTCCAAAAGCGACTTTAAGGAAAATTGTAGGCCTACTTTGGCTTAACCCTTCAAGGGGATTTTTGAAAGAGACTCTTCCTACTAAGACATGATTCCTACTAAGAAGACATGAGTCATTTGGAGTCATTAGTCATAATATCCATTTTTCAAGTGACGATTAAGGCACAAAAACAAGATTCTATGAGTTTGCCGTCTTATTTCGAGACCTTTTGGAGCTGTTTCGTATCCTAAAAGCCAAAGAGACTATTTGTAGACAGGCATAACAAAAATAAACATATTCCCTCTTATGAATATTGAAACCACTAACACTGATTGTGCAAAAAAGAACTACGTGCTTCAGATTCAGGTACCCGGTGTACAGAGTCACATGATTGTTGTAGCAATACCAATTATATGAAGCAAAATCATGAAAACAAGCTCAAAGAGAAATGTTAGCAATATCTATTACATTATTACATTTTTACATTTTTACCGATCTGCAGTAGGCCATAATTTTAAATTTATAATTGAAAGACGACCTAAGATTTGGGAAGAAGCTCGTAATGATATAAATATTTTAAAATTTATTATCATAAAAGATTGAAAAAATCTGTATTAGGAGAATATTTATATTTCATATAACTTGTACAAAAGGGCCAAGAAGGATTTGTACAAGAGGATTAGTCGATATAGTTTTTGTTTAGTGTCAGTAAAATATTTGATTTTAAGTTCCATCTTCTTTCAAACCTCTGCTAAAACGAGAAATTGTGTACCAACGTTACCAGGTGTCTGGTTTAAAGTTGCGCCGCCATAAAAGTGAAAATGCACCAAAAACACCATTTTTCTAGTGAAAAGGAGCCGAATGAACGATTTTCCAAAAAAAATGCACCGATATGAAAAATTCAATGCGCAACCGCCTCAAAAAGCACCAAAACGGTGCAAACACGCCCCTGGCAACTCTTTTGTCAAACCAAAGAAACCCGGATCTAGTTTTGTTTTTCAGATTGTGTTCAAGCTCCTTGGCTGATTTGGTTTGTGAAATGAATCAAATTAAGTAAACTGAGCAGTTTCCGAAGAAAATTTAAAAATAGATATTTGCCTACTTATTTTAGGTCCACGTACGATTCGATTTATTCATAGGTGCAAGTGGACAAAAACTGACTTTTTGGTCAGTAATCGGTCAAATTGATTCGCCAATTTGGTCAAGAAGCAATGTCAAAAACACTAGTACAAAAATTTTGCCTTAAAAGAACATGATAAAAATTTGGCTTTCACTCTCCAATAAAATACATCTGGCAACTCTGTTGTGGAATAAACTAAGGTGATTGTGAATTTGATTCCTATCAAGTCTTCCTGCTCATCATCACTGTAAACAAATATTTTTGCTGCGAATTTTTTTAAATGAGTTACAAGCTTAGATAAACATAGAATTAGTAAACAAAACAAAGGGGAAAGCACATGGGTTTCTTTCTCCATAAATATGTGTTGATGCAAAAAAATCAGCTTTTTAATGTTAATCCATCATAGGAGAAGGATATTAATATGGTGTTCATCCCTTTCTTCAAAGAGCACTGGAGGCTAACTATGTAAATTAGTAACTAGCCTAAAATTAGAATACTAATTTAACGTGTAAATTACTATTGAAACTAAACGAAGACGATGATTACAACCCAAAAAATGGAATCGAATGAGGTTTCTGTAATTTTGTGCACAAAGGCACATATCTTCCGTTTAGGGAGCGACGGGGAGTAACTGTAAATTTTTCTGATTAGAAGCCACATAAACATTTATTTATTGCAATCCAAACTTGAATAAATAAATAAAAATTATTTTTGCAATCAAAAAGGAAAAAGAAGTGGTTTTGTCTGAAAAAATCTTCAAGAAGTTCCTAGGCTTTTTTCCTAAGGCTCATTTAGACTCTTAAGGGATTGTACGTTTTATAGGGACCATTGCCCTCCCCCCCCATAAAATGTGTAAGACTAACCATGATTATTTTCTTTACCTGTACAAAAATTAATGTTCTTATTGGTGCTTATATTTGAAATATAATCTTGCTAATTTGCTTCAAGCTTTGACTTTCCTACGCTTCGCAAAGGAAGTGTGTTTATGTTCATGACTAACGCTAGTAATTTAGGAAATAAAATGGCATTCTAGTAACAGCCTTTTGTGTTATTATTTTGAATGTAACTTAGTGACTTCAGACCGAAGATAGTTTTTATGCTAAGAATCCACAAGTCACTTGGAATCTCTAGTCGGTTTTTCAAGTGACAATTAAGTCACAAAAAGCAAGGTTTTTGTGAGTTTGCCGCCTGATTTCGAGACCTTTTGATACTCTTTCATATACTACAAGCCAAAGAGAATGTTGGAAGGCAGGCAAACATATACCCTCTTATGAATATTGAAAACTAACTGACATTAATTTTTCAATAGAGAAATATTAGCTTGTGGTTTGAATACCCGTTGTATGACGTCACGTGATTGTGTACCAATTCTGAATATATAGAACAAGATTATGTAGACGTGTACATGGAGAAGCAAGAATTTATGCTTAGTATTCACTTCTTGGTGGTCCAAAATCAAAACTAACTCTATGCAAAAAAATTTTTTAGGAATAATAGGTTGAATTTTCTTTCTTGCATAGAAAAATTTCGCTAATCATCGTTTTTTCTTTACCAGATATAAAAAAATGAGATATTTAATTATGGTATTGTCACTTATAATATATGCTGTGTCAAATTTCCTTTTTTCTGGTGCAGTATTTTTTGTTTATATATGGCCGTTCTAATTATGCTAAAACTTGCTTTTGCACATAATTTGTCCTGATTGTCGATAACATAATTACTAATACATACAAGATTTCCTATCTTGTGACATGTCTAAAACGAACCATTGGCAGAGTGGAAGCGGCAGTTATTGTCACAGAGATCCTGATTAATTCGGATAAGCTTTGAGAGATAGAGAAATAAAATGAGATGATATTTGGTTTGCTATTTCAGAGCCATTCCTGCTTCCTGTATTTGATGATGGGGTTAACGAAGTGTAAATAAGACGGATCAAAGGGATAATGTGTCTGAGATGCAAAGGATCAATTTGAATTGTGGCAATTTTATCATATAACACATTTAGTGAGGAACAAGCTTGATCCTAAGTAATTGTTTTTCCTAAAATCACATTAGGCACAAAGAAAAGAAATAGATGGAATATGTATCTGTTGTCGCCAGGCTACCATTTAATCGCCACTATCTTATCTATATCATTATTTTTATTTATTGATAAATTGCAGATAGTTTACTTGGGGTTTTTGTTGGTGGCTGGTAGATGCTTCACGAGATATATTTATTAATTGAAACTGTAATGACAATTTTGCCTCTACAGAAATTGTAAATATTCAACATCTCCAGCGTGTACTTAACAATGGAAGACGCTTCTTGAATTTTTGTATAATTTGAGGCAAACCATCTTTATTTAATTCAAAACCATGCTCTTAGGTGACGATAACTGCTACGTAACCTTATTTATATGTCAAAGACCAAATTTAGTTAGAGCCAGAATTCCCTAGTAAAAGGATAAAAGTTTAGATTAACGGCCATGTTGAACTTATCTGTAAGTCTTGCGTTTCCTAAATTCATCTTATGGCCAAAGAGGGAAAATTCTTTCCTGCTAAATCTATAACTTTTTTTTTCGCTCAACAAATTTGTAAACGTACTATCAAATAGTTCCTGGCAAAGAACTGTAAGTAAAAAGCGATGCGGCTCAATAGTAATCGAAACTCTAAGGAACTGAATCTTTATAGAGATAGATGGATTAAAAGAATCGAGTTTGGATGCTTATTCATAACATGTAGAAATTCATCAAATTTAATGGTACCCGTCAAAAGTTGCGAACATCAGAAAATTTGCCCAATTTTTGATAAAGGGGAAATACCACCGAAACATCAAGCGATGTGAATAAAGATCACTTCGTCACATTCAGCACACCAGGGAACCCTAATGTAGAGGTTTCAAGCTCCTATGTTCAAAAATGTGGAATTTTGAATTTTTTGCCTGAAGAAAGATCAGCGGTTGTGTGTTTATTTGTTGTTTTTTTCCCCCTGGGGTGATTACATCGAACCAGTGATCGGGAGGGGGCTGGTTTGATCTGAAATTAAAAACTCTAGTGCCCTTTTTAAGTGACCAAAAATATTGGAGGGCAGCTAGCCCCCCTCCCATGCTCCTTTTCCCCCCAATTCACCCAATCAAAAATTTAAGATAGCCATTTTGTTCAGCATAGTTGTCCCCGGGGGAAGGGCTGCAAATTATGAACTTTGCCCACAATTTACGTATGGTATTGGTAATTGGGAAGCATAAAGAAGTTTTCAGGGGGATTTTTGACGTCAGAAACGTGGAAATGAAGTATACACCGCTGCTAAGAAAGAAGGCCAAATGGACCCACTCATAAAACTGAGTTTGTGGTTTAATGCTTATTTATTTTCTAGTACTATTAACCTGAAATTGTATCTATTTTACCTATTCACTGCCAAATTTGTCTGAACGTAGTGTTGATCCATTTTCATATTTTAGGCTAGAACAAGCCGACCTTTCTTAATCCTAAGTGTTCCAGTTTTTAGTGTTATGTTTCTGTTTTTAGCAATGATGATAGACACCGACTGATTATTAAGGAACTATTAATATGTAATACCCAGTCCAAAGAGTACTGACAACTAATCTGTTGGCGTTGACAACTAATCTATCAACGTCATCTAGAGTCTGGCGACACAGAGGATTTTTCCAAACATCGTAATCGTATTTCTGTAAGGAACTGAGATTAGACCCTTATTACTATCCTGATATTACCAATTATACTAATTGAAATCATTATTTTTTGATTACACGGAAAAAAATGCCAAATGTCGCCATGCTAGATGGCGTTGGTAGTATCTTGTTGATACTAGTGCCAGTTTCCACTCTTGTATTTTACCCATACTCTTTAGTCCAGTCATTAGGAACCACAACCACAGCATAAATATAGATAAACAGTAGAGAAAAGTCTTGTACTCTTCATTATTTTGGCACACATCAGTCAAGAACTCTCTTCGTGACTCCTCCGCCTTCACACGTGTGCTATGACACGTGTTTAGCACATTGATTGCCAAGTAGCAGCCGAAACTATTGCTTTAACGCAGGCGGAACTCTGTCTCTGTGCACTGGCTGAAGCAGCTTTGGACCCTTATACCGAACCATCCGTATAGATTTGTAGGAAATCAGAGTAATCAGTTAATACTTTCGTCTGAAAATTACATTAATCTGAGTGGGGAGAAAACTTGACTTCCATTATAAGCTCAGTACATACTTGGATAGGATTAAACTTCCATTTTGTTGGCTGAAGATGTAAAAGTTTACTAAAGTTTGTGCCCCTTTGGTTCCTAAGTTTCAGTTATAATAAAGATACACCCATACAGGGGAGAGGGGGCTATGCACAAATCTAATGATCCATGCATTTTTCTAATGTGTGCAACTATATCTTTTATTTCTTATATTGCCACCTCTTTTATTTAGCTGCTGAGATAGATTTCGATCTCCCTGTTCCAAAATCTGGTTCCGTAATGTAAATCCCGGTACTTGTCGGTTTCGCAGGTAAAATTTTGGCCAGCGGAAAGACAAAAGTAAATACCACATTCCACTCATTGTCAAACGTTTTTGTTTAACGTTATATACATTATGTTACTTTTTTGCAGGATTAAAATATTTTCTCTCTTTGGACAACGGATGTCGGAAATTTACTTTGATAATGAGCGTCCATTGCCGAAAGAAATCGATAAAGCATTAGTGTTACGTGCTTTAAGAATGGCCCAAGTAAGTTGGAATTTCTTTCCGTAGAAATAAACACCAGTTAAAGTGCTCCAAGTAGACACTTGTTGCTACATGCTTGAATTGGGAAATCAGTTTCAATTGTTTAGTAAGAGGATAAAATATACTCAAATGAAAATATATAATCCTTTTGAAGATTAGAAGGACCACAGGACAGTTCTAAAAAGTTGGATCATGAGAAAACCCGTAGAAAAATAAATTCTGAAATCAAAGAAATTAAATAAATGTACGTGACTCAATTTCTGGGAAATGTTAACCATCAGCTTAAACCCTCCAAAGGAATGGCAGTATCTAGCCATCTGCCAAGGCAATTCAAAAAGCGTTATATGACATGGGTAGGATCTACAGCCCAGTCTCTCTAACCAAGAAAGCTCTATTGATAATTTCAATCTTTTTGTTCCGTCTTATTTGGTTTTCAGGAAACTTTGAAGTGTCTGTCGTCTTAACCTTAAAGAATCAAGTGTTCTCATATTAGTGGAAGGATATTCTTGTCAAATGCCTTATCTTATTGAAAATATCATTCAAGTCTTATCATCAGACTTTATATCCACATATCATCATCATAATCTCCACCATTGTTCTCCCTTATCATACTTTGTAAGGAACGATGTAAATTTCCTTTGTTTTTTCTGGCCCCTTTCGTGTTTTGGCAAGTATTCGTAATACCCTTCTATATTCTTCCAGTCTCGTAAATTATTGGCAAATTAAAATTTCGATGGCGTTGCTTGGATCCTATAAGAAAATCCTTTCCCAATAATTTTGTCGTTAGTTATTGTCGTAAAATCCAAAATACATATTTCCCGCTTTTCCACTCCTCTGTAAAGCTTATTTTATCGAACACAATGCCTCTTTAGTCATTGCAACTGTTGTTTCTAAGGTTGAACCTCACCAAATAAGAATTACTACTATCATAGCGTTTAAATCAAACCTGCACGTAAAAAACAGTAGAAATTCTGAATTCAGCACACTAGGAGCTATGCTGACTTCAACTTTATCAATCGGGCAATAAATTTAAAAATGAAACAGAATCCGTTAATGAGGCGAGGCGAAACGCTTATTACCAACCATGTTACGAATTATGCTTATTAACAAAAACTTAATACGACACTGTAAATCTAGCTCGCCGCTTCTCTATGAATATCCTCACGTGCAAAACGAAACGCTCTATTTTATTTTTTTTCAAAAATGATTTAGAAAGTAAGAAAGATTCTATTTATATAACGATTTTTATCCCCTTTTCAGATTTGTAGAGGTGCATATACTTCGTATGAATAAGGGAGTACAAACCATTTCTACTTCTCGAGCTGGAAGACTTTCTAACGACGTTTCGTTGTTTAAAAGATTTTCTATCTTGTTCATTTTGGAATCTTATTCAAATCCAGAAACAAAAATCTCTTTCAGGGTAAAGCTAAAAAAAACTTATTTTGGCTCTCTTGTAAAACTATGGGGATATGATGTATACCCTTTTGTTTTGTACATGACAAATTATTATTTAATAGAAAATAAAGCTCATGCAGTTTTGGTGTTTGTCAGTGGTGCTGCTAAATGGGTGCGAACCAGATTCTGATGCCATTACAATACGTAATCTAGTATAAGAAAGTTTTGTTGTTTTGATATAATTGTTAATCATTTGATTTGAATTCGTCTGTTAATATGGTGCATTTATTATGATTTAAACTTCTGGTGATGAGAATATACTGTAACGAAAGATTTAGATCAAATTTTGGCATTTGTTTAAACATGTTTAAATCAAATCAGACATGACAATGAGTCTTGGCCTCCACAAAAATAATGGTTTTTGTTAATTTTTCATAAATTTATCAATTAATAGTGATAAAATGTGATTCTTGCATGTTTGCACATTAGTAGTAGTCAAAGTTTCGTCACATTTGAAGAAAAGACTAATCTTGCTGCTCTATAGGGTGGCTAATTTGAATTGGGTAGTAAGCTCGGCCGCTACCCCAAGTCTTACTGTCTAAATATTCTAGCTCTTTTAATCTTCTAAATAATATATATATATATATATATATATATATATATATATATATATATATATATATATATATATATATATATATATATATATATATATATATATATATATATATATATATATATATACTAGCTGTTGGGGTGGCGCTTCGCGCCACCCCAACACCTAGTTGGTGGGGCGCTTCGCGCCCCCCCAAGCCCCCCCGCGCGCGTAAGTCGTTACGCGCCATATTAGTTATGCGCCATTGTAGTTGTGTCCCTGTGTCCCACCTGTGAATATAGATAGATTTATATATGTGTTTCAAACTACGCAAAAATTGCGAATAAACAACATTCTTGGCTTTCCCATTGTCTGTGCATATGCAAAGCCGTATGTACTAATAATGACGTCATATACAAACGCTCTTTTTACAAACAAACAAACATGCATCCACATAACTCGTTTTTATATAGATAGATACAATACAAATTAACTGCGTAAAACTTGCGAATAAACAACATTCTTCGCTGTCCAATTGTCGCTGCATATAAATACATTGTCAGGTTTACCGACCCTCGAACATGCAACGTACAATTGTCCATGGGAAAAACAATCAGGATTAAGATCTATACCACATTTTTCTAATGATTGACCTTGAGCTTTGTTAATGGTGATTGCAAATACTAATCGAATTGGGAATTGCAATCTTTTAAATTGAAAAAGCAGATCCGTTGGAATCATGGGAATGCGAGGAATAAGAACAGCCTCACCCTCATAAGGCCCTGTCAAGATTGTGGCCTCTATTAGGTTTTCCATTGTTTTTTTTTTACGGCAAGTCGCGTGCCATTGCAAAGCTTTGGTGGGTTGATATTTCTTAAAAGTATTATTGGTACGCCTATTTTTAGTTGTAGCACGTGTGGTGGAAACCCTGAAGGATCTATGGAATTTAAAAATTCAGATGGATAATTAACCGCTTCATTTGGTTCCAAAACTGTGTCGACTGACTTGTAAAGGACTGCCTGGTCTCGAATCTTGTTCAAAACAATATTGTTGATTTCGTGGACGTCTGCATTTTTGGGTGCGAGAATCGCTCTTTCACTTAGCCATTTATTATTTTTATAATTTTTTAGAATATTCGGAAATACTTTTTCAATCAATTCATTTTTGGACGTCACTAAATTACAGAAATCAGCAGGTAGTTGTATACGTCCTGAAATTGAGTCTACTGTTTGACCAGAGTCATCGTTTTGCAATCGGACACGCATATTTGTAGTTAATTTTAATATTTTTACGTGTGCCTATAAATTAGATTTTTTTAGGCAAGCATTCATTTCGTCTGCAGGAGTTAAACTACGTAAAAATTGCGAATATACAACATTCTTGGCTTTCCCATTGTCTCTGCATATACAAAGCCGTATGTACTAATAATGACATCATATGCAAACGCTCTTTTTACAAACAAACAAACATGCATACATACAACTCGTTTTTATATAGATAGATAGATAGATAGATAGATAAAATACAAATTAACTGCGTAAAACTTGCGAATATACAACATTCTTCGCTGTCCAATTGTCGCTGCAACTAATGATTGACCTTGAGCTTTGTTAATGGTGATTGCAAATGCTAATCGAATTGGGAATTGCAATCTTTTAAATTGAAAAGGCAGATCCGTTGGAATCTTGGGAATGCGAGGAATAAGAACAGCCTCACCCTCAAAAGGCCCTGTCAAAATTGTGGCCTCTATTAGGTTTTCCATTGTTTTTTTTTACGGCAGGTCGAGTGCCATAGCAAAGCTTTGGTGGGTTTATATTTCTTAAAAGTATTATTGGTAGGCCTATTTTTAGTTGTAGCACGTGTGGTGGAAACCCTGAGAATAATATCTCGAGGTAAAAACTGATCACCGACCATTACGATGGCCACTTCGTCGATAGTTGGAGCATTGTATCTACGCACATGTTGGCCAGGAGGCGTTTTGTCAGCGGAAATAACAATTTTATGCGTATAAGTAGGCATCAAATCGATGGCTGTTTTGAACAGACGCACTAAATTATTATTTTCGTGGAAAAGATGTTGTAATTGGGAAACGATTGTCCTTTCAATGTTGGGAGAAATTTCGCAACGTGGATTCAATTCAGAATTTCTATCACTGATGAAGTACAATTGTAAAAATTTATGATTCTCGCCTGAGAATGGTAGAAGAGACCCTGCTCTATGATAAATTTGCCCTTTTAC
The DNA here is from genome assembly GCF_032884065.1 of Artemia franciscana. NCBI lineage: Eukaryota > Metazoa > Arthropoda > Branchiopoda > Anostraca > Artemiidae > Artemia > Artemia franciscana. Next base: position 15,351,244 of record NC_088880.1, on the reverse strand, counting down.
TTTGAAAGTAGACATAAATTGATCTGGATTTTCAATTTGGGCTCCAAACGACGTCATTTGGAAACATGAGTTGTATTTTCTGATTCATTTATATTCCTTATGTCCCGGTCGTCATTTGTATCCCCCTGTTTTATATCCCGCTTATTTTTCAGTTTTTTCCTTTTTTTAGTTTTTTTTACTTTTTTAGTTCTTTTAGTTTTTACGTTTTTTAGTTTTTTTTTAGTTTTTTAGATGAATTTTTTTTTGTAGTTTTTTACCTTTTTTTCGTTTTAGTTTTTATTGGTTTTTACCTTTTTTTAGCTTTTTATCTTTTTTATTTTTTTTTATTTTTATTTTTAATTTTATTAGTATTCTTTTTCTCTTCTATTTTTCATTTTTCCTTTTTTTTAGTTTTTTTTAGTTTTTAGTTTTTTAAGTTTTTTCCTTTTTTTAGTTTCTTTAGTTTTTTTAGTTTTTCGGCTTTTTTATTTTTTTATTAGTTTTTAGTTTTTTTTGTAGTTTTTGCCTTTTTTTAGTTTTTTTAGTTTTTTCAGTTTTTTTTTTTAGTTTTTAGTTTTTTACCTTTTTTAGCCTAACCAGGATTTGAACCTGGGACCTTCATTCTCCGTTCTGACACCCTCTCTCACCGAGTGACTACTCCAGCATGTTCATTTTGGTGTTTTAAATGGTATATTATTAACCAAATTAATGTGTTTTACAATATACTAAGCATCGTCATAACAAAAATGACGGCAACTAATTTCATGACGTCAGCCGAAACATGACGTCACCTGATCCACAGATCCACAGACCCACAGACAGACAGACAACTTATTTTTATATATATAGATAGATACAGTTTCTTCTTTAGTTTTTTTTGTCTTTTTTAGTTTTTACTTTTTTTTAGTTTCTTCTTTTTATTGATTTGTTTTCTTCAATTTGTCAATGTTCATTCTAACATTGACACTTGGAAAAATCTTTACGCGCCAAGCATGCTAAAGCTCCAACAATTTATATTAAACCTCAAAATTTGGGGTATCTGTTTTAAGGTTTTCCAATTACTTTAATCTATTGTCAAAATATATTGAAATATTTGTGCAATTCCCAGTTTTTTTTTAGTTTTTTCTTTTTTTTAGTTTTTTAGCTTTTTTTAGTTTTTTTTTTAGTTTTTTATCTTTTTTATTTTTTTACGTTTTTTCTTTTTAGGTTTTTTCTTTTTTTAATTTTTTTAATTTTTAATTTTTTTTTTAGTTTTTTCTTTTTAGTTTTTTTTTAGTTTTTTACCATTTTTCTTTTTTCGAATTACTTTAATCTATTGTCAAAATATTTCGAAATATTTATGCAATTTCCAGTTTTTACATTCTAGTTTGTTTTCTTTTATATATATAGAAGATATAATCTGGCGTAACGGACAGACAACTTATTTTTATATATATAGAAGATATATATATATATATATATATCTATATATATAAAAATAAGTTGTCTGTGGATCTGTGGATCGTGGATCAGGTGACGTCATGTTTCGGCTGACGTCATGAAATTAGTTGCCATCATTTTTGCTTTGAAGGTGACGTGACGTCATGTTTCGGCTGACGTCATGAAATTAGTTGCCATCATTTTTGCTTTGAAGGTGACGTCATTCAAGTTATATAAGACATATGTTCGCGTAGAATTCTATTAATGTTTAAGTTTACAATGACTGATGAAGATGCTCAAAGAGTCTATGCCAAAAAACTTGCTGCTGATAGAGAAAGTCAGAAAAGAAAGCGTGCCGAGGAACTACCAGAGCAACGCGAAAGCAGACTTGCTGCTGATAGAGAAAGTCAGAAAAGAAAGCGTGCCGAGGAATCAAAAGAACAGCAAGGAAACAGGCTTGAGGCTAAAGAACGCAAAACCGCGCAGTTAGATGAAGATCCACCTGGACAGCGAGAGTCAAAACATATCAAAACTCAAAATGATGATGATCGGGTTTGGGATTTTGACTTGGATAAGGTCATCAATGCCTACCAGATTTTAGTTAAAAAAACAAAGGTTCGGCGATATGTATTTCATAGTGAAGCTGAAAAATAAAGAAGAAAAAGAAAACTGAAAAAAGAAAAAATGTAAAAAACTAAAAAATACTAAAAAGAAAAAACACTCAAAGAGAAATTACAGACCGGGACACAAATGACGACCAGGACAGAGGGAATATAAATAACGACCGGGACACTCAAAGAGAAATTACAGACTGGGATACCGGGACACAAATGACGACCGGGACACAGGGAATATAAATGACGACCAGGACACAGGTATTTAAGAATATCGTTCAAAGACAAATTTTTAATTGTAAGAAGACTGTTGAAAGAGAAATTTCTAATTGTAAAATGACTGAAGAACATACAATGGCAACGGTACCACCATCGAAGTAGATAACCAGTGGGTTTACGGCCAACCTACCATCTTCAAAGATACCACGATAGGAAGACTACACCGTTCACCCCAATCAATATGAATGCTTCTTTCTACGCCTGCTTTTGGTGAATGTACCCGGTCCGACATCCTTTGAGTATTTGAGAACTGTAAACGGTATTATACATGACACTTACCGTAGTGCATGCCAAGCTCTGAATTTATTGGAGAATGACCAACACTGGGATAACTGCATCAATGACGCGTGCGAAACGTCAACCCCAAGTCAAATTCGTGCACTTGCTCTCCATCAGCTCCTACAGAGTTATGGGAAAAATATAAGTCAAAAATGTCCGAAGATATACTCCATCGAAAACTGTTCGAGACGTCAGATATGACTTTTGATTTTACATCAGAAATTTATAACTACACTTTAGTTATTATAGAAGATTTGAGCGTACGTATGGCAAACAAACCTCTTCAGGATTTGGGAATGCCTTCATCTAACCATATCGCTGCTGTTTCGGCATGTGTAGAATTGGATCGTGAACAAAGTTACAGTACGAGTGATCTATTGTCGTATGTACAAAATAACATTTCCAAGTTAACGTCGGAACAAAAAGACATTTATGATACGATAGACTCAATTTCAGGACGTATACAACTACCTGCTGATTTCTGTAATTTAGTGACGTCCAAAAATGAATTGATTGAAAAAGTATATCCGAATATTCTAAAAAATTATAAAAATAATAAATGGCTAAGTGAAAGAGGGATTCTCGCACCCAAAAATATAGACGTCCACGAAATCAACAATATTGTTTTGACCAAGATTCGAGACAAGGCAGTCCTTTGCAAGTCAGACGACACAGTTTTGGAACCAAATGAAGCGGTTAATTATCCATCTGAATTTTTAAATTCCATAGATCTTTCAGGGTTTCCACCACACGTGCTACAACTAAAAATAGGCGTACCAATAATACTTTTAAGAAATATCAACCCACCAAAGCTTTGCAATGGCACGCGACTTGCCGTAAAAAAAAACAATGGAAAACCTAATAGAGGCCACAATCTTGACAGGGCCTTTTGAGGGTGAGGCTGTTCTTATTCCTCGCATTCCCATGATTCCAACGGATCTGCCTTTTCAATTTAAAAGATTGCAATTCCCAATTCGATTAGCATTTGCAATCACCATTAACAAAGCTCAAGGTCAATCATTAGAAAAATGTGGTATAGATCTTAATACTGATTGTTTTTCCCATGGACAATTGTACGTTGCATGTTCGAGGGTCGGTAAACCTGACATTCTATTTATATGCAGCGACAATTGGACAGCGAAGAATGTTGTATATTCATAAGTTTTACGCAGTTAATTTGTATTGTATCTATCTATCTATCTATCTATATAAAAACGAGTTGTGTGTATGCATGTTTGTTTGTTTGTAAAAAGAGCGTTTGCATATGACGTCATTATTAGTGCATACGGCTTTGTATATGCACAGACAATGGGAAAGCCAAGAATGTTGTATATTCGCAATTTTTACGTAGTTTAACTCCTGCAGACGAAATGAATGCTTGCCTGAAAAATTCTAATTTATGGGCACACGTAAAAATATTAAAATTAACTATAAATATGCGTGTCCGATTGCAAAACGATGACTCTGGTCAAACATTTTCAGATCAATTGCTGGCAATTGGAAACGGAAAGCTCCCAGTAGTGGGAAAGCCAAAAATGTTGTATATTCGCAATTTTTATGTAGTTTGAAACACATATATAAATCTATCTATATTCACAGGTGGGACACAGGGACAAAACTACAATGGCGCGTAACTAATATGGCGCGTAACGACTTACGCGCGCGGGGGGGCTTGGGGGGGCGCGAAGCGCCCCACCAACTAGGTGTTGGGGTGGCGCGAAGCGCCACCTCAACAGCTGGTATATATATATATATATATATATATATATATATATATATATATATATATATATATATATATATATATATATATATATATATATATATATATATATATATATATATATATATATATATATATATATATATATATATAATCTGTCTTGGCTATATAATCTGTCATGGTTTTTTTCTACAATTGGCCATGACTTTGACTTTTCCCACAACTATTCCCTTTTTTTAAATTCAAAAATCATTTATATATATATAAGATTATATATATATATATATATATATATATACATATATATATATATATATATATATATATATATATATATATATATATATATATATATATATATATATATATATATATATATATATATATATATATATATATATATAAAAGGTAAGGTAAATGATACGGCATTAGACTTTACAGTCCCTACCGGCGTTGCTGATTTCCGTTTTTTGGCCCTTCAGCCAAGAAGTGCAATGGGGGGTTGGGGGCCAACCATCCTGTGCTTTCGCACACCATTCTTGTTTACCTTCCCCAGATTTCTCCAGGTACCCATTTAGAGCTGGGTTGACTCTGGCTAAGCTTACAGAGTTACGCCACTGACCCCCGTTCCAAACTGAACAATTGGGTAAACTGGGATTCGAACCTGCGTCCTTTCAGACTTTTATCTACAAATATGTCGGAAAAAAAAGATGCTTCTTTGTATTTGTTCTGACACTTGTCTTATGCTGAAGACATTTTTATTTAAATCTCCAAATCAAGAAAACAAAAATCTGAAATGACACATGAGTTACTGGAACAGAAGTTTGATAGATACTTTCATCTTTCTTACAATTTCATTCGGAGTTTGTTTAGTCACTAAGCGGAACAACGATTCTAAATTTGGGAAGAAGCACGTATTTTCTCCCAAACTTATAAAATCATTGACTACTCTCTACACGTATGATGGAGCAGGAAAAAGATACAAGTAAATGAAGTGTCGGAAAGAACAATACAACTTTACTTGTATATTTTTTATTAGGTGTAGATCATCTTGGCCGTTCGAAATCAAACTTTATAACGTAAATGCTTGTACAAGTGTAACATTATGTGCAAATTCACAGTGTTAACTTGTAACCCACAAACTGATCTGGTTATGATTAAATCTGTTTCATATTTAATAAAACAGTTTCAAGCAGTTGAAACAAATTTGTAATGCTCTTTAAATTTGTCTCTATTTCTTTTTTCACCTTCACCTGATGATGGCCTTTGGAAATGGCAGCTGATAATCAGCTTTTAATGATGTAGATTTACGAAAAATCCAATTCTGATTGTTTCTACTTTTATTCAGACTTTTATCAATATTTGTATCCAAGTATTCTTAAGAGCTCATAGTCAGATTAATTTCTGTTTTCAAGAAGGTGTATTAGTAATAACGTCAGACTATTAATAGAATTCTAGACTTTCAAGTGATTTTCTTCATATAGTCATCAAAATCAGTATGAATTAAGCTATAAATAAGGGAACAGGTTCGATGAAAAAAATATATCAACCATTAGGAGCTACAGTAATCAGATGGTAATCAAGTATTACAGGTATATTCTGTAAGTATATATTAAAAGTATATCTCTGATATCTGGTCAATTGTCTGACTACAGCTTGTAAATAAAGACTCCTTATGGTTCGGCAGTCTTTTTCAAATTGCTCATGTGTCTCATTCATTTTTGGAATGAAAGTAAGGCCACCGTAACTAACCAATGGGATCCCTTTGGCTTGGCTGGAATGTCAAAGTGAACCCGCAGGCCAGTCTTAGTATAGGTGGTGTTAATAATTTACTTAGAGCAAAACAAAAAACTTTTTTCGCCCAGATTTTTTTTTGATTACACCAAATTTCGAAGCGAAATTTGGTCGACATGTGACGTCGAAGTCAGATTTTTTTTTTATTGCACCAAATTTCGAAGCGAAATCACGACGACATGTGACGTCGAAGCGATGTCTGCCGAAAAGACATAAACAGCTGGAGAGTTTTGTTCTGCCAACTTGGCCTATGAATCCTAGATAAGCCAGGCTCTGGGAAGGGCAAAGATTTTTTATTCCAGAGATTTTGTTGAAAGTTATGGTTTTTAGCCTTCATTCAGGCAAATATGAGTTCATCTTTTGAATAAGTAAATTTTAGGATTGAATATTTGGCTAATAGTCACTAAAAAACAATTAACTTTGACCTAGACACAGAATCCTTAGAAAACCTCTTCGCACTGTAAGATTTTGATTTAATTACTAGAATCTTAGATATTATTTTTTGATATAACGCATGAAAAGTCTTCTCTTATGAGTTTTTCCTAACGGCGAACATCTTATAATGATATTCTCTTAGTGTTATAGCTTTCGTTATAGTTTTATTTTTATTCATTTATTATATGCGTTTTTGGTAAAAGATCAATATTTTGATGTGTCTACTTTGGTATTAGCTGGAATTTCTTTCCCTTGGCTGTTAAACCGCATATTAATTTTCATTTATATCTTTTTTTTAGAGAAGAGATTAATATCCCCTGCCTAGATTGAATGTGTGATTGCGTGAGTGCATGCCATTTTAATGTGACTTTCTAGAAAAAAGGAATTTTATATATATGCGACTGCTGTCTTCCTTTGGAAATTATCAGTTTCGTCTGCGTGGAAAAAGAAAAGTCCTTGTTGGTGAGTTTTCCTTAGCCTTCATGAATGGATTAAATAGTTCATGTTTTGTTATGTGAATAAGAATGCTGGGAATGAAATAAGAATATTGAGAGTCCAGGATTTACTAAAGGGTTTTAAAATTAGTACTGAGAAGACAACAAAGTTGCTTAAAATAGGAATGAAAAGGATGGGTTGATATTAAGTAACTATAAAGCTGACCAAGTTGTTAGCTTCCTTTTGTATAATTAGATTTATTTGTAAAGAGGGTAGATGCAGTAAAGGCATAGAACTTAGACAGCGAAAAACTTTGGGTTGCGTTTTAGAACAAATATTAAGATACTAGAAGCCGTGGGAATGATGGTGGTGAAGTATGGGTGTGAGAAGTAGATACTTCGAAAGTTTCGGGAAGATTTGCTAGGGCTGTTCCATCGAAATTGGCTTAAGGACAGTTTAGGCTTTTGTTTGAATGACCATATATCATACAATTAACTGTACGAAATATGCGTTTGATCCTCTTTTTTAAGGCAATCATGAAAGATAAGTGCCTGTAATTCTACGCAAATTAACGGTCCTGTGTCAATTCTAAATTCTTGGTCCACCTGCCTAAGACCGTAGGTATGCGTGCCTTGTTTTCCTCTCATTCCAGGCAATCTAAATGTCAATATTAATTCTTGGTCCACCTTTCTGAGAGTCTAGGCGGACGTGCCTTTCTAAAAGCTAACAAACAAGTATTGCTCCACTAAGAGTCATACTTACTCCCGCCGTTCATCCGTGCCATTTAACCAAACACTTGGAAAACTATAGGCTCTATGACTATCTACCTTAGTTCTTCTGCCCTAGGGATGATGCATGGACGGATGATAGATAGACTTATCTATTAACAAATGAACTGACATCATTTTTATACAATTATAATAAGGGCGTTAATGCCAGATTTAAAAATGGAAATGAAAAAACCTGCTCATAATGTTGATTGTATCGTTGTGTAAAATTAACAAAAAAAAAATCTTGAACAACTACTTTTAACAAGTTGCATAAAATGTTTGACAACTTGATGTTCAATTTTTTTACTTATGAACATCACTCGCTAATTTTTTTCCCAAAATAACTTGTATGGATAGAACATTCACTTTCAAAAGTGAAGATAAAGAATAGAGAGAGAAAAAAAAAAACAGAACTGTTAGATCTATTTAAGCTTTGCAGTAAAGAAAAGTTATTTCATAGTGGACTTCTCGCATTAACTAATGAAACCTCTTCTGTAAAAATCAAATGGTTGAATAAAGATTGAATCACAGATGGTTAATCATTTTCTACTTTCCCTCTTGTTTAATTTATCGTTTAATTTTTCTTCTCGTTTAGTTTCCCTCTTTCTTAATTTTCAATTCCTAGTTGCTTTAAGGTCAACCTCTACCGTTTGGCCACACAGAACTCTACATCAGTTTAAAATTCCTTTCCAGCTAGTGCTCATAAAAATTGTCCTTATACAAAAAATTAAATTAAAAAAAATCCAAGTTTAAATAAAAACTAAAAAGAGGTTTTTGAGAAGCCTTTGCCAAAGATCTGTAATAAGTTTTCCTTTCTTGAATGTGTTTAACAATTAATTTGCTAACAATTTGGATGGCCATAAAGAAAATGTCTTACATTGCTATATAATGTTATTTAAAGTTTGTTTTTGAATATATTGTTTATATATATGATGGCCGTGATTTGGCCATCTCTGTATAATCAATGAGGGAACGAAAGTAGCTTACTATCATGAGGTCAACATTTACATTTAATAAAAATAGTTAAATAAAAAAGATAAATAAATTAGTTCTAGTAACTGGTTAAAAAACACCTAGTATTTTTATTTCAGTTTTCATTAAAAAAAACTATAATTTTCCTGTTTTGGTTAGCTAGATGTGGTGTAGTGTGCTAGATGGTGTTTGTATTTCCAGAACTATATTGTTTGGTTTTTATGTATTTCCTATTCAGAAAAAAAAATCATGAAAATATGGCTTTTTCGAAAAGCATATACTGATAAAGACTTCAGTGTAGTATGATAATTGTTGAGATTTCTTTATCGACAAATGACATGTATTTAAGGAATAACAGGACAAGTATCGTTGTCATATAAATATTTCTTCTTATACATGTATACAGAAAAACAAACTTTTATAACTCTGAGACAGTCTATTTATGAGTTTGGATATTTTAAGAAAGAAGAAGAAAAAATGATATTTGTTAGTATTTTGGAAACCAACATTAAGCCTTGGATAAAGATTCCACAGAAAAAAAATTCTCAAAAGAGAAATTCCTCGCTCTTTTTAAATCATTGTCAAGTGCCATTAATGAATCCAGTATATTATATCGGTTGGACCTAAAGTATTTTAGGAGAATTTTTTTCGTAATACATTGAGACCTTTCGTTTTCATCATCAGGGTATTCTTGAAGTTTAGAATTATCCGCAGATATGATTCATGGGAATAAATAAATCCCTTCGGAGGAAACATGCTTCTCCGTGGACAATTACCTTCACCTTAATGTTTTGTTTTTCAAGGAAAATACAAAAAAGGCATTTATCAGTAAAAGTCGCCAAAACAGGTGTTTTTCAAAGTACACGGGGAGTCAAAAACTCTAAGGGGGAATGCCTTCGATCCGAATTGACGCCATTGTGAGACGAACATCTCAAACAACTGAGTTAATGAGCGGAAACAGAATAGCAAGAGGTACCTCTGATTTATTTCTCGATAATATCTTGGTACCAAGGGTTATTACATGTACCACTAATATAACAAATAAATATTAAATAGTGCTTGTTTCTAAGTTTGTTTATAGTATCTTCTTATTTTAATAGTAATACTACAAGGTACTTTGGTTGACTAATTAGAATTGAGGCCCTCATAGTTCATTTATTTATAGAATGTTCTAATACCAGTGATGCTTTATCATTTCCCCCTGCTAGGTGGAAAAAATGAGATATTTAAATACTCTTAACCACCGTAAGAAGGGAGGAAAGATAAGTTTAACATTTCTTTGATATCAAGGTTGGTTATACCCTCTACGTGAGATGCCTTTAACGGCTTAAAAGTGTTCTAATTTCATAGAGTGAGCCTATGAATAACTCATTTATGCTGTAACTACAATTTAATTTGGGAACTTTCTGATTTCCGTGTCATCATCCAAACGTAAGGCTTCATTGGAGACTCAAATACTGCAAAGTAGTCTAACCACTTCTATGACAAAGAATTTCGCAGCAATGTCTTGTTCGAAAGCATGAAACAATCTTACCACATTGGCACGAGGTTTCGTTTTAGTGATAGTTTAGCAAGGTCGTAACTGAAGGAGCAAATTGAGTGGATAGTCTGGTTCACTGTGTAAAATATTGTTAGTTCGTTGGATTTTTTACGAGAGTATGAAAACTACACATTTTAGAAACTATTGCAGAAGTATTCAGAAGAACAATGTTTCATCTGTAGAGAGTCAAATATGGCAACCATGTTGAATGTTACAAAATATCTGCCATGCAACATATTTTTGCCCGCAACTCAGCTTCTGTATAACCTAAAGTATAGACTTTAGCTGTTTAAATACCTTTAAAAGGGCCATATGATATAATGATGTCAAAATAAGTCAATTAGATTCAAAAACAAACTAAAAATTTGTTTTGTCGATTATTTTAATCAAACATGAATACCCGACTAAACTAATGTCCATTAAGAGCAAATATGATTATTGTGAGAGATATCATCACATTTCCTAACCCTCATAATCAGTATAGTTTGCATGTTTCCTCATCATTTTGAAATCTGTTGTTGCACTGGCAAAGATATGTGCAGGATAAGTTGTTCGTTCTGCAAAAAAAAAAAAATCTGTCGGAAGAAAAGCGTTTTTTACAGTGACAGGTTACCGTTTCAGTGATGGCCTTTTGAAGCCGGAAGAGAATTTGTCATGGTTGATTTCAGCTTGCCATCAGACTCATCTTGCTAGCCACCACGCTTTGCCGATCTCATATTCTAACATTTAACTCGGAATTCATCCTTCTGTAGATTTATTTCACAGGGAATAGCTCCCACACTTGTCAATCTCGCTGCTATTCCAGGGAGCGAGATCACGTCGCTTGAAACCGGGTAGCAGGATGCTTTGTAATCTGTTCTGCTTCGACGGTTTTAGCTTCGCGTCGCTCAGAGAAGACATGCTCTGTCCAAACGCATTTGTGGTATCGAACATCAATTGAATGTACATTTCCTCCTGTTATACTATGTGTTTAGCCTTGTTTTTAGTATGTCATCATTGAATTGGTCAATACTTTCTTTTAGAGATTTTCCAGCGTTGACTGTTCTCACCGGGTAAAGTAGCTCATCACCATCTATCTGACAGAATAAGTAGTGTTGCTTATCTGTGGAATCATATGGGTCCTCATAACAACTACGATGCTAGACTGCCTTGTATATACATAGTCTGCTGGTTGTAAAGCTTTGGATCTGTGTTGTATTTCTTCAAAGTTGCCATCATACGCATTGGCTCTCTCTTTGACTACATCTAGCAAATGCTGTTATGAATCTACCTTGGGATGTTGCACTATGTTGTACTATATTTTAGTAGTTTCTCTTATTGGATATGAGTTTCTAGTCTATTTAGTATTGGGGATACGCTATGGCAAATCAAGCTCTAGTCTTAAAATTAGCCGCTATCTATTTACTGGAAGAATTTTTTAAAATTAAATCTGATTGCCAGTATTCAGGATCCGTTTATCAAAAGTTAATCTTTTAGAATGATCGTGACAAAATATTCCTCGTTTCCATGTGATCACTGGAATCAAGTATATAATGATAGTGTTGATGCTCTTTATACTGAAATTTATTCCACCTGTTCGTGGCAATTGACAAATACTTAAGGTTTTACTTCCTGTAAAACGTTCAATTTTGTGACAAGCCTACAGCCATATCTTGCATTAACAGGATGAAATACTAATTAAGCTGATTAATTTAAATATGTTTATTCACAGAGGCAAAATTATGGTACTTATTCGTTCATTTGGCGGGAATCAGGTGTTTTCACCTTGCTCTGCATCAAGGATCTTCGAGACCTGGTTGAACCATGTAGCGCGGTCTGCTGCTAGCTGCTTTGTAAGTGGGAGCCGTTGGGTTGTCCATCTGTGACCGAACTTTCTGAATCCCCCCCCCCAAATAACTTCAAGATTTAACCAAGATTTCACCTGATTTAACCAAGTTCCATCAGTTTTTTCCGTCACCTCCTTGGTGTCTTTTCCATGAGCTGAGGGGCTCCCCTAGAAGGATTCAGCGAGGCAAGTACTCTGGTGGCCTCCATAAGGCATGGCCCAACAGTTCAGTCGGCGCTCATTGATCGTGATGTCAGCGCATCTCTTGATACCACACATTAGTGGTATATGCACGTTTGATGTACAATCACTCAGGTTTATCCTGAGGATACTACGGAGACAGGCTTGCTCAAACACCTTCAGTGCATTTTCATGTAGCTGCTTCACGAGCCAGGTTTCTCATCCGTAAAAAAGGATTGTTTGGACCACAGCCAGGTAAACTTGAACTTAAGTACGGACTAATTTTACGCCGGCTCCACAATTGTTTTCTGAGGAATAAATGACAATCTGTGCTTTCTACAATCGCTGTTTAATATTTTTAATTGAAAATCTATCAGTACAATGCTGGGAGCCAAGAATGTGCAACTGTCGAATGGGTCGACCTGTAATTTATTTGAAATTACCGAAAGAAGGTCAGTGTGATTTATAGCCATTAATTTTGTCTTCTCTGTAATGATTTTCAAGCCAATGCCATATGCCCATGGCACCGCATAATCGAGCATAGTTAGGGCTTTCTCTGGATCTGAGAGGATTTTGGCATCATCAGTGTAGTCAAGGTCTCCAAGTGGTTGGTACTGTCTAATGTGAATTCTGGACGAGAAGATAGTGCATTCTCAAACACCCAATCAATACAGTAGTTAAAAAGGGTCGGAGACAGGACACAGCCCTGTTTTACTCCAAACTCTACCACAAATTCTTCAGTCTCTTCTCCGTAAACTCCAACTCTGCTCACTGACCTCTCGTAGTATGCTTTAAGCAGTTTGACAAATTTCAGGGGCTTTCCGTCATTTCCTAGAATTTTAAAAGTATTTTCCGCTCTTGTTGGGGCAGCTAGCTCAACATTATGAGATTCTTTTTGAACTACGATCTGAACTTGCTTTTAAAATTAGAAAAATGTCCTATTTTGCATTTTTTTTAAACCCATTTTCAACGTATCTTTCAATCTCGAAAAAATAAACGCAAATTTAAAAAATGTAATTCGGTAGGTGGATATAGATGAATCTCATATCGAATGATAGCAGAATTGTTGTCTTATGTTATAACGTAAAAAATGAAGGACTTTACGGAAATTATGTACCAAAACGTTTATAGGGGATAAGGGTTGGAGTGCCTATGATGTGCCGATCAAACTTTTCAAAAATAGTTATAAAACCCCTTAATTGATTTATGACTGCTAGAAATGGATTAACCCCTAATTCTATGCTTTTTTAATATGTCCTTGGTTCTAGCCCAGTTATATATACTATTTAGTGTTTTGAAAAAAACTGTTTTGTGCCAAATTTTTCTTTTTTTGTGACGTAGCTCCATGATTTGATTAACTGTCTATATGATATTTGCTCTTGTTTGATTGATCGAGCGTTGTTTTGTTTGTTTTGTTTTCTTACTTGTTTCTTACTTTCTTATGTTTGTTTCTTACTTTCAGCAAATTTTTCGGCTGTTGTTTTTTATTGTGAAAAAAGCTTTTTGGAATAAAATCTGTGTTGTTTTGTTTGTTGAAAGTGAGAATGAATAAGACTGTTTATTCCTTACAATGCTTCACCTTTGTTCTGATCCATACCATCATTTGTTTTCATTTCTTGGAATTTTTATCTCTCCCTGTTATCATGTTGAACATTAAGATTGCATTTGACTTTGTGCTTATTTACAATAAATTAAAATTTTCAATAAATCAAATCTGATTTAAATATTCTGTTTTGCTTCGGCTTAATTAATAGGAAATGTCTTTTATGACTTTTCAATAACTTCTTTCTGTTTTATGTTTATGGGGAGATAAACATATCTTCCTATATGATGTTATGATATTATATTCCCCATATGATATTATGGGGAGACGGGGCGGCACTTGTGTTTGAACTCTTGTACAACGCCTTCTTTGTTTTCTTCCATCAGTTTTGCTTCCGAAAGATATTTTCCTTGCCAATTATGCAAAGGTTGGTATTCCAAAACGCTTCTCTGTGAAATTTACTTCTTTTCAGCCTAGTTCAGCCTATAAAAGAGCTGGTCTGTGTTCTTCTCAAACAGTTCGTGGTAACGAACTGTAGTAAGGAGCGACCCGGCTCAATAGTAACCAAAACTCTAAAAAATAGAATTTTGATGTCAATAGTTACATCAAAAGAATCGCATATTAATGCTGATTTTAAATATATTAGTTTCATCAAGGTTAGTCTTACCCGTCAAAAGTTACGAGCCTGAGAAAATTTGCCTCATTTTAGAAAATAGGGGGAAATACCCCCTAAAAGTCATATGATCTTAACGAAAGTCACACCGTCAGATTCAGCATATCAGAGAACCTCATTGTAGAACTTTCAAGCCCCTATCTACCAAAATGTGGAATTTCGTATTTTTTGCCAGAAGACAAATCACGGATGCGTGTTTATTTGTTTTTTTGTTTGTTTTTTCCCCCAGGAGCGGTCGTAGCGACTCAGTGGTCCTAGAATGTCGCGAAAGGGCTCATTCTAACGGAAATTAAAAGTTCTAATGCCCTTTTTAAGTGACCAAAAAATTGGAGGGCACCTAGGCCCCCTCCCACGCTCATTGTTTCCCCAAAGTCACCGGATCAAAATTCTTAGATAGCCATTTTATTCACCATAGTCGAAAAACCTAATAACTATGTCTTTGGGGACGACTTACTCCCCCACAGTCCCCGTGGGAGGGGCTGCAAGTTACAAACTTTGACCTGTGTTTACATATAGTAATGGTTACTGGGAAGTGTACAGACGTTTTCAGGGGGATTTTTTTCGTTTGGGGGAGAGTTGAGGGGGGGTTACGTGGGAGGATCTTTCTATGGAGGAAATTCTCATGGGGGAAGAGACTTTCAATGGAGGGGGTGCAGGATTTTCTAGCATTATTTAAAAAAACAATGAAAAAGTAAATATAAAAAGTTTTTTCTACTGAAAGTGAGGAGCAGCATTAAAACTTAAAACGAATAGAAATTATTACGCATATGAGGGGTTTACCTCCTCGTAATACCTCGCTCTTTACGCTAAAGTATTTCTAGTAATTTCAACTATTTATTCTACGGCCTTTGTGATTCAGGGATCATTCTTAAGGAATTGGGACAAAATTGAAGCTTTAGTGTAAAGAGCGAGGTATCGACGAGGGTGAGCCCCCTCATATACGCAATAAAAACATACGAATATAGAAGTTCGCTACGTAAGTTAATTCGTAAGTTACGTATATTTTTTACTTATGAAAACGTTCGTAAAAAATTAAAAGTTATAGTTGCCTTTTTTAAGTAAAAAAGAATATTGGAGGGCAACTAGGCCTCCTCTCTCGCTCCTTTTTTCTCAAAATCTTTCGATTAAAACTATGAAAAAGTCATTTAGCCCAAAAAAATTAATATGCAAATTTCGTTTTAAGTATTCATGCGCGGAGAGCCAAGATAAAAAAATTCATTAATTCAAAAACGTCCAGAAATTAAACAAAAAAATAATTTTTTTTTAAATCAAACAGTTCGTGGTAACGAACTGTAGTAAGGAGCGACCCGGCTCAATAGTAAACGAAACTCTAAAAAACGGAATTTGGATGCTAAAAGATACATCAAAAGAATAGGATTTTTATGCTGATTTTAAATATATATAAGTTTCATCAAATTTAGTCTTTATCATCAAAAGTTACGAGCCTGAGAAAATTTGCCTTATTTGAAAAATAGGGAGAAACACCCCCTAAAAGTCATAGGATCTTAAAGAAAATCATACCATCGCATTCAGCGTATCAGAGAACCCTCTAGAAAAATTTCAAGGTCGAATCTACAAAAATGTGGAATTTCATATTTTTTGCCAGAATTCTGTGGAATTTCGTATTTTTTGACGAGTGCGCGTGTTTATTTGTTTGTTTGTTTTTGTTTTTTTTTACAGGGGGTCATCGTATCGACCAAGTGGTCCTAGAGTGCTGCAAGAGGGCTCATTCTAACCGAAATGAAAAGTTCTAGTACTCTTTTTAAGTGACCAAAAATTGGAGGGCACCTGGACCCCCTCCCCCGCTAATGTTTTTCCCAAAGTCAACAGATCAAAATTTTGAGATAGCCATTTTGTTCCGCTTAGTCAAAAATCATACTAACTATGTCTTTGGGGATGACTTACTCCCCCAGAGTCCCTGGGGGAGGGGCTGCAAGTTACAAACTTTGACCAATCTTTACATACAGTAATGGTTATTGGGAAGTGTATCGACGTTTTCAGGGGGATTTTTTTGGTTTGGGTGTGAAGTTGATGGGAGGGGGCTATGTGGGAGGATCTTTCCTTGGAGGAATATTTCATTCAATGAAAAGGGCGCAGGATTTCCTAGCATTACTATTAAAAAAACCATGAAAATATAAACATGAAAAAGTTTTTTCAATTGAATATAAGGAGTAGCATTAAAACTTAAAACGAACAGAGATTATTACGCATACGACGGGTTCTAAAAATACTTTAATATACAGGGTGAGGTATTTAGGAGGAGATAAATACTTTGCTCTTTATGCTAAAGTACTTTTAGTAATTTCAACTATTTATTCTACGGCCTTTCTGATTAAGGGGTCATTCTTAAAGAATTGGGACAAAACTTAAGATTTAGTGTGAAGAGCGAGGTATTAACGAGGGGACAAACTCCCTCATATATATAATTAAAAATATAAGAATATAAAAGTTTGTTACGTAAGTTAATTCTTAAGTTACGTATATTTTTTACTAATAAAAACGTTCGATAAAAATTAAAAGTTCTAGTTGCATTTTTAAGTAACCGAAAAATTGGAGGGCAACTAGGCCTCCTTCCCCACCCCTTATTTCTCAAAATCGTCTGATCAAAACTAAGAGAAAGCCATTTAGCCAAAAAAAAAGAATTAATATGCAAATTTCATTTTAATAATTCATGTACGGAGAGCCAAAATCAAACATGCATTAATTCAAAAACGTTCAGAAATTAAATAAAAAAAAACTAGTTTTTTTAACTGAAAGTAAGGAGCGACATTAAAACTTAAAACGATCAGAAATTACTCTGTATATGAAATGGGTTGTCCCCTCCGCAATCCCTCGCTTTCTACGCTAAAGTTTGACTCTTTGCCACAATTCTACTTTTTAAAACAATGAAAAACTTTAGCGTAAAGAGAGAGGGATTGCGGAGGGGACAACCCATTTCATATACGGAGTAATTTCTGTTCGTTTTAAGTTTTAATGTCGCTCCTTACTTTCAGTTAAAAAAAACTAGTTTTTTTTATTTATTTCAAAATGAAAGAAGTTTAACTCTTTCCCTTAACTCTACATTTTAAAACAGTAATAAACTTTAGCGTAAAGAGCGGGACGTTGAGGAGGAAAATGAAATAGAGGAGGAAATAGAAAAAGGAGGAGGAAATAGAAACATTCAGATCGAAATAAAGATTTTTGATTTTATGAATGGCTTAAGAATATTAAGTGGAAACTTTCATGGCATGATGAGGGAGACTTACAACTGTTGAAAAGGCAATATACGCATACTTCCTTATATGAAATTACTCCGCATATGAAAGGGGCTTTTCCTCTTCAACGCCCCGCTCTTTACGCTAAAGGTTTTTACTGTTTTAAGAGGTAGAGTTAAGAGAAAGAGTCAAATTTTAGCGTAAAGAGCGGGGCGTTGAAGAGGAAAAGCCCCCTTCATATACGGAGTAATTTCATATAAGGAAGTTTTCGTATATTGCCTTTTCGTCAGTTGTACATCCCCCTCATCATGCCCTGAAATTTTCCACTTAATATTCTTAAGCCATTCATAAAATTAAATTTTTTTATTTCGATCTGAATGTTTCTATTTCTCATAATATCGGAAAAAAAAAACGTTGTAACCGAGATTACCGAAAAAAATGAATTTAGTTCAAAGAAGATGCCTGCAGTATACTGAGATGCTGCAGTATTGAACTAGCTCTCAAAGGGATTACACCTGTTTGAACCTTTGAATTGTTTGAACTTGATTCCTTAGCCATGAATTAATTCAGTGACTACAGAAATTGTGCAATCTGATACTTGAATTTACCACACAATCAGATTTTTGGCGTTTTGAATTGAGAAAATTAGATACGATAGCCAAGTGTGGTGTGTAGAGAAAATTGGTTATAATTTGCCTGCGCGTTAATTACGCTGTTTAGGGTAGAGAAGGATTAGCAGTTGGGCCGACCTCGCACAGTTTGGACTGATTGTTCACTTGGGTACATTAGTGAGGCTCGGCCCTCACGGAAAGATAAGTTTCTTTCACTTTATAATCTTTCATTTACTAAGCATGAATCCTGCGACTATTAAAATCGGTGATTTATTCTAGCCAAATTTGCGGGCTATCCCCTCTGGCCAATTCGAATCCTAGAGGTAATGACGACGAATACCGGAGACTGCAAATATGCTGTTTTTTGCTCCGGCAAAAAAAGGGGCTGTTCCCTCTTCAACGCCCTGCTCTTTGCGCTAAAGTTTGACTCTTTCTCTCAACTCTAATTTTCAAAACAGTAAAAACTTTAGCGTAAAGAGCAGGGCGTTGAAGAGGGAACAGCCCCTTTCATATATGGGGTAATTTCTCTTCGTTTCAAGTTTTAATGTTGCTCCTCACTTTCAGTTAAAAAAAACTTGTTTTTTTAATTTAATTTTCAGATAAAGGATGAAAGGCTGGCTGAGATTCTTCGACAAAACCTAAGGTCTAGTATGATTTTCGAACTAATATTAAGTAACTGTTTCTATTAAAAGAATAAGGAAATTTTGTTTCAAAAAGTCCAGGATTAACTTTGTTACGTTGCAACATTTGGTACGGTCATTTGTACAGTTAAATGCAGACAATTCTGGTCTTGCGAGCAGTTTCTATTCCTTATGGCAGGTTGTCATGCGTTCATTTGTCATCTGTGAAAGTATATGAGAATGATCCATATTATTTTAGGTTCAGAAAAAAGCAAAACATAATATTTCACTTAAAGACCCCCCCCCCCTTATAAGGTATATGAATCAGATAGGCAGAGAGTATTTAAACAAAAAAGAAAATAATATTATCCGAAATGGATAAATAAAAGCCATTTCTGAGAAAAAACTTCTTTGAAAACTCTTTAGTTATTATAATTCTCCAAGACCAAGGCTGTTAACCTTTAAAATGTGTTGAAATCTCTTGTGATATAAGGGCCACCTAGAACTTCAAACTTCCATAAAAAAGGCCTTGTCTGCATGAATGTGATGATACAAGTCAAATATCATTTTTACTGGAGAAATCATCCCATTAAGTGTCTGCTGCGAACTGTTTATCGTGATACGCATAGGATAGAAGTTAAAAAAAAAAAAAATTATTGACTTTGTTACTTTTGTGCTGAAACATGATTAAAACCACATAGTTACTAGGGTTTAGGAAGGTGTATTTTGACTTTTCATATGGAGCTCGATTAATTCTTTGAAAACTCTTTAGTTATTATAATTCTCCAAGACCAAGGCTGTTAACCTTTAAAATGTGTTGAAATCTCTTGTGATATAAAGGCCACCTAGAACTTCAAACTTCCATAAAAAAACAAGTCAAATATCATTTTTACAGAAGAAATCATCCCATTAAATGTCTGCTGCGAACTGTTTATCGTGATACGCATAGGATAGAAGTTAAAAAAAAAAAATTAGTGACTTTGTTACTTTTGTGCTGAAACATGATTAAAACCACATAGTTACTAGGGTTTAGGAAGGTGTATTTTGACTTTTCATATGGAGCTCGATTAATTCTTTGAAAACTCTTTAGTTATTATAATTCTCCAAGACCAAGGCTGTTAACCTTTAAAATGTGTTGAAATCTCTTGTGATATAAAGGCCACCTAGAACTTCAAACTTCCATAAAAAAACAAGTCAAATATCATTTTTACAGAAGAAATCATCCCATTAAGTGTCTGCTGCGAACTGTTTATCGTGATACGCATAGGATAGAAGTTAAAAAAAAAAAATTAGTGACTTTGTTACTTTTGTGCTGAAACATGATTAAAACCACATAGTTACTAGGGTTTAGGAAGGTGTATTTTGACTTTTCATATGGAGCTCGATTATTTGTTGTTCACTTAAAGCTACATTATGTGTTTCTTGAATTGTCTTTTCTCACTATCTTCACTTTGAAACTCTGATAATCAACCCTACTCATTTTCAAATCAGTTACATCTTTAAAACAAAGAGCGGACGAAATGATCGAAGA
Organism: Artemia franciscana; assembly: GCF_032884065.1. Classification (NCBI taxonomy): domain Eukaryota; kingdom Metazoa; phylum Arthropoda; class Branchiopoda; order Anostraca; family Artemiidae; genus Artemia; species Artemia franciscana. The sequence continues at coordinate 15,330,828 of NC_088880.1, read as the reverse complement.
ATGAGTATTAATGGTTGAAGATACTGCAGTAATCTTCTGAGGTGGGTGGTTCCCGGAGCTTATCATGTTTTCTTATGGCTTTGATTATTAAGAATGTGCACAAATACGTGTATGTGTATAAATACATAGTTTTTGTTAACGGATTTAGTCATATTTGTCCCTAAGAAATTACTAATTGTTCCGCAGGAAATATAATTCTTTTGGTAACTTTTTGAAAAGAAAGAAACGCTTATAATTGCCAAAAATTATAATTTGCGTGCGTTTGTTGGGGTTTTGTTAAAATTCTCTTTTCAATGAACGATTGAAATGTGGTGAATTAAATCTCTCCTATCTCGGATTAAATATTGGCTTCCGGGCTCTTCCCGACCGAATTAAAAGTGCAACTGTGGTGTAGGTACGGTGCAAAAACTACCATTGATGGCTCAGTCGGTAAAGTGGTAAGGGGTATAATTTACCCGTTGTAGCTCAAGATGTGCTGTTTATCCTCTGCGAAAACCGTATGAACGACATTTTTTAGCTAGTAAACTTAATATCTTAAAATCCAAAGTGCACAGGACGAGTTTATAAGCTAGCAAGCCGACTTGTAAAAAGCCGGCTTGTCGGTGAGAAAGTTGGTAGTCGAGTACACACAAAGTTTCCCACTTGCCTCTCAGTTTCCCAGTAGCCAACCGGATGGCGTATGGAAACCGCGTACTACCATCTGCTGTTAGGGTTTATGGTCTTAAATCTATGGTAATATTTTCCTATGCTATTGAAATAGATCTGACTCTAAACCTGATAGGTCAGAAGACCAGTTCCATCAGCCCATTTAATATTTATTTTAAAAAAGGCTGTAAAATAGTCGCCACTATCTTACTGACTCGTATTTTTTTTTGACTGGCTGAAAACATTGGGCGGTATTCTTCCCCTACATGGTGCCCCTGACTGTGTCATAAGCAAAAGGAGTATCGTAAACATTTCCGCGATAAGATTACATGTTGTCGACATAAACCAAATAAAACAAAGGACCTGTTACGGAGCCTTGGCCCACTCCATATTTTAATTAATGCTACGATGAAATAACATCACTTAATACTACCTGTATGGATCATCCATTGAGGCAACTTTCCAACCACTGCAAGGGGACAACGCGAATTTCTAGATACGTAGTAGATTCAGGAAAATCCTGAAATTTACAGTTTCTAATGACTTTCTTATGTCTGTGAAAATTGACTTTGGTAATTTCTGTTATTCAGTGCACTACTTACTTAATCAACCAGATACTACAAAGTATGAGTTGTAAAGTGGTCCTTGCGGAACCCAAATTGAGATTCACTTAATACGCCATTAGTCTTGAAAAGATCATAAAGGCGTTTATTGACGACTTTCTCTAATATCTTAGATAAAAAAAAAGGCAAATTCGATATTTGTCTAAATGTCAATTTTGAAAATAGAGTTTTCAATGTGACTTTTGCAGCCACCCTTATGAAGAGGGATGACTTTCCTGACTTTAAGCTGTTCAAAGAACTTACACTTTTCCAGGAAAGCATCAATTATAATTACCATTCAGGGTAACATGTAAGCTAAGATTGTTATAAGTCTCGAAGAGATAAGCTGAGTTTCATTCCAGTGACTTAACAATTTTACTGATTTCTTCACTGGTAACCATCTCAAAACTCATTGTTAAAGGTTAACGTGTTTCATCATGAATGGTATTATACTCCATTTCCTGATGCTTATCATACAGTTTAGCCTGCTCTTCAGGTCCAATATTAGATAAAAATTCACCGAACTTAATAAAAATATCATACTTATTATCACCGTTGCAACCTCTTAAATTAATATCTTTACTTACCGTATTTTATTTTCTGTCTGTTAAATCGTTTATTGTATTCCTTTTTTGTTTCACTTTGTTTTCACATTCCTCAAATTTGCGATTATAATTTCAGAAGTACATATATTTTTTCATATGGAATGCCCTTCATTATTCATTTCGATAATGCCACTGTTTTGCATCTTTAAAATAATGAAAAAAAAAATTGTTTCCACAGGATTTTTTTTATTATCTTTATAAGCATTTCTCTGTTATTATTTGTATTATTTTTTTTAGCTCAGACTTTCGTAAATCACAAAAATCTTCCCATATTCTCCTCTCTCTTTCTTTTTCTTTCTCTCTCCTTCCTCCTCTGCCTTATTTTGTTTTATTGTTTATTAGTTAGTGTTTAGATAGTGTATGTATCATCTCCCTCCTTTATAACCCATAAAGCATTTGTATTATCAGTACCTTGTATTTTTTTTAGTGTTTTTTGACGAATATCTCTTCTCTTGTCAATCATATGTATTTCCCGTTTGATAACAGCTCATGCTATTTTATCTCCTTAATTTTAAGAACAGAACACTGTTTAAAAGCCAGAAGTCTTTGCAAAATTGTTTTGTGTGACTCTTAACCTGTTTTTAAAATTGACATCATTTTTTGTTTTTTTCCGAATAATGCTATGGTTTTATCGTGGAAGCTGACCTGGCTTGCTTAGCTACAAGTAGGCCTTGAAATTAGTTATAGTGTTGTTTAACCGAATCTAATTCTTTAAGATAATTAACTACATTGTGTTTCCTTGGCTGGTAGCTGTTTTAGTTGTTCTTAACTTTTAACATTGACGTTCAGGTGTACAAAGTTACATTTTATCATTGAAACGTGCTTAATTTTATGAAAATAAAAAATATATACATTTTCAGTTGTTTTCTCCCTTGCATACTTTATAATGTGGAAAACGAAACAATTAGGAGTAAAGAACTAACAGTTATGCTTTCGTCAAAAGATCCAACTGTACGGTGGAGGGAAATTTTAGGGACTCCTAATTCTTTTCATACGGACATCTACTACTTCTACTACTACTAATAACTCACTGCAGAACCTAGCCGCCTGAGGCCAACACAGCTACGCACGCTCCTTCTCCAACCTAATTTCGGTTGGAGATGTTCGGACACGGATATTTAGCAGAAAAGGATCTCAACCAACCTTGTTCGACAATTGTCACGGTTCTTAACCATTTGGAACTATATGGTGGAGGGCGAACAGATTTACTAATTTAAATCTAGCTTGCTGAGAAGCGAGAGTGTCACCGTTCTGCATCTCGGATATTCGTACCCGATTCAACCTATCTAGGAGGAGGGGCTGCTTAAATACCTTTCATCAGTGCATTTACTAGAAAAGATTGTAAAATCAGTAGTTTTGTAGAAAGGGTTGTAATAAAAATTAGTATGTGTTTGGGGGTGGGGGTGAGCTAATATCTTAGTTGTGAATTTGGGAAATCAGGTCGCGATCCGAATTATTTTGGGAAGGGAGAGGTGCTCCAAAATTTTTGCCATGAGAACAGTAACCAAAGATATTTTTCGGGTCTCAATCAAATTTAGTCAGAAGCAATATTAGATGGAATATTTCTAGTCTTCTAAAGTCAAAGACTAATTCAACTACAATCGAACTTCTGAGAAGGAAGGGCTCTATTAATTTGTTTTCGTCGTGACATCTTTTAGAAGGGAATTTTGGACTTCAAACAAATTCAGTGAGGAGCAAAAGATTGTGTCATAACTCATGATTGTGCCGTTTCAGATTCTAAGAATTGATTTAACATCCTAAGAGATTGTTGGGGGATGTGGGGTTAAATCTTTCCTTGCACCATCTACCAAAAGATGATATTGGATCCCAACCAAATTTGGTGGGAAGTAATAGATTGCATTCTTTTCTTCCTTTTATTATCTTTTATTTGTCTAGACGCAAACCGACCTTTGCAAAGGGGAAGGGATCCTTAAATTCTTGTTATGGCATCACTTGCCGCAATAGTTTTTTTTTATATTTTCATTCAAATTGGGGGGGGGGGGGAATTAAGAGCAGGCTGATTGAATTTCTGTAGTCATTTGGGGGTCTGTTACTTATTTGACATTTTTGTATGGTGGAAGTCTTTTTATTTTTATTATCGTGATCTCTACCGGAACAATTCGCCTGATACAACTAAACCCGAAAAGAATTAAGAACTTCTGTTTTAATTACGTTTTTTCATGGCCCAGGGTCTATGCCAAATCTGTGTACAATAAGAAAGGAGGGATATTATTGTTTTAGGTATGTCTAAAAAAAAATTGGGGAAGTGAAAGTTGATTTTCATAATGTGGCTTTTTGGGTCCAAATACGATCAAGCATCTTTAGGTGGAGGGAGTATCTAAACTCTTGCAAGTCAGAATGTCCTCCAGAAGAGGGGCTCATTTTCTACCTAACTTGATAAGAGTTGTTTTTTGGGTCTGACAAATATGAAATTTCTAAGGGGAGGGACATGGATACATAATATTTTAGTTATTAGGGTATCTACCAAAAAGGACAGTTGGACCTATATTGTAAAATATATTCAGAAGTAATCGTTAATATCCCATATACGCATTTTGAGGGTCCAGGATTGATTGACCTCTTTAGGGAAGGAGGAAGGAGTGCCTTTACATACTTGTCGCAAGCAAATTTTCTAGAACGCAAAATAGGACCCCGACCAAACATGCTAGAAACAAGAGCTTTGCTTAAAATTTTGTCTTTTTGTGGTATTCGCATAGTTTAACCTCTGTGAACAGCTGATAGAATACATTCAGCAAAACCCGGTCAATGGCTTTGTTTGCATTTAATTGGAGCACTGTGCGAATGGGCTTCATTCTTTTAATCTTTGTCCATGAGAAGGGTAATCCAGGTTTTGGGTATTTGTATTTATATTTGTAATCTAAAGTGAAGATTTAAGTAAGAATTAAAAGGCCCTTTTCTTTGATTTCATTAACGCAAAAGAAGATACAAAAGATGGCCCATAAATATGTCACTAGTAGTCACTTAACTTTAAGCCTCCGAGATGAGGGATTAATTCAAATCCTATTCAAGAGGGGGGAAAATATGCCCCTAGAAAAAAGAGTACATTAAAGTATCGTCAACAGAGGGAAATGGCAATTAGCTTAAGCAACTCACTTGGAAAATTGTTAGAGACCTTCTGAGATAGAAGACTTGATATATGGTTTGGAACAGTAAGGAATAATGGAAAAAACTGGCTAATTTAACTGTAAGCTCTTTAATGAAATTGTGAGATGGAACTGGAACATGAAACATCACTTTGAGAAACGATTAATCTCTTAACCGTTCTTATTACTGTCCCCAATAGTCAGATAAGGATCCAAAACAGAATTAAAATAAGATGCGATGTTTGTTATAGTCAAAAAATATTCTAATAGCTTACTTTTGTGGTGATGAAGGTTTGGATTTTTTCCCCCAATGCTTCAAGACTGAATTTTCTGTGACAAGAGCTTTGTGGTAAAAAGTCAAATTTGTTTGTTGTAATGCCGAGCATCGAAGGTTTTTTTTTTTCGCTTTCGTTTTGACAATCAAAAGTATTAGTTCAAATATTTGAAAGATAGTTGGTAAATAAAAGGCTTTCGATTCACAAATGGTTCTATCTGTTTCCACTCTTTAACACTTTCAGTAAAGTGCTAATCTAAATTTATTGTAAATAGCTGTGATTGAGGGTGACATTATGTTTGTGAAAGGTTTTAATATCACATTTTACTTTCAGTTGACAACCCTTATTTTTCAAATTTAACTCTGATATAGTCTGAACGATCTGATATAATAGAGAATGCAATTTCACTCATATAGCATTTAATAGCCAAGACGGAGGAAATATTTTATGGGTGTTTTGTTTTATATCCGCCTAGATTGGAGGTTAAAAGTTTGGACTAGAACTAATTTACATAGTGTGCGGTATATTATGTTTGCACATCACTTCGGTGGCAGTTATTGTCGAGTTTGAAAATTATTTGATAAAGTAATAAAAAAAATCAACATCCCAATAGCTTACTACTTAGTGTAACTGTTTATCTTTTGATCTTGATGTCAGTTCAAAACACTTGATAATATGGAAATAGCCGTGACTTCAACTCAACCCTTAAGTGTGATGGCCATAAGAGTCAGTGGTGTTTTCATTCTTTTTTTGGGGGGGGGAGGGAATGATGATTTTTTCTAACTTGCTTACCAACTGAGGTTGATGTAACTGCAGTAAAATCACAGAAAAGTGGTAAAACATGGCATGACAGTTTAACTATTTAATTACCTATAATTACCTTAAATTACAGCTAGGAGCAATCTAAAGATGCCTCCTTGTAGGTCTCCAGAATGATAACTTGGATTGTATAAAAAGCTTTTTAGTGACCAGGTGCTGTTGCATTATTAGTAGCATCCCAATAGCTTACTACTTAGTTTAGCTGTTTGTCTTTTGATCTTGGTATCAGTTCAAAACACTCGACAATATGTAATTGACTTTGAGTTCACCTCAACCCTTAAATGTGATGGCCATAAGGGTCAGCGACGTTTCATTCTTTTTTTGTTTGGGGGGGGGGTATCTGCTTATTTATGATTTTTTGTGACTTTATTACCAACTGAGGTTGATATAACTGCAGTAAAATCACAGAAAAGTGGTAAAACATGGCATGACAGTCTAACTATTTAATTACCTAAAATTACCTTAAATTACAGCTAAGAGCAATCTTAAAGATTTCTCCTTGTAGAGCTCCAGAATGATGACTTGGATTGTATACAAAGTTTTTTAGTGACCAGGTGCTGTTGCATTATCAGTAGCATCCCAATAGCTTACTACTTAGTTTAGCTGTTTGTCTTTTGATCTTGGTATCAGTTCAAAACACTCGACAATATGTAATTGACTGTGAGTTCACCTCAACCCTTAAATGTGATGGCCATAAGGGTCAGCGACGTTTCATTCTTTTTTTGTTTGGGGGGGGGGGGTATCTGCTTATTTATGATTTTTTGTGACTTTATTATCAACTGAGGTTGATATAACTGCAGTAAAATCACAGAAAAGTGGTAAAACATGGCATGACAGTCTAACTATTTAATTACCTAAAATTACCTTAAATTACAGCTAAGAGCAATCTTAAAGATTTCTCCTTGTAGAGCTCCAGAATGATGACTTGGATTGTATACAAAGTTTTTTAGTGACCAGGTGCTGTTGCTTTATCAGTAGCATCCCAATTGAGTTTACACTCTCTGGAGGACTATTGAACGTCCAGTTTTCGTTTGCAAACATCAATGGATTCATCAGTAACTGTTAGATAGTTTGTTTCAAGATTTGACAATTCGTAATGAAAAGAATTGAGTGCGGACTCTAGATGCTGTAGACTGCTTGACAAGTTTCAGGAGATGACCTCTAGTTCTTGAGTTGGCACCGTGAGTAGGTAATAATACTGCGAGAGTATTAGCCCTCAATAACTTGTAGGCTAAAATGGCATCTGCTCTATTTCTCTTAGCTTTGATAGTCTTACAGGGCAGGAAAGCTCCCGCATGCCAGCTATCACTTTGGTGGCACGTCTCTGCACATCTTCAATAACTTTTATGTCTGTTTTGAAATATTGGAAGGCAAGAGACATTTCAACTTCAAGTTTAAGACGCACAAGTCCCCTATATAGGAGACTGATAACTTTAGGTGAAAAAGTGGAAAGGGTACCCTTAATCAGTCCCATAGTTGAATTAGCCCCAGTAGCAGACCTCTTAGCATGAGTGCTGAATTTTAGTTCATTGTCAATAGTGACACCAAGATCCTCCTCATTATTTAAAGAGGAGAGTGGGTGGCCTGAGAATAAATAAGAGCGAAAAGGATTCAGTTTGCCAAAGTGAATGACATGGCACTTGGCAACATTCAATTCAAGAAGCCAAACCTCATTCCATTGACCCAGCAGTTAGAGATTATTTTGTAGAAGAGGCTGGTCCAAGAAGCTTCAGGTCGTTTGCATAAAGAGTTGATTTACTGCTGATAATGGAAAGAGCCTCATTGATGAAGATATTAAATAGTGTGGGACTCAAAATACTTCTCTTTGGAGCTCCCACTCAAAACATGCGCAGGAAGAAAGACTACGATTATCGAGTCATCAAATAACTGAAAACATTGAGATCGCAAATGAAGAAAATCAAGGATCCAGAGCAGAGATTTCTCTTCAAGCTTGACTGCACGTAATTGAATTTTAAGTCGCTAGTAACAAACTTTTTCAAAAGCTTTAGGAAAGTCAAGCAGAATCATGTCAGCAGGAACCCCATATCAAGCAACTTGGTGATGTGATCATAAAATTCATAGAGATTGGTGTCAACAGATCTTCCTGAACGAAAGTCATGTTGTGAACTATGTACAACATTAGTTGTTTCAAGGTGTTTAACAGCTGTAGAATTGATTATCCATTCAAGAACCTTAACAACCGCTGACGTCATGCTAATGGGTGGATAATGTTCACGACATTCACGATAATGTTCACGACATTCATGTAGGATACGTGGGTGAATGCCGTCTGGACCAGCAGATTTATTCAGTATGAGGGATGTAAATTCCTTTAGAACCAATGTATAAGTAATCAGAAATGGTTCCATCGTATGTGATACATCGTATAAAGGAGGTATAGGATAAATAGTACTGGAATTGGAGGAAAAAATAGATGAAAAATTTTGGTTGAAAATTTCAAATTTCAGCTCGGGATCAGCAACTGATTGACTATTGTGCAGGATATCTGGGACTGTGCGTCTGCTGCTACATTTTTGAGTGGCATAAGCCCAGAAAGATTTAGGGTTATTCTTAACATCTCCAGCCTCAAACTTTCTCTTCAACTCCTTTATTTGGTTGTTTGTCTGATTACAAAATATTTAAAGACTTAATAGTCTTCTCTGGTCTTGTTTTTTCTATTGCAATTTCATACTCAGTGTTTTCCGTTGATTAGCTTACTTATTTTGGTGAATAGAAAAGGTAAACTTTTTGTCTGTTTTGCCTGAAAAATTCTGGTGCAAATAATTTTTTTTAACTTTTATTTCCGTAAATATTTCTAAATTTGTACCTGGCTGCTCAAAATTGCTTTTTAAGTGCTCTCCTAACTACTTTTAGAAAAGCATCAGTAAAATCTGCTTCACGGCCCATGGAGCCTTTGTGGAATCTCTGATTGTGTGTGTTATTCAGTTGTTTTTTTCTTGTGTTGAAAATAGATATATCTATATATCAAAAGAAAAAAAAATCTTTTTATGAACAGCAGGTTTGAAGTGGCAGCACTCCCTCCTGGAAGACCTTTAACATACAATAAGGTTTACTTGGTTTAAGTTGCTTGTTTTCGTTTTTCTTCTTTTTTTGTTTTTTTTTCTCCTCACTTTCTTTTGAAAATTTTTTAATTTTCTTTTATAAACTAACTCACCAGAACAGTTCTGTATAGAAAATAAGATATAGCGGATAATATAGATAAAATGAAAACATGTTTATGAATTTTCAGAAACGAACTCGCATTATCACTCAAGAGCATTCGCTATTCCTCGTAGCTGAATACTAAATGTTTCCGTAAGGAGAAAATCATAAAGTAGCTCGTTAGATTTTCCCAAATTTATTCCTAAAGATAGGGGAATGATAAAAACATAAATAATATTAGATTTTGGATTTACTTCTTTTGGAAGTTGAAGATCTGGAAAGAGACGCTTACAGTATTCAAGTCGAAATATTGTTGATTGAAAGATTCTAGTTCGACAATAAAAACCAATTGTGTCAATTTAAGTCTCATCTCAGAAATGTAATACCAGGGAATAATATCTGAAAAGTTTTCCAAAGCGGAATAGAAAGTATTCCTCTGGTTTCTTTAATACTTAATTTAACTATAATTGATAAACTAATCGGAATTGTAGCACTTGGATTTTTATTGAAACTTCACTTCGACTAGCATTAAAAAGATTATTTGAACTAAGATACATCTAAAGTTAGAACACTTACTGTTTGTTGAACTAGAAATAGGTAGTTCAAACAAAAACAGGACCAAAAAAGCATTACTGGTCCAATTATGGTATAGGTATTTGATATTGAAACTAATTCTAAAGAATTTGGTTAAAGACCTCTTCAGTTTTACGTCTATCAAAACCTCTTTTGTTCTATCCCTGGATTTTGTCATACTTATATATCAAGAGACAAGCGGCCAAGCCTGTGGAACTCAAGGTATACAAAAAAGAAATGACACATACTCTTTTATGAGGATCGGAGGAAACCATTTTGATCACCCCTAATACAAATTCAGAGTCTTCTTGCCCTCTCCAACAATACTATCCTTGGATATTTCAGCTCGATCCCCCAGTCATGAAACAAAACAGGGTAGAATTGCCTACATCATAACTTCGAAAATATTCAATTACGGAGAGAAAAGATCCCCTAACCCCTTTATTCAAGTTTTTATTCATATTGATGTTTTGATATCTAATATTGATTGTCACTCCACAAGTGCAAGATTATACTCAGAAAAGAATTTATTTCCCTATTTTACTTTTTTACAGACGGGAAAAACACAACACGGAAGTTGAACCCGCAACCGCAATAAAGGAAGTCAGACACTCTTCCTACTGGGCTAACCATGTTCGTTAGTTGGTTTTGCACCCTTGGTACGTTTTGTTTGCATAGATAAAAAGAATTCCTAGAAACCGGATTTTCTCTAAAGTTGAAGACGCTTGCCAGCCATCAAACGGTTCGTGATAGCGAACTGTAAGAAAGGAGTGACTCGGGTCAATAGTAACCGAAACCCTAAAGAAAAAGTTTTGGTAACAATAACTACATAGAAAAATCTGATTTTTGTGCTGATTTCGGGTGTATAAAATTCGTTACGTTTAATGCTATCCATCCAAAGCTATGAGCCTGAGAAAATTTGCCTGATTTTTGAAAAAGGGGTGAAATACCCCTTAAAAGCCAAGTGGCGTTAATAAAAATGATAGGGTTAAATTTTAGCACATTAAAAACCATAGTGTAATCGTTTCAAGCTTCTATTTACAAAAATATCCGATTTTTCATTTTTTTTCTTTTCCAGAAGAAAGATCGCGAATGGGTGTCTCGTTGTTTTGTTATCTGTTAGTGGTTTTTTTTTTTTTTTATATCCAGGGGTGATCTCGAAACAATCGGGATAAGGCTCACTCTATCGAAAATTTAAAATTTTGGTATCCTTTTTAAGTGACCAAAAGACTGGCACGGGAAAAGATAAATTTTTGTCCTTTCGTGGCGCCAAACTACAGTTTTCCCCAAAGAGGACCAAGTCGCTATCGAATAAAAATTTTAAGACTATTAACCCATTTAAAAATACCAAAAAACTGTATATTGAGCTTTTCAGATGCGGAGGAAGTAATGTCGCATGATGGCGCATTCGTTCATGAAAATTTTCGTAGTCCATATAAAGTAAATCGTTAATATGGACATTTTCTTAATGGTTGATTTAATTAAGTTGGCTCACTAGATTTTTCATGAAATTAGGGGGAGAAGTTGGTCTTTCATCATCCTCTATTTAGACTAAGCCTGAATAAGAGGGCTGCAGGGTAATGCCTCTCTTTTATTGCAGAAAAATGTTTCTTGCATCATTTTAAACCTCTATTTAAGTGAACTGATTTGCTTCATATTTCATAAAATTATACACTGGTTTTTACTACTAACAACTCACTGCAACACTAATCTAGCTGATGTAATCGCTGCTACGCCAGCTTTTCCTCCATCCCAGTCTATTTTAAAGCCTCCCTCTGTACGCCCTCCCAAAAAGTTAACCAATCTTAAGGTGACTTACTTATTGTTTGGCCAAAGATGGTCGGCCAAAAAGGACAACCTTTGGCAATATTAAATATAAAAAAAAAAGTTTTTTAACTGAAAGTAAGGAGCGACATTAAAACTTAAAACGAACAGAAATTACTTCGTATATGAAAAGGGCTGCCTCCTCATCAACGCCCCGCTCTTAACGCTAAAGTTTGACTCTTTCTCTCTTCTTTTTAAAACGGTAAAAAACTTTAGCGTAAAGAGCGGGGCGTTGATGAGGAAGCAGCCCCTTTCATATACGAAATAATTTCTGTTCGTTTTAAGTTTTAATGTCGCTCCTTACTTTCAGTTAAAAAACTTGTTTTTTTTTTAAATTTAATTTCTTACCGTTTTTGAATCAATGCATGTTTTGATTTTGGCTCTCCCCAGAGGAATAATTAAAACGAAATTTGCATATTCATTTTTTTCCTAAATGGCTTTCTCATAATTTTTATCGAATGATTTTGAGAAAAAAGAGTGGGGGAGGAAGCCCCCGCTTCCTCTGATTTGTCGGTTAATTAACAAGGCAGCTAGAGCTTTTAATTTTTTATGAATCTTTTTATTAGTAAATGATATTACGTAACTTATAAATTAACTTACGTAAAGAACTTTTGTATTCTCATGTTTTTATTACGTATATAAGGGGGTTCGTCCCCTCGTCAATACCTTGCTTTTTACACTAAAGCTTAAATTTTGTCACAATTCATTAAGAATGACCCTGAATCACAAAAGCCGTAGAATAAATACTTGAAATCACAAAAAATACTTTAGCGTAAAGAGCGAGGTATTAGGAGGAGGTGAGCCTCTCATATGGGTAATAATTTCTGTTCGTTTTAAGTTTTAATGCTGCTCCTTACTTCCAGCTGAAAAAAAACTTTTTCAAATTTATTTTTTCATTGTTTTTTTTTTTAAATAATGCTTGTAAATCCTGCGCTCCCTTCATGGAAATTTTCTTCCCCCATGACAAATTCCTCTATGGAAAGTTCCCCCAGCATACCCCCCTCTTCTCAAACCCTCCTCCCAACCAAAAAATCCTAATGAAAACGCCTGTACGCTTCCCAGTAACCATTACTATATGTAAGCACTGGTCAAAGTTTGTAACATGTAGCCCCTCCCACGGGGAATGTGGAGGAGTAAGTCATCCCCAAAGACATAGTTATATGGTTTTTCGACTACGCTGAATAAAATGGATATCTCAGAATTTGGATCTGGTGACTTTTGAAAAATAATTAGCGTGGGAGGGGGCCTAGGTGCCCTCCATTGTTTTGGTTCCTTAAAAAGGGCACTAAAAATTTTCATTTCCGTTAGAATGAGACCTTTCGCAACATTCTAGGACAACTGGGTCGATACAATCACCCCTGGAAAAAAAAACAACAAATAAACACGCATCTGTGATCTGCCTTCTGGTAAAAAATACAAAATTCCACATTTTTGTAGAAAGGAGCTTGAAAATTCTACAGTAGGGTTTTCTGATACGCTGAATCTGATGGTGTGATTTTCGTTAAGATTCTATGACTTTTAGGGGATGTTTTCCCCTATTTTCTAAAATAACGTAAATTCTCTCAGGCTCGTCACTTTTGATGGGTAAGACTAAACTTGATGAAACTTTAACATTTAAAATCAGCATCCAAATGCAATTCTTTTGATGTAGCTATTGGTATCAAAATTCCATTTTTTATAGTTCTGGTTACTATATAGCCGGGTCGCTCCTTACTACAGTTCGTTACCACGAAATGTTTGATATCATCCTTCATTTGGAGAATATGCCATAGTCATCTCATCCATTATGTCATTATAGACCTAGAAAGCGGGATAGAACCACATTTTTCGTGCGACTTACTGTTTGAAATACAGTCAGTCAAACGGCTACCGAAAACAATTCGTAGACAATTCTACTGAAAAACATCTAATAAATTGTCCACCGTCTTTTGAGCCAATTGTCCAACGTCCAAATTGTCCAACGTCCACGTCTCAGAACTATACTTCACTGCTGTCATCACTGCAGCTTTCAAGATTTTAATATTGGTTCCAGATTTATCTTCCTGTTGTTCCAAACTTTTTTCAACTGTGAAAAAAAACATCCTGGGCCTTGGCCTATCTACTTTAAACAATTTCATTGTACCCATATCTTTGCTATACCTATGAAAGTGAAGCTATTCACTTGATTGATCTTCTTGGTTTTCCAATGTCACTTCTTTGGCTTCACTTATTCCAAGCTTAAGCGACTTAGTCTTCTTAACCTAAAGTTTCAAGCCTATCTCTGCACCCTGAGCTTTCAAAACATCCAAAAACTCATTCATTGTGATATCATTTTAATTTAGGATGCTCTAATCATCCGCATAACCTAAGTCTAGGACATATGTACATTGCCGCTTGATTCCATAATCTGCTATAACCTTTGCCGTGTTACTTAGGACAAAGTCCATCAAAGCAGATCATACAAATGGGGATAGAAATTAACCCTGATTAACTCCTGATTCAACTCGAAACCAGCTACAAACCTCATTTCTTACCTTAATTAAATAAAAAAACAAGTTTTTTTCAACTGAAAGTAAGGAGCGACATTAAAATTTAAAACGAACAGAAATTACTTCGTATATGAAAGGGGCTGATTCCTAATCAACGCCCCGCTCTTTACGCTAAAGTTTGACTCTTTCTCTCAACTCTTCTTTTTAAAATAGTAAAAAACTTTAGCGTAAAGAGCTGGGCATTGATTAGGAAGCAGCCCCTTTCAAATACGAAGTAATTTCTGTTCGTTTTAAGTTTTGATGTTTTAATTTTAATTCGTTTTAAGTTTAATTAAGTTTTAATTCGTTTTAATTTTCGTTGTCCCCCCTATTTTCTAAAATAACTCAAATTTTCTCAGGCTCGTAACTTTTGATGGGTATAATTAAACTTGATTAAACTTATATATTTAAAATCAGCATTAAAATGCAATTCTTTTGATGTAGCTATTGGTATCAAATTCCACTTTTTAGAGTTTTGGTTACTATTGAGCCGGGTCGCTTCTTACTGCAGTTGGTGACCACGAACTGTTTGATAACCGTAGCGGTGTTACTCTCGTACAGAACACTTATTCCTTTAATGTTTTTATTTGGTATTCCGTGCAAGGATAGGATCTTTGCTGAAGATCTTCTATTGGCTGAATCAAACATTTGCTACTAATCTATAAAGCTAACTACTAAAAAAGTATGATGTCTCAGGCACTTCCCAGTTGTTAATTTAAGAGTGGAAAATTTGTAGATGCATGCTCTCCCCATCCTAGAACCACACTGCTTTTCTTTTCAAACTTTATACTAAGTATCTCCAAGTCTAGAAATATCATCATAAGGTAATTTGCTTCCTACAAAAACCAAGCTAATATCGCTATAATTACACAACCCACTCATATAACCTTTCTTATAGAGAGTTTATATTTAAGTTATCCTGGAATCCCGAGGCGCTACCTCTTTTTCTTTCATCATATTCACTTCTATCAACATTTTATAATTTTTCCTCAGAAGATAATGTTATCTGCCAATGCCTTTTTATTCTGCTTTTGATTCAACTGTCTATTATTACATTCTTTTTACATAGTTTGCAGTTTTAGCTCATAGACAAGTTTTGGCAGTTTGCACTAATGTCATCATGACATTAGTGCAAAAGCTGGCCTTTATTTTTCTCTTTGCTTTCATTTGAATTCTAATACCAGAAAGATGACGATTGGATCTATCAACAGGTAACTTGTTGCCAGAACCATTAGCAAGAAGGTGAACCTCATCATCTACTATTATACTTGGGGTTACATTATCTTTGAGCACTTAGTTCTTTGGAAATGCTACTCTTGCATATTTAACATCATAAAAGTTAAAATTTTTTGGGTAGTCCAAACAAATCTAATCACCCACCGTCTTAACAACTCACGTATACATTTCCAATAGTTTTATCAATAGTACTTGTTTGATAGTTCAAATATTTGCATTTGTCATCATTCAACGCAACGATAATTTTATCTTTTGCACATACTTTCTTCGAATATATCATCTTCACTTTTCTTAAATATAATTCCATTCCATATTGTTTATCATTCCAATGGACGAAAAAGCTGATTAAAAAATATAATTAATTATGTAATGTCGATGACCATCCATAAAGTACCACAGAGGAATCTGCATAAAAAAAGGGTCAAAAACCATGTTCACTAGTCCTAAGTACTAAGTCCAAAAAGTCAGAAAAAGGTATGACTTAGAATTCTAAGCTATA
This sequence comes from Artemia franciscana, assembly GCF_032884065.1. Taxonomy (NCBI): domain Eukaryota; kingdom Metazoa; phylum Arthropoda; class Branchiopoda; order Anostraca; family Artemiidae; genus Artemia; species Artemia franciscana. The sequence goes on along the minus strand of NC_088880.1, from coordinate 15,314,977 downwards.
GAATTAAATCATCAAAACACGTATTTCAACTTTCTTTTTTTAAATCTAACTCAGACAGGTATTTGAAAATGAGATGCCAGCTAGATTATGCTAATGAATTATCTCTTGTAGTATGGTTCTGTAAGTAAATCAATGACCCAATTATAGGTAATCTTTAAAGCCCAAATAAGGGTGTAAGTTCAGGAGGTATTGTAGCAACACTACTGACTAAAAAGTTTTTAATCTTCTCTATCACAAGTATTTAACTTGTCTAAGGTTTGAACCTAAGTTGCCGTGAGCAAGCAAATTGTCAATAAATGTTTCAAGTGAAGGTATGACCAATTAATTCATCCCTTATAATATCCCTCAACTCCTCATCACATATCACCGAACCTGACACCCTTTCTTATGAAGAACATTAAAAAAAGTAGTGAAAACCACCTTTCGACATAAATAAAAAAAAATAGCTTTTATTTCACTATTTTCTAATCTTTTCTTTTCGTTGAACATCGCTATCTTTGCTTTCAAAAAATTAAAGCGTCATAATTTTCTTTGTTTAAAAGAAGAGTAATAAAGCCCCCGTCGCTGTTTTGTCTAGCTTCTTCTTTTTTTACGATCATAGTTCCTATGTCATAGCTCCCTAGCTGTCCCTTCAAATATTTCTTTTCTAACTCATTTTCCTAACTGGGTGCGCTGCGGGATACCACCTATATTGACTCAGCTTTCGTTAGTACTTTCCTTTTGAAAAGCAGTGGTTCCTTTGACTCACATCAGTGAACGTGGAGACGATCAAGGGATATTGTCTTTGGGTTTTCTAAGTCTGCCTTAGTCGTTCTCATCTTCTACTTATAACCTGAAAGGTATGCGCAAAGATCATAAATATATATGGAGGTTAAGTTTATCACGTTGACTAATTTCACCTGAAGTAGTAATGCTTTTATTTTTGTCTTATAGAAAAGGATCTCCAAACTTTAATTAAGATTTTCTCCAAGGGAATCATGATGGGTGATGGTGATGAAAACCCAAATTCCTGACACATCTTTTCTAATATCTATACAGATATATTTATCATCATATATTAAGTATATATTAATTATATATTAAAATGAGAGACACTTTTTTGAAATTTAATAATCAAATGAGGGGATTTGGATAGGTTATTAATTTTTTCCTTTAGGTTTCCCAGGGGGAGAAATTTTTAGACGAATTTTTGGTGGGGGAATGACCGAGAAGTCCAGTTTCCAGGAAATCAATTTTTAGTTATGTCAAAAAGGTGATTCTATCTTTCGCTCACTTGCGATCTTGCGATCCATAGGGCTCACTTTTATTTTGCTTTTTTAGGAGGCGGGCAGCAGTGACTATTATTTAGCCCCACGCTTCTTCATGGTTTTAGTTTTTGTTATTTTTTATTTTGTTTTAATTTTTTTGATGGTTGTTCATTGATCCTTTATGAATCCGATTAAAATCTCTTGACACCAGGAGTATCCTAAAGTGAGGTTTGACGTTTTGTGTTTCCACAACTTAAACATATATATATATTTTAACAGATAGATCATTTAGTCAGTTGACTGGAACAAGTTTCTATTTCCATTAGTTTATTTTCTTGTATTCATCCAAAAGACCCTATCTTGTTCTAAAATACACTTACGGCGTATATGGGATCCCTCATTCCCCAACGGTAGTTTGCACCTTTCCCTATAATTGTGATTAATAAAAACATATAGAATAATTTATAAGTCTGTATGAAAAGCAGAGGTTCTAGTTATATATGCCTTTCGCTTTGTTTTCTCTAGATTAAAGATTGTTTCGACAATTGAGCTGTTAATCAATAAAATGCAAGTTCTGTCAGATGTGTCTATCAATGTATCTTCAACATATTTTTATGTTTCTATGTGCCTTCCCAGGCTCTCAATGAGCTCCCACTTCACAACTCCCTGTTCTAGAAGGGTCATTGAGCATGTTGATTACAATCAGACTAATTTTGCCATATTCAACTCCGAAACTAAAACCCTTCTATGTACGCATTTTATAAATGACGTTTAATTTCGATCTAAGTTGGTATTCTTTTGTCTTGAAGCCCCTTACAAATATGAGGCTAAATTTTATTATGAGTATCGTAAAGGGAAATATAGCTATCAGCCCGCTCGAGTCTCAAATTAAGGTTTTTTTTAGCCTTTTGGTTGGAATGATCTAAAATTTTGAAACAAATAATCATCTAAGGCGCCTTGCCTTACTGAGCAGTGAGGATTTGGAGAAAGTGTGAACTTAGACAGCCAACGCAAAATCTTAGGGAACCTTGTTTTCTACTGTATTTTCACGTATATCTACAAATTGCTGGAAAAAAATAATTTTATTGTTTTCTATCATTATCGTTTAATCTCTTTTTCCTAAGACCTTGCCTCAGAAAAAATCCTAGTCTCGTAAATACATTTAATATCTTTATTGAAATATATTTACTGAAAATGTAATTATAGCGTTGTCCTGGTCCCTATATTGTACAATTGCTGTACAATACGCTATAAAGGATTTCCACCTGTATCGTCACCCAAAATGATGCGAGGCAATTCTTTGCTAGACCGTTCCAAGTCGACAAATTTGGAGCAGTAAGATTTTTCGAAGTTTTAACCTTATTGATTTCTGGGTGCTAGATTCTGACAGTGAGTGAATGTCAAGTGGAAAAATTTATAAATGCTTTGTTTTTTATGACCCTTAAATTGCATTTTCACCTTCATATTTGCAATCAGTGTCTATAAAACCCATTAATTACCAGCGTTGGTGGAAATCGAACACCGTTTTTGAAAAATTTACCGTTCCAAGTCGACAAATTTGGAGCAGTAAGATTTTTCGAAGTTTTAACCTTATTGATTTCTGGGTGCTAGATTCTGACAGTGAGTGAATATCAAGTGGAAAAATTTATAAATGCTTTGTTTTTTATGACCCTTAAATTGCATTTTCACCTTCATATTTGCAATCAGTGTCTATAAAACCCATTAATTACCAGCGTTGGTGGAAATCGAACACCGTTTTTGAAAAATTTACTTACCGTTTCTTTATGTTGGATTTCTATAGTGTAATATTACTTCTGTGATAATAAGCTCAGAAACCTTTGGATACGCGTCATGGTTAAAATTGGAATTTTTAGTAATTAATGCTGGCTACATAAGGTAAGCTGTTTTAGGATGGTCATATAGCAATTTGAACTTGATGACCGAAAAATCAGATTTCAATGTAATCTAGTAATAATTTAGCAACTCAAATGGTAGGGATTTTTGAGGTAAGAACCTTAAGTAGCGGGAAATTGTGGGTTGAAAATCTGACAGAAAGAGTGTTGTGTAGGGAGTTACGGGTAGGATTTGGTACGGACAGTAATGAGGGGAGGAGCTTAGGGATATAAGGAGGGAGGGATTAATTGATTATAATTCACTTGAACCATTTATTAACAGTTGGGAAGTCTGTACTTTCAACAGTAAGTCTCTGTGATGTAACAGTAATGACTAACGAATTTTCAGGGTTTCTGAAGAGGCCTTATCCAAGATTTTTGTTTGAGAGGGTTTACAAAAAGGATTAAAAAAAAACATAAAAAGTTTGTTTATATGCTATTTGTTACTTTTTACGAGTCACAAAAAGGTTTAGGGGGGGGATTTCAAACTCGGTAACCCAATCCCTCTCCTGAATATGGCTTTGATTCCTGGTATTTCTTAAAATCCACGGTAGAGTGACTGGTCACTTGCACGGGCACTTGCGATGACTGGAAATTTGAAAAACAATATATAAAACCAAAAAATTTGTAATAATTTAAATCAAATTGAGATTTGTGGCATAAAAATACCTTTGTCTTAGACCTTTCTTCCTCTGAGAAAGTTTTTCTACAGGCACCCATGACACTAAGCTCTTTGGCAAACAATGTCACCGAGATTAGGTCTTTCTTTTCCGTGTCTAAGGTCTGTGAAATAATCCTCTCAAATATATGAAGAGCTTTGGAGTCTTCAGTAACTTAAGTGAAACAATGTTTGTGAGTAAACATCTTGTTTGGCTCTTATCGTGATTTGAGCAATACTTTTAGACGGAGGTTTATGGAGCTTTCAGAGAACGAACCAGATCCAAATATTTCAAAATTACATGGATTTATTCATATGCATGTCTTAGTGAGAGCTTTTATTGCTCCAACATAGCCAAAATAGGGTCACACCATACAGTTCTCAACCTAGAGATACTCCACCACACTCCTAATTCGAACAACTTTCTGCGATTTTTTTTTTCTCTTGTAGGCTATAAACCTAATCTTGCGTCATTTTTGTTTACATTTATTTTGTTTGTTAAGTTTCCAAAAGGTTACATGTACTTACTTCTGTTGGAACAACAAGATTCATCTTCTTTATTGATGGATCACTATCCTACTACTAGTAAAAAACAAGTCACAGCCCGCTTTACTACCAAACCTAAAGGAAGCTTTTTGAAAATTACAAAATAGTTTGCAATCCCTGCTAAAGCTGAAATGTGAGAGGTTTTGAAGACATCGATGATATATATGAGGCTATGGACGCTCATAAAAAGCTGGGCTGTTCGTCCCAAGTTAAAAAGAAGTATTTCCATTTGCGAAAAATATTCTGGATATGCCCCAATGTTTGAGATCCAATAGGTGTTTCTAATGGATATGGATTACAAGTGGTAGCCCTTTTTTGCAGAGTCCTGATCAAGCACCAAACCTGAAACCATAACTGTAGCTGCTGACCAGGTTTGGTTGATTGATTTTTTTTCCAGCCTATCTAGTAAATAGGCAGATGTCAAGAGGTTGTAAAACCTCTTTTTTCCCGTGTCATGATAGTTAGATAACATGCAGATTTTAAAACAGTAAGACTGTGTTCCTGAATCTTGCACCCTAGCCACGTTTTGTGTGAACTCGAAATGATAGGCAAAGCCATGCCATTTACTGCTAATTAGGACTAAGTTTGATGTATGTCAAGAACCTAATGTTTTGAAATCATATATGACAAGAATTTAAGCATTCCTCCCCTTCCCCATAGAGATCATGGCCAAAATATAAGGCAGATATGGAGCCCCGAGGGGATTCCTTAGACAAGGTCAGAGACAGCGAAAGACTGACCGGAGACTGTCAGTGAAGCTGCATCCAATAAGTTAAATGGTTGTCAGAGGTCATTCTAACGTCCTTTGATTCCGGATAGGACGGTCTGTCGTCTGGTTTCCTACCGAAAGTAAGTAAGTAAGGTAAAAAAAAAAAAAATAACATTGACTTATATATGCCAATATTTTCTGCTAGATGTCATGGAACTACTTTAGAGGATTCCTCTGCCCACTCAGAGGCCGAATCAAATATAAACCCTTAAAAGAACAAAATAGTGTACCCACTTTTACTTTTCATTAAACTTGGCTGGGATCCGACAACATCATCTGGTAGACAACATCCCGTTGACAACAATTCGTCATCTCATCCACATTGGATCTTATCCAAAAAATATTTGAAGCCCAACTAGGACCCCAGATATTATTTTTTATCAAGTTTGATTGGAATTAGCCATCCTCATTTGGTTGATATGGTTATTGCAAGAATTTAGGGACCTCCTTTCTCCTAACTCTTCTTCTTGGAGAGGTTAATCTCTTAAGAGTGATTCTGTGAAGCACAACTAGGACCCCAGATTTTACTCTTCGCTAAGAATTTATTGGGACAAGACCTCCTCATTTGGTTGATGAGCTTATTGCAAGAATTTAGGGACCCTCCTTCCCCAAACTGTTCTCATCGGAGAGGTTAATCTCCTAAGAGAGATTCTTTGAAGCACAACTAGGACCCCAGATCCTACTCTTTGTTAAGTTTGATTGGTATTAGACGTCCTCATTTGGTTGATGTATTGATTGCAAGAATTTAGGGACCTTTCTTCCCCTAACTCTTCTTCTCCGAGAGGTTAATCTCCTAAGATGGATTCTTTGAAGCACAAGTAGGACCCTAGATCTAAATATTCGTTAATTTTGATTGGGATCAGACGTCCTCGTGTGTTTGATGTGCTTATTGCAAGAGTTTACCTTACTCTACTCTTACTCTATCTTATCTTACTCTACGTTAATTATAATTTGGATCAGACGTCCTCATTTGGTTGGTGTGCTTACTACAAGGGTTTATGGCTCCCTTCCCCTAACTCTTCTTCTCGGAGAGGTTAATCTCCTAAGAGAGATTCTTTGAAGCACAACTAGGACCCCAGATCTTACTCTTCGTTAATTATAACTTGGATCAGACGTCCTCATTTAGTTGATGTCCTTGTGGCAAGAATTTAGGGACCCCACTTCCCCTAACTCTTCTTCTGGAGAGGTTAATCTCCTAAGAGAGATTCTTTGAAGCACAACTAGCACCCCAGATATTGCTCTTTGTTAATTATAATTTGGATCAGACGTCCTCATTTGGTTGGTGTGCTTATTGCAAGGGTTTATGCCCCCCTTCCCCTAACTCTTCTCATCGGAGAGGTTAATCTTCTAAGAGAGATTCTTTGAAGCACAACTAGGACCCCGGATCTTACTCTTTGTTAAGTTTGATTGGGATCAGACATCCTCATTTGGTTGATGTATTAATTGCAAGAGTTGTTGCGTTGTTGCGCAAGGTTAAGATGTTAACGTTAATACATTGTGACGAATGTTACACTGTATTAACAAATGTTAAGAAATACGTTATGTATTCTGTTAAGAAATACATTATGGCCCGCAGGCCTTTTTTGCAATAAATCTTATCTCATCATACTCCTCTGAGACAGTTTTGTTGCAATCATTTTGCAATTTTTGCAGAAACTTTGCCTCTAAAATGAAGTTTTGGTGAAATTCACAACAAATTGTTAAGACTTAACTACATTTTTTCCTTTTATTTGTGCAGTCATGCTGCGATTTCAAGCTCAGATTTGTCAACACTGACCCATTTTGAAAAACAGTGATTTTTCACTTTGATGCAAGTTAGGAATTGTTTGCAGTTATGAATTATATTTCGGGTTGCTCGATAAAAATAGCTCATTTAGTACCTATGCTTTTCAAAATAAAGGATAATTTTCTAAATAAAAAATTGTCTCCGGAGTATGAGAGGAGCTTTCGCCCCCTCAGGATTAATATTGCATGCTTAATCCTGCATTCGTCCACTATTCTCCCTGTTAAAGGGATGTCAGAGACTATATCCATAATTATCTGACCATTCATTGAATTTATCTGAAGTATCCGTCGTAGAAAGGGAAAACATTATGGCTCTTAACGCCTTTTTGAGGCCTTAAATACCTCCTCCCCGTAAAACTAACTTCTGCCCAACACCCTATCAAATGGGTGCAAATATACGATACCCAATATTTGTTTTTTTTTTATTGGATTAATTTAAAATCTTGTTCCGCAAGACAAGTTTTTCAAAGAAAAGTAAAGAGCTCCATCATGCTAATAATAAGCAAAAATGAAGTCAAATAATCTTCCAAGCGAAAACTACCACAAATCACTATCAATAAATAAATGAAGCTCAAAACGAACCGAAATTACGGTAAATAACCGAGTCAAACTCAAAACCAGCAAAAATTAACATGAGTAGGGCTGATAACCCCTATGCCTTCTCAAGAACAGAACGCAAGTTGCGCTTTTTTGAAAAAAAAGAAAACAAACAAACAAATAACCCTGGATTGTCAGTTTAATTGACATTTACACTGGAACTTATGATTACCAATCCAATGTGCCCCCTCCAAAGTTTATAAGATCACTCTTTCTATATACACCTTATATGCCTCAAGGACATAACTTACAGCCCTTGCTCTGGGGTCTGTGGGGGGTTTTTTATCTTCAAATACATGGTTTCCGGACCTTTCAATTATGTTGAAAAAATGACTATCTTAAAATGTTTATTTGATGTGTTTAGGGAAATGGTGGGCGCAGAAGGGGGTTAGTTACCCTCTAATCACTTTTGACTATTAAAAGGGGCACTGGCTCTTTCAATTTCCAATAGAGCAAGCTGTTTTGAAGTTTGTTCGACAACAAATGACCACTTCGAAATTTCTGTCAGATGCATTTTGGGAAAATATGAGGTGTGTGTGTGTGAGGGGTATCACCCTTAAAAGATCACCCTTTTTATATATACTTTATATACCTCCAGGGCATAACTTATACCCCTTGCTCTGGGGGCTGTGGGAGTTGTTATCTTCAAAGACATAGTTTTCGGACCTTTTAATTATGTTGAAAAAAATGGCTATCTCTTTATTTGATGTGGTTAGGGAAATGGTGGGCGTGGAAGGGAGGTTGGTTACCCTCCAATCACTTTTGACTATTGAAAGGGGCACTGGCTCTTTGAATTTCCAGTAGAGCGAGCTGTTTTGGAGCTTGTTCGACAAAAATGACCACTTGGAAATTTTTATCAGATGCATTTTGGGAAAATATGAGGTGTGTGTGTGTGGAGGGTACCCTCCCTTTGATCACTTTGAATCTTAAAAAGGGCACTAGGTTGGTCCTCCTCAAAGACATAATATCCAGACCTTTCAACTACGTTTAAGAAAATGGCTATCTCAAAATTTTGGTTTGATGCGTTTAGGGAAATAGTGCGTGTGGAAAGGGCGGGGAATGGTAGTTTCCCCCCAATTACTTTCGACGACTATTGAAAAGAGTACTAGCTCCTTTAATTTCCAATCGGATGTGCAATTTATAAGTTTCTACGACAACTCATGGTCATCTCAAAATTTCTATCAGATGCGCCTCGGGAAAATACGAGGTATGCATGTGTGGAGGGGATATTCACCCTCCGACTCTGAATTTTGAAAAGGGTGAATTTTAACCCTTGGCCTGAGGGTTGTGGGTGGGGGAAGGGTTGTCATCCTCAAAGATATAATTTCTGGACCTTTCAATGGCGTTGAACAAAATAACAATCTCAAAATTTTGATTGGGTGTGTGTGGGGAAATGGTTGTCGTGGGAGGGTGGTTAGTTGCCCTCTAATCATTTTTTACTATTAAAATGGGTACTAGCCCTTTTAATTTTTAATTGAATGAACTCTTTCCTAATTTTCTGTGACAACAAATGGCCATCTCCATGTGATAAATTTTTATCATATGCAGTTCAAGAAAACAGGAGGTTTGTGTGTGTGTGTGTGTGTGGGCGGGGTATCCACCCTCCGATCCCCCTGAATCTCAGAAAGGATTCCAAACACTTTCGACTATTAAAAATAGCACAAGACCTTTCAATTTCCAATCGAATGAGGTTTCTTTGAAGTTTCTATGACAACTCCTTCGATACGAAATGACCTGCTCTGAATAAAAATAACAATAAAAAATAATGCATTGTGCCCACATAGCTCTTTATTTAGGCAGCGATATTCCGTTGCCTATGATAAATTGTCTATAATAAAACTTCATTCCTTATGGACTGTTTGTATTTCCAGAAAGAATGGTAAATTGACAGCCAGTTCGGCTTCTTTTGCTATGGTGGAGAGGGAGGGCTACACAAATACCCTTTCATCAGTTTTCAGAATTTTTGCTTTATAAAATTTTGGTCAAGTTCGAACTGAAATAACTTTTTTGTGTGCCAAAATGGTAGAAGATGACGTATTCTCTTTCTGTGCCACTTTTTTGTGGCGTAATCTCTTTCATTACTTCAAAGGGTACTAGAGCCTTAGATATTTATTCGAATAAACCCTTTTTCAATAATCTACAACTACTGTTTCGCTCAGATAACCTTTGAAAGAAAGAACAAAAAAAAAAAAAAAAAAAAAAAAAAAAAAAAAAAAAAAAAAAAAAAAAAATGTGCGTTACCACCCTTTTCTCGGAAAGTAAAAAGATTCGTATTTTGTAGATAGTGGCTTAAGGGTTTTCACACCTCTCGAATTCCAATACCTAATCTTTCTCAGTATTGTACTTATTTTGGGGGATGTACCCCCCTTTTCTAAAATTATGCAAATTTTTATTTCATTCAATTTAATTTATTCAATTTGTTAATATAGGTCTAGTACGTATTACAAATAAAATACACTGGGTCACCACGGAGGGGCAGAGCTCGTGATTGTGGTGATCCTGATGGCTTTTGTTGATCATCTTAAAAACTAATAAATTTTGCATGTCTAAAATCAGGATGAACCATAGATTTTGTTGTTGCATAATCAAAATTTCCTCCATAGTTTCGGTTTCTATTGACTTAGTTTGTCTTAGCTTATTTGCAGTTTGTTACTACGAACTGTTTGATCCAATGCTCTCATAAGTGTTAGGGAGGCTACTACCTCTTCCTTCTTTCTTATTTTATATTGAAACTTAATATTCTTATAAGAATGTATCAAGAATGGTAGTCATCCCTGAAAAGTTGAATGCCTTCAAGTATACCTCGGGGGGGGGGAGGTCTGAAATACCAAAAGTAAAATTTAGGGTCATCGTTTCTACGGTTTCAAAGAGAGCTCTTCCAGGAAATATTCTTATAGGGATGTCCACCATGGACACTGGTAAGGAGGGTCCCTTGTGATTTTCCAACGCCCCTCCCTTTGGGAGTCAGGAAGAGATTCAAAATATATAAAAATGGGAGAACGAAAACTATTCCCATTTAAATCTTGGTAAAACAAAGCTCATGGTAGCACTTGTCCCATCCCGGGAGATTTCAAAGTGGCACTCGATGCTCCTCCATCTCTCCCCCCTTTTTACAGGTAAGCATATAGAAGCAATTTTTTATGCTAATTTGAAACTTAAAATATTTCCGAAGTAAGTTGGGAGCTATCACCTCATAACACCCATATTACCAGCTTATTCCAAAAATACTCTTGAGGATGAAGAAATAAGTTTTTTTTTTTTTTTAAATCAAACAGTTAGCGGTAACAAACTGTAGTAAGGAGTGACCCGGCTCAATAGTAAACGAAACTTGAAAAATCAGATACATCAAAAGAATCGGATTTTCATGCTGATTTTAAATATATAATTTTCATCAAATTTAGTCTTTGTCATCAAAAGTTACGAGCCTGAGAAAATTTCCCTTCTTTTAGAAAATAGGGGGGAAACATCCCCTAAAAGTCATAGAATCTTAACGAAAATCACACCATCGCATTCAGTGTATCAGAGAACCCTGTAGCAAAAATTTCAAGATCCTATCTACAAAAATGTAGAATTTCATATTTTTTGCCATAAGACAGGCCACGGGTGCGTGTTTATTTGTATGTTTGTTTGTTTTTTTTTTTTCTTTTTCCCAGGGGTCATCGTATCGACCAAGTGGTCCTAGAATGTCTTAAGAGGGCTCATTCAAATAGGAATGAAAAGTTCTAGTGTCCTTTTTAAGTGACCAAAAAAATTGGAGGGCACCTAGGCCCCCTCCCACGCTCATGTTTCCCCAAAGTCAACGGATCAAAATTTTGAGATAGCCATTTTGTTCCGCATAGTCGAAAACCATAATAACTATGTCTTTGGGGATGACTTACTCCCCCACAGTCCCTGGGGGAGAGGCTGCAAGTTACAAACTTTGACCAGTGTTTACATACAGTAATGGTTATTGGGAAGTGTACAGACGTTTTCAGGGGGATTCTTTTGGTTTGGGGGGTTGGGTTCAGGGGAGGGGGCTATATGGGAGGATCTTTCCTTGGATGAATATGTCATGGGGGAAGATAAACTCAATGAAAAGGGCGCAGGATTTTCTAGCATTGATATAAAAAAAAACAATGGAAAAATAAACATGATTAAGTTTTTTCAATTGAAAGTAAGGAGTAGCATTAACATTTAAACGAAACTTATTCTACGGCCTTTCTGATTCAGGGGTCATTTTTGAAGAATTGGGGCAAAACTTAAGATTTTAGTGTAAAGATTTAGTATAAAGAGCGAGGTATTAACGAGGGGACAAACCCCCTCATATACATAATACAAATATAATAATATAAAAGTTTGTTACGTAAGTTAATTCTTAAGTTATGTATATTTTTTACTAATAAAAACGTTCGTTCAAAATTAAAATTCGTTCGTGAAAAAATTCGTTAAAAATTAAAAGTTCTAGTTGCCTTTTTAAGTAACCGAAAAATTTGAGGGCAACTACGCCTCCTTCCCCACCCCTTATTTCTCAAAATCGTCTGATCAAAACTAAGAGAAAGCCATTTAGCCAAAAAAAGGAATTAATATGCAAATTTTATTTTAATAATTTATGTGCGGAGAGCAAAAATCAAACATGCATTAATTCAAAAACGTTCAGAAATTAAATAAAAAAACTAGTTTTTTCAACTGAAAGTAAGGAGCGACATTAAAACTTAAAACGAAGAGAAATTACTCCTTATATTAAATGGGTTTTCCCCTCCGCAATTCCTCGCTCTTTACGCTAATGTTTGACTCTTTGCCACAATTCTAATTTTTAAAACAATTAAAAACTTTAGCGCAAAGAGCGAGGGATTGCGGAGGGGAAAACCCATTTCATATAAGGAGTAATTTCTGTGTGTTTTGAGTTTTAATGTCGCTCCTTACTTTCAGTTAAAAAAACTAGTTTATTTTTACTTAATTAGAGAATAGGAAGACTCTAACCTCCGTCCTTCCCCTTCTTCTATGTTTGTTGAGAGTCTCACAAAATATAGAAAATAGAGGCTTAAAAAGCCTAACATAAAGAAAGAAAGCGATCAAAAATAGGGTTTTTAAAGGCCAAAGGAAAATATTGAAGAAACAAAAAAAGGGAATATTTCAACATGAGAGTGGCGAAGAGAGGCACTGTACAAGAGAGGTGGTTGTTCTCTCGAAATATTCGCTTTCTGTGTTTTCTTCAGTATTTTCATTTGCCTTAAAAACCCCGTTTTTGATCGTTTTCTTTCTTTATGTTATGGCGAGCCAATGTGGTTTAAGAAATTATCTTCTTAAAAACCCTGTTTTGAGGCTTCCAGCACCCTCCGCCCTAACTACACAAAGATTCACAAGCTTTCCTTCGCAATGGCCTCGCACTTATTTACTACTGTTCATAATTGTATGTAAACTCAAAGGACCAACTCAGTAAAATGAAGCTTTAGGCTATAGTAACGATTTATTTTGTATGAACTACGTGCATCTTTAGGAACGAATCCACCATCACGAGGCATTGTAGCTACTAAAACTGGATATCTTAATATACGGCTTTCTGATAATTCTAAATTGATTGATGATCTTAGAAAATTCACTTGATTGCATTTTGGCATTGTTTCGGCAAAAATTGTTCTGTTTCGCCAAAAAACGGGAGGAAACGCCACTTTTCTGTGGCGCAGTCTTTTTTGCTAATTAAAAAGGACAATAGAACTTCCAGTTTCCGTTTGAACGAGATCATCTCTCCATATTCTAGGACTATTAGTTCAACACGACCACCCAAGGGGAAAAGAAAAAGAAATACACATCCGACATCATCATTCTTCGGAAATATTCAAATTTGGCAGACCTGAGGAAATGTTTTTTTGAGTTGACGACTATTACGGAATAATTATCCGAGTTTTACAAAAAAAACACAAAATTTAGCAAACAGTCACCTTCTGGGAAAAAATTGTTTGATACTCTAAGAAAGTAGTAGAAAAAGGTGTATGAAAGTGTCGTGAATCAATTCAAATATTAGTTCCAAAAATTTACAAAAAGTTTCCTTAGCTTAGATCAGCTAATATTGCTAAACGTAGTTTCTTGGAAAGCATTTGTGTACCTTACGCACATTGTGTGGCAAATATAAGAAATTTCTATTAAAGTGTGAAGACAGGTGGGCCGAGGGATGTGAAATCCCTACTCTATGTACAGGTGTAGCCTTGATGTGGACCACTACCTCACTTGGCTTAATCAGTTAGGAGGGGTGCTCGCAATTAATAACCCAACTAAAACAATTCTTTATAAAATTTACGTACTTTTTTTCCTTCACGTTAACCTTCATTATACTGCCTTAACCAGTCAAGTCTTTCGCTCGCAATTAATTTATTGATTAAAACAATTCTTTGTAAAAGCTCACCTATCACAAGTCCCCTTAAATTTTGTTAAGAGACACTATCTCTCCGTTGAAAATAAAGGGATATTCAAAGCAGTAAATGAAAATTGCAGTTCTCTTGCTTCAGTATACATTTGAAGCTTACATTATAACAGACATAATACAGTAAATAATAAGCATCCGAAAATAAGCAAAAAGTGTTGTGTCACATACATTATGATGTTAAGCGATAAACAGAGACATTTGGATTTAAAAAAAAAAGATCGTGCTGGCATGCATAATGTCGTGGGCGAGAATTGAAGGCTGTATTTCATGTTTTAGTTATTTTTCACAAGATCGAAAATAAGGTTTTTAATGTTTTTGTTGGAATAGTTCTTTGTTAAAGGATAATAACATGCTAGAAAGAAATATGTAAACAAAATATTTGCTCTGACTCATTTGGCTTCAGATCTTGTTGGCTTCGCTCATGGGACACTCCGGTAGCAGTGCCTCTTTTTTAGACAGGTAATAAGAAGTTACAAGAGAACTTTAGGTCTGTCTTTATGGCAAAATGTGGTAAGTAAATTTTTTTCAAGGCTCTGGAATTTAGCCTTAGAGATTGGTTAGATAAGGAGGAATTACTAAGCCTGGGGAAAGTGGGATTCAGATCGACATTCAGCACTGTTGAATATATTTTTACTTTGGATATACTCAGAAGGAAATATGCTAGAGGAAAAATGGTCGGCTATTCGTAGCATTTTTAGATCTTAAAAGTGCTTTTGACTCGGTAAACAGGAAGCTGGTAATTGAAAGTCTGTTAGAAATAGGCTTGCCATCTTGTTTTGTAGCAATAGTAGAAGACATGTATCGGAGGGTGAAGTTTGTTGTGAAGGTTATGGAAAATTTTCTAGGCTGGTTACGTCTCATGTGGATGTGAAACAAGGATATACTTTATATCCTAAGCTTTTCTGCTTGTTTGTTAATGATTTAAATTCTTTATTTATCTTTGGATTGGTATTCGCGGATGACGCTTCTCTGATGGCAGATAGTAGAGATAATCTTCAGAAGAAATTAGATATAATGATATAAAAAAAGATACAGAAAGAAGGATTTAGGGTTGAACGCTAAGAACTCAGTAGTATTAGTACTTAGGAGCAAAGGGGGTGTTGATTCTAAGGTTGATTTTAATTTCGGAGGAACAATGTTACAGGTTAACGAAGAATTTGCTTATTTGGGTGTTAAGTTTAGTGTGTCAAGGGGGATGTCTAGGCATGTAAAATATTGTAATTTAAGGGGTAATAGGCTAGTAAATATGCTTTTGAGAAGTAATTTAGGTAAACTAGCTGACATGAAGATCCAGAAAAGAGTGCTTCAGACAAAAGCAGCTTCTAGTCTACATTGGGGTTCTGAGGTTTGGAGTTTTGCTAAAGCAGCTAAGTTGGAAGTGGTTCAGCTAAGGTATTTTAAAAGAAAATTGGGCTTGAGGATTCATTTAGTTGAGTGGTACTGACAGGAGATTTGGGACTTTTCACTTTAAGGAGTGTTAAATTGGTTAGAAGGGTGAAATTTTGGGAGAAAATAATTTGGCTACCTATGCTTCGGCTTCTATTATGTCAACTTATTTATCAAATTAAATAAAAAAGACATTTTGTTAAACTGTAAGTAAGGAGCGACATTAAATCTTATAACGAACAGAAATTATTTAGTATATGAAAGGGGCTGTCCCCTCTTCAGTGCCCCGCTCTTTACGCTAAAGTTTGACTCTTTCTCACAACTCTATTTTTTTAAAACAATACAAAATTTAGCATAAAGATCCGGGCACTGAGTAGAGGACAGCCCATTTCATGTACAGAATAATTTCTGTTTGTTTTAAGTTTTAATGTCGCTCCTTAGGCTACTTCCAGTTAAGAAAATTGTTGTCTTTTTTATTTAATTTCTGAACGTTTTTGAATTGATACAGGTTTTGCATTTGACTCACCGTATATGAATAATTAAAACGAAATTTTTATAATAATTTTACTTATTTAACCAATAATAACCTTATGATACCCTAAGTTTGATTTTTGTTCCAGGTTTTTAAGAATGACTCCTGAATCACAAAGGCTATTTAATTAGAATAATAACCTCTTTTAAAAGTTGAAAAAGAAACTTTAGCATAAGAATGAGCTATTGAGGAGCGGCAAACCCCCTCGTTTACGTAATATTTTCTGTTCATTTTAAGTGTTGATGTTGCTTCTTACTTTCAGTTGAAAAAACTTGTTTTATTGCTGACTATTTTTTAGATAATGTTGGGGAATCCAGCTCCACCTCCATGGAAAATTCCCTTCTCTCCTTGAAATTTTTCCATGGAAAGGTTCTCCCACGAAACTTAAATTAGCGATATATGCGGTTTTTTAAGGCATAGTAACAGAACGGCCAATGAGGTCGAAACTATTTTTATGAAAATGGAATTTACAAGTTGAACAATTCTCAAGGCGAACTTCATCACATACGTAATGTAAGGGGCTCGCCCCCTCGTCAATTCCTCGTTCTTTACGCTAAAGTTGGAGTTCTGTTCCGATTCTTTGAGAACGACCCCTGAATCACATAGGCCGTTTAATTAGAACAATTAGCTCTTTTGAAATTACTAAAAAATTTTATCGTAAAGAGCAAGGTATTGACGAAGGGAAGAACCCCCTCATATGCGTAATAATTTCTATCCGTTGTAAGTTTTAATGTTACTCCTTACTTTCAGTTGAAAAATTTGTTTTTTTTATTTAATTTCTGATTGTTTTCTAAATAATGCTGGGAAATCCAGCACCCCCTTCACGGAAATTATCTTCCCCCATGAAAAATTCCTCCAAGGAAAGATTCTCCCACGTAACCAAATCCCCCAGACCCCTACCAGAAAAAAATCCCCTGAAAACGTCTGTATACTTACCACTAACCAATGCTATATGTAAATAATGGGAAACGTTTATAACTTGCAGCCCTTCCCCTGGAGACTGTGAGGGATTAAGTCGTCCTCAAAGACATAGTTATTAGATATTTCGACTATGCTGAACAAAATGCTTATCTCAAAATTTTGACCCGGTAACTTTGGAAAAAAATTAGCGTAGGAGGGGGCCTAGTTGTCCTCCAATTTTTTTGATCACTTAAAAAGGCACTAGAACTTTTAATTTCTGTTCGAATGTACCCCCTCGCGAAATTCAACGACCACTGTATCAATACGATCACCCCTGGGGAAAACATAGAAAAAAAAACAATTGAACACGCATTCGTGATCTTTCTTCTGGCAAAAAATTCGAAATTCCACATTTTCGAAGATGGAAGTTTGAAACTTCTACAGCGGGTTCTCAAATACGCTGTATCTGATGGTGTGATTTTCATTAAGATTTGTGACTTTTAGGGGGTATTTCCCTCTTTTTTTGAGAATACAGCAAATTTTCTCATGCTCGTAACTTTTGATAGGCAGGTTTAAACTTGGCGAAACTTATATATTTAAAATCAGCGTAGAAATTTGATTCTCTTGATGTATCTATTGGTATCAAAATTCCATTTTTAGATTTTTGGTTACAATTCGGCCGGGTCGCTCCTTACTTACAGTTTGTTATCACGAACTGTTTGATAGGTCAACTTATTTAGAGACCTTGAAGGACGGTAGACGTTATTCCTGGCCAAATCAGGTCAAGAAAATACTGGACCTTTGTGGCCTTCTGGAGATGTAGAATGAAGGAAAAGGCCCAATGGATGGAAGCTTGTCGGTATGGAAGGATGTCCAGCGAACCCTAAATGACCAAGAAATCCAAGAGTGGCAAGCTCATAAGGACCAATATATGTCTTTGACGTTTTACTCCCAAGCTTAAAAGTGCTGGGGGGAGGAGGTTTATTTTAAATTTGGACTGAATACAGAGGACTTGAAGAATTTGTTGCTGGCCAAAGGGGATAGTTTGGATTTAAGTGAAAGAAGGAAGTTTTTGAGAAAGTTTAGGCTGGCGGCTGGCCCCTATTTTCGCTCTCTGTGTGAAGTTGTGAATGAGAATTCAATTCATTTTTTTTTGTGAGTGTGAAGAACTGCCTGAGTTGCGGAATGAATTTTTTGGTGTGAACGCTGGTCAATTGAGCGGATGGCTGACAGGAACACATTTGCTAACACAGTTGTACAAGTTTCATCTTTTAGGGATTAAGCATACGGAATCATGTTTGAGGGGATAGTTTGTTATGTTTTTCTGCGTTGAATTTTATTATGATTGGTGGGATTCGGTTAAAATGTTGAACCTTGGTGTGTTTCTTTTTCTCGTCGTTTTGTTGTCTTTTCTAATTTATACTATCTAAAGCTATATTTTTTTTCCTAGACTTTTTTTGTAGACTGTATTCTGTGCTGCTATGGCCCGCAGGCTTTTTGCAATATAACATTGTGACGTGCTGAAACTTTTTTGTTCTAGACACAGCAAGTCTCACTTACGTTCTTTGAAGCCAGTGTAGCGAGAAAAAAAAACAATAGAATCTTTCTAACTTTGTCTCATTTAATAAAAGGGGTCATCTAGACTACGTTTAGAGCCTATTAACACATGCATCAGCAAAATCAGGTTCCAAAATTTTCAAATTGAACAGTGAAATTCTTTGTGAACAATCGTAGGGTATTTGCTCAGTAAAAATCTGAAACAAGCAGAGAAAAAAAACTTGTGAAGTATTGATCTCAGAGCTGAGACATTGACACAAAATCTACCACTTTAGCTATAATTTCATTACACCAATCTAACAGTTCGTGGTAACGAAATATAGTAAGGAGCGACCCGGCTCAATAGTAAACGAAACTCTAAAAAACGGAATTTTGATGCTAAAATGTACATCAAAAGAATCAGATTTTCATACTGATTTTAAATATATAAGTTTCATCAAATTTAGTCTTTGTCATCAAAAGTTACGAGCCTGGAAAAATTTGCCTTATTTTAGAAAATAGGGGAAAACACCCCCTAAAAGTCAAAGAATCTTAACGAAAATCACACTATCGCATTCGGCTTTTTTTTTCCCAGGGGTCATCGTATCGACCAAGTCGTCCTAGAATGTCGCAAGAGGGCTCATTCTAACGTAAATAAAAAGTTCTAGTGCCCTTTTTAAGTGACCAAAAAAAATGGAGGGCACCTATGCCCCCTCCCACGCTCATTTTTTCTCCAAAGTCAACAGATCAAAATTTTAAGATAGCCATTTTCTTCCGCATAGTCAAAAACCATAATAACTATGTCTTTGGGAATGACTTACTCCCCCACAGTCCTTGGGAGAGGGGCTGCAAGTTACAAACTTCGACCAGTGTTTACATATAATAATGGTTATTGACAAGTGTACAGTCGTTTTCAGGGGATTTTTTTTTTGGTTTTGGGGGTGGGGTTGAGGGGAGGGGGCTATGTGGGAGGATCTTTCCTTGGAGAAATATGTCATGAGGGAACAGAAATTCAATGAAAAGGGCGCAGAATTTTCTAAAATTACTATAAAAAAAAGACAATGAAAAAATAAACATGGAAAAGTTTTTTCAATTGAAAGTAAAGAGTAGCATTGAAACTTAAAACGAACAGAGATTATTACGCATATGAGGGGTTCTAAAAATACTTTAGCATAAAGAGTGAGGTATTTAGGAGGAGATAAATACCTCGCTCTTTGTGCTATAGTATTTTTAGTAATTTCAACTATTTATTCTACGGCCTTTCTGATTCAGGGGTCATTCTTAAAGAATTGGGACAAAACTTACGATTTAGTTTAAAGAACGAGGTATTAACGAGGGTACAAACCCCCTCATATACATAATAAAAATTAAAGAATATAAAAGTTTGTTATGTGAGTTAATTCTTAAGTTACGTATATTTTTTACTAATAAAAAAATTCGTTAAAAATTAAAATTTATAGTTGCCTTTTTGTGTAACCGAAAAAAATTGCATGGCAACTAGGCCTCCTTCCCCACCCCTTATTTCTCAAAATCTTCTGATCAAAACTAAGAGAAAGCCATTTAGCCAAAAAAGGAATTAATATGCAAATTTCATTTTAATAATTTATGTGTGGAGAGCCAAAATCAAACATGCATTAATTCAAAAACGTTCAGAAATTACATAAAAAAAACTAGTTTTTTTAACTGAAAGTAAGGAGCGACATTAAAGCTTAAAACGAACAGAAATTACTCCGTATATGAAATGGGTTGTCCCCTTCGCCATCCCTCGCTCTTTACGCTAAAGCTTTTAATTGTTTTAAAAAGCAGAATTGTGGCAAAGAGTTAAACTTTTGCGCAAAGAGCGAGGGATTGCAGAGGGGACAACCCATTTCATATACGGAGTAATTTCTGTTCGTTTTAAGTTTTAATGTCGCTCCTTTCTTTCAGTTAAAAAAACTAGTTTTTTTAATGTAATTAACCATCATAGGACTAGTTTATAATGATAACTATAATGCAATTCTGAAAAAAGCTGAGAACACAAACCAAACCAAAGCCATGTATATATATATATATCTGTATCCTACTGAAGCTCTTATAGTAGCGTCAACCATCCCTCAAGGGGGATGGGAACCCTGTGCTCCTGTCTCTAGATTTTTCTTCTCCTCCTCCCCTAGATTTTTAAAAACTTTTTTTCATGAATATTTATTGAAAATACCTTTTATTGGTTATTTTCAACAAAACTGTAAACGGTAAATTTGCCTCCCTATAAACTGAAAATACACCGCTCCTAAGTTTTCGTGAATTGACGTCACTGTGCTCTTGTTAAGAAAAGTCGTAATTTTTTCGATGTCTATTTATTTTGTAAAACATTGAATGTTTTCTTCATCAAAAACTGTTCCCAGTCGAAATTTAATTTCCTTCTAAATCAAACATTGCCTAGCGAAGTTTGATTTTATCCTCCCTGTTTATCCAATACGGATCATATATTATTAATTGCAGCAATAATAATGATAAACTTTTAAATTAAAACGAAGGCGAAGAGATATTAAAGGCAAAGAAAACACATTCAAACGGTTTTACAAGATTTTAGAGCTAATTATACGATACTCATTTATTATTTTATAATCAAATGTCTAAATTAATGATACAAAAATTGTTTTAATGTCCATTGTTCTCAATATATGCTATGATCAGTAACGCATATTACGAACTTATTTAAATTAAATTAAACTTATGAAGATTAACGTGATCATAGACAATTTTAAAATAATTGTTGGTGTACAATACTTCTTCCAATTGTATCTTTCATTAGAGTAATTTATGTGCTTTATCTCACTCCTGAAGTGGATTCCTTTATTTTATACTAGCTGTTAGGGTGGCGCTTCGCGCCACCCCAACACCTAGTTGGTGGGGTCGCTTCGCGCCCCCCAAGCCCCCCCGCGCGCGTAAGTCGTTACGCGCCACATTAGTTACGCTCCATTGTAGTAGTGTCCCTGTGTCCCACCTGTGAATATAGATAGATATATATATGTTTTTAACTACGTAAAACTTGCGAATATACAACATTCTTCGCTGTCCCATTGTCTGTGCATATAAATACATTGTCGGGTTTACCGACTCTTGAACATGCACTATATATAATTGTCCATGGGAAAAACAATCCGTATTCAAATCTATACCTCATTTTTCTAATGATTGCCCTTGAGCTTTGTTGATGGTGATTGCTAATCGAACATTCCCTGTGCCTCCCGGTGTCCCCGTTGTAGTTGTGTCCCTGTGTCCCGGTCGTCATTTATATTCCCTGTGTCCCGGTCGTCATTTGTGTCATGGTGTTTTTTTTCTTTTTAGTTTTTTACCTTTTTTATTTTTTTCCTTTTTTTCTTTTTAGGTTTTTTCTTTTTTTAGCTTTTTTCGCGCCATATTAGCTACACGCCATTGTAGTTGTGTCCCTGTGTCCCACCTGTGAATATAGATAGATATATATATGTTTGTAAAACTTGCGAATATACAACATTCTTCGCTGTCCCATTGTCTGTGCATATAAATAGATTGTCAGGTTTACCGACTCTTGAACATGCAACATATAATTGTCCATGGGAAAAACAATCCGTATTCAGATCTATACCTCGTTGTTCTAATGATTGCCCTTGAGCTTTGTTGATGGTGATTGCTAATCGAATATTCCCTGTGTCCCGGTCGTCATTTATATATCCCCCTGTGCCCCCGGCGTCCCCGTTGTATTTGTGTCCCTGTGTCCCGGTCGTCATTTATATTCCCTGTGCCCCGGTCGTTATTTGTGTCCCGGTGTCCCAGTCTGTAATTTCTCTTTGAATGTCCCGGTCGTCATTTGTGTTCCGGTGTCCCGGTCTGTAATTTCGTCAGTCGACAAACATGACGTCAGTCGACGAACAACTTCATCACGACATACACCTCAATCCTTATAATGACGTCAGTTGACAAACATGACGTCAGTCGACACACAAACATATAATGTCTAGTCTGTGTCTTCTCTATTATTCGAATAAAATAAAGGCATTTTTTTTTAATGAAATCAAACAGCTACGTAAAACTAAAAAAGGAACATTATTTTATTTATGAAGGAGGCTCCCCCTCTCCTTAACCTCCAGTTTTTATGCTAAAATTTGAATTATTGCAATATTTTAAGAAGGACTCTTCAAGCTCAAGAAAATCGGAACGCAATGGAAAATCTTTTTCGTAACAGCTCAAGAATGCAAGAGCTTTTTGATGTGCATTTACTTTTGACAAAGAAGAAAATATAGTTCAACTGTTTTAAAAGGAAACCGGTATATATAATGGTATAAATAATAAATGGGTATATAAATGGTATAAATAATAACGGTAAATTAGCCGTCATTTGTGTTTGTTGCACTCATAAATGCTTTCAGTACTGCATTATAAAACTTCAGTGCAAATAGCAAAGGGTTAAGGAGCAAGTATTCCCCCTCATGTAATAAACAATATTTATTCATTTTGCGTTGTAGTGTCGCTTTTTAATTTCATTTGAACAAATTGTATATTTTATTTAGCTCCTGCTCTTTTTATTTTTATTTTGCTCGTTCGTTTTTACATACACGGTTTCTTCCATAACAGAGGAGCTTTCACCCCCTCAGTACTAATACTATACGCTTATCAAAAAGGAATATTAGGGTCATCATTTCTGTGGTTCCTAATGTGGGCTCATTGAATAAACATTTTATTATGGCAGAGGTCCAGGGGGTAATGCTCCCGAGGAGACAGGGAGACATTAAAAATGTATAAAAATTGGAGAACAAGAAACATTTTTTATTTAAATTTCGGTATAAACAAAGCTTCTTGCAGCGCTTGCACTTCCCTCTTTCCTTGAAAATTCCCTGGTGGTGTTGATGATGCTCTATCACCTTTCTGCCTTTTGTACCGGTAAGCATATGATTGTAATCTGTTATATTACACGAACAAACATAAGTTCAAACAGGGATAAGTTCTTTTATTAGACAGTAAAAAATATTAAAAATTTCTGGAAATTTTGACCATAAAAAATGTATAAAAATACCTAAGTTAGATGGAAAATTATTTTTGGTAATGAGAAGCAAGCTATCACCCACAGCGCCTAAATTAAGTGTGTACTTCTTGGAAAGAAGGGAGGTTTAAGGTTAATTTCTATCCCCCCTTCCTCAACCCTTTCTGATATACTTAAGTGAAGATTCATGGAGAGTTGGGAAGTTTTGGCATAAAAATTGACTTTTTTGAGGCTTTAGGATCAATCCTTCTCCCACCTACGTAAATATCTATCGTTCTTCCTTTTTATCAATGATCCGCAATTATACATTATGAAGTCTTATGAACTTTTATGAAGTCTCAAATTGATCAGCTTTGTTAATAGTGATGAGTGAAACTTTTTTGAGTACCACAGTGTGACACTGGTGCCTCTGAAACTGGTAAGCTCAATATGTATTTTTTTTATATTTAAAATCGAATGGTTATTTCAGAATTTTCATTTGATAGCTATTTTGGTTCTTTTACGGGCAACATTGTTGTTTATGCCACCGAATTGCAGAAAAGATCACTTTACTATCGATTACTTTGTTCAATCCTTTTTGCTAGTTAAATAGGTCATTCGGACTTTAAAATTGTTTTAGTGAGCCTTCTCTACCTTTTAAGAGTCATTGGTTTGATTCGATCACTCATGAAAAATAAATTACCGTACGTCCGTCATCATTTTTGTCAGGAAAAACTTGGAACTTCTGCAAAAGGGTCTCATATGTTGAATTGAACAGAGCAGTTGTCGCTAAGATTAAGCGCCTGGATGTTTTACCCCTTTTTGAGAATCAGGGAATTATTTTCAGGCTCATATCTTCTTTCCTTTATCTTTAAACTTAAGAAATTTTGGTGTACTTACGTGTTAAAGCGATCAGACCAAAGAAGTGAAGTTAGGTTAATCCTTATTAAATATACCACAATATGACGAAAATATAATAGTTACAAAATTATGGAAAATACAATAGAAAATTATGGAAAACAGGCCACCCAGAACGCAATATTTTAAATACTTAACCTAATCACCTCTATGTATCAAATATTTAATTAAAATATACCTGCATGGTTTTTTATTTCGCTTGGGCTAAGCTGATTATCTCCAAATGGATACAGGAAACCAGTTTTATTACAGATCAAAAACAAAGTATGTCGCTATAACACGTAAGTAACATTTTGAGTACTTAGAATCATCTTTAAAATCCAGCTGTTTTTTATGTATATAAAAAAATTAAATAAATAAAGCTCTTTATAGTGAAGCTCCTTTTTGGACTTCAATAAAGACCGTTAGACTTTTTAGACCGTTAATAAAGCTCCTTTTTTAGACTTTTGGATATTAATAGCACGAGTCGCTCCTTACTTACGGTTTGCCTCTATATACTCAGTCCAGTTCAATTCACTCGGGTTTATTAAAAATGATATAACAGTCATAACATACATAATCTCTCATCTCTATGCAAAAATGCATGCTGAATCCCTTATTCCCTCAAAACTTATTACGCACTATGGCTCTCCCCCCATCCCTCGATACAACCATGGCCCCTACCAACAAAATCATCCTCACAAGTCCCTAGCTTTTCATCCAGAAGCAAAGCACTTTAATCCCCACACATACAAAAAGTTACTCCGATAATGGCTAAAATCTCTTATCTATTTGGATGAGAGAAAGATAATAAATAAATAAATAAAAAAAGCAAATGGCCCGAAGCCATTAAATTTTTTTTATTTTTTTATTCAGTTTAATCTATTTAAAAACAAGAAACTTTTTATTCTCTTTTTGAAAGAACCAAGAGAGCTTTTACCTCTCAGTTCCAGCGGAAGGGTATTGTAAGTCTTAGCGCAGACGATGTCAGGCGAAAAATCCGACCTCACTGTTGGCGTATGTCGAATATGGATCTGTGCAGATAGTCTTGTAATTGGAAGATGTTGTTCGGCTACCAAACGGAATAGATTCCTAAAAGGGAGTGGAAACAAGCCGGAGACAAATCTGAAAGCAAAAACCGAGTAGGAAAGCTCACACAGCGACTTCAGCGAGAGATAATCTTCTGTGTGTTTGATGATCTTCAAGGCATTCTCGTAGATGAAGTCCAGTTCTTTCAGATGTAATTTGAAAGTCGACTGCCATACCATTGCGCAATACTCTATGTGGGGTTTAATGAGTACGTTGGTGAGAAGGGTAAGGGTTTTACATGGGAATGTGTGCTTCAGTTTCTTTATAATACCCAGATACCTTGAAAGCTTTAATTCTACAGCATGGATGTAGAAGAAAAGAAAGGTTTTCATCCACTCTTACTCCTAAATATTTTGCTCATCCATTTGTTGATCGTTGAACTTTTCCACGAGACATCAAAATTCCTGTTATCTGCGGGTGAAGGGCTCCTACCTTAGAAAATAATAGGATGCAAGATTTTTCGACATTGATGGCATCCATCCACAGATAGGTCTCTTCTATGATGTTTTCAAGCTTCCGCTTAAGTGAAGGCATGTCGAGTTCGCAGCACGTCATTGTATTAGTGAACGCCATAAGTTCGTCTTGCTCGTTAGTAATGTCCTCAGATGTTTGATCAAAACCTAGGTTACAGCGTTTTGGAACGTCATGGTTCGGGTTAAGGATACGAGTTAGGTCATTTACATGGATTAAAAACAAAAGGAAACTGAGGATCGATCTCTGGGGCATACCAAATTTCACAGTAGTGTCGTTCTTTGGGTCGTCACTAATGTAGATGCACCTGTTTCGAAGGTGAGATTCTAACCATTGCAGGGCTATCCCTCTCACTCCAGTATGTTCCAGCTTTCCCAGTAAGATTTTTTTATCCATACTGTCAAATGCTATCTTAATGTCAACCAATGTAGTACCTGGTAGAAGATCTGGGTCAAGTGCCCCGTTGATGAATAGGCTAAAGGATGCTAGAGCGTTTTCAATGAATGACCGGGTATGAAGCCGATCTGGCGACTATTAAAAAATCCTTTTTTTTCAAGTAAATGATAAAGTAGTCTTTGGAAGGGTTTTCCAAAAACTTTTGAAAAACAGATAATATTGATATGGGTTGGAAGTTCAATAGATCGTCCTGAGGGCCATATTTATGGAGAGGGATTAATCTTGCTTTTTTTAGTATCGAAGGAAAAACACCCCTTCTTAGAGACAAGTTTACCAAACAAGTTAATGGCTCTATGATAGAAGGGAGGACTGCTTTCAGGGCTATCGTGTGTATCCGGTCAAATCCAGATACGTATGTGCCTTTCAAGATCTTTACAATTAGTTCTACTTAAGTTGATGTCACAGGAATTATTTTCATTGATTTCATGCATGCTGAGCTAAGGTAATGCTTGCATGGTTTCTGGGGACATCTCACAGAATTAGATGTAATTCCTCCTATCCCTGCGAAAAATGTACTGAGTTCTCTTTCAACCTGAGTGGGTTCCGTAACAGCCTCTCCTTTGATAAAAAGTCTGGAAGGCAATTCTGCTCTCTTATAATTTGGTCACAAAACCGAATTAATAACCTTCCGGACTCTCCGTCCATATTTCTCACTTTCCGATGGTTTGTTATTCACATAATCTCTCTTTGCTTTTTTCAGAACTGAATATAGGCATTTCTTATACGTCTCATATCTCTCTAGGTTTTCTCGATTTGGGTGGTTTCTGTAATTTGCCCATCCCTTGTTTTTCTTATTTATGCACATTAGTAAGCTTTCGGTAACCCATGGACATATTGGTGTGTTTTTTTTCCACGGTTTCTGGTTTCTCTTTAAAACATCATGTTTTATATGTAGCTACAAACGCATTGTGGAAAGTTTCAAAATCATTGTTCACATCTTCTTTTGCTAGGACACTGTCCTAAGAAAAATTTTTAACTCTTCTTTTAACAGTTTGAACAGTTTAAGATTCTCCTCTTTGAGAAATTGCTTGTAGATGCTGGTTAGTTTTTACGAGCGGAGTTGACATCCTCGCTGTGTTGAAGATAGTGTGCATTAGAAAGTGAGCAGATGTGTCGCTAGTGATGACTGATACCATCGCCGGACATAATGTAAGAAAAAATGTTGTCAATCAGTGAATTTGTATTTTCTGTTACTCTGGTAGTTGAAGGGTAAAGATTAGATCCTGACATAATAGTGAGAAGATCCACTGAGTTGTTTGTTAGAGGAAAGGCTAGATTGATTTTAAAATCACACATGATGATTACATCTTGGTTCTGGTTTCCTATCAGCTGTAAAATCTGAGTTAGTATATCCATAAAAGCAGAAAAAGAACCTGATGGTGAACGATATATTTCTCCAATCAATGTCTTTGTCTTAGAAGGCCCGTATAGCTCAAGGAAAAGTGATCCAAAAATGCCTTCCACATTCCGGCTCAGTTGGTTGTTAAGCATATTCATTCCTCGCATAAATAGCCAATTCTCGTCTGCTAGCTTCTTTCCTATGTAGAAACTTTGGTGTATAGCCTGGGATATCTAGGAGGCTATCCCTTGGTCCCGTAAAGAATATCTCACACAATCCAATTATATTGGGTTGCAGTAGTTGGCACATTAAAGTTAGTTCCATAAACGACGAACATAATTCTTTACAGTTCAGTTGAAGCACCAAGAACTGAGAGTCAGAGTGTCCCTTCGTCAAGTCTATTAAATCAACATATTTGCTTATAGGAAGTTTACTTTTATCAAATAACGGCATATCATTTTCATTACTTATTTTTTCATCAAAAATTTTCTCCAAATCCAAAAAAGAATTCTCTAATTGTTTTAACCGTTTATAATTTTGTGGTAATGAAGAAGTGATAAGCCCCCGGGATGAACGATAGGAACTCATTACTTACCTAATTATTTCCAGGGGACAAGGCTATATTTTGGAGTGAAACAAAAGCCATGAGAAATCCGCACACCCGTAGGAAATTTTTTGAACCCTGGAAGAGAAAAACGAAACAAATAAAATGGAATAACTTGGATAATTGGACGTATGAAGGAGGGGAATATAAAATACAACAAAAAATTAAGGAAGGCTTGAGAGCTTAATCAACTTCTGACGCTGGCAAGGATGAGGGAAATTAAACATAAAAATGTAATCAATCGGTAAACAACTTATACTGACAAAAGTTATGAAAGAAAGGAACAAACACAATTATGACCACGGGTTGGATAGTTGGCATTTTAAGTGGGTCAAAGCATTCATCTAGGTACTTCGTCCACTGTGAATTCATCCAACTGTGAATTAGACTATTTAACATCCAATCACATTCTGACGCCTCGTTGGACAAGACGAGTTTCTGCAACTTCCTCAGCTGTCACTTTAGATGTTTTTAGCTTGTACCCTAATGACAAAAGTTCCTTTCTTCTTTTACCAAGCTCCGCGGGTAGGTCCGTCGATATACTGAGCCCTGTCTTCTTAAGTTTTCCACACTCCTTCGTGATCACCGACCGGTCGAAGCCATCTTGGCTTACAAAAATATGCTCTACAACTTTTTTCGCTGTGTCCCACTTCGGAGGCTCAGACCACTCTCTGGTTCTGGTTGACTAGATCTCTTTGAAATACGATAAATGGTACTCATACGTATCTGGTTAGCGTTTGATACTTCAAGCTTAGCCTAAAAAAAGGAGGCCAGAGTCTGGCAAAATTTTTCTGAGCCTTGCGAAGCTTCAATTCCGTGTATAATGATATTTTTTCTTGCATATAGTTCTGATCGCAAAGTAGAAGTCTTCACATGGACGAGCTCAGTCTTGAGCAATTTATTTTCTGCTCTGAGTAGTTTATTTTCAGTCTGTAACTTCGAAATTAACTGTGGCATTTCGTCCATTCTCCGGTCAAAATGCTCTTTTGTCACTGCCATTACTAATTTCTGACGATAATGCCGCTTTACCTGTCTTATGTACTAAAACATCATCACGCGAAACTTACTCACAAGGGTCCAGTTTTATAATAAAACCAGTTATTACTAGGGCCCGCTTTTATCAAATACAAATCTGAAATCTCATCCAATCAAGCTTGATCTTAGCGAGAACCACACCGCATGAATGCTCAGCGATAAGTCATGAAAAGCCTAATTAAAAATACTTAATCGGTTTGATGCAATCTATTTTCTCTTTAGTTTCAGTTTATTTTCACCAAGTGTGGTATTAAACCCTTGCAAGGGAAAGAGGTTGTAATTCCAAGAAAAAACATGTGCTCCCAAAATAGTCCCTTAATAAATTTGCATTTAGATAAGCTCTTTGAATTCATCGACGTTAAATATGCATTTTTTTTTCTTTTATGGAAATATGGATTCTTGAAATGTTGTATCTAAGAATTTATCTCAAGTGAATGGATGCAAAATAGTAAGAAATTATGATGTTAGCTGATCAAACAGTTCGTGGCAACGAACTGTAGTAAGAAGCGACCCGGCTCAATAGTAACCAAAACTCTAAAAAATGGAATTTTGATACCAATACTTACATAAAAAGAATCGCGTTTTAATGCTGATTTTAAATGTAAGTTTCATCAAGTTTAGTCTTACCCATCAAAAGTTACAAGCCTGAGAAAATGTGCTTTATTTTAGAAAATAGGGGGAAACACCCCCTAAAAGTCATAGAAATCACACCATCAGATTCAGCCTATCAGAGAACCCTATTGTAGAAGTTTCAAGCTCCTATCTACAAAAATGTGGAATTTTTTATTTGTTGCCAGAAGGCATGGATGCGTGTTTATTTGTTTGTTTGTTTGTTTTTTTTCCCAGGGTGGTCGTGTCGACCCAGTGGTCCTAGAATGTTGCAAGAGGGTTCATTCTAACGGAAATGAAAAGTTCTAGTACCCTTTTTAAGTGACCAAAAAATTGGAGGGCACCTAGGCCTCCTCCCACGCTAATTATTTTACAAAAGATTTCTTACTGTTTTAGCGACCCGGCTCAATAGTAACCAAAACTCTAAATAATGAAATTTTGATACCAATAGCTACATCAAAAGAGTCGAATTTTAATGCTGATTTCAAATATATAAGTTTCATCAAGTTTAGTCGTGCTTATCAAAAGTTACGAGCCTGAGAAAATTTACCTTATTTTAGAAAATAGGGGAAAACATCTCCCAAAAGTCATAGAATTTTAACGAAAATCACACCATCAGATTCAGCGTATCAGAGAACCCTACTGTAGAAAATTCAAGCTCCTATCTACAAAAATGTGGAATTTTGTATTTTTTGCCAGAAGGCAGATCACGGATGCGTGTTTATTTGTTTGTTTGTTTGTTTGTTTGTTGTTTTTTTTTCCCAGGGGTGATCGTATCAACCCAGTGGTCCTAGAATCTTGCGAGAGGGCTCATTCTAACGGAAATGAAAAGTTCTAGTGCCCTTTTTAAGTGACCAAAAAAATTGGAGGGCACCTACGCCCCCTCCCACGCTAATTATTTTCCCAAAGTCAACGGATCAAAATTCTGAGATAGCCATTTTATTCAGCGTAGTCGAAAAACCTTATAACTATGTCTTTGGGAGCGACTTACTCCCTCACAGTCCCCGTGGGAGGGGCTACAAGTTACAAACTTTGTCCAGTGCTTACATATAGTAATGGTTATTGGGAAGTGTACAGACGTTTTCAGGGGGATTTTTTGGTTGAGGGAGGGGTTGACAAGAGGGAGATATGTTGGGGGAACTTTCCATCGAGGAATTTGTCATGGAGGAAGAAAATTTCCATGAAGGGAGCGCAGGATCTTCTAGCATTATTTAAAAAAACAATGAAACAAAAATATGAAAAGTTTTTTCAATTGGAAGTAAGGAGCAGCATTAAAACTTAAAACGAACAGAAATTATTACGCATATGAGGGGCTCAACTCCTCCTAATAACTTGCTCTTTACGCTAAATTATTTTTAGTGATTTCAACTATTTACTCTACGGCTTTTGTGATTCAGGGGTTATTCTTATGAATTGGGACAAAATTTTATCTTTAGTGTAAAGAGCGAGGTACTAACGAGGGGGTGAACCCCTCATATATGTAATAAAAACATGAGATTACAAAAGTTCGTTACGTAAGCCAATTTACAAGTTACGTTTATCTTTTACTAATAAAAACATTTAAAAAAAATGAAAAGTTCTAGTTGCCTTTTTAAGTAACCAAAAAATCCCAGGGCAACTAGGCTTCCTCCACCGTTCCCTTTTTTCTCAAAATCATTCGATCAAAACTATGAGAAAGCCATTTAGCCAAACAAAAATAAACTTGCAAATTTCGTGTTAATTATTCCTCTGCGGAGAGCCAAAATCAAAACATGCATTGATTCAAAAACGTTCAGAAATTAAATAAAAAAAAACAAGTTTTTTTTAGCTGAAAGTAAGGAGCGACATTCAAACTTAAAACAAACAGAAATTACTTCGTATATGAAAGGGGCTGCTTCCTCATCAACGCCCCGCTCTTTGCGCTAAGTTTTTACTGTTTTAAAAAGCAGAATTGAGAGAAAGAGTCAAACTTTAGCGTAAAGAGCGGGGCGTTGATGAGGAAGCAGTCCCTTTCATATACGAAGTAATTTCTATTCGTTTTAAGTTTTAATTTCGCTCCTTACTTTTAGCTAAAAAAAAAATTGTTTTTTTTTAATAGAGATTCAGGCGATTTAAGAATAGATCAGTCGTATTTCGGTTTTCTCAAAAGAGAAGCCGAGACTTTTGTAATCCCTAAAATAAACCTTAAACCCTTTCCCTAATCTTATAATCAAATACGTCATCAACCCCTTAGGTCTCAAAGGGTACCCGCAAGAAATGCGATGGTT
Source organism: Artemia franciscana (assembly GCF_032884065.1). Classification (NCBI taxonomy): domain Eukaryota; kingdom Metazoa; phylum Arthropoda; class Branchiopoda; order Anostraca; family Artemiidae; genus Artemia; species Artemia franciscana. The sequence continues at coordinate 15,283,008 of NC_088880.1, read as the reverse complement.
AAAATCAGGAATCAGGTGACCTAGGTCTCCTATTTATTTAATTGCTGCTTCGTTTGTTTGAGTGAATGGATTTTTTTCTTTTATTTCTCAGTTGTTCGTTAGTATCCGTCAATGGCAGTTCATATTTGTTTGGATTTTGTACAATCGCGGATATTGGCGAATAATTCACTTTATTGTTGTTAGGTATTTGATTTTAACTCTTTTAATTTTGGTCCTTTATTGTTTTAAATAAAAAAAAACAAGTGTTTTTTAACTGAAAGTAAGGACAACATATCCCCCTCTTCTCAATAACTCCCCCCACCAACCAAAAAATCCCTCTGAATACGTCTGAACACTTCCCAATAATCATTACTATATGTAAGCACAGGTCAAAGTTTGTAACTTGTAGCCCCTCTCACGGGAACTGAGGGAGAGTAAGTCGTCCTCAAAGACATAGTTATAAGGTTTTTCGACTATGCTGAATAAAATGGCTATCTCAGAATTTTGATCCGATGACTTTGGGAAAATGATTAGCGTGGGAGGGGGCCTAGGTGCCCTCCAATTTTTTGGTCACTTAAAAAGGGCACTAGAACATTTTATTTCCGTTAGAATGAACCCTCTTGCAACATTCTAGGACCACTGGGTCGACACGATCACCTGGGAAAAAAAAAACAAACAAACAAATAAACACGCATCCGTGATCTGCCTTCTGGCAAAAAATACAAAATTCCACATTTTTGTAGATAGGAGCTTGAAACTTCTACAGTATGGTTCTCTGATACGCTGAATCTGATGGTGTGATTATGACTTTTAGGGGGTGTTTCCCCCTATTTTCTAAAATAAGGCAAATTTTCTCAAGCTCGTAACTGTTGATGGGTAAGACTAAAGTTGATTAAACTTATATATTTAAAATCAGCACTAAAGTGTGATTCTTTTGATGTAGCTATTGCTAACAAAATTTTTTATTGAGTAGTGGTTACTATTGAGCCGGGTCGCTCCTTACTACAGCTCGTTACCACGAACTGTTTGATTTTATTTAATTTTTTGGCGGTTTTTTCCTTTGGTTTTGTTGTACTTTCCCCTTTTGCTTTTTGGTTTTTGCTTTTTCCTTGATCATATTATTTTGTCCGCGCTGAAGAAGGAGGCGGTTGTTCTCTGGAAATATTCGCTTTCTGTGTTTCCTTCAGTATTTTCATTTGGCCTTTAATAGCCCCATATTTGATTGTTTTCTTTCTTCATGTTATGGCAGGCTAATATAGTTTAAAAATTATTTTAATATATTCAATTGTCAGAGAAATCCCCTCTGTTCCATTTTTACTGCCATAAAAATGGAAATATTCATAGTCTTTTCGTTAATTGTGTTTCTAAAATAAATAATACCACCCAAAAATATTCAGAAAATTGCAGTGAGTTCACAATATCGACCATCAAAGGTCTAAATGTTAATTTAAACCCTAACAGACTTTGACTTATCCTGTGTTTCGTAGAAAAGGCCCTAAGAATCCCTCTGTTTATGGAAAAACTGGAAAATTATTCATCTAAGATTTGACCGTAATAGTTATATCTTAACCTACCGAGGAAGGCGACACAACTATACAAACAGCCCCGAAACCCCTACCTGCTTCCAAGAATTTTGGATTTTTTTTTACACCTCCAGCTCTAAAATATAGCTAGGTGAAATTTTGGGGAATAATGACGGGGATCCTGAAATAAATCCAAAGAAATTGGCTATTGAGCATTGGCTATTGAGGAAATCTGCAGTATATTAGTTACTCTGCAATGTACCAGCGCTACTAATACTACTGTGGCTACAATTTCGACAAGTTACAACTGCACTATGACTAGAGCGACTGTAACAAATTGTGACTGCGAACACTTCTATGTGTGACTACTTTCAGGAAATATTGAGGAGGATGTTGAACATAAAAAAAAAATACGCTATCTGCATGCTGATTGTCAAAAGGGTGAGTCAGCAATATCTCTGTAACAGCTGAGGGTATTAAGTTGAAACTTTCACGCTAAGTTGAAAAGTGTTCGAAGGACAAAATACTCCTTGTCTATTTTAGATGTCTAGCCACCCCCAACTCAGATCTAAATCCCGAAATAACCACTTTACTCAAAATACTCAAAAGGACTAATAACTATGCCTCCATTTGAAAGGGATGTAAACTATGCAATCTGCTCATTGTTCACACAAAACATTTATCATTTGGAAGGGGGAAGGGCAGTTTAATCCTTGGTTTGTCAGAAAAGACTAAGGGTATTAAGTTGAAACTTTTGAGAATGCTGAGGGGTATGTTTAACTAAATCAAAGACCACCGGGCACCGAAACTTTCAGGACCGCTGTTGCTACTGCTGCTGTTACTGCAAATCCAACTGCTTGCAGCTTCGAATATGACTCTGACTGCTTGCAACTGCTATTCCTCATGGACACGGCTTTGACAACTTAAATTTGTAACTGCGACTACCTATGACTTTTACTACTTGTAACTGTAATTTATTCTGACTGCAAATACTAGGGAATCCGACTACTTGTGGCTGTGACTGTGACTAGCGGTACATGAGAAAGTGACTATGACTACTGCCGACTATGACTTCTGGTCACTCTGACTAGTTAAAACTGTAAAATTTGCGACCATGACTACTTGCAACTATGAAAAATTTTGAATGTGGCTATTTAAGATTGCAAATATTTGTGATTGTGACTACTTTTGACTGTGACCGCAACTGCTTATGACTGCATGAATGCAAGTTGTTAATATCAATGCAACTTTATTGCTAATGGAACTACTTGCCACTGTCACTACTTGCATATACTACTGTTATTACTTGCGACTGTGACTCTTACTGCTAGTAGTGCTACTAATACTGTGAATGTGACTTACTACTGTGAAATACTACTACAAATTTTACTATTAAAACAGGAGTTGTTGAAATAAATCAAAATAGTTTAACTGTATACTGATTGTCAAAATGGAAAAAGGGCATCCATGTTGTCAAAAGGGCTTGACTGTAATATCACAAAAATGGCTTGGTTTATTGAGTTGAAAATCCATGGAAATGTTGATGGGGATATCACACTAAATAAAGAGACACTGGATGTATACAACTCATCAAAAAGTTTATCTGGGCGTATCTATGTTTATCTCAGGAACTGTCACGGGTATTTAGTTGAAACTTTCACGGGATGTTAAGAGAGATGTTGAGCAAAAATTAAATGACGATATATGGATCCAGGTTGTCCAAACGGCATTACTTTAATATTTCAAAAACAGTTAGGGAAGGGTATCGAGTTGAAACATTCAGAGAATTTTGGAGGGGATGTTGAACTTAAAGATACTATGAACATCCTAGTTATCAATGGGATCCCTCAGTTTTAATCTTACTGTCAGGCATCTGGCTTCCTTTGCTACCTTACCACTTGTTGTGGTTGTTTCGGACGTTCTTGGTCTCGTGTACTTTTCTTTTGCTCCATCCGAATTCCTTTACTACCTTGTGACTTGGTCTAGTCTCTTTCCAACTTTATCGGTCTCCTATACCCTCCTTTTGCGCCAAATGAAATCCTCTTCTATATTGCAACTAGGTCTAGTCTTTTTCCAACGTTCTTTGCCTCCCCTCCCCTCATTTTACTGTCTTCCATATTCCCTTAATATCTTATTAGTTGTCATGGTCTTTTCTCAAGTTTTTGGGTCTCCTCCAAAGTCTCTTAGGATGTTCTAACTTTCATAGCCCTATTTCAACGCTCATGCTGTCTTCCAATCCCTTTTAGTCCAGCTCTTACTTTTTGCAAAAATAAGTATTTTGGCTAAAAAAAGTCCAAGTTTTCAGGTCTTGACTTAGCTTTCGAAATAAAAGAAATAAAAGAAAAAAATTGTCACAATTTACTCATTAAAACTAAGCTATTCCTGATCTTAGTAAAAAAAAAAAAAAAAAAAAAAAACACACAGAAAAATCAGGCAGAGAGGAGTGTGCTCACTTTGGTTAAAAACATGTTCTACCCCGTCAAATCTTGATTTCTTGGGTAAAGGCTCTTTCATTTGGCTCAAAATTCTGATGTTACTAATATATAGTTCATGTACTGGTTTCTTTAATAAATTCTTTTAGAAATATTAGTGACTTTTGTTTTGTCCTAATCTTCTTATTTGAGAAAATATTTACACCATTGAAAAAGACCGTATGAGGGGGAGAGCTGGCGTTGATTTCAAAGTCAATTGCTCATTGGCGCAATTTACCTGTGGTTAGAAGATAAGCGACAATGAGAATCCTCCCGAATGTATAGAAGCCTATGTATAGGCTTCCTTCTGTCGAACTATTTAAGCTTGTCCTTAAAATTCTTTACAGGAAGTCGAACTTTAGAATGAATTTAGCAGGTTTTAATTGCTGGCATTAAACGTTGGTTTTCAATCCACTAGACCAAGTAAACGAATAGAAACAGTCTCTCACTAAGGATCTCTGTATTCTATTCGATTGTATATACGATTGCAGCCTCAATGGAAGAACAATTTATTCCTATGCACAAGAAATACACCCGTGTTGAATTACCTAAAGCCAATATTGAACTGATTAAAGCAAAACAAAAGCATGGAGAGACTACAAAAGCAATCGACAAAGTAACGACCGAGAGAAAACATTCAAGAGGCTCTTCAACAGGGTTCGGAAAGCAACAAGAAGAGAAGGAAAGCTTAGAGAACGTAAATTAGCTTTCTCCTTGAAAGAAAACCCAAAACGTTTCTGGAAACACGTGAACAGCAAAAGGAAAAACAAAAGTGGAGTCTCGTCTCTTTACGATCCCGTGAAACAAAAGCTGGTACACGACCCCACGGACAAGGCAAATACTCTCAACAGCCAGTTCTCTTCTGTTTTTACTCAGGAACCTGAGAACGAAGACCACTTTAGCCGCGAGTAACCATTTCAGGGTCTAAGCGACTCGATAAGACCGATAGAGATCAACCATAGCGATGTTCTCAAGAAACTCAGAGAATTAACCCAAGCAAGTCCACAGGCCCAGACAATCTACATCCAAAACTGCTCAAAAAACTTGCAACGGTAATAACAGAGCCACTAGCCTACATTTACAGAAAGTCTCTTGAACTCGGTGAGCTTCCCGCTATTTGGAAAAAAGCTATTGTCGTCCCAATATCCAAAGGTGGGAAACGAGAAGACCCATCAAACTACAAAGCGATAAGCCTCACTTGTATCACGTGTAAAGTACTTGAGTCTCTTGTTGCAGACCACACCCTAGAACACTTAAAACGAGAAAAAATACTTACCGAAAAGCAGTTTGGTTTTCTTAAGGAACGATCTGCAGAAATCCAACTGCTTTGTGCCACAGATGATTGGAAGAAAAATATCGACAAGGGGTTCCAGATTGATCTCATATACTTGGATCTCAAGAAAGCCTTTGACAAAGTTCCGCATAAGCATCTCGTTCAGAAGCTCAGGAAATACGGTCTCTCCTCATCCGGGTCCTCATCCAGTCTTCTTCAATGGATTACGGACTTCTTAACTGGCAGAAAGCAAGTTGTGTGCGTAGAAGGTTGTCTCAGCAATACCGAAGAGGAAGCTCTTAGCGGAGTACCCCAGGGGTCAATCCTCGGCCCCCTTCTATTTAATTTCTACATCAACGACCTAGTTTAGGGCATCGAATCTGAAATCCTTCTCTACGCGGACGACACAAAGCTCTATCGTGTCATCTCGTCATGTGAAGACATTCACCACCTGCAGGTGGATCTCCATCGAATCGATGACTGGATGAAGAAGTGGATCATGGAAATCCGTACCCAGAAAAGTCATATCCTCATTCTGGGTCCATAAAACTTCTCGTCCTCATACTCTCTTGGCTCTGCTGCACTCACTCTTAGTAAAGAAGAAAGAGACCTAGGCATCTTAGTGAATTCTGAACTGAACTTCAGTAGCCACTAGGAAGCTGTCCTCAAGAAGGCTTCCAAAGTTGCTCGTATGATCAGAAGAAACTTCTCGTGCGAGAACGACAAAATGCTTGCTACGCTCTATAAGTCCCTTGTCAGCCCGATCCTTGAGTATGGACATTGTTCTACAAGACCATACTACAACAAGGACATAGATGCTCTTGAAAATGTTCAGAGGAGGATAACTAAATTCTCTCCCAGGTTACGCTTCCTTCCCTACGAAGAGCGGCTTAGAAAGCTTGAAATCCCAACCCTCGCTTATAGATTCCATCGTGGTGATCTTATTGAAATGTACAAGCTCTGCAATGGAGCCTATGATAACATACCAGCCCAGAGAATCGTGCAGTTCAATAAAAATCATCTCCGAGGACATCAGTACAAAGTGAGTACGGAACGCTTTTACAAGGACATTGGACGCTCGGCAACCAAGTGGTTCAGCATTGGAACAACTTACCAGAAAGAGTAATCTGCTCCACAAACCTACTGGCATTCAAGAAGGAAGTTGATGAATATTATTCAAGTGAAATTTTCTCCTTGTGCAAATTTAGAAGAAATGCAAGTTAAGATTTTTGTTTTGTAGAGGCTTAACGGTCTGCCATTAAATTTGCGAATATATTTATTTATTTATTTAAAGGAAATTGAATTATGTCCCAGGGACTGGGTCTCGAAAATAGAAAATGTTATTATTAATAGAAAGAAAATAGTACCCCAAGACCGTGTCGAAGGGATTTAGAGGATTTTATGTTTATTAAAGGTTTTTAACCCCCCCCCCTGAAAAATTATTTTGTATCCCTTCCCTCGAAACATATGTTCACACCCGATAACATATGTTAACACCCGACATTTTTTTTTAACTCCGAACTCTTTCGGTAAAAATAAAAATTTATAATAATTAAGCCCTTTGAAACACTTGTAGTCCATTTCAAATCTTTGAACTATGAGTTATGCTCTCCAAAGGTTGTGCTTTAAGTTACTCTCTTTTCATTTTTACCTCTCAATTACCAAAATTCTAAATCCTCAGTTGTACTACAGGTTTTATGGTAAGAATCAAATCAGACGTCTTCGTTTACGAGCGAGCAAACACATTTACTATTTTTGAAAAGTCAATTGTTTTCAAACATTTTGGGCAGTGTAAAGACTGACCCGAGCCACTAATAATCGAGACGATAAAAACACGGACTTTTATAACAATTAAATAAAAAAACAATTTTTTTTAACTGAAAGTAAGGAGCAACATTAAACCTTAAAACGAACAGAAATTACCCCGTATATGAAAGGGGCTTTTCTTCTTCAACACCCTGCTCTTTACGCTAAAGGTTTTTACTGTTTTAAGAGGTAGAGTTAAGAGAAAGAATCAAATTTTAGCGTTAAGAGCGGGGCGTTGAAGAGAAAAAGCCCCTTTCATATACGGAGTAATTTCATATAAGGAAGTATGCGCATATTGCCTTTTCGTCAGTTGTACATCCCCCTCATCATGTCCTGAAAGTTTCCACTTAATATTCTTAAGCCATTCATAAAATTAAAAATACCTTTTCGATCTGAATGTTTCTATTTCTCATAATACCAGAAAAAAACTTTATAACCGAGATTACCGAAAAAAATGAATTTAATTCAAAGAAGATGCGTGCAGTATACTGATATGCTGCAGTATTGAACTAGCTCTCCAAGGGATTACACCTGTTTGAACTTTTGAATTGTTTGAACTTGATTACTTAGCCATGAATTAATTCAGTGACTACAGAAATTGTACAATCTGATACTTGAATTTATCACACAATCAGATTTTTGGCGTTTTGAATTGAGAAAATTAGATACGATAGCCAAGTGTGGTGTGTAGAGAAAATTGGATATAATTTGTCTGCGCGTTAATTACGCTGTTTAGTGTAGAGCAGGATTAGTAGTTGGGCCGACCTCGCACAGTTTGGACTGATTGTTCACTTGAATACATTAGTGAGGCTCGGCCCTCACGGAAAGATGTTTGTTTCACTTTATAATCTTTCATTTACTAGGCATGAATCCTGCGAACATTAAAATCAGTGATTTATTCCTAGCCAAATTTGCGGGCTCTCCCCTCAGGCCAATTCGAATCCTAGAGGTAATGACGACGAATACTGGAGATTGCAAATTTGCTATTTTTTGCTACGGCAAAAAAAAGGGGCTGTTCCCTCTTCAACGCCCTGCTCTTTGCGCTAAAGTTTGACTCTTTCTTTCAACTCTAATTTTTAAAACAGTAAAAACTTTAGCGTAAAAAGTAGGGCTTTGAAGAGGGAACAGCCCCTTTCATATACGGGGTAATTTCTGTTCGTTTTAAGTTTTAATGTTGCTCCTTACTTTCAGTTATAAAAACTTGTTTTTTTTATTTAATTTCTGAATGTTTTTAGTTTATCCTTGTTTTGATTTCGGCTCTCCGCAGATGAATAATTAAGGCGAAATTTGCATATTTATTTATTTGGCTAAATGGATTTCCCATAGCTTTGATCGAATGATTTTGAGAAAAAAGGAGGGGGAGGAGGCCCAGTTGCCCTCCAATTTTTTGGGTACTTAAAAAGGCAACTAGAACTTTTAGTTTTTTACGAACGTTTTCATTAGTAAAAGATATATGCAACTTACGAATTAGCTTACGTAACAAACTTCTATATTCGTACGTTTTTATTATGTATATGAGAGGGTTAACCCACTCGTCAATGCCTCGCTCTTTACACTAAAGCGTAAATTTTGTCCCCTGAATCACAAAGGCCGTAGAATAAATAGTTAAAATTACTAAAAATGCTTTAGCGTAAAGACTGAGGTATTAGGAGGAGTTGAACCCCTTACATGCGTAATATTTTCTGTTCGTTTTTATTTCTAATGCTACTCCTTTCTTTCAGTTGAAAAAAACTTTTGCATATTTATTTTTACATTGTTTTTTTTTAAATAATGCTAGAAAATGCTGCGCCCCCTTTATGGAAATATTCTTCCCCCTGTGACAAATCCCTCCTTGGAAAGTATCCCCCACATAACTCCCTCTCCTCAACCCCCTCCCAACCAAAAAATCCCCCTGAAAACGTCTCTACACTCCCCAAAAACCACTACTATATGCAAACACTGGTCAAAATTTGTAACTTGCAGCCCCTCCCACGGGGACTGTGGGTGAGTAAGTCGTCCCCAAAGACAGAAATTATTATTAAAGATTAGATGAAACCGAAAATAAACAAAAATTAAATAAACAATCATAGCAAACAAACGTACAACAGGCACTAATATAAATAAATAAATATTTAAACGGGTAAAACTTTAATTGCATGTTCAAATCGAGCTTAAAACAAACAAAAATCATTACAAATAAGAGTTTGGGTACTGCCCTTAAGGCCTAGCCAAAGTCCAAAAATTTAACTCCCTTGTCAATTCTTTTTCTTAGGCAGCAATTCGGTCAAATACAATGGTATCAGTTTTCTTCGTTGCTTCAACCAAACAAACATAAGAAGTTTGAACTTAAGGGGTTTCTCACTCAAAATTACGATTAGGTGCAGGTTATCTTTAACAATTCTTCTTGTAATTATTTATACAATATAATTTTTTATATGTATGGATTAACCGGCAGTTTTATGTTTGCACGCTACTTATTCTCTGAACTCTGTTTAAACAGATTTCAACTAATTAATACTTGACTGAATCACTCCTGAACAATCCGAGTGGTTAGTCCCTAGGTGTAATTTATACTTTCTCACACGCTCCAATTACAACTGGATCTAGTCGTTTGAGGGGAATTTTTTACTTCGGAACACAAATGTGTAAAGTATTTGTAGGCACTGCAGCCAGGAAGTATATATTATAGAAATAAATTAATTAAAACTTAATTAAAATTAATTAAATTATTAATTATTAAAATTAATTTTGACCCCTTCTCACACCTCTACTTTTTAAAACGGTAAAAACTTTAGCGTAAAGAGCAGGGCGTTGAGGAGGGGACAACCCCTTTCATATACGGAATAATTTCTGTTCGTTTTAAGTTTTATTGTCTATTTTATCGTTTTATTAGTTTTATTGTTTTATTAGTTTTATTAATTTTATTGCTTAGGGTTGGGCTATAACTACATATGGATGTCTTTGTCATTGAAAATCGCGTTCCTGGAATTAAAGTTTTAACGCGCTACTGGAATGTATATGAACCTTATTTTATGCACTATGCTCCATATGAGACAAAACATAATATCCAGAAACCTCTTTTGATTTTATTCCTTTTGCTTCTCATTTGGTCTTTTATATTACTTATCCTTCAAGTGTTACAAGACCCTTGGCCTCTTATTTTGCCTCATTGTCATCTGAAACCCTATGCTGGAGCATAATTAGGAAATTGATCTAAGTCCCTCGTGGTGTTACGCAAATACCAGTCCTGAGCATTCATAGCCTTTTCTTCAAAGGGGAGAATCAGTACCATGAATAAGACAGCGTTATGCTAATAAGGTTATTAGCTGAAGGGGAATATGTCAATTTTAATATTGAGTCTTGGTAACGCCTAGTGGTTGTAGCTGCCACAAGCTTACGAAGATACTTTTTCTAGACGCAGAGATAAATTCCATATTCGATGGTTAGCTCTAAGTGTTAGTTCATGCTTTTCCCAACCTTTTTCTTAAGAAGGGGGCTTTAGCCAAGGAGGGGATTATGTTTACATGGTAGATGAGTTTTAGCCTTCCCCCACAAATATTTCCATTCATCTCCAATCAGTAACAATTCTCTACTTCTATAAAAGGATTATACAGAGTGAGATTTTATAACATGATACTGTGACCTCATTCTACATGTACGTTAGAACAATGATGAGTAACCTAATTAATTCATAAAGAGCCAAATAACCTTTCTAGACTGCAGAAAATCAATGAAGAACCGCATCTGATGGGTAGCATAATATCCCTTAAAACTTAGGTATTTTTTACTTTGTAACCATAGCTTCCATAACTAGCATAACTGGATCAAGAACTATTGAGAAAAATTAATGAGGATCGTTAACTTGTGTTCAACCACTCACAATCATTTGTGAAACAAACCTCAAAATGTTAAACGTAATTCCGGTATTTCACTTAACATTAAATATTTAGCAATCCGTAATTTTGATTAATGGCAAATAAAACGATATTTCAGTTCAAATCTATTACTGAATCTTCGTCTTCGAGGTCAGTTTTTCTCAGTCTTACATGGCAAACTACATGTAAAAATCCTCTAATAAGTAATTTAATAGCATATTGGAGATTAGTAGAGTGCGATGCATACGAGAGTAAAACAGCAATATTGGTCACAGTTCGTATACGAGATTATCTTGGAAACAAACCAGTAACAAAATTTTAAATACGCTGGGGTGGAAGTGTGGTTATGAGCTGTGTGACAATACCTTCAATTTTTGATTTGTTTTTTATGCTGACCTATTCACGAAGAGAAGTTTTAAAGTCTTTGTTCTTTTTTTGGGGCTCATTTTGATTCCGGAATTTGTCTAATTAGAATAAAGAAGAGTTTCTCAAAAGCCACACTTTTCCGACGAAAGAGTCACAAACGGGGCACAAGGTTCAGGTTACAAGCCACGGGGGTGGAACAAAAAGATACAGTCCTTGTTTAGTATAGATCACACATACTCAAGGGCCATCAAAACCTCGTGAAGCGGGCTCATTTGACTAATATTGTAACAAAATAGTGTTTGTGCTTCTGCGCATTGACAATTCTATAGTATAGAACAAATAAGGTATATAAGTTAGAAATGTGAATTTTTTTCAGGCTATATTTTAACCCTAGGCTTACAAATTGTTGTTGTAATTATAATTGGATAGCCATGCTCTGTATACAGTCTCGGGTATACAAATCTCGAAAAGTATTACTGAAAAGTAGACAACCAAAAATAACCTCATTTGAGAGGAGGAAAGGCCCAAGCTTTTATTTTTTTTTTTTAGGTTTTATTAGGCCAGTTGCTCTAACATTAGGAATCTTCAGATAGTTATGAATATTAATTTATACTGTTTTTTCAAGGATTAGTCCCTTATTCGAGTTTATTTGTCGAGGTTTTATATTGAGCAGGATTTAAACTAAGAAAAGGCCGTGATATTAAAATACAGCTGTACCTTTGGCTAAGCTGTTTTTGAGACCCTTTACTCAGTGAATTTGTCTTGACCCCAGTCAAGTGACCCCATTTGTCTTGTGACATTGAATTGTGTCAGTCTGTCACAATTGGTAATAATTAAAAATATAGGATATTCGGTTAGGTTTTCAGATGCAATCACTTATATTTTGGAAGGTATTAAGTCTCAAAACCTTCAACTACACTTATCTATTTGTAGGACATTTTATTTCTTTTATTATAGCCCCTTGTGAGTCCCCAGCTCTTTTTGCTACATTTGATTAAACCGGTCTGAAAGTAACAACTTTTACGGCGAAATTAAAAAGAGAAAAAAGTTTAATGCCTCTATGTTTAGGAGCATCGGGGCTAAAGTAGTTGGAAGAAAATTGGTATTGTGGAAATGTTTTAATAAAAATAATAATAATAATTTATTTATAACCCACAAAATACATTAAAATGTGGAGTAAACACACAAAAAAAGAAAGAAACATAACAACATAAATAACATAACAGTATAACAACATACAACATAAGTAAATTACCTCAAATCAAAAAATGGCCAAAGAGGATCAAAAACACCAATCATTTGCCGAGTCTTAAGGGATAAATCTTTAGATAAATGTCTCAGTCGTGAGGGCGCATCAACGATGTCAAATTTAGAAACTACTGTATGATTCCGATACCACCGAGGCAGACGCAGCAAATACTTGCAACACTTAAAATATCCTGAGCGTATTTTCTTTGTATCCTTCTTGCGAAGGAGGAAAGCAAAACCAGAAAGATAAAAAAAGCAGGGGCACAAAAACTAGAAAAAAGACGGCATAGTCCTTTTCGGTTATACCGAGCACGATTTGGTGAAATTTTCGCGTATTCAACCCGCATACTTTTCACCACGCTGGACGTAACAGCGGAGCAAGAAGACGAAAGCGACGTGGAATAAGAGAGACCCAACCATTTAATACTTGCTGAACATGGTATAGTTGAAGAACCCAAGCAAAGAGGTGATGCTGGTGTAGGACTCCCAAAATACAAAAAGTCACATTTGGAGGCATTAACTGAAAGGCCTACCGTGGAAAGTGCGGCTGAAAGCCGGTCAAAGTTGGTAATCAGACTATGTTTTGTCCGGCTAAGAAGCAGAACATCATCAGCATATGCAACGTGACTAATGCCTAAATTATCATTGTAAAAAATTGACCGTTGAAGACGTTGGAGACACGAAGCTAAAACACATTTAAATAGGCTCGGGGGATTTGCAATAATATCGGCTGAGTCTTATGTCTGAAATAGATGGCCAGACCTCCTGATGGTCTACCACGGGTTTTCTAGGCGGCTCTCAAGAAGGTTTAATGAGTCCGAAAACGCTTAAGGCTATCAACATTCACTTTAGAGAGAAGGTGCCCATGTAAAAGCACAATATCATTTTCAAGCAGCTCACTAATCAGTAGATCCTTGTCTTTTGTACCATTAATATTAAGGGACACAAAGCTAAACGGAGTTTGAGCATTCATTTATTAGCGTTGTTGACCGGGAATTCATTTATGACCGGGGAACTTTGCATTTCAGACTAAAACTTACGTGTTCTATAGTGCAATTTGCACATTTTGGCGAGGCTTGGCAAGGTTTTTCCTTGGAATTCACATGAGGGCCCGAACATCTGGAACACTTGGGATGTGCCGGTGAGCGGGGACAAGCTCCAATCAGGTGATCAGTACTTTGACAGCGAAAGCATCGACGCGGAATGGGTTGAAAGGACTTAGCGCGAAAAATTTCGTACCCAATACGGATTCCCGACTCCAGTACCGCGTTCAGAGCGGTTTCGTCGACAAACTCGAGGCGAAAAGTGCGAGAATTGCCGATTTGATTAGCACTAATAGCTCCCTCTACTGAGGCCTCTAAATCAGCTCTTGAATAGTTATGGGGTACGTCGAACAGCTAAAGGCTTTTTATCAATTACTTTTGGTTTCAATGTTTAGAATGGAGCTAGTAACAGCTGCAGCCAACGTGTCGGCTGAGCGCTTATCACGTACCATCACAACCCAGCTTCTGCTGTGTGGCTTAGATTTCAGATTCACGATCCCGTCATCACCATCCAACGTTTCGAGCTTCTTCATGCGAAGGATAGGGTCGCTGAGCTCCGGGGGTGGGTTTCTTACAACGACAGAGTAGGACGGTTTTTTCGTATTTTGAGTAGGGGCTACAAGCTTAGACTGTCCTTCAGTAACCTTGGAGGCAATATCACGCAGCTGTTCAAGACATGAGTTCACCTTGGCACTGAAGGCATCAACAGGGATCATTGGCACTTCGCTGGGACATTTGATAACAAAGTCCGGAAGCTTTATGTTCTGGGAATCGCACTTTACAAGCGAAGAAATAATGTCCGAAGCACAGTTTAATGCAGCATTGGCGCCTACGCGCTTCGATGGGACTTCACTCGGAAAGAGCTTTAAAAAAAGCAATTTACGGGTCTCACAAAGAGAAGAAGACTTCAAGAAATCGGCCATGTACTCTTTTATCGTATCGGGCGAAACTCCTTTAGCAATATTATTCTGAACAAAGCATAGGATAGGATTGTAGAAAAGTTCATCTTCCCACCAATTACCAGTTCCCATTTTCTCTAGATTGAAGGTTCACTTGCGAGAGAAGTAAGGGAAGTGTTGGAGGCTGCCTACCTTGTCCCCGCAATTTAAGGGACAAGCCCGGCGGGTACCATGGCTCTTGCAAACAGCTCTCCCCCACAGTTCTGCTTACTTCTCTCCTCTCGCCTTTATCGTAACGCAATTGTCTATAATATCGGAAATTATAATTATTTTCGCAACTGCTTAATCCTGACCTGTATCATATATAGGTCATGAAAACATCAACAAAGAATTCACAGTTCTCGAGTGAATTTTCACTCAAGTCTGAAAATAATCCGCTTATTTATAATTCTTTGGACACTGAATTAATTATTATGAAAATATTGGCAATAGGTCAGGTAGAGACGATAATCCTTTACAAAATATTATTGATAGGTTCAATCCAAAAAGAGGTCCTCACACCTTGAACTCTGATACAATACTCAAATCAATACTACTTTCGAAAGCCTATTTTCTGTTTTTTTTTTATGGAATTACAGTAGTGACTGCATAGTAAAGAGTGAAGTTCAAGCCTATTTTCTGTTTTTTTTTTTTTTATGGAATTACAGTAGTGACTGCATAGTAAAGAGTGAAGTTCCAATAGCTAAGTTGGAATATTGCTGAGCTTTAGTGGAGGATATATGTTAAGAATTTTTAATTTTAGTCAATTGAAAATTATTGAGTTTTTTCTAAAATTGTTAACATTCAAAATGCTTATTTTGTGTAAAAAATCTATATCATTTTTTTACACAGATATGAAAACTTTCTGGAAAGGTTATGAAAAGATTGAGAAAAGATTATTTAATATTAAACTAGTAGTAAATTGGCCCTTTCATGTTCAAGAACATTTTGATCAATAGTTAAAAAGAACTCTTTTTAATGAAAGTGTTTTCAAAATCCCATGATTTAGTTCTTCATCATTAATCTAACACATTATAAAGAACAAAATATTCCTCATGACCTGCTCAGTTTTAAGAGCAGAATGGAGGGAGAGAATTTTAGGAGAAAATATTCTAATTTTGAAGCGGTTCTGAATATATTAATAAAATCTAAAATCGAATTCAATTGGACTATCTGGCTGGGCTTTTTCTACAATTATCCATGACTTGATGCCCACAATTACTCGATTTTAATTAAAAAATTCCTTCATTAAATTTCGGTTATCATGAAGTAAGATTATGAAAAGATTATGACGTTTTATTCAGCAATCACATTACCAAGGGCATAGTAACGAGAACTAATATGTTTAATACAAAATTTTGGATTTTAAAAAAGAACCCTCCCTCTCTCCACAAGAATAATTCTGAAATTTGGAAGAAAGCCATGCCAGCAAGATCCGAACATGGGAGAACCCAAGGTTCCCCTTCACAAGCGACATCTTCCTTACTATTAATTAAAAACAAGACTTCCTTCAAAAGAAGCTCTTCCGAGAAAAGTAAAGAGCCATATTAAAAGTTCAGAGGAGAAAAAATAAATTCATATAATAATTAAAACTTAAAACGACCAGAAATTGCTATAAAAAATAAATGAACCCTAAAGGAACAGGAATAAATATGAATAATTAAATAAAACACAAAAATAGGATTTACTGGTATAAATACATAATTAAGTCCTAAACGAGTAAAAATACAATTACTGCTCTATTCAAACTGAAGATGGACAGGACTTACTATGAATATAAATTTGGTTTCTCCACCACCTCAATGGTAAACCTTTTAAAGTCAATTGTGTCATTTGTGTTTTCTTGAAAACTATGTGTAGTCTCTTTTGAACGGTGTGCTTCAGTTTGTTAAACTACCAACGAAAAATAAACAATAATAATATTTAATTGTTCAGTGTTATAATTATGAAAAAAGATGCTATGTTTTTAGTAAAGCGCAAATGACACACTAAACTTTAGATGATTTACGGCTTGGATATGGGGGCAGTTGCTAAAATCATGTTTGTACAAATTCCTGTTCGTTTTTAGTTCAGCATTAATTTTGATAATTCATCTTTATCACTATCTGTTATCTTTTATGTTTTATGCAATTAATCATTTTTATTACTATTCGTTTTGGGTTTCGTTTATTCTTTGATAGTAATTTCGGGTCTTTTTAAGTTTGAATTATGATGGGAATTTATTTCCGCTCGTCTTAAGTTTTAGTATGGCTCTTTACTTTTCTTTGAAAACTTCTTTTAAGAAAAGTCCTTTTTTACTTAATTTCTGTTCGTTTTTATGGCAAAAGTTTCATTATCAATTAACATTACAAATATTTCTTTAGATTTTTCAGGTTTTTGGCCTAAGAATTATAACATTGAATTCTAAGTTAAATTTTTAAGTTGCATAAAGTTACCTGGACCTTGGCTTTGATTGTATTCAAAAATTATTTTATGTATTTAGTACAATATCAAATTGGATTTCTGAAGGTTCTGGAACTGAGGTTTTGATTCATTAACAATGCCTAGAATATGCTCAAAACTATCTTCCTGGGAAAATGCTCAAAAGATTATATATGAATGAATTTGTAATAAGAAAATAAATGTATATCAGAGACATCACTCAGCTCTCTCTGCTTCCGGCTCTATCAACTCTTTTATTTGTGACTAATGTGAACATTTGCTTGGTGTGGTGGAAAAAAGATGAGATTCTGACAACCGAAATGCACATAATACCTCTTGAGTTCGTGGTTACAAAGTGTAAGTAAGGAGAGACCCGGCTCAATAGTAACCACAACTCTAAAAAACCAAATTTTAATACAAATAGATACATCAAAAGAATCGGATTTTATGCTGACTTTAAATATATAAGTTCCATTAAGTTTAGTCCTACCCATCAAAACTTGAGAACTCGAGAAAATTTGCCTTATTTTCAGAAAAAGGGGGAGAAACCCCCTAACGGTCATAGAACCTTAATGGAAATCACACCATTAGATTCAGCGTATCAAAGGACCCCACCGTAGTGGTTTCAAGCTCCTATCTGTAAAAATGTGATATTTTGAATTTTTTTTGCCAGAAGAAAAATCACTTATGTGGTTTTATTTGTTTTTTTTTTCTCAGGGGCGATCGTATCGACCCGGTGGTCATACAATGTCACGAGGGGGATCATTCGAACAGAAGTTAAAAGTTATAATGCCCTTTTTAAGTGACCAAAAATTGGAGGGCAAGTAGGCCCCTCCCACACTCATTTTTTTCCAAATTCACGGCATCAAAATTTTGTAGATTTCCATTTTGTTCAACATAGTCGAAAAATCTAATAACTATCTTTTGAGGAGATATTGCAGGTATGCCCTTTTGACAACCGGGATGCACGTCTCCTCAGCATTTTCTGAAAGTTTTCTGAAAGGACGCATATAGTGTCTTTTGGTGTTTTAGAATCCCGTTTAGCATTCCTTAAAAGGTTCAACTTAATATCCGTAGCCGTTCCTGAGATCAATGTAGATACGTCAAGATATGCCCTTTTGACAATTTGGATGAACACGGTGTCTTTTGACTAAGTTCAACATCCCTACCGGCATTTTCGGAAAGTTCAGCTTAACAATCTTAGGTGTTCCTGTGGTTTTACAGAAACACCCGTTTAAGGACCAGGAAGCACATGGTATCAACACCCTCCTCAACATCTTCTGAAAGTTTCAACTTAATACCCTTCACTGTTAACGAAATACAGAAGACATTCCGTTTTTGACAATATGGATGCATATACCGTCTTTGGTATGGTTTAATATCCCCATAACATCCCATAAAAGTTTCAATTTCATACCCTTAGCCATTCATGAGATCAATATAGAAACCCCCAGACACGCCCCTTTTGACAACCTGGATGCACCTAGTGTGTTTTTATTTAGTGTAACACTCCCCTCGACATCCTTCGAAAATTTCAACATAATACCCTCAAAAGTTCCTGTGATGTTGCAGATACGCTTTTTTGAGTACCTAGATGCCCATAGAGTCTCTTCATTTAGTTTAATATCACCCTCAGTTTTTCTGGAATTTTCAACAAAACAATCTTAGCGACTCCAGAGATTTCAGATAAGCCTTTTCCGACAACCTGGATGCATACTAAACCCTTTTGATTTAGTTTAATAATAGTAGCAGTAGTAGTAGTAGTAGTAGTAGTGGTAGTAGCAACAGTAGTAGTAGTAGTAGTAGTAGTAGTAAAAGCAGCAGCACTAGTCACGGTCGCAATCAGATTTGTACCAGTAAAATTTGCTGTCAGAATTTGTCGCATTCGCAAGGAGTTGTAGGTAAAAGCAGCACAAAAGCAAGTAGTCGCAGTCGCAAGTAGTCGCAGTCTTAAGTGGTCGTATTATCAAGTACTCACAGTCGCATTTATGCACAGTCGCAAGCAGTCGCAATCGCAAGTAGATGCAATTGCCAGTAGTCGTAGTCTCAAGAACCCTTTTTGCTGTTATGAGTTGTCGCAGTGGCTGTAAAAATTAATTGCAGTCGCAAGTAGTCACAGTCACAATCGCAGAAAATACCCGTCGCAAGTAGTCCAGTCGAAAATATTTGCTGTCAAGACTAGTCACCGTCACAAGTGGTTTCAGTCGCAAATCGTCTTAGCCACCGTTCTGAGTAGTCGCAGTCAAAATTAGTCGCTGTCGCAAGTAGTCATCGTCGCAAGTAGTAACAGTCACAATCACTAATATTCTTAGTAGTCACATACAAGTGTTAAAAGTCGCAAGAAGTTACAATTGCAGTCATGGTCGTCTTTAGTCGCAGTTGCAGTCATCAGTAGTCGTAGTTATGATCGCAAGTAGTCACAGTTGCAAGTTGTCGCCAGTCACAGTCGCAGTAGCAGTAGTGGCCCTGAAAGTTTATGAAAATTTTGATCAGATTTCTTTGGGGTAAGGGCAGCTAAAAGAGGCTGAGAGGGGGGGTTGGCTGGCCTTTGATCCTGATTAACTCTGGGGAAAGGCACTAGAGATTTCAATTTCTGAGCGAATAAGCCCTCTTCGGATGTTCTAAGTTCACCCGCTCAATATAAAGTGGCTCTAGAAAAAAAATATATAAGTATAAATAACGCATTGAAGCCTTGTGGCTCTTTAATACAGGCAACGCTAGAGCGCTGGCTCTAATGTCATTATTTTTTACTTCATTTTTTGAAGGTAATGCCTTTACTGATAGAGCAAGGGAGGAGATTATATACTGTTTTTCGCATTTGTACGTATGTATCTCCGACTCTGTCTCCTGTTCTTCCACCCTGAATCTTTGTATTTACCTTAATGTCAGCGTGCTTGCCCGGTCCTTTGGCCCTCCAACAAGGTTTGTTACGAATATTAGGAGAAACAATTAGTGACAATCAATTTTCCATTACGGTTCTTTTTCAAAGGTCTAACTTTTTGCATGTATCTTCCCCATCTAACAATGTTAAAGAAAACATGCAGTGATTTCCTTACTTTTAGTAATCGTTCTAGCTTTCTGGAACACTTCCCAAATTTAAGGGAAAAGGGCTCTATGGATTGAGGATAGCCAATTCAGCTTATCTTTGCTTGACTATTTCTGGGAAGATATCTCGGTTAATGGCGATATGTTCTCTTAAGTGTGATGATGGAAGAGCTTGATGTAATAAGCCAATGTTAATGAAAAGACAAAAGATATCATTTTGGAATTTGCGGTAGGGGCAATCCTTTTCTGGCCAAATATTGTATTAATCCGTGAAGCTGAGTAATGGAGAACATGGACAAACAAGATGCAAATGCTTTATGATGCTAATGCAAATGCATATTCTTTTTATAAGTATGTTAATATGTACACGTGTGCTATCGTGTGTGAGTGTGTGTGAGAAATGGGGCGGGGGAATATGATTAATAAATACAACTTAGAAGAGATCCCGCTCATTCTCTTATGCTCAAGTAATGTGTATTCAAATCAGCTACTTATTATATAAATTATAGGTACAAACATGGATGTTGCCAAGAACATTCCTCGGAAGGAGGGCGGCAAATAGAACTTAAATTTCCGTCACGGTTTCCACATTGTTGTACATCAAAGGGATAATTGCACTTGCATATAGCTAATGCCTTAGTGCAACAGATATTGATGAGTAGATACGTTCATCAACATCCGTTGTAAAGAAAAGACTTTGGCTTAAAGAAAAGAACAAGACTCACTGGAGACAGCCGATTTAATGGCTCTATACATTGAAGCACTAGATTTATAATTTTCCATTTTTACAGTATACTTAAAAAAATGCTCATATGTAGCACTATTTTCATGCGTAATCATTTTAGCTAGTCATAATATTTTTTCTTAGCTGTTTCTGAGAATGAACTATTTAACTATTGAATTGAATTCTCAAATTCAAAATTCAGCAAGAAGAGTTCTGAAAATTGTCCAAAATTTAGTGTTAAATTTAATCTTTAAAAGTGTGAGTTCCTCCTTTTCAATTGTCGTTAAAGTGGCCCTGTCAAATTTACGACCCTTGGGTCCCTTCTGGTTCATTCAGTAGAAATTATCATGTACTTGAATCTTCAAATGGGCTCAGCAATGTCTTGCCCATTTTAACTCCTGATAAGTCACATTTCTCATAGAATTGCTTTAGCATGTCTCAGATATACTGAAACAGATAAAATAAAAATCCGTCCATGCTTCTTCAGATTTTTTGAATAGCTGCTTCAGCTACTTCCATTGGCATGGGCACAAAGTTCACGAACGGTTTTGAGATGCATATGAGGAATCTGTAATTTTGATAAGGTTCATCTCCTCTGTGTGTTGTGCAATCTTTAGTGTGTTGTTTTCCCGCTCTCCTACAGTGTTGATATATCGTCGAAACATGATATTCTTAATGTCATTCAATTGCTGAGATTCATTTCTATCAATCTGCTGAACTACATTCGCAAAATCTCCTGTATGGGTTTTTTAAGATTGAAAATATGCTGAAAATAGTTGAAAAGGGACAGTGTCCCTGTCTTAAAAGTAAGTTTAGATCCTTCCCGAATAAAAAATGTAATTAGTATCATAATTCTGGTTCGGTGAACGGATAGATTTGATGCTAATGACTCCAATGATATGTGTATTGTTCTTTAAAAGCAATTTACAACTTCTGGCTTGTTGTAAAATTGCTTGTATACAGGGATCATATACCCTAAACGAAAAATAAATTAGAAAGACTGAACCTTCCTTGGTACCCTTGCTAGTGTTTCCTATATTGTTGGGATTATGTATATAATGTAGAAATCAATTGCTGAGATTCATTTCTATCAATCTGCTAAACTACATACGCAAAATCTCGGGTATGTGTTTTTTTAGATTGAAAATATACCGAAAACAGTTGAAAAGGGACGGTGTCCCTATTTTAAAAGTAAGTTTAGATCCTTCCCGAATTAAATAAAAAAAACAAGTTTTTTTAACTGAAAGTAAGGAGCGACATTAAAACTTGAAACGCACAGAAATTACTTCGTATATGAAAGAGACTGCTTCCTCATCAACGCCCCGCTCTTTACGCTAAAGTTTGACTCTTTCTCTCAATTCTTCTTTTTAAAACAGTAAAAAACTTTAGCATAAAGAACGGGGCGTTGATGAGGAAGCAGCCTCTTTCATATACGAAGTAATTTCTTACTTTCAGTTAAAAAAACTTGTTTTTTTTTATTTAATTTCTGAACGTTTTTGAATCAATGCATGTTTTGATTTTGGCTCTCCGCAGAGGAATAATCAAAACGAAATTTGCATATATTTTTTTTTGGCTCAATGGCTTTCTCATAATTTTGATCGAATGATTTTGAGAAAAAAAGAGCGGGGGACGAAGCCTAGTTGCCCCCCGATTTTTTGGTTAATTAAAAAGGCAACTAGAACTTTTAATTTTTTACGAATCTTTTTATTGGTAAAAGATTTACGTAACTTATAAATTAGCTTACGTAAAGAACTTTTGTATTCTCATGTTTTTATTACATATATGAGGGGATTCGCCCCATCGTCAGTACCTCGCTCTTTACACTAAAGCTTAAATTTTATCCCAATTCATTAAGAATGACCCCCTGAATCACAAAAGCCGTAGAATAAGTAGTTGAAATTACTGAAAATACTTTAGCGTAAAGAGCGAGGTATTAGAAGGAGGTGAGCCCCTCATATGGGTAATAATTTCTGTTTGTTTTAAGTTTTATTGATGTTCCTTACTTCCAGCTGAAAAAGCTTTTTCACTTTTATTTTGTAAGTGTTTTTTTTTAATAATGCTAGTAAATCCTGCTCTCCCTTCATGGAAATTTTCTTCTCCCATTACAAATTCTCGAAGGAAAGTTCCCCCAGCATATCCCCCTCTTCTCAACCCCTCCCCCAAACCAAAAAAATCCTCCTGAAAACGCCTGTATACTTCCCAATAACCATTACTATATGTAACCACAGGTCAAAGTTTGTAACTTGTTGCCCCTCCCACGGGGACTGTGGGGGAGTAAGTCGTCCCCAAAGACATAGTTATAAGGTTTTTCGACTACGCTGAATAAAATGGCTATCTCAGAATTTTGATCCGTTGACTTTGGGAAAATGATTAGCGTGGGAGGGGGCCTAGGTGCCCTCCAATTTTTTTGGTCACTTAAAAAGGGCACTAGAACTTTTCATTTCCGTTAGAATGAGCCCTCTTGCAACATTCTAGGACAACTGGGTCGATACGATCACCCCTGGAAAAAAAAAAAAATAATAAAAATAAACACGCATCCGTGATCTGCCTTCTGGCAAAAAATGCAAAATTCCACATTTTTATAGATAGGAGCTCGAAACTTCTACAGGAGGGTTCTCTGATATGCTGAATCTGATGGTGTGATTTTCGTTAAGATTCTATGACTTTTAGGGGGCGTTTCCCCCTATTTTCTAAAATAACGCAAATTTTCTCAGGCTCTAAACTTTTGATGGGTAAGACTAAACTTGATGAAACTTATATATTTAAAACCAGCATTAAAATGCGGTTCTTTTGATGTAGCTATTGGTATCAAAATTCCATTTTTTAGAGTTTTGGTTACTATTGAGCCGGGTCGCTCCTTACTACAGTTCGTTACCACGAACTGTTTGATAAAAAATGTAAGTAGTAACATAATTCTGGTTCGGTGAACAGATAGATTTGATGCTAATGACTCCAATGATATGTGTATTGTTCTTTAAATGCAATAACAACTTCTGGCTTGTTGTAAAATTGCTTGTATAGAGGGATCATATACCCTAAACCAAGGCCTCTTAAACTTTTGTAATTCCCAACCCCATTTATTATTACGAGTTTCTTAACGACCCCAAAAAATATAAAAGAAAAAGAAATTAATATTTTTTATGATGTATTTATTAGGTAACAATATACATATGCACATGAAAATATATAAATTTAGAATTCGTTTTGAAACATATAAAAATCTAAAATTGAAATTTGCACAAAATATTATAAAAATGTTTTATTATAGTTTCAAAACAAAAGTGAAACTATACAGTGGAAGAAACTAAAGTAAAAAAGAAACAAGTAGTTGCGTGGTAAATATTGAATTAAAGTTTAAGTTAAAAATTTGATAAGATGGATGTGCCTGTTTTTTAGTGCATAACAAATCAAATCTTGGTGTAATGTTTGAAACTGCTGGACGTAAGACCTCTTCAACATTTTTTATTGCTGAACGACATTTGAATTTAATGTGTGTTAAAGCTGAGAAAGCAACTTCACATAAATATGTGGTGTTGGAAAGGCAGAAGTACATTTAACACCATATCGGCGATTGTGGGAAATTCAGTTCTAGTTCCGATCCAGAGTTCAGTCAAGGGCTTTTTTTGGAATTTTAGTTTTAAGTTTGAGTCACACGAAAGCTCAGCAAATCCTTCTTGAGCTTTAAGTGGCCGATGATCAATCTCACTTAAGCATATCCAAAACGACTTTTTAATCCAAACTATTTTTTGTAAATCAATATTTAATATAAAATATGTCCGGAACTGTATTTCTAGCGCTTTTAAGTGATCTACAATAGTTTTTGCAATTAAAGTTTACAATGAATTTTTTTCAATTACAAAACTGTTGACACTGAAAACATTTTGAGCGAATTTTTTTCGACCCTGCTTATCCAAATGCTGATCTTTTTCATAAAACTTTCAATTTTATCTTTTGAAGTAAATATATCGCAATTGACAAGTTAAGATCGTTTAACTTCGCAAAAAATATCTGACAAATAACACAGCTTGGATAGCCACAAGTTATTTTAAAAAAAAAGCAGCGAATTCCTAGTTTTTTTGCTACAAGAGCCTCTCAGTGAATAAGGCAATGAGTAAAAGTTATATGATCATAATGAACAGCTTGAAAAAATGACTTAAAACCTGACTTAAAAATTAAAAATGACTTAAAAATGAAAAAAAAACTTTTTCAAGTTTTCACTTTTCGAACATCAAGTTTTTTCACTTTTTCAAACATTTTTTCAGCTTGAAAAAATCACTTCAAGTGACTTAAAAAGACTTGAAAATGACTTAAAAATGTCATTGAAAAATGACTTAATTATTTTTGCCCGTCATCGCTCTTGCAACATCTGTTTTCGGTTTTTGGTTTCTGATTATTTCGGTTTTAAGAGATTGACAAAAATAAATATACATTTTTTATATATTTCTATAACATCTTCTGATTCATAGTAAATTTATACAAGATCTTGTAATGATCGGAATAGAAATACCAGAATATTTTATGATATATTTATCTACGATGATTGTTATTTTTCTTTATAACAATAATTTTACAAGTTAAAAAACATTTTTTGTTAAATTGTATATTTATCACTGGCGACCCCATAATTTCGCTACGTGACCCCAAATGGGGTCGCGACCCATAGTTTAAGAAGCCCTGCCCTAAACGAAAAATAAATTAGAAAGACTGAACCTTCCTTGGTACCCTTGCTAGTGTTTCCTATATTGTTGAGATTATGTATATAATGCAGAATATTACCTTCTTTTATTTCACATTTATTCAAGGGTAGTTTCTCTTTATTCTGTAATGAAGTCAGCCTCCTTTGTGTGCAGAAATTACTTACTACAGGATTTTGCAATAATTGAGTAACAATAATGACAAGAGATAAGAACAGTAAACTAAGAATAGGGGCTTAGATAGAATTCTATTATGAATGTTTTTTTAACTTGTTTAGGTGAGTGCAAAATGCTTGTTCTAATACATCCAATAACTCAAAAGTTTTTTTTTCAATTCAAATGAATCGAAGTAAAACTAATAAAAAGTTCCTTATCTTGCATTTTACTTAATTTTATTTAAACAAACTATCCCTCAAAAATACAATTTCATTTGTCATTTGAGGTCAAATATCCTATTTCAAATTTCATATTTGTATCTGTTTAAGATTTGAACAAATTAATTCGGTGATAGGGCCAGAGAATCATTGAAGGTATTAAGTAACTTTTAAATTTTATTCCTTATTCGATTTGAATCGCTGCTGCCCGCTCAATACCAAAAACATGATTCGAAGAAGCGGAAGCCTCCTGTAACAACTCCAGGCAGTTACCTCACGGTTGCTATATTACCGTATTTACTTCAGTTTTCACATTGTTAGCTCTGGCTTAAGGACACCGGAATCATCCTTCTTGGATCCATGCAAGGAATATGCGCAATTTCCAAAAATGCAGTGTATCATATCGATCAATCCAATCAGAGGTTCACACTCTTCGTAATAGCCTTGGAGGTTAGACCCTTAAGACTTTCTCGGAATACATTTGTATTGTGGCATAAGAAGAAGAGGCACCCTAGACAAGTGGACCGCACGTTCGATTTACAGTCCTATGTCCATTGAGATGGTGGGGTCTGATTCCCTGTGTCGCCAATCCTTTGGCTTTGAGGTCAGCTGTGTTACTCTGCAAGCTGAGTCGTCAAGATTTTGGGGAGTTTACTATTAAAGAAATTACAACAAAATATCTGAATTTCGCATGCACGGTGACAAATGCCGATCCGTCTCTCCTGAGCCCTGATGCAGAAACGCCTGTTCCTGTTGCATCTGAAATTAGCAGATTATAAGAAGAAGAATAAAAAAAATCCTGCAGCAGTGTAATAGGCATTGATTTTGAACAATACAAAGTGCACCGAATAGCAAAAACTCTAAAACATATTTTTTAAATCATTAACAATCAATCTTTTGAATGAGAATAGTTCTTTTGATCATCTTGGATATAGGAAAACAAGTTCATGTTTAAAAAGCTCCAGTTTTATCTCTGTTTTCACAAGTAAGGATAGGAACAAAATTTAAAAAGAACTAAACAACTATGACTTACGAATACAATCTGGCCAGTCGATCAAGCAGGCTGAGTTTGGAGGGATTGACTATAACACCCTTGAATATTCGTACATGAATGTTTGAAATCCTACTTTTCGTAACGTATTGGCTTGAAGGTAATATGAATCTTAACCTCGTTTGGCTTGGAACTGTATCGCCCCAGCGAGACATCGAATTGTTTTATTCAAATTACCGTCACCATTTGTAGCATTGGCGGCTTAACTCTATTAGGTATGTCAAACTCGTCCAACAATGTAAACTTTCTTAACTATTAATATAATCTTGAATATCACCAACGGCAACGCTAAAACAGACTGTGAAGTTGTGGGCAACGCATTGACAAGTGACAGCAATGGTTATGATAATTAATCTTTTAGGCCACTGACCTTCATAGATGGTCGATGGGCTGTACATCTGACGTAAAACTCATTTTATACAAAAGGAAGTGCTTCTGAGGGTAATCCCCGCTGAATCGTCTTTGATTTTCTTAAAATTACTAATTGTTGTATTTTCATATATTCATTGAGGATGGAAAATATGGGCGATCAATATGGTTTGGCTTGGGTGTTTAGGCCGTTTTAGAGGAGGTAGCTCCAAGCACACGATAGCATATAGTTTGATCTGCAGATCAGAAAAGAGTTGAATACATTAATCAGCATGCGATTCAGACAGAAAGGTAAATATATGATGGATTTAGAATATGCGGATGATTTGAGGGTCCTAGATAAAAATGGTAAGAAAGGAATAAATATTGTAAAGCTTCGAAAGCTCTGGGTGGAAGAATAGGTTCGACGGTAAATATAAAGCAGTTTAAGTCGCTATAACAGGGAGGTAGTGAGTATGAAAGAGAAAATGAGAAAACAAGGGCTGATAACGAGCAAAAAAATGTTCGGCCGAGTGTGTAACTTAACTTCTGTGGGTAGTACTATTACTAAGGATGGTGGATGCTTTAACAATGCAAAAAAGGATTAAGGCATGACGTGTTTCTTTCGATTAAAAAACTGAAAGAATTGGAATAAAAGTCCTCGAATAGCAAGACTGTGAAACACAGGCGCTTTAAAATTCTGGGAAAGATGTACGTCACCAAACATAGGTAATCTATCTTGGGACAAAAGTGCAGCAGGACGCGCACATATGGGACTAGAGGAGCTCATAAAGAAGTATTTTAAGGAAAGAAGACCCTTATAACAGGCATTAAAGAGTGTTGCTTTGAATGGACTGTGATGGAGAACCAGATTGCACAGCTGTGTTCTGACGAGTTGCTAGCAGTAGTAATGTGTAACTACTGAGACAATTTTTTAGTCCTGGCAAACAAAAGTCTTGTGGCTATTGTGGTTCAAGAGCTTTCAAGCGTTTAGTCTACCAACGGAAGTAAGTATGAAGTAGACTTCTTCAGACCTCTCCCGCTGACATCTTGGGATTTTATGGCTTTGCCTGCAATTTCCTTTATTTTCCCATAGATTGAGTATTTTTTGCATTTTGTTTAAATTTCATTCTGCTGAAATACAATCCTGCACGCTTACCTGAATTATTGAACATAGGTCTGTTCAAATTCTAGAATAAAAACTAGCCTTATTGTTAGTATTAAAGACTTTACCAAACAGTTCGTGGTAATGAACTGTAGTAAGGAGCGATCCGGCTCAATAGTAAACGAAACTTTAAATAATCTGATTTTGTGTATCTACTAATAGATACATCAAAAGAATCGGATTCTTATGCTGATTTAAAATATATAATTTTCGTCAAATTTAGTCTTACTTATCAAAAGTTACGAGCGTGAGAAAATTTGCCTTATTTTGGAAAATAGAGGAAAACATCCCTTAAATGTCATAGAATCTTACCAAAAATAATGCCATCGCATTCAACGTATCAGAAAACCATACTGTGGAATTTTCAAGCTCCTATCTACAAAAATGTGGAATTAATACGAATTTTGGAATTTCGTAAAATGTGGAAGACCGGTCACGGGTGCGTGTTTGTTTTTTTTTTTTCCAGGGGCGATCGTATCGACCCAGTGGTCTTAGAATGTTGCAAAAGGGCTTCTTCCACCGGAAATTTAAAGTTCTAGTGCCCTTTTTAAGTGACCAAAAATAACGGAGGGCACCTAGACCCCCTCCCACGCTCATTTTTTCCTAAAGTCAACGGGTCAAAACTCTGAGATTGCCATTTTGTTGAGCATAGTCGAAAAACCTAATAACTATGTCTTTGGGGACGACTTACTCCCTCACAGTCCCCGGGGGAGGGACTACAAGTTACAAACGTCGACCAGTGTTTATATATAGTAATGGTTATTGGGAAGTGTACAGACATTTTCAGGGGAATTTTTTTCTTAGATAGGGAGGGGATTGAGGAGAGGGGATTATATGGGAGGATCTGTCCATGGAGGAATTTACCATGGGAGGAGAGAATTTCCATGAAGGGGGCGCAGGATTTTCTAATATTATTTAAAACAAAAAACAATGGAAAGATAAATATGAAAAAGTTTTTTCAACTGAGAGTAAGCAGCAACACTAAAACAAAATAAAAGGAAATTATTGCGCATATGGGGGGTTCATGTCCTTCTAAATACCTGCTCTTTACGCTAAAGTATTTTAGTAATTTTGACTATTTCTTCTACGGCCTTGTGATCCAGGGGTCATTCTTAAAGAATTGGGACAAAATTTAAGCTTTGCTGTAAAGAGCAAGGTATTAAAGAGGGGGCAAACCCCCTCATATACGTAATAAAACATACGAATATAGAAGTTCGTTACGAAAGTTAATCCGGAAGTTACGTATATTTTTTATTAATAAAAATATTCGTAAGAAATTAAAAGTTCTAGTTGCCTTTTTAAGTAACCAAAAGATTGAAGGGCAGCTAAGCCTCACCCCCACTCCTTTTTTTTCAAAATCGTTCGATCAAAACTAAGAAAAACCATTTAGCCAAAAAAAAATATGCAATTTTCGTTCTAAGTATTCATGTGCGGAGAGCCAAAATCAAAACATACGTTAATTCAAAAACGTTCAGAAATTAAATAAAAAAAAGTTTTTCTTTAACTGAAAGTAAGGAGGGACTTTAAAACTTAAAACGAACAGAAACTACTCCGTGTATGAAAAGGGGCTGTTCCCTCCTCAACACCCCGCTCTTTACGCTAAAGTTTTTCACTGTTTTAAAAAGTATGTTTGAGAGAAAGAGACAAACTTTAGCGCAAAGAGCGGGGTGATGAGGAGGGAACAGCCCCTTCGTATACGGATTAATTTCTGTTCGTTTTAAGTTTTAATGTCGCTCCTTACTTTCAGTTAAAAAACTTGTTTTTTTTTATTTAATCAGTATACAAGTGCGTGTTTGCGTAAGCACATATCATGCCTCAATTTTCAGTGATCGAAATAAAAGCATATAAATTAACTTTAAATGTTTATTTTGTCACTATTACTGTCAACTGAATTATGTAAACATTAACGTTTTAGTATTTTTTTTTACATGGATCGAGAGTTTTAGTTCCGAATTTTATTATTAACTTCTTTTTTCATGAAGGATCTCTACTTAGGATTGAATTTAACCTCTGTTTTATTCTCTTACGAAGCAATAGGAAGAATCAACTTTCCATATTTCTATTACAGAAATGCTCTAAGGATGATATTTTACCCACAAAATCAAATTGCTGTTTTGATCTTGAACCTTTGAGGGGAGATGTAAAAGTCCCTATGGACAAATACGATTATTAAAAAGCTTTCACTATATTGCTTGTTTATCAGTCTGTAATTTAGTTTGAGTGTCTTCTTGGGACTGGTTGTATTTTCCGATTCCGTTCTGAAATCGATAATGCCCCCCACTAACTTACATTTGAAGAGGCAAGACTTTTGCGTTTATATTACATTTGGTTCAAGTTATTTGTGGAGGAATATAATAGAATACCTCATAATCAAACAGGAGACACTAGAAGGAAGGGAGTTGGGTTTTTTTTTTTTTTTTTTTTTTTTTTTTTTTTTTTTTTTTTTTTTTTTTTTTTTTTTTTTTTGCAATCGATAGGACAAAAATGAACCTAGAGGATCCTTTGCAGTTATGTTTTCTCAACATTTTGAGCTATATTTGCTATTTATAATTATATTATGACCTATTTGGAGATCAATATTCGATGGGCTGGAGTTGAATTTACGCCCAACCTCCCTTTTTTGGGAAATATGCTTCAACTATCTGCACAATATGGCTGCTGGTGACGTGGAATTGTGTTTCTATCTGTTTCTCTTTTTGTGAAAATGGTATCTTAAATAATAATCGAAGCATCACGATAAAAAGGTTGTACATTAGCATAGAGTGAGGAAGGGGCTAATGGACACGCCCCTTATAATTTGCGGCACTTCCAGGCACTGATGTATTATAGAAACCCCACTCAAGAATTGAAGTGTGTTTCAGGGTTCAAATAGCTCTTGTACACACCAGACGATAGACCACGATTTGTAAAAAAAAAAAACAAAAAAAAAATTGAAAAGAATTACTGTAATAAATGGTATTTTACTATCAGCAAACCACATATTGGCACGGAAACGGACTTTTTCCAACATGGACTAGTTGTGCACTTCCAAAAAGGGCCTTTATCAAAAGAGTATAAAGTCGTGTTGACTCCATTAACGCACTGTTTAGTTTTGGGCAAAACCCCTTTATCCTGGAAAGTCAAATTGCCTCTTCTTCAGTCATTGTCAAATCCCAAATCTTCATTTTAACATCCATGGTCAGACACTATTCTCTATCGCTACACATTGCGATCATAAACTTAATAAATTAAATCCGTGGCCAGACAAACCGGTTCTACTCAGATCAAGAGCTTGAATGGGGTCGCTATAACACATAAGTACCCACTTCCGAATGGGACACTGAAAATGGATATAAAAAAAAAAGTGTTTCTCAAATGAAAGTAAATAGCAATATTGGAATTAAACTGAAACAAAAATCACCCCTCGGATGTTTGGTAGCCGTACCCGTCTACTTCTGCTCTCTCGCTAAAGAAAGAATTGTCAAAATGATCATGCTGAAGAATGATCTTAATGCCTCAAAAATGCACGCCTGAACTCAATAGTAATGCGATACAGAGTACATTTGTTGGTTGTTTTTTTTTTCACACTGATCCGAGGATGATAGAGTTCATGTATTGCAGTTGCTTTAAACAGTAAAATCTTCAAATGAAATATTTGCTAATAAATTAGAAAATAAAACTATCTCAATTGTCAACGAATAACCTGAAATTTGCAATTACATGAAATTAATGGTATTTACCTTTAAAATACCATTGATTCTTATTCTCGTTCGAGAAGCATCATTTGTCAATAAATCTTGCGAATAACACGATTAAACTTATTATGCTATATTCAACTGAAATATTCGCCACTTTGCTTTCCAGACGTTTCTGAATTTCTATTCTTTTTTCTACCTTTCCCATTGTTTTTTTTCTATTCTGCTTTTGGTTTTAAGGCGAAAATTGATTTAATTTTTTTCTCCAGATTGGCAGAATTCATCCACTGATAATCCTTGTGGAAAATGTTGTGAATCTGGGGACTTATTCCTGTTTTCTTTTTTCCTATTATTTTTTCCCTTTTTTACCTTTTCTTTAGACAAAAATATGGTTTCCTTTTTATATTCCTGACAAGATGTGTTTGTTGCACTTTAAAATACTTTCAGGAAGGTACTGGTCTCAGAGCGGAAGATTAATTGAACGTCAGTGTATACGGAAATTCAGTTATATATGGGTTTATTTCGTTACATTTAAGTTTTAACGTCACTATTTGTTTTTATGAAAAAATTCTTTCGGTCATTTACATTCAAACATGGTGTTTTCACAAAAAAAAAAAAAAATCAAGAGCGAATATAATTCTTGAGGCGAACAGAATTGAAGACGCTTTTTTCATATCAACCCCCTATTCTGTATGCTAAAATTTCACTCTAAGAAAATTTTACTTGTTTTAGATGCTAATGAAAAACCTACATATTAAAGCACATACACCTTAGACCTTAGATCCTCCTGTATCTTCAGAGGCACTTAGGGAATCCAAGAATAGTTACATAATCCCTCTTCTCTGTGGCACCCTAAACATCCGCTCAGTTGGATTAGTGCAAGACACTGAAATTTGTGTGGTCTGCTTGGTAACTACTTCATAGGGAGTTTTCATAGCATTCTCTTTTCTGGCATCGCGTGGCTGCCACTAGAAGAGAACCTTTGCTAACTAAGTCTCGCGAATACAAATCAAGTGTCTGATGTATCTCTACTTTCTTTATTTTGCCACTTCGATATTTAGTGGCTGAGCGTTGAGAGGTCTTCCGTCATTCAGCAGCTTTTGTTACTCTTATATAGAGGGTCCAATAGATATTTTGATTGGGTCTAAACACGTGTTTTCAAAGGCGGGGAGTTTCTTTTCATCTGTTCGTCTAAATGCAAGGTTTCAGAACTAAAGCTAAGCATTGGGAGAACGTTGCTGTTGAAGGACATCAACTGGAGTTGTAGAGAATATTCATGGCTGCTTACGATACGGGACGATATCCTGAAGGACGCATTGAAGGACCTATTTAGTTTCGTAATTTTTCTTGTTAATTAAAAAAAAATTTTTAAATTAATATTTAATAATTTGAAATAGCCTTTTCCACAAAACAAGTTTTTACAAGAAGAGTGAAGAGCTCCATTACAACCAAATTGAGCAAAATAAAGTCAACTGATCTATCAAGCGTAAATCTAGCACAGATCACCGTTATTTAAAGTTAAAAAAAAATTATTTGCTAAAGTCAAAAAGTCAAAATATTTAAAATGTATTCTTTCTAGTAAAATGTAAATTATGTTCTGTTCTTGAGAAGACATGGGGTTTGTCAATCTGCTCATGTTAGTTTTTGCTCTTTTGAGTTTGACTCGGTATTTACTGTAATTAATTTACAATACTTTTTCCACAAAACAAATTTTAAGAGAAAAGTAGAGCTCCATTTAGCCAAAAAAGAGCAGAAATAAATTCAAATAATCTTCCAAGTGTAAAACTATCACAAACCACTATCAATAAATAAATGAAACTCTAAACGAACAAAAATTATAGTAAATAGCGGAGTCAAACTCAAAACGAACAGAAATTAACATGAGTAGGGTTGATAACCCCCATGTCTTCACAAAACCAGAACATAATTTGTGCTCTACTGAAAAAAGATTATTATGAAAGTAAAAAAAGAAAACATCTGAAATTTATTTTGCTTTAACTAAAGCGCAAATTATGTTCTGGTATCGAGAAGGCATGGGGATTATCAGCCCTACTAATGTGAAGATTCTTGACTTTAAACATTCTCTGAAAGTTGCAACTCAATGCCCAAGTCAATTCTTGATTTGGGCTATTTTGACAGAGTGTATGCGCATAGCCTCTTTTGATTTTGTTCAAATTTCCCGTCAATATTGTAAATGGAGTAGTGTAGTAGTTGTGTTTGTACATGTAGTAGTATTGGTAGCATTAAATACTGTCTTTTTGATCATATCCCTTATCGTTTCCTCAATTTTCCAAATTAATATACTCAGTTATTCCTGTATTACACCCTTTTGACAATCCGTATATAAACAACGCGTTTTGATTTAGTTCAACAGTCTCCTCAAAATTTTCTGAAAAGCTCTCACCTGAATGCCCTTTGTCGTCTTGGAAAGTAAATTTCAAACATGCATACCTTTCTCAAAAACATTTACTATGTGTAAACAATGAGCGAATTGCCTAACCTACAGCCCCTGTCCTGAGGACTGTGGGAAGTTTGACATACCCAAAGACACTATTACTGGACCTTTCAATAAGGCTGAACAAAATAGATATCTTAAAATTCCGATCAGACATGTTTTGGGGAATGATAGGCTTGGGGGTGGGTTCTGATCCCCTCTATTCATTTTTGACTCTTAAAAAGGGCACTAAAACTTCCAAATTCCAATCAAATGAGCTCAATCCAGTTCTAGATTTATACGACCACCTGTTATGGGCCCTATGGGAGTCTGTCCCTCTAAAGACATTGTTATATGATTTTTGGACTATTTGTGAAAAAATGGCTATCTCACAACTTCAATTGAATGCGTTTTGGGAAAAGAAGATGTCAGGTAAAGGGGGGCTATCTGCTCTCCATCCTTTTTTTGTCTTAAAAGGAAACAATAATTATATGTTCATCAAATGAGCCTCTTCTAAAATTCAAACGACCACCCCTTCCATAAGAACCTTATATGCCCCTTGGGAATAAATAACAATCCTTACCCCCCCAGCTCTGGGGGATTATTTCAACCTCGAAGACCTTATTACATGATCTTTGGATTATTTTTGAACCAATGGCTATCTCAAAATTTCTATCTGATGCGTTTGTGGAAAAAAACGACGTGGCCCGCTCCGAAGCCCCTTCCAGAGTTTTTTTGACAACACTTTCCATATCAACCTTATATGCCCTCGAGGCATATCTTACACCCCTTGCAGTGAGGGCTTTTGGGGGGGGGTGTTATCCTCGAAGACCTAATTGTCAGACATTTCAGCTACGTCGAACAAAATGGCTATAACGAAACTTTGATTAGGTATGTTTTGGGAATTAATGGTGTGGGGGAGCCTTGTTGTCCTTCATTCACTTTTGACTATAAACCTGTCAGGGGATAGTGTGTTTCAATTAAGTTCTAACCAGTTTCAATATTTCCTCAAATTTTTGCCTTAATACTCGTAGTTTTGTTGCAGCAGTAGCAGTAAAAGTAGTAAAATCAATGGTAGTAGCCTTAGCTTTAGTCAGTGGCGCCATTTGGGGAGGTCAGGGGGAGGGGCATGCCCCCTCCGAATTATGGAGGGGTCCAATTTCAACCGTATAATTCTTTGTTTATTCGTCCTTGTTCTACTTTTTTCTCTTATTTTACCGTATTTTTACTGTGAATTATTACTAAATAGCAAATTCAAGACACTCGACGATTACTACATTTCAAGAAAGTATCCTATTTTTGCTGTTCTTCCTAATTAATTTATGGTCACCCTTTTGGCAGGGGTTTGTAAAGTCCTTTTTGGGCTCGGAGACATTGAAATGTCTTCAGTAATCAATGAATCCCGTCAATCGACACATTTACGTGTAGGCAAATATCTGGAAAAGAGTGGTATCTAGATCAGAGTGTCATTCCAGTTTTGTATTTAGTCTCTCGTTATCCTTCATCAAATAAAGAACCCTGAAACAGTGTTGAGTTGTGTTCAAGTTTAAATCGGATTATTGATGCATGAGTTCATCCGGTGCGAGTGGTGCAAAAAAAAGGAAAATAAAAGCCCAAGGAGATAAGAGGAAAAAGATGCGACGACGATTGGCTTCGTTTTTCAAACCGACCGTAAGTCAATCTACCACATTTTATCGGGACAACTCATCGGCAACCGAAGTTTTACCGACAAAAGAGCAGACCCTGGACGTGAGACAAATTTCTGAGGAGACAAATCTGCGCGAACCACACACGGAGGAAATGGATTCTAGAACGATCAGTACCAAATTGTCCAAGAACTCGTATAATAGCCACTGCCAACCAGTTTTGACTGACTATCCCGCCTCCACCATCGGGAATTGCAAACGAAAATTTAACAGCTCCTATTTTTTGGCATACCCATGGCTCGAATATTCGATAGAACAGGACTCGGTGTTCTGTTTAAATTGCCAATATTTCAGTGGATCCTCGCTAAGATCAGGCGAAAGGTATGGAGCTAGAGCATTCATTGACGCAGGATTTAGAAAGTGGAAAGACATTACGGCAGCACGAAAACCGCTACTGACACAAGGCATGTACCATTTCTTTGATTCATTTGAAAGCTATTGAGACGGAGGTGGCCGGAGTGTCATGCCTCTCCAAAGAACGCGAAAAGGAAATACTGGAGGATAGACAGTACGTAAAAGCTCTACTAAAACCTACAGCATTACTTGGACGGCAAGATCTTGCGCTTCGTGGCCATGATGAAGGTGAGTCTAGTGCCAATCAAGGGAATTTCGTAGAGACAGTACATCTCTTAGCAGAAATCAACCCGGACTCGATGAAAAACTCTCTTGAGGCCTGTGGCCATTACATGTCACACGAGTACCAAAACGACTACATTGAGGTCATAGGAAATGAAATCAAAATTTCTATCGTGAAAACAGTCAGAGAAGCAGAATATCTTGCCGTTCTTGCTGAAAATACAAACGATCTCTCAAAAAAAGAACAACTCGTTGCCTTAACCCCAAATCCAAAGATTTTATGGACTCGGATTTACTTCTTTTGATCGCGATATACTTTGATCAGGCTGAAATCGATACTATGCAGCTGAAGTGTCAAGCTTTAATAGCTCGTGCATTTTCGTCGCAGCTTCCACAGAAATCGGTAAACGCTTTAGATGTCTTCAAAAGCCTCGGAAGATTGAAAGAAGCATGTTTTGAACTTCTTTAGATCGCCAGGGTAGTCCTCACACTCCCGCTCAAAACGTGCTCAAATGAATGTTTTTTCTCTGCGTTAAAATTTGTGAAGGACTAACCCTGGACAAAGATGGAAAACGAACAACTTTCTCATATGCTGCTTATATTTTCTTAGAAAGCTGCAGTGAAGGAGCTTGATTTTGAGAAGCTTGTCGACGACTTCGCAAAAATGAGGTGAAGGAGATAATATTGCTGAAGTAATTGTACCTAAATTTCTGATTTATACAGCAAGTGCTCCATTTTGGTACTGTTTTTCTTCCTAATTAAGCTGCGAAATGCGAAACTCAAAGGTATTACGGTACCTAAAGCCATCTTCGAAAATTTTAAAATTTTTAAGGCTGGATGGGGCTCAAAATTGATGTCCCCCCCCCCTAAGGGTTTCTGAAATGGCAACACCGGCTTTAGTGGCAGTAGAAATGTAGAAGTATTAATAATAGTAGCAGTAGCTGTAGCATGTGTAAAATCAGTTGCAATAGGATCCAAATGTTTCCTTTGGTTAGTTCAACATCCTCCACAGATAGCCCTGTTAGTTTTAACTTCATTCACCGAATTCTTCCTAAGATGTTCATGTTATTCCCTTTTGACAAACTGCATGCAGGTGGCGTGTTGTGATTCAATTCACCTTCCCCCTAAACTCCCTCTCTTTTGACAAGGTACGTAGCACATAGCGTCTTTTCATTTACTTCAAATATCCCCTCAATATTGTAAATGGAGTAGTCTGGTAGTAGTAGTGGTAACAGTAGTAGTGGTGGTAGTTGTAGTAGTAATGGTAGCATGCAAATATGCCTTTTTGATCACCCCCTTATCATTTCCTGAAAGTCCCAAAATAATATACCTAGTTATTCCTGAATTACGCCCTTTTGGCAATCTATACGTGTTTTGATTTAGTTTAAGACACTACTCAACAGTCTTTGATAGGCTCACATGAATGACCTTCGTCTTTTTTGAAAGTAAAGTTGAAGATACGTACCTTTCTCAATAACAAATACTATATACAAACAACGAACAAATTGCCCTAAGAACTGCGGGGAGGTTGAAATCCCTAAAGACATAATTACTGGATCGTTCAACAATTCTCAACAAAATAAATCTCTTAAAACTTTGATAGGATGTGTTTTGAGGAACAATACGCCTGAGGGGGGGGGACTGACTACCCTCCATGTACTTTTAAGTCTTAAAAAGGGCACTAGAAATTCCAACTTCCAATCAAACAATCCCCCTCCAATCCGAAGTTTATGCGACCATCCGTTCCATAAGAACCGTATATGCCCTGGGTCATAAATTACAGCCCTTGCCCCTTAGATCTTGGGCATTGTGTCCACCCTGAAAAGATTTTATATGCTCTTTGGACTATCGTGAATAAAATTGTTATGTCACAATTTCGACCAGATGTGTTTTGGGGGAAAGAGGATATCAGGCAGCGAGAGCTAATTGCCCTCCTCGAATTTTCGGCTTTTAAAAGAGAAGTAGAATCATACATTTCCAATCAAATGAGCCTTCTCTAAAGAACCCAGAACCACTCCTTCCATAAGAACATTATATGCCCCGGGGCATAGCTTATAACACCTGCCCCCAGAATCTGGGGGGAGGGTTGTCTCAACTCTAAAGGCCTTGTCATATGATCTTTGGACTATTTTTGAACACATGACTCTAGAAATTTCTATCAGATTCACTTTAAAAAATATGACGCGTGGAGGGGGACGTGGTAGCTGCCCTTTTGCCCTTTGATCGCTTTTATTCTTAATAAGGGAACTAGAAATCCTGATTTCCAATCTTATGAACCCCTCCGAAGTTTATACGACCACCCTTTCAATAAAAATCTTATATACCCTTGGGGTACAACCTACAACCCTTGTCCTTAGGGTGGTTGGGGGTTGTTATTCTCAAACAAATAATTTCCGGACATTTTAAGTATTCTGAATAAAAATTCTACCTCGAAATTTTGATTGGATATGTTCGGGGAAATGATTGGTGTGGAGGGGGGCTGGTTCCCTTCCAATACTTCCAGCTGTTAAAAGGGGCACTAGTCCTTTCAATTTTCAATCGAATGAGCCTTTCTCAAAGTTTCTACGACACCTTCTATACGAAGTGCCATAGTCTAATAAAAATAAGATATTGTGCCCACATCGCTCTTTACTTGCACTGGCTATGATTCTCAAATTAGGGCTTTTCGTGCAACTATTCGGAATTCCTTCTTTCTCCTAAATTATTTCAAAGATATTTAAATTGTTTAAATTATTTCAGTGGGGTCCATGCAGCAATGCATGCAGGGATAAATTATTTGATAATTTCGGCTGCGATCTAGCCTTCTTCTGTGGGCTTTAGATTTTTAGCTGTCTTAGTAACTTCCAACCAGAGGGTGGTTCATTGTCAGTGGTCAGGCTTAGAAATAGCTGGATTGGAAATGTGAAGGGTCAGCTGGTGGTGGTCTATTTGGCACCTTTCAAAATGCGTGGCCTAGGATCCGTTTACTTTATCAGGATCATTAAGGACTTGTCCAGTCTCCTTTTTGACCGTTACTTTTGTTTTGAATGTTTTCCGACTATTTGATTGACTATGGTATGCTGACCGAGAGTCTCCCTGTCCAGCAACTTCTTTGTCCTCTCTAGCTCTCTGTTCAAGGCAACGACGCTTATCAGCGCGGATGCTTTATTTATAGCTGTATTTTGGATGACATAGTCTAGCCTAAGAGCATGGCTCGTATAAGCAGAAAGGGTTTTGAGAAGTGCTTTCTTCTTTTCAGCATGCTTCTTTATCAGATTTCACAATTGGATAAAGATTCCTTCTATTTTTGGCACCTTATTTAGGTCAAGCGTTTCTTGGGTGAAACTATTGTTAGATTACCTGATAGTAATCCAATCTGCGTCCAGATTTCCATCACTCAGTAGGCTAAGAGCTTGAAATCTGTTACTAAGCCGTACTGCAAACTGTGACCGGATTTCTTGGTTGTTCAGATTTTACAGTCGAAGGGCTGTTCCCATTTGTCTTTACCCGTCTTGGGGCTGACAACTGAACTATATTTTGGCAACAATAAAGTTATGGTCAGAGAATATAGCAGCACCTCTAAATGCATCCGCATCGAACACCGACGTCTGCCACTTCTTGCAGGTCAGAATATAGTCCGTCTGGTTTTTCCATGTCCACTAAGTATAGTTGAGAAGTAATTGTATATATCCTTATGATCAAAGAGATTGTCATTAGCAACTATTTCTTGAACCAGTTCTATAATCAGTCTTTCATTTGTATTGCATTCTTGATGACCATAGATGTCCAGGACTTTAACACAATAATCTTTGTTTGCCAACCTTCTCATTGAAATACCAGGTGATACAAAAGAAAACATGTTTATAGAAATGTTTGTTGCTTTGTTAGCAAGTTCATAGCACGCACCCAGGGTCACCTTTTCAATTTTTTTGTGGAATGGAACAGTCTCAATGCTGTTGCTCAAGGATTTCCAACTAATTAGTGATTTTACCTTAGGCTTTGGAATAACTACGGCCATATCATTCTCATCTCTTGTATCCTCGGCAATGAAGACTAATGTGTTTCCACCACTGGATAGTTGTTTCTTGTTTTGCCAAGTCATACTACTTCCAAGGCGACCACTGCGGGCAGGCAATAGCGGGTCATTCCGCTCTCTAGATGTTCAGCCCTTGACATTCATGCTAACGTTTGAACGCTCCAAAATCGAATTTTTAGGAGTATTTTCACATTCAGAATCTTATTCGTTTGGCGGGTGTCATCGAAAAGTTAATTCTGTTAATTTTTTTTCATTTGCAGGCTATGTAACCCCATGAAGTTTCCTATCTGGCTCTAGGAGTGAGTTGTAAGCCCACTGCCAATTAGATTTGGGTAGGTTGAGGGGATTTCAGCTTCCCTCATATCTAGGGTGATCATAGAAAAAATTTGTAGTTTTACAGTCAGAGAAACAGGTATGCTAGAATTTACAATTGACTAAAAATTTACCTCAGGACGATCAAATAAGAACTGCTAAATATTCCGCATCACATTTGTCTGTGGATTTATTGCTTTGATAAAAACGCGCAGCGAAGAAAATGCTGCGTTCTCATTAAGTCTTGAGACGTAACAAATTAAAACAAGTCGATTTTGTATTTTGTATCTCTTTGCATCAAAACTAATGATACAGAATAACATTTTTAACATCATAGTTTTAATCACACATTTGTATTTAGAAAAATGCTTTTTGAATACTCTTTATGATCTCGAGGGAATCGAAATATTTAGATATTATAAATAGAAAAATTAATAATCCATGTTTATTTGAATGAAAGAGTTTTCCTTCCCCCGTGAGTACTGCTCCTTTGGCGTGATGGCAGTCCCCTTTCTAGTGAGTAAATTTCTCACTATTCATTTGGGATTTAAATCTAGGCCAAGCTCTTTATTTGCATGAAGGAACGTGTCCTTTGTCTCGCTTTATAGATTCATTTTTTGAATTTAGAAAAGGAACTAGGAAGAAGCAAAAAGGCAAACACAAACGTAAATTGTATAATGACGGTGAATTAGAAAGAAAGTAAAGTTTTTTTCATGAGAAATAATGAACTAATTAGAGTGAAAGTAAATAACAGTTAACATGGACATGAATAGCCACAGATAGGAGTAGTGATGTCGGCCCTCTGATCCCTTCCCCATAAAAGTCTATTGTGATAACATCGATCCTAAGGATGGTTGATGATTAATATCAAGCATTAGCCTGCCATTAATTAATGACTTAATTTAATGGTTACAATTAAATGACCGCTTTCTAGTGAGCTTTGAATAATCATGAGTCGGAAGACAAAATACGTCTATATCATTATGTGTGCGATTTTGATGAATACCTGATGTGGAAGGGGCGTCGTCCCTCCTCCCCTACCTGAAATTTTAGTCCTACTCGTGAAAAGTAAAAAAAATCCTAAAACAAATTTCAATGGGTTTTTAAAAAATTGTACCCCCCCCCCCGAAAAAACTCACCAAATATGAATCCTGTATGCACCCTTGCCTCTTGCAATATATATTTGTCATGTTTATATTTGGACATCTATTTTTCAATACTATAGCTTTGGATTTGTAATCAGTAAATTGAGATCACAACAAGCACCTCTAAAGGTATGCAACATAAATATACGATACAGAGTTGACTGGTTGTTTAGGGTGGTGCGGGCCATAAGATTTTCATTCACAGTGACTAAAATTCCGTAGACGACTTTGATTACAGCAAGGGAATACATGTTCAACTTTTCATTAACAATTAAACTGTGCGTACGAACTTTTGTTTTGTAGTTATGTGCTATTTGAATACTTTGGGTACCCTTGGGGTTACGCATGCCAAGTTGCCCGTGACAAATTTTTTTTAACCGTTTGGTCTTCGTGATTAAAACAATCTTCTTGAAATTTAGTCTGGTGCCACTTGAAGGGGTATAGTGTTGCCCTCGATTTCAGTAGCCCTCTTCAGTTGCAAACGCCGTTTTTCAATAGCAAAAAGATTGTGTCATACAAAGTGGCGTTTTCGGTCATTTCGCAGCACAGAACTACAAATCTGCCCCAAAAAAGGCCA
The DNA here is from genome assembly GCF_032884065.1 of Artemia franciscana. Lineage (NCBI taxonomy): Eukaryota > Metazoa > Arthropoda > Branchiopoda > Anostraca > Artemiidae > Artemia > Artemia franciscana. The sequence continues at coordinate 15,240,246 of NC_088880.1, read as the reverse complement.
TGTTCCTATTGATTGAAAATTGTGACACAGCCGATCCACTTATATTGTCAAAAATTATGTATTGAGCTTGCCAGCTCCAGAGGTAGCGATACCGGGCCGTAGCGCATTCATTCTTAAATGGCTGTATAATCCTCACAGCGGTTAATTAAGAACATCTATTTTAAAGTTTCATAGAACTAAGTTCTATGCAATTAATGTCTGATAAAATTATAAAGAATGATTGCGCATCAGCTGTTATGGAGGAGGGCTGATGATTCATTGTTTGGGGGGAGGGCAGATTTTCTAACTTTTCGCGAACCTTCAGATAAATATAGAGAGGGCAAAGGGGGGGGGGATTGAGGTAAAAATTAATCTCTAATTTCACTTAATTGGAACGAATCCTGGATATGGATGTGGTGGCATGATAGCTCCCCCCTTATTGCTGAAAATGGTTTCTTTGTAGCATAAAAGGTTGAATTCACATACCCTGTGGTGCAAAAGATGGAGACAGGGGGGAGCATCAAGAGCACCGGCACGAAGTTTACCAGGAAGATGAAGATACATAATACCAGAAAATTTGTTTATATCGATGTTTAAATGGAAATATTTTTTTTTATTCATTAAGTAGTTCAGGCCATAAACTACAAGTAGTACCGATTTGCGCTAGTAGTAACCGAAACTACTAAAAAAAAGTTTTGATTTAAAAAATACCTACAATAAAAAAGTGGCTTTTAAGGGAGATTCCAAATATATGAAATTCATTAAATTTATGCCTACCCAACAAATGTTACAAACCCGAGATAATATTCCCTATTTTCAAAAAAAGGGGAAAAACACCCAGAAGGTTTAGGGATTATAACAAAACTTACACAATCAAATTATGTATATCACACAACCCTATTATAAAAGTTTCAAGCTTATATACAAAAATATTAAATTATGAATTGTTCCCGAAAAGAGTGATCACGTACGTGTGTCTGTTTTTTTGATTTGAAGCTTTTTGTCCAAGGGTATTGGTATGGAAACAATGGTCCTAGATTATTGGGAGAAGACTCGTTAGTAAGGAAATTTTAAGTTCTATTGATATTTTTAAGTAATAAAGACGATTTTGCCACAGTAGAGGCGTTTTCACCCATTTAGCGGCGCAAAACAAGAATTTTGGCCATAGTGCGGGAAAAAGCCATCAATCTAAAATTCTGAGACAGCCAGTCAATTTAAAGTTATCGAATGTCTGTAAATCGAGTTTTCAAGTTTCAGGGACAGAAATGCCGCATTCATTCCTGATGATGCACGCAGTCCGTACAAAACAAACGGTTAATATAGTAAACGGTTAATACGGTTAATATAATATTAACGGTTAAACGGTTAATTTATTTAAATTTTCATTTCCTAAGTTTATTTACTTGAAGCTTGACAGTATTATGAACAGTGGCGTATAATTTTACATATGTTAATAAGAAGGAGGGCCGATGGATCTTTTTGTTGTTGGAGGAAATGTACTTTGGGACTATGCTTTCGGTCTTTCTTGAGTCGGATATATATATATAGTAGGATAGTTGAAAGGGGGAAATGAAAATTTATTCTCTATTCTCTAATCCCCCTTGATTCCCTAGAACGTTTTTAGACAATGCCTCTCATAAAAATACTAGGGTGTGATAGCTCCGTTGTTGTAGACAGTTTTTCAATGTTAAAAGGAAGATACCATTCACATGCACACCGGCACAAAGATGGTGTGGTATGGGGGTCGACACTATGACTGCCGTCAAGAAATATCTGGGGTTGGGGGCAAATAATACCAAGAGCTTTGTTTTCACCGAGTTATAAATGATAATATTTATCAACTTCCCTGTTACATACATCGTTTAAAATTTTGCAAAGCCCCTCGAGGTGCTTTGCTCATTTCTGGGTCCACGAGGAACATCCCTACAAAAAAATTGAAAAAAAGTAATTTTTTTTAACTGCAAGTAAGGAGCGTCATTAAACCTTGAAACGAAATGAAATTATTCTGTATATGAAAGGGATTGTCCCCTCCTCAGTGCCTCACTCTTTACGCTACAGTTTGACTCTTTCTCACAACTCTACTTTTTGAAACAAAAAAAAAAAACTTTAGCGTAAAGAGCGAGGCGTTGAGGAGGAGGCAGCCCCTTTCATATACCGAATAATTTCTGTTCATTTTAGCTTTTAATGTCACTTCTTACTTGCAGTTATAAAAAAACTGTTTTTTATTTAATTTCTGAACGTTTTTGAATTAATGTATGTTTTGAATTTGGCTCACCGTACATGAATAATTAAAACGAAATTTGTATATATATTTTTTTTCCAGGCTAAATGGCTTTCTCATCAATTTGATAAAAAAGGGGGGTGTGGGAGGAAGCATAGTTGCCCTCCAATTATTGGTTACTTAAAAATAGAACTAGAACATTTTATGTTTTACGAGCGTTTTTATTAGTAGTAAATATACGTAACAAACGAACTAACTTGTGTAACGGACTTATATATTTGTATATTTTTATTACATAAATGGGGGAGTTGCTTGCCCCCTCATCAATACCTCGCTCTTTACTCTAAAGCTTGAATTTTTTCCCAATTCTTTAAGAATGACCCCTGAATCACAAAGGCCGAAGAGTAAATAGTTGAAATTACTAAAAAACTTTAGCGTAAAGAGTAAGGTATTGTGGAGGGGAAGAACCCCCTTATATACGTAATACTTTCTTTCCGTTTTAATTTTCACTGCTGCTCCTAACTTCCAGTTGAAAAAAACCTTTTTTCTAATTATTTTCTCATTTTTTTTTTTTAAATAATGCTAGAAAATCCTGCACTCTCTTCATGGAAATCATCTTCCTTCATGATAAATTCCTCCATAGAAAGTTCATTTCGTGTAAACTCATCCCCCGACCCACCCCCACTCCAGCATGAAGAAGCCCCCCTGAAAAGTTTGTACTCTTCATTATAACCATTACTATAGGTAAATAATGGTCAAAGTTTGTAACTTGCTGCCCCTCCCCCGGGGACCGTGGAGGATTAGGTCGTCCTCAAATACACAATTATTAGGTTTTTCGACTATGTTGAGCAAAATAGCTATCTCAAAATTTTGATCCGGTGACTTCGGGAAAGAATGAGCGTGGGAGGGGGCCCATGTGCCCTCCATTTTTTGGTTACTTAAAAGGGCACTAGAACTTTTACTTTCCGCTAGAATGAGCACTTTCTGTATGCTGAGTCTGATGGTATGATTTTCGTTAAGATTTTATGACTTTAGGAGGTGTTTCCCCCTATTTTCTAAAATAAAGGCAAATTTTCTCAGTCTCTTAACTTTTGATGGGTAAGACTAAATTCGATGAAACTTATATATTTAAAATCAGTATTAAAATGCAATTCTTTTGATGTAACTATTAAATCACAATTCCGCTTTTTAGAGTTTCGGTTACTATTGAGCCGGGTCACTCCGTACTACAGTTCGTTACAACCAACTGTTTGAAAGATTTCTTCCAAAAATTCGCCTTGAAAACCGGGGAAAAAGTGATCTTACAGTTAATATCTGATTTTTTGAATTTCTCATGTTTTCTTTTTGTCGAAGCATTGCTGTGCAAAAGTTAAACTTTTATTCAAATAGTTGGGTTTGAAGTGGCGGTAACTTTCCTTGTATTTAAAGTAATCCTGGATATGTTGTGAAAACGAACATAAATAAAATAAAAAGGAATCAAGTCTTTTTCAAAATTAAAGTAAAAAGCGACATGAAAACTTACACCGAATAAAATTATTTAGTATTTGAGGGGCTTGTCTCCTCCTTAACCTTTCGCTCTTTAAGCTAAATTTTTACTGTTGTCCTAATTCTTTAAGAACGAGTGTTTAAACGCAAGGGTCGTTGAACTGGAATAAGAAATATTTTTAAGGCACTATAAGGCTAAGTGTTTAGATGTATCTTCTCAAATTTTAGAATTTTGATCCAATCCTAAATCTGACATTAAACCCCTATAATCCCCAATAGTTGATCTCCAAATAACCCATAAATCCGTTCTCTTCAGGACTCGGTTTTTGGCTTAGTGCCTTATCAAACACTGGAATTGAAATTACTTGACATTGACCCCTCTTCCACCCCCCGATTTTTGCCATAAAGTTTCGATTTGTCGTAAAGATTTCAAAGATTTTCAATTTTTATCGAGCTTTTTTTAATTTTTGTTATTCTTATAATTAAGATTTCAAAAATTTCCCATTTATGTTGAGATTATTTTCTTTTTTTTTTCTTTTTTTTCCCGCAATCTCATCATATTATATTCCTTTAACAGATTAGGATGTGTTAATTTTTGGTTTATAGTTTTTAACTAGAGGTACGGTTTTGGCATGGTTCTTAACTCTTCCTTTTAACTATCTAACTGTTCATATTTTTTTTATAACTAAGCATTCAAATTCCAAGAATCAAAAGCTTTTTTTAAGAAATTCAGGGTTTTCATGTTGATTTTCGACAAAAAAAAACACATCCCAATTCCAGAATTTCAACAAATTTCACTTTTTATTTCTTCTAGTGACGTTGAATTTGCAGATTTTAATATTTAAGCCTTTCACATTTCTATAATCACAGCTTTTTTCGAAATTTCAGAGTTTTATGTCGGTTTTGACAACAAACACTTTCGAGTGTTTTGTCGCCACCAACGTTCAGTTGTAGAGCAAGGAATTTCATATTTTTGTACTACTAAAGAATTAAAATTTTCAGATTTGCATACCTATTCTATTCATATTTTAAGAAACACAATCATTTTTTTCAAAATGGCACAATTCTTCCATTATTTGTCGAATATTGAACCACAGAACCCCTATCAAGAATTTCAACAGTTTTTTTTAATAAGTTCAAACAGCCAATCACAGGTTAATAGAACAATTTTACATCACAAAACAAATTTAGATTGGTTTTTTTTTTATTGCACCTGCATCTGTCTAATTGAACTTGCGTGGACACCGATGGGTTTTGTGCAGGTTAAGAACTGGCCATAGCTGATTGGCTTGGAACTGACACTGCTATATAGCCAATGTTGTCGGACCTGACCCCTACCTGTAGCCGTACCTGTAGCCTACCCCTACCTTTATTTCTTGTGAGAACTGATATTGTTTGGAGTTGTTCCTGTTTGTCAAAATAACATTTCTACTGTAAATTTTTTTTAAGATACTATAGAAAGGATAAACTTTGGGAAGGATAGTTAAGGAGTCCATCAGCGACATTACAAAAGGGATATTTCACTGAAGAACAATTAAAAGCTACCATCGACTTGTATATTGATTAGATACAATAGTCGGATTCAGGTACGTGAAATAGAACTTATTTGGGAAAAGATAGAGGATGGGGGAACTGTCAACGTGGTAAATCCAGGAAATTATAGTAATTGAAAATTACATAAAGACTCTTCAGAGTTAGGAGATCATCAGGAGGGACACGTGTAATTGCAAAAGAAACGTAATAGATCATTCTTGTATTCTTTAAACAAGAAGACTGTATTTATAATCTTGTTTTGTTTGTGATACAACTGTGATACAAATCAACCTCTTTGTTTACGGCTCAAAATGGGCTATTTCTGGTGTAAATGATCCTTCTCATTCTAAAAGAAGAGAATTCAATCAGTTCATAAGGTAATATTTCCTGGCACTTTTCTTTATATGTTGGAAGTTCAGACTTTAGACATTCTTAAACTCAAGTTTTTAAAAGTAGTGTTTCTGGAAGACGTCATTTGTTGTGGTCTCTTTTTTTTTAATCTTAAAATAAAATTGATTTAAGACATTTCGTTTTACAATCAATAATGGTCGTCAATATTTCCATCTGTATTACAAGTTAAAAACGACAGGTTTCAATAAAAACTAAATAATGACAATTATTTTTCCCTGATGAAGCTAATCAAATAGGTCTTGCAAGGAGTAACTTGGCCCAATATTAACCGAAACTCTAAACAAACAGAATTTTTTAACAACAGATAGATCAAAAGGATTGGCTTTCTATGCAGATTAATTTAGAAAACATCCACCATATGAGTTTTTCAAAGATAAGTAAAGAGCTCCATTAAACCGAAAAACGAGCAGAAATTAGGTCAAATAATCTTCCAAGCGTAAAATTACTACAAACCACCATCAACCAATAAATGAAACCCGAAACGAACAGAAATTAGAATAAATAACGGAGTCAAACTCAAAACGAGGAAGGAAAATGATTCAATCCACCTTCTATCCTCAAATTTCCTGAAAATTCATCTTTATACCCTTAGACATATTTGGAACAGTAGTCAGAGTAGTAGTACTAGTAGTAGTACTAATAGTAATTGCACTAGTACTAGTAACAGTAGTAGTATTAGCATATTGTCTTTTGGTCAGTTGAAAATGCTTCTCATAAAGTCCCGGAAGTTTCAAGTTAATACAATTAGCCATTGCTATGACATTGTCGATATGTCTTTTAGATAACCTGTATATTCATACAGTTCCTGAAAATTTCATCTTATTGCACTTAGTCGTATAAGTAGTTGCAACAAAGGTAGTAGTTGGAGTAGTGGTAGTAGTAGTAGTAGTAGTACTAGTAAATATAGCAGGGGTAATAGTATTCGGAGTAGCTTGCACATATTGCTTTTTGGTCAATTGATCTTTCTCTTCAAGAATTCTCATAAAGTTCTAGCTTAATAACTAAGTACATTCTTGAGATACACTGCTTTGGAAATTTACATACACATAGCGTCTTTCGATTTAGTTTAAATTTCCCCTCAATACTATCTCAAGTTTTTTCCTTTATAGACTTAGCTTGAATAGTACTAGTAGTATGGTAGTAGTGGTGGTAGTAGGAGGAGTAGTGGCAATAGTAGTGTCATAATAGTAGGAGTAGTAATAGCAGTATTAATGACACTAGTAGAATGTGCATGTCGCCTTTTGGTCTGTTGAACACCCCCCTCATGATAACCCGAAAGTTTCACCTTGATACGATAAGCCGTTCCAAAAATATTGCTGATGGGCTTTTTGACCCCCTTTTTACGTCCTTTATCTCAATATTCTTAGCCTTACAAGTAATTCAAATTGAAGTAGAAATTGGAGTAGTTTAGTACCAGCAGTACTAGTAGCAGTAAAAGTAGCGGTGGTTGCAGTGTTAGTAGTAGCATGCGCATAATACCTTTTGGTCAAATGATCTTCTCCTTTAAGCATTCTCTGAAAGCTCCGAATTAGCACCCAAATCTGCTCTTGGGTACGCCTATTTGAAAAACTGCATGCATATAGCGTGTTTTGATTTAATTTAAATTCCCCCTGTATATTCTGTCAAATTTTCACCTTCATACGCGTTGCCTTAATAATAGTAGTATCATGGTAGTATTGGTACCAGTAAGAGCAGTAGTAGCAGTAATAGTGTCATATTAGTAGTAGCAGTAACAGTACTAGGATTGCCGCCACGGTCAGTTCCTAAAGCACTACAGTTTTCCAATTGCGTGCTACGCAGCGATTTTTGGCGCTTCAATTAAGAAATTGACTGTAATAGTGCTATAATAGCACTTTCGTACTACAGGAGCACATGATACAGTGCTACACACAATAAAATTGTGCGAAAATAGCGTGCCACAGGTGGCAACCCTGAATAGTATCAACATCATATTAAAAACAGTAGTAGCAGGGACATGTTGCCTTTTGGTCAGTTGAACATCCACTTATGATGCAACAGAAGTTTCATCTTGATATGGTGAACCGTTTCAAAAATATTGCTGGTACGCCTGTATAAGCAATGTGTATGCACATAATATGTTTTGATTTAGCTCAACTTTCATCAGGTGTTTATTTCAATACCCTCAGTAGTAGTAATGGTAGCAGTAATAGTAGTAGAAGCGTGAAAATATCACCTTTTTGTTCAATTGGTCATCTCCCTTATCATTACCTGAAATTTCCAAATTAATATGACCGTATCAAATTGTTATACAAGTAGATTTCTATGGTACCTTGCAACTATCTTTATTTTTTTTTTTTTGTATTAAGTATAAATTTGAATTTTGTTTGGGCGCAAGCCATGTTTTGTTAACGATGGGCTGTTATTATTAGTCTGATTTAGCAAGACCAAAGCTGAAAAAGGGGAAATGAGAATGGATGCATGAGGCCTGTTCCCATTTAAGAGTCTATCCAGCCTTTAGCAATCAATTTAGACCTTGCTTAATCTGACTATTGATTAAATAAAAAAAAAATTAACCGAAAGTCAGGAGCGACATTAAGAATTAAAACGTATATGAAAGGGGTGTCCCATCCTCAATGCCTCGCTCTTTACACCAAAGTCTTTTATTGCTTTAAAAGGTTGAGTTGCGACAAAGAGTCAAACTTAAGCGTAAAGAGCGAGATGTTATGGAAGGGACAGACCCTTTCATATGCAGAATAATTTCTGTTAGTTTTAAGTTTTAATGTCGATCCTTACTTTCAGATGAGAAAACTTGTTTCTTTTGTTTGATTTCTGATCGTTTTTCAAATAATGCCGGGAAGTCCATGAGACACAAAATGGTGTACACGAACGATTTTTGAAGGCCGTATGGTGAAATGAATCCATTAAGAAGTAGCAAATAAAATTATTATTTATTATCTTGATAATGCAAATTAACTTGGGTTTAGAAATGTAAACACTCGCTTGCCTTTCCAAAATTTCCTTGCGTAACTGGGGATAGGCTAAGCAAATTGTCACTAATTCACTTTCTACAAAACACTGATGTTTTGCAAAGACTGATTTTTTATCTTTTGAACAAGACAACAGAAGCTATAGACACAAGAAAGCTAGATAAAACACCAGTTAAATAATTTTAATCAGCAGGCCAGTGCTCCAAAAGCACTGAGATAAATACAAATTAGCAAAAGGATCGCCTAATCAATTTCTTTTTCATGTCTGTAGGTGTAAGATTGCTGCTGTCGTTGTAGAAAAAAACACGCTCGACTTCCGCCCTCTGCCTTACGAAAAAAATATAACAGTTTGATAAAAATTTGGATTATTTTAAGTTAAAATTCAATTTTATAGCTCTTCACTTCTTTCCGACTACAATGAGAGGAGAACCATGTTTGAACCGGTGATCTCTCAGTCTGCAGTCGAATGGTTTACCACCAAACTTTAAAGTCTGTATATATTGCCCTGTCTCTCAGTGTAAAATTTTGCCTAAAAAGTGCAAGCCCTCGGAAAACTCCTTTCTCATGGAAAATATTCTTCGCGGAAACTCCCCCCAGCAGCAAATTTACCACTCCTCCCCAGCCCGAAAAATGTAGGGAAACATCCCAATATCAAGCAGTACCTAGACAATGGGCAAATTTCATAGCCTCCACGCTCTTCCCTGGGAGTTGTGGGGTGGAGGTCATGTCATCTCCAAAGACAAAGTTTTCATACTTTTCAACTATGCTGAACAAAATGGTTATTCTAAATTTTCCTCAGACGATTTTAGAGAAAAGGGTCATGGGAGCTTAGTTGGCATCTAATCCTTTTGATCACTTTAAAAGGGCATTAGAAACTTTAATTTCCGTTCGAATGAGCCCTCTCAGTAGTGACCGCTATAATGACTTTAACAACTCACATATCCCACCATTCCGACGGCATTCCGATGATAGTCAACAGGTGTTATTATGTACACCTGGGTGTTATGTAATACTGTGGGAGGTTGGTTGTTACGTAAAAAGGAATATTTTTTCTTTGAGATTTCTTTGGTTGTTAGGCAATAGGAGATGGTTTACCTATGTTAAGGATGATGGAATCTAGCATGACTTGTTAGAGGTCAGGCCCTATAGACAAGCAGGGAAGTCTCGGTTGTAACTGAGGACCGAACACATGGGATGTTGCATAAGTATACCTGTATGTTAAGTAATAGGGGATTGTTTACCTATGTTAAGAATGGCGCAATCTTGTGTGACTTGTTACAAGTCAGGACCCACCAGTCAAGTGGGGAATCCACAGTTGTAACTGAGGATGGCCAATAAGTGGGATGTTACGCACGTATACCTGTATGTTAGGTAGTAAGAGATTGTTTACCTATGTTAAAGATGACACCTTCTCGCGTGACTTGTTTCTTCAGGGCTCGTGGAAACCCCTATTTGTAAATGATGGACGTTGCAAAGGCGGGTGTTATATAATAACGTTGCAAACGTGATTGTTATGCATTGACAGCAGCACATGGGATGTTAAGTAATACTTGAAGACTTTTCTTGAAGATTTCATTTTCTCCAAGATCTTTTTTCTTTCAGGGTGTTTTTTTCCCTTTTTTCTCGGGGAGCCTTAATCCAAAAATATTTTGCCCGCTTTAGAAATTGAAAGACTTGGCTTGGCAATGCTAAAGTCAGCTAAGGACATGGTATATTTGAGAAGGGTAACAGTAAATATTTTTTATGAGTGATTTCAAGTAATTATAATGTTTGGATGCATAGCTCCTTCCATAGGAATACTAGTAATATGACTAGTTTTTAATGATCATATTCCTCAATTTGGCTAAAATCATACCCTTGATTAGAACTCTGACAGTTGGAATTTTTAATGTCCTTGATTGCTTTCATAGTTTTCATGCAATCACATCTCTCTGAACTCTCATCTGGTCCCTTTGAACATTCCTTTCATTCTCTTTAGACTAGAAACTCATCTAGAATTTCAAATACGAACTTTTTATTTCTTGTAATAGTACCCTTAATAGCTTTTAAATTGATGTTTCCTAAAAATTCCATGAGAGATTGAAATTTTATCCAGAGGAAAATATTTTTAATTTCAACTATAAAAATATAAAAAACACTTCTTTAGAATTTATTATTTCAGTTTAAAAGGTAGCTAATGCATATGACGTGCTACATTTTATGAAAAGCGTAAATCTGGTTATTCTAAGTAGAAATGATAGATGTTGCAAACTGAATATTAATGTCTATCTGAACTTCATAGGCAAGACACAAAACAGTTTCCGTCAAACCTGATTGAAATAACCAATGAAATCAATTTTTTTGGAGTTGGAGTTGGGATTTCACTTTGAGGAGGAAGGGCAAAACAGCTTGGGTTTTTCTTGGGGGTTAAAACTACGTAAGTTTTCCTAAAATCTTGGAAAACACTTAGAGTGGAGGGATCGTGATGAATCTTAGCGGAAAAAATAAACAAAAGTCCTAGATACATGATTGACATAACTGGAACGGATCCGCTCTCTTTAGGGTAGTTGGGGGGGGGGGTAAATTCTGAAAAATTAGAAAAAATTAAGTATTCTTAACTTACGAATGGGTGATCGGATCTCAATGAAATTTGATATTTAGAAGAATATCGTGTCTCAATATCGTGTCTATTTTAAATCTCAACCGGATCTGGTGACACTGGGGGGAGTTTGGGGGGACCTAAAATCATGGAGAACGCTTAGATTGGAGGGATCGAGATGAAACTTGGTGGGAAAAATAAGCCGAAGCATTAGATACGTCATTGACATAATTGGAACTTTTCCGCTCTAATGGGGGGGAGGGTTAATCCTGAAAAATTTGAAAAAATGACGTATTTTTAACTTACGAAGAAGTAATCGGATCTTCATGAAACTTCATATTTAGAAGGACCTCGTAACTCAGATCTCTTATTTTAAATCTCAACCAGATCCAGCGTCACTGGGGGGGGGCAGTTGGGGGGACGGGAAATCTTAAAAAATGCTTAAAGCGGACAGATCAGGATGAAACTGGATGGGAAGAATAAAAACTTGTCTAAGCTACGTGACTGACATAACCGTACCGGATCTGCTCTCTTTGGTGGAGTTAGGGGGAGGGTAATTCGGAAAAATGAGGTATTTGTAACTTACGAACGGGTGACCAGATCTTAATGACATTTTATATTTAGGATCTTGTGCTTCAAAGCTCTAATTCCAAATTCTGACCAGATCATGTGACAATGGGGGGAGTTGGAGGGGGATACCGGAATTCTTGGAAAACGTGGAAATTGGGGTATTTTTATCTTACGAATAGGTGATCGGATCTTAATGAAACTTGATATATATAGAAGGATCTTATGTCTCAGATGCTCCATTTTCGACTAGAATTGGATCCGGGGACATAGGGGGTTGGAGGAGGGAAACAGAAATCTTGGAAAACGCTTAGAGTGGAGAGATCAGGATGAAACTTGGTGGGAAGAATAAACACAAGTTCTAGATACGTGATTGACATAATTGGAACGGATCCATTCTCTTTGGAGGAGCTGGGGGTGTTAATTTGGAAAAATTAGAAAAATTGAGGAATTTTAAACTTAAGAACGGGTGGCCGGATCTTAATAAAATTTGATATATAGAAGGAATTCATTTCTTAGAGCTCTTATTTCAAATCCTGACCAGATATTTTGACATTGGGCGGGGGGGGGGAGTTGGAGGGGGAAATCTTGGAAAACACTTGGAGTGGAGGAATCGGGATGAAGCTTGGTGGATAGAATAAGCAATTGTCCTTGATACGTGATTGGCGTAACTGTACTGGATTTGCTCTCTTTGGGGGAGTTGGGGGAAGGGTTCAGGGATTTGGCAAGTTTGGTGCTTCTGGACGTGCTAGGACGATGAAAATTGGTAGGCGTGTCAGGGAGCTGCACAAATTGACTTGATAAAGTAATTTTACCAGATTCGACCATCTGGGGGGCTAAAGGGAGAGGAAAAATAAGAAAAAATGAGGTATATATAACTTACGAGTGGGTGATCGGATCTTAATTAATTTTGATATTTAGAAGGACATCGTGACTCAGATCTCTTATTTTAAATCCTGACCGGCATTAAGCCTCTGATTTTCCTTTTAAATCAATCTATTAATTCTAAGATTTTTGTTAGAGCTCGTACCATGTGAGTTCTTGGCTCTTTGCTCTTCTTGCCTCGTCACAAGTGCCATATGAGCTCTTAGCTCTTGTTTTTTTTCCTGGGGAGATCATATCGACCCAGTGGTCCTAGAATGTCGCGAGAGGGCTCATTTTAACGGAAATTAAAAGTTCTAGTGCCCTTTTTACATGGCCGAAAAAATTGGAGGGCTGCTAGGCCCCTTCCCACGCTCATTGTTTTCTCAAAGTCCCTGGATCAAAATTCTGAGATGGCCATTTTGTTCAGCATAGTCAAAAAACCAAAAAACTATGTCTTTGGGGACGACTTACTCCCCCAAAGTCCCCATGGGAGGGGCTGCAAGTTATAAGCTTTGACCAGTGTTTACACATAGTAACGGTTATTGGGAAGTGTACAGACACTTTCAGGGGGATTTGGTTGGGGGGGGTGAGGGGAGGCAGTTAAGTGGGAAAAATTTTCAAGGAGGAATTTTTAATGGGGGTAGAGAGTTTCCATGAAGGGGGGCGCCAGAATTTTTTAGCCTTTTTTAAAGAGCAATTAAAAAAAATATGAAAAAGTTTCTTCGGCTGAAAGTAAGGAGCAGCATTAAAACTTAAAACGAACGGAAATTGTTACGCGTATGAGGGGTTCACCTCCCCCCAATACCTTACTCTTTACGCTAAAGTAATTTTATTAATTTCAACTATTTATCCTATTGCCTTTGTGATTCAGGGGTCATTCTTAAGGCACTGGGACAAAATTTAAGCTTTAGTGTACAGAGCGAAGTATTGACGAGAGGGCGAGCCCCTCATGTATGTAATAAAAATATACAAATTGAGAAGTTCGCTACGTAAGTTATTTTCGTAAGTTACCTAAATTTTATTAATAAATACATTCCCACTCTTTACGCTAAAGTTTTTTACTGTTTTAAAAAGTAGAGTTGAGAGAAAGAGTCAAATTTTAGCGTAAAGAGTGGGGCGTTATGGAGGGAACAGTCCCTTTCACATACGGAGTAATTTCTGTTCGTTTTAAGTTTTAATGTCGCTCCTCACTTTCAGTTTAAAAAACTGTTTTTTTATATTTAATATCTAACTAGACCATCCTCCTTTAGTTCCTACTCTAAGCCCAACTGTTAATCACTTATGATCAAAGTTTGAACAAGCGCGTAAAAGCTAGTGATCAATCTGTTAAGGAGGGAGTAGTAGATCAAGAACTCTTGATTTGCTTGGTGCCATAAATTGTGTTATATCAAGAAATTTTTAATAATAAGAACTAACGCTCAAAATACTTGTCCAAGATTAAACATTAAAGTTCTAGAATTCGTTATTCTAGTTGTCAGTCAATGTCATTTTCTGTGCAATTGTGCAATTATTTCCCTATCCTTTGCCAAATTGTTTTCCAATTTTCAATTCTGATCACTCTTTTTTTAAATATGGTACAATCCAAAGACAAATTGAGACATAGTGCGTGCATATTAGCTTGATTTGTAAGTTAGTTTCTTTTGTATTTATCCCTTTTGAAACGACTGAACTTTTTGATTATGAATTGAAAAAGCTTATTTCCTGTAATGTTTTTTGTCATTTGAATTATTGCCTTCGAAATTTCTAATTTTCATAGAAATTGCTAATTCGTAGAAATTGCGGAGGAGAGGGGCAACTGTGTTTTTTTCCAATGAAAATCTAAAAAAAAGGCTATTTTCCATTGAACGCTGCAAACAATTTTTTTTTTTATTTAGGGAGGTTGCAAATACTGCCCTAGTTGACATTACCGGTAAGAGTTCAGTATTACTACTACTGACAACTCACTGCCACTCCAAGCCATTTGAGACCCATACAGCTACGCATGCTCCTTCTCTATGCGAAGGATTCCCAAGCCTTAATTCCAAGCGTCAGTGTTACGAAAGAAATTTAGTAAGACACTGGACTTGCAGAATGAAACCTGACTCTACTTATTTTGAGACTCTTCTTAGCAGCTTTGCTCCAATAAAGTAAGGCAATTCTGTCCTGTTACTTCAAAAATCAGGTGGACACTAGCCCCCGGAATCAATTTTGCCCCTTTTTTGTATTTACCCCACTTGTGAAAATGAGATTGCTCTTGAACCTCAACATACATGCCTGGTACGTATTACTATCTTATTGAATAATCAAAAGAAAAGCAAAGCAAGACATTGACCTTGCAGATTTTAAGATGATTTTGCTTTATTACGGGACCTCTTAGCAACATAAGAAATAGGCTGTAGAAGAATATTTCACATTTATTGTAAAATCAGCAATAGATAGCGTTAGCAACAACATTTTCTGACCAGAAAATCTTCATTTCGTAATGCATTACTTTTAATTTTGTAAAGCACTTGGCGGTAGATTCCTTTAAGGGGTACCGGTACAGAAACGACAGTCAGTACTAATGAAAAATTATTACCCTCCAACAAGGGTAGGTATTATCGGTAGGTGACTGCTAAGAAAGTTAGGGAGTGGCTCTTTACTTTGCTGTGTGAAAACTGAGCGAAGAAGGAATGGCAGCTTTTTTGCTAGTCGCCTGTTTTTTCAGGTGAAATCAGAAAAAATGTAAAAAGTCGACCCGTAAATAATTTCTTGTTCTCTCAGCAAGAGCCATAAGTCAGGAAGAGGGAGGAGTAACTTTAAAATGTTGCTGAACTGAAGGTAATTACAGAAATATTCGCACTGACAAGAAAAAACAGCTTTATTTGAGGCGAAAAGAGTTTTTCTGAGCCAAAAATACATCATTTCAGTTGAGAGAAAACACACGCACACAAAAATAAAGAGCAACAATAAACCTCCAAAAGAATAGAAATTATACTGAACGTTAAAGGGAGTGCTTACTCTTTCAATACCCTTTACACTAAAGTTTGGCTTTTTCCCCAGCGCTTCCACAACGATTGCATTAATAGAAGAGCAATTTCACAATGCCTTGGTAATCAAAGGGTTTATTTATTTACATTTGATAAAACGCTTATGAGCTTTTTGAGAGGTGATTAGTAAATAAAACACTTACAATTAAGATATGACTATTTGTTCACTCCGAAGTGGTTTTATTTCATAAAGTTAAAATTTAGTTTCGAAATCTGAAGCTTTTCTTTTTTTGGGAGGGGGAAGGTTGGGTGATCGTCCGGCAAGTATATAGAAAAAGCTCTACTACAGATTTGGGTTTTAACATCGCTCTTTACTCTCATTTGAAAAACAAGTTTTTTTCTTAAAATTTTAAGCTCGTATAAGGTTTTCATTCAGGTTCATTAAAAAGTGTATAATGTTTAAAACAGTAAATTGAAGTTAGAAATCTTTCAAAGATATATCATAAAAATGAATGATAGATAGGATTACAAAATATGCTATGGGAGTGGTGCCCCCTAACATATGAATCAAATTAAGAAGAGAAACTCTGCTCTGCTGGGTAAATATTATCCTCCTGTGTCTGTGATCTTATTGATCAGAATCGATTCTCAAGAAAATAAATAAAAAATACACCTATCAAAGTGAATTAAGTAATACTTAAACGCACTTGATTGCCATACGTATTTAGATATTCGTTGCTCTTCAGAAAGAAGGCCGTATTGATCATCCAGTGATCAATTTTCAAGACATCAGATGTTAAAATTACAACCGGAAAATGTTAATTTTAGGCCGTGGTGGTTCTGCTATGGATGCTTCATGAAGAGACGCTTCATTCAAGTCATTTTGTTCACTATAAGTGTTATTATTAAGAGGGGTAAGCTCACTGTCCCTGGATCGAGGTCTGGTGGTCGGATCGAGATTGGTAGGGGGGATGATATGCTTGGCCTCCTCACCCTTCGGGAAAGGTGATTATCAAAATTTCTTATTACTATTATGGCTTCAGTGACCATTCTCATCTCAGACCTTTTCAATCATAGAAAATGTTCAGTCAAGGTGGGGTTAAAATGTGGGCGTAATCACTTTGTTGCCTTACATCCAACCTTCTTGTGTCAATTTAGTTCTGGTCTTTCATTCCCCCTACTCTTCACTACCACCTTCCAGCAGCGCTGAGTAACGAGGATGAATGGTTTTAGACCATACTATCTCAGCGATATCTCAGCCTTGTCTTCTTCATCTGTTATCTGATTACCCTTTATTCCAGAGTTCTCTAGGTTTTACATCATGGTAGTCTTGTTTTTTGGGATGCCAAGTTATTCAAGGCTTTGCAGTATCTCAATTCTCTCTTTTTCTGGCTCTTTATGTTTGAAGAGGCTGCGGATCATCCGCCATGAGCCTTTTGGCTTCTCTCCTCTCCCTCCGGTTGGGTTTCCTTCTGCTCTTTCTGTTCTGAGTGAGGGCGGCAATTTCAGCCAGCCACCCTTGTCTCAGCATCATAATGCTTTAACCCTTTGTAGTTTCAGGTTCTGCGGCTCTGGGAGCCTATGATTGTCAATGTATATTCGCAGTTACATTTCAGAAGCTTTTCCTCGTCCACGCTCTTGGCCTCTACGGATAGGAATTCTTCATCCGTTGTTTTTACAATTTCTTTATTCTTATGTATCACCAATAAATAAAATTACTGTCTTGACTTTGGCTTCTGATCACCAACTCAAGACCCTCATCTACAAAATGAACTTTAGACTTGGACTAGGGCACGGCCTCAGAGGCACCCTCCATGCCCACTCTCAGCCATCCCCTCTGGTTTTCCATCCAGTACTTATTGGATAAAGGCAAAATTATTCACCATCAGACGGGGCAGCCACCTGAGCGGTAAACTCAAGGCACAGCCTGAAAGCCTAAGTCACTCTCTAAAAGCAGCCTCAGATACGGAAAAACCGAGTTTGACCCCCTGTATCCTTTTCCTTAGCCCTCACCTAGAACATCATTGCGGTTCAGGTCCCTTCATGACTTATATCCACCTCAATAGCTTCATCCCTCGGCTTTGCTCTTCATTCACCACACCAGTAAACAACTAAGTGTAAAGAAACACCTAGAGTTGGTTATTAGCCTAAATTGGCTGCATTGGGCCCCCGTGTGAGGAAATGAGGGCGGTTCTGGACCTTAGAGATGACGCAGGCCCAGAAATGGAAGTGACTGGGATTTGGATATCTTTGTCCCACCTTCTGCCTCTCTCCGTCACCCTCCACTATTTCTTACTCCAGGTATAGGATCCTCTCCGTAAGCCTGCGCTATTTCTGGCTCCGACCTTAGGATTGTCTCCGTCACCCTCCATCATTCGTGGATACGGGCTTACGAATTCAAGAGGCAAGCTCTGGGATAACAGTCTCAGATTACATACATTCGGAGACTAAAACGCCTTCCCCAGGCTCCCAATTTAAGCCCAATACACTCAAAAGCACCACGGAAAGGTGGTCAACACTGCTCCACCATTTTCTTCATAGTATATTTTTTTTTCGAGGTGTTTGTAGAGAAAATGCTTATGAAGTCTTGGTATTCACCGCTTCTTGTTTGTGTCTTTAAATTTTTCCCGGTGCTTCTACACATTAACTAACTCAATTCTTGTTTTATTTCTTTTTTTCCCTTTTAGAAACTCCCTTTTAGAATACTTTTGCCAACTAATTAGACCAAGCCCATGTTTCATTGGGTTTCTATTTTTCAAGGTTGAAGGTCTTATTATTAATACTATATTTACACAACATATTAAATTCCCGATAGAGAAGAACTCGAAAGAGTTTATATATATATATATATATATTTATATACTAGCTGTTGGGGTGGCGCATCGCGCCACCCCAAAACCTAGTTGGTGGCGGCGCTTCGCACCCCCCCAAGCCCGCCATTGTAGTTGTGTCCCTATGTCCCACCTATGAATATAGATATAGATATATATATATATATATATATATATATATATATATATATATATATATATATATATATATATATATATATATATATATATATATATATATATATATGTTTTTAACTAGGTAAAACTTGCGAATATACAACATTCTTTGCTGTCCCATTGTCTGTGCATATAAATAGATTGTCAGGTTTACCGACTCTTGAACATGCAACATATAATGGTCCATGGGAAAACAATGCGTATTCAGATCTATTCCTCATGATTCTAATGATTGCCCTTGAGCTTTGTTGATGGTGATTGTTAATCGACCATTCCCTGTGTCTCCATCGTCATTTATATACCCCCCTGTGCCCCCCAGCGTCCCCTTTGTAGTTGTGTCCCTGTGTCCCGGTCGTCATTTATATTCCCTGTGTTCCGGTCGTCATTTGTGTCCCGGTGTCCCAGTCTGTGATTTCTCTTTGAGTGTCCCGGGCGTCATTTATATTCCTTGTGTCCCGGTGTCTCGGTCGTCATTTATATCCCCTTGTGGCCCCCGGCGTCCCCGTTGTAGTTGTGTCCCTATGTCCCGGTCGTCATTTATATTCCCTGTGTCCCGGTCGTCATTTGTATCCCGGTGTCCCGGTCTGTATATACATTAGTTTTTTTAGTTTTGTTTTTCTCCTTTATTTTTCATTTTTTTCCTTTTTAATTTTTTTATTTTTTAGTTTTTTTTAGTTTTTTAGCTTTTTTAATTTTTTTATTAGTTTTAAGTTTTTTTTCTTTTTAGTTTTTTTGTAGTTTTTACCTTTTTTTAGTTTTTTTAGTTTTTTTTTACTTATGTCCTGGTCGTCATTTCTACTCCCTGTGTCCCGGTCGTCATTTGTGTCCCGGTGCTTTGTTGATGGTGATTGCTAATCGAACATTCCTTTTGTCCCCGTCGCTTTCTCTTTGAGTGTCGTCATTTATATTCCCTATGTGCCGGTGTCCCGGTCGTCATTTGTGTCCCGATGTCCCGGTCTGTAATTTCGTCAGTTGAAAACATGACGTCAGTCGACACACAAACATGACGTCACCCGACAGACAGACTCACACACACACAGACAACAGACACACATGCAACATATAATTCTCAATGGGCAAAACAATCCGTATTCAGATTTATACCTCAAGATTTTAATGATTGCCCTTGAGCTTTGTTGATGGTGATTGCTAATCGAACATTCCCTGTGTCCCCGTCGTCATTTATATAATGACGACGTAACATATAATGACTCTTGAACATGCAACATATAATTTTCCATGGGAAAAACAATCCGTCCCCATCGTCATTTATATATCCCCCCTGTGCCCCCCGGCGTTCCCGTTGTAGTTGTGTCCCTGTGTCCCAGTCGTCATTTAAAGTCGACAAACATGACGTCATTCGACACACAAACATGACGTCAGTCGACACACACGTCCCAGTCGTCATTTGTGTCCCGGTGTCCCAGTCTGTAATTTCTCTTTGAGTGTCCCGGTCGTCATTTATATTCCCTGTGTCCCGGTCTGTATATACATTTGTTTTTGAATTGGTATATGATGAAATAAATTTTTGTTTTTTTCTTTTTTTCTTTTTAGTTTTTTTGGTTTTTACCTTTTTTTTAGCTTTTTTAGTTTTTTTTCTTTTTACTTTTTAGTTTTTTTTTTGTAGTTTTTACCTTTTTTAGTTTTTTTATTTTTGTTTTTTTAGTTTTCTTTTTCTCCTTTATTTTTCAGTTTTTCTTATCTTTTTAAGTTTTTAGTTTTTTTATTAGTTCTTAGGTTTTTTTTTTCTTTTTAGTTTTTCACCTTTTTTTAGTTTTTTTATTTTTTTTTGCTTTTTTAGTTTTTTTAGTATTTGCTTTTTAGTTTTTTTTTGTAGTTTTTACCTTTTTTATTTTTTTTTCTTCTTTTGTATTAATGGTAAAGCCAAGGTTCGAACCTGGAACCTCTCGGACCTAGAACCTGGAACGTAACGCTTTACCAACTCAGCTACTTCGGCTTGAATACATTCGTTTTTGAATTGGTATATGATGAAATAATTCAGACGTCATATGCGGTCAACACCTAGTTGGTGGGGGCGCTTCGCGCCCCCCCCAAGCCCCCGCGCGCGTAAGTCGTTACGCGCCATATTAGTTACGCGCCATTGTAGTTGTGTCCCTATGTCCCACCTGTGATATATATATATATATATATATATATATATATATATATATATATATATATATATATATATATATATATATATATATATATATATATATATATATATATATATATATACCTTTATATTAAGGTAATTTTTTACCTTAATATAAGTAAAATACTATTTTAGGTAATATATATTACCTTTTTTTGTTTTTTTTTCTTTTTTTTAGTTTTGTTTTACTCCTTTATTTTTCATTTTTTTTTTTCCTTTTTCATTTTATTTTCTTTTTTAGTTTTTTTTTTAGCTTTTTAGCTTTTTTAGTTTTTTATTAGTTTTTAGTGTTTTTTTCTTTTTAGCTTTTTTGTAGTTTTTACCTTTTTTTTAGTTTTTAATTTTTTTTTTTACTTATGTCCTGGTCGTCATTTATATTCCCTGTGTCCCGGTCGTCATTTGTGTCCCGGTGTTTTGTTGATGGTGATTGCTAATCGAACATTCCTTGTGTCCCGGTCGTCATTTATATTCCCTCTGTGCCGGTGTCCCGGTCGTCATTCGTGTCTCGATGTCCCGGTTTGTAATTTCGTCAGTCGAAAACATGACGTCAGTCGACACAGAAACATGACGTCACCTGACAGATCCACAGACAGACAACTTATTTTTATATATATATAGATATACTAGCTGTTGGGGTGGCGCTTCGCGCCACCCCAACACCTAGTTGGTGGGGGCGCTTCGCCCCCCCCCCAAGCCCCCCGCGCGCGTAAGTCGTTACGCGCCATATCAGTTACGTGTCATTGTAGTTGTGTCCTTATGTCCCACATGTGAATATAGATATCTATATATATATATATATATATATATATATATATATATATATATATATATATATATATATATATATATAGATATCTATATTCACTATATCTATATTTCATGTTTTTAACTACGTAAAACTTGCGAATATACGACATTCTTTGCTGTCCCATTGTCTGTGCATATAAATAGATTGTCATGTTTACCGACTCTTGAACATGCAACATATAATTCTCAATGGGCAAAACAATCCGTATTCAGATTTATACCTCAAGATTTTAATGATTGCCCTTGAGCTTTGTTGATGGTGATTGCTAATCGAACATTCCCTATGTCCCCGTCGTCATTTATATATCCCCCTGTGCCCCCCGGCGTCCCCGTTGTAGTTGTGTCCCTGTGTCCCGGTCGTCATTTATATTCTTTTTAGTTTTTTTTTTGGTTTTTACTTTTTTTTTAGTTTTTTTTCTTTTTTCTTCCCTGTGTCCCGGTCGTCATTTGTGTCCCGGTGTCCCAGTCTGTAATCTCTCTTTGAGTGTTCCGGTCGTCATTTATATTCCCTGTGTCCCGGTGTCCCGGTCTGTATATACATTAGTTTTTGAATTGGTTTTTTTTTTAGTTTTTAGTTTTTTACCTTTTTTTTAGTTTTTTTTTTAGTTATACCTCATGATTCTTATGATTGCCCTTGAGCTTTGATGGTGAGTTGATGGTGATTGCTAATCGAACATTCCCTGTGCCCCTGTCGTCATTTATATATCCCCCTGTGCCCCCCCGGCGTCCCGGTCGTCATTTGTGTCCCTGTGTCCCGGTCTGTATATACATTCGTTTTTGAATTGGTATATGATGGTATAATTTTTTTTTTTTCCTTTTTTGTTTTTTTGGTTTTTACCTTTTTTTAGTTTTTTTTCTGTTTTCTTTTTAGTTTTTTTTTGTAGTTTTTACCTTTTTAGTTTTTTTTTTAGTTTTGTTTTTCTCCTTTATTTTTCAGTTTTTTCCTTTTTTTTCTTTTTTAGTCTTTTTTTTTAATTTTTTATTAGTTTTTAGTTTTTTTCTTTTTAGTTTTTTTTTGTAGTTTTTACCTTGTTTTAGTTTTTTTAGTTTTGTTAGTTTTTTCTTTTTTTTTTTTTTTGTAGTTTCTCAGACCTAGAACCTGGAACATAACGCGTTACCAACTCAGCTACTCGGGTTTGAATACATTCGTTTTTGAATTGGTTGATGAAATAAATTTTTTGTTTTTAGTTTTTCTTTCTTTTTTTTAGTTTTTTTTTGTAGTTTTTACCTTTTTTAGTTTTTTTCTTCTTTTGTATTCACGGTTGAACCTCTCAGATCTACAACCTGAAAAATTACGCTCTACCAATATTAGTTATGCGCCATTGTAGTTGTGTCCCTGTGTCTTTTAGTTTTATTATTGGTTTTTACCCTTTTTTTAGCTTTTTTAGTTTTTTTCTTTTTAGTCTTTTTTCTTTTTCAGTTTTTCGTTTTTTTCGTTTTTACCTTTTTTTTAGTTTTTTTTAGGTTTTAGTTTTGTAGTTTTTACGTTTTTTTAGTTTTTTTTTCTTTTTTAGTTTTTAGTTTTTTTAACTTTTATTAGTTTTTTTTTAGTATTCTAGCTTTTTTAGTTTTTTAGTTTTTTTGCTTTTTAGTTTTTTTGTAGTTTTTACCTTTTTTAGTTTTTTTCTTCTTTTGTATTCAAGGTTCGAACCTGGAATCTCTCGAACCTAGAACCTGGAACATACCGCGTTACCAACTCAGCTACATCAGCTTGTATACTTTCGTTTTTGAATTGGTATATGATGGAATAATTGAGACGTCATATGCGGACAGACAGACAGTCAGACAGACAGACATAACCCACAAACAACTTATTTTTATATATATATATATATAGATATATAAATATATATATATATTTTCTTTTTAGTTTTTTTGTAGTTTTTACCTTTTTTAGTTTTTTTCTTCTTCTGTATTAATGCTAAAGCCAAGGTTCAAACCTGGAGCCTCTCGGACCTAGAACCTGAAACATAACGCTTTACCAACTCAGCTATTTCGGCTTGAATACATTCGTTTTGAGTAGCTTCCTCGGGTGTTGCCATTGTAGGTTCTTCAGTCATTTTACATTTAGAAATTTCTCTTTCAACGGTCTTCTTACAATTAAAAATTTGTCTTTGAACGATATTCTTAAATACCTGTGTCCTGGTCGTCATTTATATTCCCTGTGTCCTGGTCGTCATTTGTGTCCCGGTATCCCAGTTTGTAATTTCTCTTTGAGTGTCCTGGTCGTTATTTATATTCCCTCTGTCCCGGTCGTCATTTGTGTCCCGGTCTGTAATTTCTCTTTGAGTGTTATTTCTTTTTAGTATTTTTTAGTTTTTTACATTTTTTCTTTTTTCAGTTTTCTTTTTCTTCTTTATTTTTCAGCTTCACTATGAAATACATATCGCCAAACCTTTTTTTTTTAACTAAAATCTGGTAGGCATTGATGACCTTATCCAAGTCAAAATCCCAAACCCAATCATCATCGCTATCATTTTCAGTTTTGATATGTTTTGACTCTTGCTGTCCAGGTGGATCTTCATCTAACTGCGCGGTTTTGCGTTCTTTAGCCTCAAGCCTTTTTCCTTGCTGTTCTTTGATTCCTCGGCACGCTTTCTTTTCTGACTTTCTCTATCAGCAGCAAGTTTTTTGGCATAGACTCTTTGAGCATCTTCATCGGCTTTTGCCATTGTAAGTTCATCAGTCATTTTAAACTTAAACATTAATAGATTTCTACGTGAACATATATGTCTTAAATATCTTTAATGACGTCACCGTCATAGCAAAAATGACGACAACTAACTTCATGACGTCAGTCGACACAGAAACATGACGTCACCTGACAGACAGACACACAGACAGACAACTTATTTTTATATAGATAGATAGATATATATCTTCTATCTATCTATATATATAAAAATAAGTTGTCTGTCTGTCTGTCTGTGGATCAGGTGACGTCATGTTTCTGTGTCGGCTGACGTCATGAAATTTGTTGTCGTCATTTTTGTTATGACGGTGACGTCATTAAAGATATATAAGACCTGCGTTCACGTAGAAATCTATTAATGTTTAACTTTAAAATGACTGATGAACTTACAATGGCAACAGCCGAGGAAGATGCTCAAAGAGTCTATGCAAAAAAACTTGCTGCTGATACAGAAAGTCAGAAAAGAAAGCGTGCCGAGGAATCTAAAGAACAGCAAGGAAACAGGCTTGAGGCTGATAGAGAAAGAAAGAACAGAAAGCGTGCCGAGGAACTACCAGAGCAACGCGAAAGCAGACTTGCTGCTAAAAGAGAAAGTGAAAAAAGAAGGCGTGCCGAGGAACTACCAGAGCAACATGAAACCAGACTTGCTGCTACAAGAGAAAGTGAAAAAAGAAGGCGTGCCGAGGAATCACAAGAACAGCAAGAAATCAGGCTTGCTGCTGGTAGAGAAAGTAAGAAAAGAAAGCGTGCCGAGGAATCAGAGCAACCTGAAAGTTATCGCCTGGCATTCAGGTACAGCCCAGTCGATGATTATAGATTGAGTAGATGTGTTCAAATCAGGACTATGTCTAAAATTTTTCCCTATTGCAAGGCCTTGAAATTCAATGGTGAAACAATGGGAATGTGTTGCGCCTCAGGAAAAGTTAAACTTCCTCTATTGGCTGCACCACCAGAGCCATTGAAGACTTTCCTTACTGGAACTACGTCAGAATCTAAGCGTTTTTTGAAACAAATCAGAAAATATAACTCATGTTTCCAAATGACGTCGTTTGGAGCCCAAATCGAAAATTCAGATCAATTTATGTCTACTTTCAAAGTAAAAGGGCAAATTTATCATAGAGCAGGGTCCCTTCTACCATTCTCAGGCGAGAATCATAAATTTTTACAATTGTACTTCATCAGTGATAGAAATTCTGAATTGGATGCACGTTGCGAAATTCCTCCCAACGTTGAAAGGACAATCGTTTCCCAATTGCAACATCTTTTCCACGAAAATAATTATTTAGTGCGTCTGTTCAAAACAGCCATCGATTTGATGCCTACTGATACGCATAAAATTGTTATTTCCGCTGACGAAACCCCTCCTGGCCAACATGTGCGTAGATACAATGCTCCAACTATCGACGAAGTGGCAGTCGTTGTGGTCGGTGATCAGTTTTTACCTCGAGATATTATTCTTCATAAGCGAAACGCTCAGTTGTTAAGAATTGCTGAAACTCATCGATGCTACGATGCCCTACAATATCCTATCATTTTTTGGGATGGAGCCGACGGCTATCACTTTAATATTAAATTGATGAATCCAGCCACTAACAAAGAAATGAATAAGAAATGTAGTGCAATGCAGTATTATTCCTATAGACTAATGATTCGGCAGGATGAAGAAAATTATATTTTAAAATGCCGTGAATTGTTTCACCAATTCGTCGTTGATATGTATGCTAAAATTGAATCAGAACGTTTGCTATATATCCGCCTGAATCAGACCAAGCTCCGCTCTGAACAATACATTCATTTGCGAGATGCAGTTATAAATGACGGTAATACCACAAACGTTGGAAGATTAACAATTTTACCTTCGTCATATGCTGGCAGTCCCCGTCATATGCATTAATATGCTCAAGGTGCTATTGCGTATGTTCGTCTCTATGGTCGTCCAGATTTATTTATTACATTTACATGTAATCAATCTTGGGACGAGATACTGCAGCTTTTACTTCAAGGACAATCGGCGGTTCATAGACATGACATTACGGCCCGTGTCTTCCGGCAAAAGTTGAAATCACTGATAAACTACATAGTAAAACTTGAAGTGTTTGGGTCAGTGCGATGCTGGATGTACTCAGTGGAATGGCAAAAACGAGGTTTGCCACACGCACATATACTAATCTGGCTACATAAAAAAATTACTTCGAACGAAATTGATGATGTTATTTCCGCTGAAATACCTGATGAAAATGTCGATAAGGGGTTACATGATATTATTGTAGAAAATATGATACATGGACCTTGCGGTGCACTGAACGAAAATTCACCATGCATGGCCAAAGGAAGGTGCACAAAGTAATATCCTCGACTTTTAGTATCCAACACAATTACTGGCAATGATGGTTATCCACAATATAGAAGAAGATCTACTGAAGATGGCGGTAAAACAGCAATAATAAAGAAGCGTAACGGTACCACCATCGAAGTAGATAACCAGTGGGTTGTTCCATATTCCCCATTATTATCAAAAACATTTAATGCACACATAAACGTTGAATACTGTAACTCCGTAAAGGCAATCAAATACATATGTAAATACGTCAACAAAGGCAGTGACATGGCAGTTTTTGGCTTGCAGCCCGAAATCAAAGATATCGACGAAATCGTACAATATCAGGCTGGAAGATACATAAGCAGTAATGAAGCTGTTTGGCGAATTCTTTCATTTCCGATACATGAACGTAGTCCAGCTGTTGTTCACTTAGCGGTACATTTACAGAATGGTCAACGTGTTTATTTCTCGGAAACCAACATGCAACAAAGAGCCCTGAATCCACCGGATACAAAGTTAACCGGTTTCTTTTCGATTTGCAAAAATGATTCTTTTGCAAAAAAACTGCTGTATACTGAAGTGCCTTCGTATTACACGTGGAATACTAAAAATAAAGTATTTGAACGTCGAGAACAGGGTAAGTCAGTCGACGGCCAACCTACCATCTTCAAAGATACCACGATAGGAAGACTCTACACCGTTCACCCCAATCAACATGAATGCTTCTTTCTACGCCTGCTTTTGGTGAATGTACCCGGTCCGACATCCTTGAGTATTTGAGAACTGTAAACGGTACTATACATGACACTTACCGTAGTGCATGCCAAGCTCTGAATTCTGCCTGGTGGAAGAACTGCTCATTCCGCTTTGAAATTGCCTCTGAATTTGCCTTCTACAGAAACTCCCACGTGCAATATTTCCAAATCATCTGGGATGGGTAAAGTATTGCAGCAATGCAAACTTATTATTTGGGATGAGTGCACAATGGCACACAAAAAATCGCTCGAGGCTCTGGATCAATGCTTGAAAGATTTGCGAGGGAAGTCGAAACCCTTTGGCAGCACATTAATATTGCTTGCGGGAGATTTCAGGCAAACATTACCTATAATACCTAGATCAACTCCTGCAGACGAAATGAATGCTTGCCTGAAAAATTCTAATTTATGGGCACTCGTAAAAACATTAAAATTAACTACAAACATGCGTGTCCGATTGCAAAACGATGACTCTGGTCAAACATTTTCAGATCAATTGCTGGCAATTGGAAACGGAAAGCTCCCAGTAGACTCAATTTCAGGACGTATACAACTACCTGCTGATTTCTGTAATTTAGTGACGTCCAAAAATGAATAGATTGAAAAAGTATTTCAGAATATTCTAAAAAATTATAAAAATAATAAATGGCTAAGTGAAAGAGCGATTCTCGCACCCAAAAATATAGACGTCCACGAAATCAACAATATTGTTTTGACCAAGATTCGAGACCAGGTAGTCCTTTACAAGTCAGTCGACACAGTTTTGGAACCAAATGAAGCGGTTAATTATCCTTCTGAATTTTTAAGTTCCGTGGATCTTTCAGGGTTTCCACCACACGTGCTAAGGCGTACCAATAATACTTTTAAGAAATATCAACCCACCAAAGCTTTGCAATGGCACGCGACTTGCCGTAAAAAAAAAACAATGGAAAACCTAATAGAGGCCACAATCTTGACAGGGCCTTTTGAGGGCGAGGCTGTTCTTATTCCTCGCATTCCTATGATTCCAACGGATCTGCCTTTTCAATTTAAAAGATTGCAATTCCCAATTCGATTAGCATTTGCAATCACCATTAACAAAGCTCAAGGTCAATCATTAGAAAATGTGGTATAGATCTTAATACTGATTGTTTTTCCCATGGACAATTGTACGTTGCATTTTCGAGGGTCGGTAAACCTGACAATCTATTTATATGCAGCGACAATTGGACAGCGAAGAATGTTGTATATTCGCAAGTTTTACGCAGTTAATTTGTATTGTATCTATCTATCTATCTATCTATATAAAAACGAGTTGTGTGTATGCATGCTTGTTTGTTTGTAAAAAGAGCGTTTGCATATGACGTCATTTATAGTACATACGGTTTTGTATATGCACAGACAATGGGAGAGCCAAGAATGTTGTATATTCGCAATTTTTACGTAGTTTGAAACATATATATAAATCTATCTATATTCACAGGTGATATATATATATATATATATATATATATATATATATATATATATATATATATATATATATATATATATATATATATATATATATATATATATATATATATAATATATTATCAAGAGGGAAAAAGGACAACCACCCCCCAAACACGCTATACAAAAAAGGTGTACAGAAAGATAGAAAAAAAAAATCATTCAAAAAGTTCATTCACTTAAACAGACAAAGGA
The DNA here is from genome assembly GCF_032884065.1 of Artemia franciscana. Taxonomy (NCBI): domain Eukaryota; kingdom Metazoa; phylum Arthropoda; class Branchiopoda; order Anostraca; family Artemiidae; genus Artemia; species Artemia franciscana. Next base: position 15,211,289 of record NC_088880.1, on the reverse strand, counting down.
AATTATTCAATTGCTGCTTCGTTTGTTTCAGTAAATGAATTTTTTTTCCTTTTATTTCTCAATTGTTCGTTAGTATCCGTCGCTGGCAGTTAAAATTTGTTTATATTTTTTTGCAAATCGTGGATATTGGCGAATATATTGTTTATTAGATATTTGATTTTAATTCTTTTAATTGTTGGTTAATAAAAAAGTTAAAAATTTAACTTTTTGTTTTAGTTTTTACTGTTTTAAATAGTAGAGTTGAGAGAAAGAGTCAAACTTTAGCGTAAAAACCAGGACGTTGAAGAGGGGACGGCCCCTTTCGTATACGGGGTAATTTCTGCTCGTTTTAAGTTTTAATGTCGCTCCTTACTTTCAGTTAAAAAACTTGTTTTTTTTTTATTTAATTATGACATACACTGTAAAACTGCACTTCAGATAACAGTTGAATCCGGCTTAAAAAATAATATCATAAAAATCAATCCGGTCGGAAGTCCACAATTTCTGTCAAAACAGCAGAGGTTAAACTCTCTAAACCTTTCTCACAGTAGACTGAAATCAGCGTCAAAGAATGACAGAACCAAAGTATTGCTCCTGCAACAGAATTAAGTAAATGATTATATTTTGCTATATTTGTTGAATTATGCGAAACTAAGGAATGCTAATTTAAGCAACCATTTCGGAATGATTGTCAATTAGGAAATTTTTCGCTGTAAATGGTTTGTTTAAAATGTTTTTTTTTTTTTTTTTCAATATCTTAGTTCATTGGGATAATGGTTCGTTCTTCCCTAGGTTAAGACTAGCTACTACTTCATCCAGTATAAAGTGTTGTTAAAAATTAAATTGCGTTTCTTGTTACTACAACTTTTTTTCTAGATATGCCTAGAGATATTTTGGAACTATTATACTGAGACACTTACGTTGGTTTGTAACTCAGCGATCCTCTGCCAAAACCTAGTATCGTCACAAAAATTCGACTTTAAGTTAAGGGCAGATCTCCCTAATCTTGATACGGTAAGTCCAGTGGTGAAGTTAATATTTTTCTATTTGCCATAGTTTCTGCTATACGACCTAAGCCCTACAGGGGTAAATCAGATTCAAAGGTTTCCCACGTCTAAGGCTTGTAATAAATACGCTAGAATTGAAAACTCGGTATCTCGAATCTCGATATATCAAGAATATCCAGCGGATATTCTTGAAAACTCGAAAATACAAATATTAGATTTTGGCAAAAAAATAGTTGAATTGTTTACTGCCACTTCTGGATGACATTCTTGAAAACTCGAAAATGCAGGTAATAGATTTTGGCAAAAAAACAATTCAATTGTTTACTGCCACGTTTTGTTTTATTTCAATATTCGCTTCGACCTTTCTTTGCGAAAGAACAAAACTAGTATAAGCATATCAAATGTATAAAAAAGAACAACTGTAATACTTTTTAAGATTAATAAAAATAACTTATGTTAAGTGATTTAAACTCAAAAGAACTTTTTATTTGAATATTGCACACATTTGAAATCAGTATAAGAAAACAAGTTATTTCTATTTATTATTATTATTGTTACCAAAGATACATTTTTGAAGTTCAACCTTATATTCACACATTCCGTTACCATAGAAATTTCAGTAAATTAATGTCAAATTTAGTTCGTTTTCTGTTGGAAATCTAAATCTGCTTGGTTTCAGAGAATTTTGTCCTTTAAATACGAACCCGTATTTATTATTTTTGGTCTCCCTCTGTCAGACTGCATATTTGACGGACTAGGAGCCTCACTATTTCCAAAGCGGGTAGAAAGTTTAATTTCATCTTTTTCCAACTATTCTTTATTTGTCTTTTTATGCGGTATCTCGAATACGTGCTAGAAATACTAAGAGACTCTTGGGAACTACTGAAATCGAGACATAATGACCTTCTTCTTTTACTTTGTAAGTTGATTCTATTATATTTTTCTCTTTTTAAAACGTATTTTTTCCCTTTTGTTGGGCTTAAGTGATATAATATACTTCGTCACTTGTTTGCTGCTCGCTTCAACATGTTAAAATGTTAAATCAAACAGGTCGTGGTAACGAACCCCTGGGACCCGGCTAAATAGTAAGGAGCGACCCGGCTCAATAGTAACTGAAACTCTAAAAAATAGAATTTTGATACCAATAGTTACATCAAAAGGATCGCATTTTAATGCTGATTTTAAATATATAGGTTTCATCAAGATCAATTATACCTACCAAAAGTTACGAGCCTGAGAAAATTTGCCTCATTTCAGAAAATAGGGAGAAACACCCCCTAAAGGTCATACAATCTTAACAAAAATCACACCATAAGATTCAGCGTATCAGAGAACCTTATTGTAGAAGTTTCAAGCTCCTATCTACAAAAATGTGGAATTTCGCATTTTTTGCGAGAAGACAGATCACGGATGCGTGTTTGTTTGTTTTTTTTTGCTTGTTTTTTTGTTGCTTTTTTTCCCAGGGGTGATCGTATCGACTGAGTGGATCTGGAATGTCACGATAGGGCTCATTTTAACGGAAATTAAAAGTTCTAGCGCCCTTTTAAAGTGACCAAAAAATTGGAGGGCACCTAGGCCCCCTCCCACGATCATTTTTTCCCAGGAGTCACCGGATCAAAATTTTGAGATAGCCATTTTATTCACCATAGTCGAAAAACCCAATAACTATGTCTTTAGGGACGACTTACTCCCCCGCAGTCCCCGTGGGAGGGGCTGCAATTTTTGACCTGTGTTTACCATATAGTAATGGTTACTGGGAAGTGTAAAGACGTTTTCAGGGGGATTTTTTTTGTTTAGGAGGGAAATTTGAAGAAGGAGTTACGTGGGAGGATATTTCCATGGAGAAACTTGTCATGGGGGAAGAGAATTTCAATCAAGGGGGCACAGGGTTTTCTAGCATGAGAATTTTTCATAACAATGAAAAAATAAATATGAAAAGTGTTTTCTACTGAAAGTAAGTAGCAGTATTGAAACTTAAAACAAACGAAAATTATTACGCATATGAGGGGTTTACCTCCTCGTTATACCTCACTCTTTACGCTAAAGTATTTTTAGTAATTTCAAATATTTATTCTACGACCTTTGTGATTCAGAGGTCATTCTTAAGGAATTGGGACAAAATTTAAGCTTTAGGGTAAAGAGCGAGGTATCGACGAGGGTTGAATCCCCTCATACACGCAATAAAAACATACGAATATTTAAGTTCGTTACGTAAATTAATTCTTAAGTTACGTATATTTTTTACCAATGAAAATGTTTGTAAACAATTAAAAGTTCTAGTTGCTTTTTTAAGTAATCAAAAAATTGGAGGGCAACTAGGCCTCCTCCCTCGCTCCTTTTTTCTCAAAATCTTCCGATTAATTGCAATTAATTAATATGCAAATATCGTTTTAATTATTTATGTGCAGAGAGCCAAGATCAAAACATGCATATATTCAAAAACGTCCAGAAATTAAATTAAAAAAAAAACAATCTTTTGAAATGAAAGTAAGGAGCAACATTAAAACTTAAAGCGAACAGAAATTACTCCGTATATGAAAGGGGCTTTTCCTCCTCAACGTCCCGCTCTTTACGCTAAAATTTCTTACTGTTTTAAAAATAGAGGTAAGAGAAAGAGTCAAACTTTAGCGTAAAGAGCGGGCCGTTGAGGAGGAAAAGCCCCTTTCATATACGGAGTAACTTCTGTTCGTTTTAAGTTTTAATGTTGCTCCTTACTTTCATTTAAGAAATTTTTTTTTTTTATTTAATAAAGTAAAGAATTGACACTAGATTTCACTATCCAAACTGGTGGTGCTGATTTCCATTTCATGAAGGGCTCTGCTAAATGTTAGAATAATATTTATTCTAATTATTCTAACTTAATATTTATTCTAATTATTCTAATATTTAACTCTAATGTTAGAGTTAAAGTCGCAATTTGAAGTCCACATTTTTTATATGTTCGCAGTTTTATTGTCAAAGCAATTCACATTAAAAGGTACAGAAACGCAATTGATATTTTCTTTTATACCCGTTTGACCAAGTTTTTTTTTTTTAAATTTAACGAATGATGTTCTCCATATTTCGACATATAAGCAGACATCAATAAAGCATCCAAACATTTGTTACGCCAGGTTATCAGTATACTATATTAAACAAGCAATGCATTTTATTCTTGAGAATTCTCCCTTGTTATATGAACCAATTTGATTCTTAACCAGCCATAAATGGCCCTCCTTATCTTATGATGAAATCACACACAACGAAAGAAAATGTAAGACACAGGATTCATATGTTCTAATCCAAATTGGCTTAGCCTTTAACATCTCTTAGAGTGGTTGTACATGTAGGGAAAAAAGTGGCACGCTTCTATTTGCAGACTTCATAGAAATGTGGCCTATTCGACCATCTGGCCGATTCGACCATCTGGCCGATTCCTTAATCGCCTTTACAAATATTATAGTTAATCTACGAGCACACCGGTGTTGATAGGAGTATTCCAAACTTATGTGTACGTTTCCAGTCACCTTTAGCAATATGGTTCTTTCGAGCAGTTGTTTCTAGAATTCAGCCTATGGGCCACATTTGGCCACAGAAAACTTTAAGTTGAGCCTAAGAGTGTTTGTATAAACCCAGTCACCCTAAGAAATATTTTCAAGTAATTAAAATAGTTAATCCTAAAAAGAATTGCACAAATTCCATCATTTAAATATATATTTTCAAATAGTTTAAATGGTTTTACCTCTTCTCTGTGTGGTATTTCCGGACAAGTTACATTTACTTATTAGCTATTTTTAATTTAAATGCTTCACAAAAAAAATGCTTTATTGTAGCCCAGTAGAGCCTAGAGATCCAGTTAGGTATGTGAGCAGGAGTAGGCGTGTAGAGGTGCAATAATACAAAGTTTAAAGTTTTATTTGATAACTTGAATATTACTGTGCCTAAAAAGTAAGAAGTTTTAAGTTTAGGAGGAAGATGGCTGGCTAGTCTCTGTGCTAGTTAAGGCCCACATTACTCCTTATCAGTATTTCAAATTAAGGGTTGACTAAAATACTGTCTATACAGCAACTGCACTAAATAATTATTAATAGATGTCAGCGCAGTAGTTGGATGGGGCATCCCAGTGGAGTTTGAAATCCTCCTGAAATCTTGCAAGTCCCTTGTAAAAATGTAGTTTTCGAACACTTTAATATTACACGAGTGCTATTCTCTATAGCTGCACCAATCCCGCCTTCGAGACAAATAGAACGATAGGTAGACTTCTGATAATTCAGACTAGATATTCAAATCGAGGGTCATGGGATGTTGTGCAATGTCTTATAATGATTTTGATTGATTCCTGTCTTTCAATTTCAAATAAATACCATTTATCTCTTAAATTTGGCAATTCAATGACGTACCAAAACCTCTACGAGACAAATGTAATGGTAGGGAGGTAACTCACCTTCTTGGGATCAATAGGTCTTCTCAACAAGTCTGTTGTGACCAGAATAATTATCGCAACAACCACAATCATTAACAATGAGTTAAGAAGTGCAATCTTTTATGGATAGAAATTACCAAGTGCGGACTAAAATCCTGCGAAACGCGGAGTGTCATTTTTCATCTACTAAAAACAAATAATTTTTGAAATTTTTTTTTTGTGTTTGATATTTCAAAAATTTTAATTTTATTAGTTATTATTCAAAATTATCAATTTTATTAGTTTACCAGGCAGGTAATTTTAGTCGATTTTATCTTTGGTGTAAATCAGTTCCTTTCCAATATATAGGAAATTGATTTGTCATTTTTGAGCAAGTCAGTTCCAAACTTGTTTGCGATAATGTCTCTTGCATTTTCATTTTGGCTTCATTGTTTCTTTCAATTTTGCTTTGCTTTAGATTCGTTTTTCATCTATCATTAAAAAAAAACAAATTTTTTAGCTGCAAGTAAGGAGCGACATTAAAACTTAAACGGACAGAAATTATTCCATAAATGAAAGGGGTTGTCTCCTCCACAACACCCCACTCTTTACAAAGTTTGACTCTTCTTAACAACTCTACTTTTTAAAAGAATAAAAAAAACTCTAGCGTAAAGAGTGAGGCGTTTCGGAGGGGGAAACCCCTTTCATATACGGAATAATTTCACTTCGTTTGAAGTTTTAATGTCACTTTTTACTTGCAGTTAAAAAAACCTTTTTTTATTTAATTTCTGAACGTTTTTGAATAAATGCGTGTTTTGATTTTGGCGCACCGCATAAGAACAATTAAACCGAAATTTGCATACTATTTTTTTTTGCTAAATAGCTTTGTCATATTTTTGATCGGACGATTTTGATAGGAAAAAGGGGTAGAGGAGGAGGCTTAGCTGCCCTCCAATTTTTGGTCACTTAAAAATGCAACTAGATTTTTTTATTTTTTTGTACGAATTTTTTGTTCGTAATAAACATGCGTACCTTACGAATTGACTTACCTACCGAAATTCTATATTTGTGTATTTTTATTACGTATATGAGGGGTTTGCCCCTCGTCAATACCTCGCTCTTTACATTAAAGCTTGAATTTTTATCCCAAATCTTTAAGAATGACCCCTGAATAACAAAGCAGTAGAATAAATAGTTGCAATTAATAAAAATACTTTAGCGTAAAGAGCAAGGTATTGTGGAGAAGACAAACCCCTTATATAAGTAACATTTTATGCTCGTTTTAAGTTTTAATGTTACTCATTACTTCCAGGTGAAATTTTTGTTTTATTTATTTTCTCGTTATTTTTTTTTTTGATAACGCTAGAAAATCCTGCGCCCCCTTCATGGAGATCCACTTCCCTCATGATGAATGCCTCCATGGAAAGATCTTCCTACGTAACCCTCTCCCCCCGACCCACTCCCACCCCAACATGAAAGAGTCCCCATGAAAACGTCTGTATACTTCATAATAATCATTACTATATATAAACTGGTCAAAGTTTGTAACTTGCAGCGCCTCCCGCGGGTGGGGGTTTAGGTCGTTCCCATGGACATAGTTATTAGGTTTTCAAATAAGCTGAACAGAATGGCTATCGCAAAATTTTGATCCGGTGGCTTTGGGGGAATATGTGCGTGTGAGGGGGCCTAGGTGCCCTTCAATTTTTTGGTCACTTAGAAACGGCACTAGATCTTTTAATTTCCGTTAGAATGAGCCCTCTTGCGACATTCTAGGACTACTGGGTCGATACGATCATCCCTGGGGAAAAAATAACAAAAAAAAAAACAGAAAAACAAACAAACACGCATCCGTGATCTGTCTTCTGGCAAAAAATACAAATTTCCACATTTTTGCAGATAGGAGCTTGAAACTTCTACTGTAGGGTTCTCTAATACGCTGAATCTGACGGTGTGATATTCATTAAGATTCTATGACTTTTAAGGGGTGTTTCCTCATATTTTCTAAAATTCGGCAAATTTTCTCAGGCTCGTAAATTTTAATGGGTAAGATTGAACGTGATGAAACTTATATATTTAAAATCAGCATTAAAATTCGATTCCTTTTATGTAACAATTGGTATCGAAATTTCCTTTTTAAGATGTGAGGATTCGTTAAGATTCTGTTACGTTTAAGGGGTGTTTTCCCATATTTTCTAAAATAAAGCAAATTTTCTCAGGATTGTAAATTTTGATGGGTAAAATTAAACCTGATGAAACTTATATATTTAAAATCAGTATTAAACAGCGATTCTTTTGATATAACTATTGGTACCAAAATTCCGTTTTTTAGAGTTTCGGTTACTATTGAGCCGGGTTGCTCCTTACTACAGTTCGTTACCACGAACTGTTTGATAACTTCTCTCTGTTTTAAATTTAATACCTTACATATTTATTTATTTCCTCAGAAACCAAGGACCACAAAAGATAGGTAACTGAAATTATAAAATTATCTAGTTTTATATTTGCTTATACAGACGGCTCGTTTAATTTGAATCTCGAAACTAGTTCAGTGTCCCTGAACAAATTTGACCATCAGTTCGAGTGTACAATATTTAAAATACACTTAATGAAATATAAGAACCTGAATCTTAAAAAAGAAGGGAAAGATTAAGAATATGCGGGAAGGCTCAGTGGTATTAATTCAGGAAAATTGAGGTGGGGTAAAATGTATTTTTTAAATTTCGGGGAAGGCATATGATTTTTTTCCAAATTCAGGGGGAGGTTTGTTGTTATTTTTTTCAATTTTGTTAATGAGAATACCAAAATGCATATTTTTCACTAAGAATACTAAAACAGTGCCCCCCTAAATTTTCCCAAATCTAGATGGAGGTTTGTTGTTAGTTTTTTTTTCAATTATGTTAATGAGAATACTAAAATGAAAATTTTTCAATAAGAATACTAAAAAAGTGCCCCCCTCCTTTAAGCTATTGGGAATGCTACTATATTATTGGCAGAACCCAAAGAACCACGACGATAGTAATTACTTAGCTGTATTATTGACGCAAATGCATTTCTAATTTTCTTGAACATGGTAACTTCGTTTTGACTTAGCAAAACTACAACCCAAAGTAAACAAAAGCTTCAAAAATCGGAAATGAACTACCTCTATTATACATTAATTCACCTTGACCATTAATATTATTAAGAAAATATTGTCATGATTACAGAAAGACATCTTTCAGCAGACTACAAAGAAAAGTAATTAAAATGTTAAATTAGACCAGCTTTGGTACAAACCACTAAAATTATCTTATTTGCATGTGCAATGCAAGACAAAAGATAATTCCTAGCCATTTCTTCGTTATATTAAATAAAAAAACAAGTTTTTTTAAATGAAAGTAAGGAGCGACATTAAAACTTAAAACGAACAGAAATTACTCCGTATATGAAAGGGGCTTTTCCTCCTCGACACCCCGCTCCTTAGGCTAAAGTTTTTTATTGTTTTAAAAAGTAGAGTTGCGAGAAAGAATCAAACTTTAGCGCAAGGAGCGGGGTGTCGAGGAGGAAAAGCCCCTTTCATATACGGAGTAATTTCTGTTCGTTTTAAGTTTTAATGTCGCTCCTTACTTTCATTTAAAAAAACTTGTTTTTTTATTTAATTTCTGAAAGTTTTTGAATTAATGCATGTCTGATTTTGGCTCTCCGTACATAAATTATAAAAATGAAATTTGTATATTAATTCTTTTTTTGGCTAAATGGCTTTCTCTTAGTTTTGATCAGACGATTTTGAGAAATAAGGGGTGGGGAAGGAGGTCTAGTTGCCCTCTAATTTTTCGGTTACTTAAAAAGGCAACTAGATCTTTTATTTTTAACGAACGTTTTTATTAGTAAAAAAAAATACGTAACTTAAGAATTAACTTACGTAACAAACTTTTATATTCTTATATTTTTGATTATATATATGAGGGGGTTGGTCCCCTCGTTAATACCTCGCTCTTCACACTAAATCTTGTTTTATCCCAATTCTTTAAGAATGACCCTTGAATCAGAAAGGCCGTAGAATAAATAGTTGAAATTATTTAAAAAAATTTTAGCATAAAGAGCGAAGTATTTATCTCCTCCTAAATACCTCGCTCTTTATGCTAGATTATTTTTAGAACCCCTCATATGCGTAATAATCTCTGTTCGTTTTAAGTTTTAATGCTTCTCCTTACTTTCAATTGAAAAAACTTTTTCATGTTTACATTTTCATTGTTTTTTTTATAGTAATGCTAGAAAGTCCTGCGCCCTTTTCATTGAATTTCTCTTCCCCCATGAAATATTCCTCCAAGGAAAGATCCTCCCATATAGCCCCCTCCCCTGAACCCCACACCCAAACCAAAAAAATCCCCCAGGTAACGTCGGTACACTTCCCAGTAACCATTACTGTATGTAAACATTGGTCAAAGTTTGTAACTTGCAGCCCCTCCCCCAGGGACTGTGGGGATAAGTCATCCCCAAAGACATAGTTATTATGGTTTTCGACTATGCGGAACAATATGGCTATCTTAAAATTTTGATCCGTTGACTTTGGGGAAAAAATGAGCGTGGGAGGGGGCCTAGGTGCCCTCCAATTTTTTTGGTCACTTAAAAAGGGCACTAGAACTTTTCATTTCCGTTAGAATGAGCCCTTTTGCAATACTCTAGGACCACTTGGTCGATACGATGACCCCTGGGAAAAAAAAACAAAAAACAAAAAAAACAAAAAAACAAATAAACACGCACCCGTGATTTGTCTTCTGGCAAAAAATACGAAATTCCACATTTCTGTAGATTGGACCTTGAAATTTTTTCTATAGGGTTCTCTGATACGCTGAATGCGATGGTGTAATTTTCGTTAAGATCCTATGACTTTTAGGGGGTGTTACCCCCTATTTTCCAAAATAAGGCAAATTTTCTCAGGCTCGTAACTTTTGATGACAAAGACTAAATTGATGAAACTTATATATTTAAAATCAGCATAAAAATCCGATTCTTTTGATATATCTTTTAGCATCGAAATTCCGTTTTTTAGAGTTTCGTTTACTATTGAGCCGGGTCGCTCCTTACTACAGTTCGTACCACGAACTGTTTGAAATTGGCTGTTCACTCTTAATCAAAAATATTTGCCTTTAAAATTTAATACGGCAAGAGAATCTACTTCGCAAAACATGTTTTGAAAGTGAATGTCAAATGCTTTTAGTTTCTTTTCGCTTTTCAAGAGTACTTTGGAAGTTTTGTGAGAGAAAAAGAGTTTAGATATCGTGGAGACATTTAGAAACGTGAGGAGGGGCAATTTGTCAAACTGAGGAGATAGGAGCATGACGTTATCCGGTAAAAGCTGAGAGGGTGCTTTCATTAATTGTTTCTAAGGGAACTACCGTTTTGTAGGCTTCATTGGACTGTGACAGACGATTTATTTACCAACATCAGGATGATTTAATGACTGGAACCAATTGCTTACCTTTTAACATAACTTTCAGGAACTATTTAATGAGGACTGTGACATAAGCATAGTCAAAGTAAACAATCGGACAGTTTATTTACTAACGCCAACAAGTGTGATAAAAATTGTGATTCTAAACGAAATAAGAAATTTTATTTTTGAATTTAAGGAGACTTTTATGTTGTTTATGTATAGTTGAGAACAAATCAAGGTTTAACCTGAAGATTATCAATAATAGGTTTCAAAATGTAAAGTTCCAGTTGAAGATGTTCCAATGAACTGCTTTGGATAAGAAAATAGACAAACAAAATTTATCAGATCATGTTAACTACGGAATAATGTAGACCACAAAATCTGGGGGTCAAGCATTTTAAACATATAGGAGTAATCCATGTCTCTAGTCCCTACTATACTATGGTCTTGCTACTTGATATGGTTTCTGTACATGAAAACAAGTGAAACTTCTTCAAACCGACCGTGGATAATTGTGGATTTTGCTTTTTAAATGAATAATCTCGTTCATACATCTGCAGTTTTACGCTAAAAACAACAATTAACGTTATTTTTGACGATTATCGTAGTTGGATGGAATTTTAAGGTTAGTTCAACGACATTTTAAAAACATGGTGACGCTGAATAATTTTAAATTCAACGATAAATCGCATGTTGGATCTAGAAAAGATATTATAAAATATTTCTGATAAATATCTGTCAGAAAATACCCAGTAATTTCTTATTTTATTTTGTTTGAATGTGGTACATAAATGTTTAGACGAGAACTTGAAAATACTCCCCAATGAAGATTGTGATTTCTACTCGAAGTCAAATTGAACAATAGCTTCAAAAAAATCATGGATGCGTATTGTGGGGATATCAGTTATCTAAACATAGGTTTAAGATAAGATAAGATTTATTTCAACAAAGCAGCTATCACAAGCCCAAAAGGGCCGAATTCACACTATAGTGTCAGTACAAAAAAATAGTAAAAATTTAAGAAATGGTCAATGTCATAAAATCATAAAATTGAAATCAGTAAAAAAGTCAAACAATAAAAATTCATAAAATCAAAACAAGGAAAACAAATTTAAGCAAAAGTCTAGCTAGCAAGAATTTCAAAGTTTGCAATAGGTAAAAGTTATTGATTTAAAATTTCAACTATATGAGGGATGAACGTTCTTCCATATCTCTCAGTGGAAACTCTTATAATGGCAAAAAGGGGATTTTTTTAAACAGAACGTGGGGATGAGTTCGGGGAGGGGTGGAGGGAAATGTTCACTAGGGAAAAGAGAAGTAGTTCGAGGGTTATGCACGGCATTGTGGGCGAAACGCAAGGAAATTTGTCCTCTCCTTTCTTTAAGCGGGAATTGATTTGCCCTCTGAAGAAAGGAAATGGTAGGCACTTTACCCTCATTGAAGATAATTCTTAGGCAGCTTTTTTGAAACACCTCTGTTCTGTCTGACAATTCATTGGAAATGCCAAGATGCCAAACAGGACAAGCGTATTCGAGGGTAGGACGTACAAATTCTCAATAAATTCAACTCAATTAGAGGACTGAGTTTCGGGTTTAAAGTTGGTCGTGAAGCTCTAATGACTACACTCAGCAGCGAAACTTTGAAAAGTTTCTATAGAAACCATAAATACATACTTTATTGTGGTTATACTGACTTCGTATATGAATAATTGGCTCTTTCTCGAATAAAAAAGGAAATCTTGGCAAACATACTTCCCATAGGCCATATATTTAAGACTTTCCGACATTGGCAATGACAAATAACTATCGGAATAAATTTTTCAACCGCAGATTTTGTTTTCTTTTAAATTAAAATATTGGCCGATACTTAAGAAAATTACAAACAAATACAAAGTAGAAACAATAGGGAAAATCTTTTCAAGACAGTGGAAATCAGTTCTGTGAATATTTCGGCTCTATGTACAAGGGCCGTCTTCAGCACAATACGAGAACGAGAGAGAAAATATGTATATATAAATAAACTTACATTAAATTGTGAGAATCAAAACTAATATTTTTTTTTTAAAACAGCCTTAGCATCCTTACTTCAACGAAGTTCAACCAGGACTGACAAAAAGAATGAAGTGAGAATATAAATTCATTCAAACTAAAGAGAACAGACTGATTAAATGCAATTTATCAGAGCCAACCAAGCTTTTTTAGCAGCCTGTCTCAAAGGCCTTTTCGTAGCTGGTTCAATACTATTATAAATCGGTTTAGTAAAATGTTTTGTTAGATCATTTTTAATTAAATTTGAGTATAAAGAATTTAGTGAGTATTCCCCTATGTCCCTGTTCAAAGAAATATTATTATTTATTTTGAGACTAATTTCGATTGATTCCCGAACCACCTGTTCTATCCCCAAATCATTACTGATGAGTGAAGATTTTTCAAAAAGTATCGTGTGGGACGGATTATTAAATCCAACCTAAAGCAGAATCAAAGGAGTTGTTGGAACTACTTGAAATTAATGCCTTGTGTATGTCTTTCTTATGCTATTGTAACCGTTTTTCTAGATTCTGATGGGTCCTGCCGACATAGTAATTTCCACAATCACAGGGCATTTGATAGACCCCTCTTTGGCGAGTAACTGGGGTCTTATCTTTACCTGAATTTAAGAAATTAATGATTTTAAAATTATTAGTAAAAACTACGTACAGATTATTTTTTGTGCAAAAATGTTTTTATTTTGTTGTTATTTTTGGGATATACCGAAGATAGACAATATTTGAGGGCTTATCAGTAGCCTCACATTGTGAAATTTAACTAAGTCTTTAAGATATAAATTACATTTAAATACCCGGAAAGAAGCGCAATTCGCCCATACACTACAGTTAAAAACCTTAGTCCATATTATTAAGGACAAAAAACAAAAAAGATATATAATTTCTTCAGAGGTTTTCCAAAAATCTTTGGAAAACCTGTCCACTCTTGATTTTGCTCAAGTTGTTAGATTAGAAAGGAATTTGTTTAGCCACGGTTTTCGCTTGTCCAAGAAAGGCCTCTATTAAAAATTGGAAGGCTTGCGAAATGAATCTTCGATGAGAAGACCGTATTTATTCTCCTAGATTCACTCCTGGACTTTCTATTGTTAGCCTCTCTTCTGAAACATTGGAACCCCAGGAAATCAAAACACTGGAAAAGGTCCAAAATTATCTTCTCTACCGAAACAGGTTCCTGTGGCAGATATAGTTTCCTCTCTAGAGTCCGCTTTGTATAAACACTATCCATCTGTTTCTAACCCTGGTTTACTTAGATCTGGTCTTATAAATACCCTTTATAACACCAAAAAAAGTACAAGCCTCCTAACACTTCCACACCAAAAAATTTGCACGACATAAAAATACTATATAATCTCCGAAAAGATTCTTCTATTATAATAACTAAAGCAGACAAAAGCAATTCATTTGTTGTCATGAATACGACAGACTATGACAACAAAATTCTTTCACATTTAAATGACACAATTACTTATAAAACAATTACTCATGATCCTACTGATCAGTTTGTTAATAATATTATAAATAAACCTAAAACAAAATGGTAAAATCACCCCACAAGTATACAATGAATTTTTTCCCCGTGGTAGTTTCTGTCCCAAACTCTACGGTTTACCAAAAATACATAAACAGGGTATCAAACAGTTCGTGGTAACGAACTGTAGTAAGGAGCGACCCGGCTCAATAGTAACCAAAACTCTAAAAAATGGAATTTTGATACCAATAGCTACATCAAAAAAATCGCATTTTAATGCTGGTTTTAAATATATAAGTTTCATCAAGTTTAGTCTTACCCATCAAAAGTTACGAGCCTGAGAAAATTTGCGTTATTTTAGAAAATAGGGGGAAACGCCCCCTAAAAGTCATAGAATCTTAACGAAAATCACACCATCAGATTCAGCGTATCAGAGAACCCTACTGTAGAAGTTTCGAGCTCTTATCTACAAAAATGTGGAATTTTGCATTTTTTGCCAGAAGGCAGATCACGGATGCGTGTTTATTTGTTTTTTTTTTTTTTTTTCTTTTTCCCAGGGGTGATCGTATCGACCCAGTTGTCCTAGAATGTTGCAAAAGGGCTCATTCTAACGGAAATGAAAAGTTCTAGTTGCCTTTTTAATTAACCAAAAAATCGGGGGGCAACTAGGCTTCGTCCCCCGCTCTTTTTTTCTCAAAATCATTCGATCAAAATTATGAGAAAGCCATTGAGCCAAAAAAAAAAAAAAAAAAATATGCAAATTTCGTTTTGATTATTCCTCTGCGGAGAGCCAAAATCAAAACGTGCATTGATTCAAAAACGTTCAGAAATTAAATAAAAAAAACAAGTTTTTTTAACTGAAAGTAAGGAGCGACATTAAAACTTAAAACGCACAGAAATTACTTCGTATATGAAAGAGGCTGCTTCCTCATCAACGCCCCGCTCTTTACGCTAAAGTTTTTTACTGTTTTAAAAAGAAGAATTGAGAGAAAGAGTCAAACTTTAGCGTAAAGAGCGGGGCGTTGATGAGGATGCAGCCTCTTTCATATACGAAGTAATTTCTGTGCGTTTTAAGTTTTAATGTCGCTCCTTACTTTCAGTTAAAAAAACTTGTTTTTTTTATTTATTCCCTTAAGACCTATCGTAACGTGTACTAAAGCCCCCGCTGCCAATATTGGGAAATGATTTTGCACAGCTTTCAAACCTTTATTGTATTTCCAAAATTCCTATATTCGTAATTCGGCAGATTTGGTTGAAAAACCTAGTAACACAAGTATTTCAGAAAACACAATAGTTAGTAGTTTTGACATGGTTTCCATGTATACAAATATAGATGTGACTATTTATGAGGAATTATTAAAAAACAAAATAGAAGAAAGTTACCACTTAATCGAGGTTTAAATGACGGGAATTGATTGTGAAGTTTAAATGACTCTGGTTAAAATTTGTAGTAAGTTTTCTATGTATTTTCAATTTGACGATTCTTTTTATCAGCAAAAACTGGGTTACCCATGGGGGTACCTTTATCCGGGCTACTGGCAAATATTTATGTCGAGAACCTTGAAAATTGGGCATTAAATTCTTATTTTTTAAAACACGTCTATTGGGGTCGTTATATGGATGACGTAATTTCACTTTGGAATTATGGGGAAACTGAACTTCGGGGCTTCTTATATCATCTTAACACTTATAACCGAAATTTGCAGTTCACCCTAGAAGTTGAAATTAAAAATAAACTACCATTTTTAGATGTTTTAATTATCTGTAATGCTGATAAACTGGGTTTTACTATCTATCGAAAGCCAACACAAAACAATAGATATTTTCACTTTAATTCAAATCACCCCCCACAAGTTAAAAGAGCAGTTGTAACTTCCCTTATTGATCATGCCCTGAATATTTGCTCCGATTCGTATATAAATGCAGAAATAAAAATTATCAGAGATATTCTTTTTGGTAATGGATGCCCATTCCTTTTGTCAATAAGATAATTAACCGTAGAATAAAAAGACATTCTTGTAAAATCGAAGAGGATATTTCACAATGTGAGGCTACTGATAAGCCCTCAAATATTGTCTATCCTCCGTGTATACCAAAAACAACAACAAAATTAAAAAATATTTGCACAAAAAATAATCTGTACGTAGTTTTTACTAATAATTTTAAAATCATTAATTTCTTAAATTCCGGTAAAGATAAGACCCCATTTACTCGCCAAAGAGGGATCTATCAAATACCCTGTGATTGTGGAAATTACTATGTCGGCAGGACCCATCAGAATCTAGAAAAACGGTTACAACAGCCTAAACAAGACATATACAAGGCATTAATTTCAAATAGTTCCAACAACTCCTTTGATTCTGCTTTAGGTTGGCATATATTTAATAATCCGTCCCAGCTACGAAAAGGACTTTGAGACAGGCTGCTAAAATAACAAGGTTGGCTCTGATAAATTGCATTTAATCACTTTGTTCTCGTTAGTTTGAATGAATTTATATTCTCACTTCATTCTTTTTGTCAGTCCTGGTTGAACTTCGTTGAAGTAAGGATGCTAGGGCTGTTTTTTAAAAATTTATTAGTTTTAATTCTCACAATTTAATGTAACTTTATTTATTTATACATATTTTACTTGGTTGTTTTACATTTGCTGTTTTTTTTTCTTTCATAGGCATGTATTTTGGGCGTGATACCTGACACGGGGATGCCATGGATATTCTGTGGTAGCCACAACACTTGGCTGGGTAGAGAATTTAGAGTGGCGAAACCCTATATAGGCCAGTGTATTCTCCTGATGAGCCCTTGTGTTGGATTGTTGCCTCTGAATTATTTGTCTTTATTATTTTTTCTATTGTTTGGTAAATGACGACTTATACTTATTGACGACATGACTGCCTGTCCATGGATTATTCTTTATGGTTGATTGTGTATGGCTATGCTGTTTGACCTATGTGATTGTATGGATGAGTAGGGTTAAGGCCTCATTCAAGTGCTGGTCTATATTAATCACTAATTTAGGAAAACAGTCTTCCTTTTCTCCTTCTGTCTCTTTTTTTTTTTTTTTTTTTGTTTGTGCTGTTGCATTGGTGATTTCTCTTTTCATGATATTGTATCTCTCGTTCTCGTATTGTGCTGAAGACGGCCCTTGGACAATGGGCCAAAATATTCAAAGAACTGATTTCCACTGTCTTGAAAAGATTTTCCCTATTGTTTCTACTTTGTATTTGTTTCTTATGGAAAGGCAGTGTGATCTTCGTCACTATCTTTTTTTTTTTTCTTAAGAAAATTACTATTATTTGGACCAAATTAAAAAGAAAAAGCAAAAAAAAACAGTAAAATTTCATTTGATACTTGTCCTTTGTTCTATTAAAATAATACTACTTTTAAATTTAGAAAGGATTGTTTTAGCGTTTTTATTTCAATTTATAGGCTTCTTTTTCATTCTTGGGTAGCTTCAAACCTTGATACCTAACCCTGCTCCTCCACCCTAGGTACTGTCTTGTCCCTTAACCTTCATTTTTATTCCATTGATTACAAATTTGCGTGTTAATTGTTGCTTGTCCTATGTTCCTTCTGTACTGATAAATTCACAAGCTGAAATACATTTCTGTCTGTAGTATAACTAAAAGTATGTGCAGGCGGAAGACCTTAAAATCTTGAAGTTCTGGCCAAACTTCAGCAAGGAGTTTCTCAGTGCAATCCCATTAGCATATCGCAATCTGGTCATACAAATGACACTGTGAATATCTTCTTTTCCTCGAAAATCCCTTACTGAAACTTTATGCTCCTCATTATCTGATCTGCATAAGAATTAGTTGGCCCAATTACGTTTTCAAATACTAGAAACTTGAAATTCTTGATTGATGATTTGGATCAGAGAAGTTTCAGTAGTGGGCAGGCCTACGCAATCCTGACTCAAAAAGCAATACGAATCGTCAATATCAAGTTAATTTTTGAAGGTCTAAATTATGGAGAAGAATTTGGAATCTTTATTTATAATGTATAGGTTTTCTTCGTTTACTAGTACCTAAGCTTTCTAGTAAAATCTTATTAGAAAACGAATCTCCTGTTTAACTATTTTTGTTATGTTTGCTTATAAATGTGTCTATACTTTGTTACATTATGCTTTCCAACCTACTGCCCGATATCCAACTAGTTTTGAATTTCCTACAAAAATTCAAGCTGGGGACTCGAGTAGTAAAACTTGATTGCTGGGTGCCACGATCTTACCTTAATTTCGTCTTTTGTACCAAAATATCGACCTTGGCCACTAAAACACATCAATTTGTTTCTGATGTTTTAACTAGGCCCCAAAGGGCACAATATGGTTGAATGAGACAAAGCTGCAAAATTCATTGAAAAGGGACTAATTATCAATTGTGTTCATTACCGGGGACAAACTGAAATTAAACTAGCTTGTAATTATTTAAAAACAGACATATATTGCAAATAGAATTCTGTTTTTTTAGATTTAAAATAGTACTTAAGTTTTTAATAATTACGCCGTAAATATATTGATATTTCTTTATTGTTATTGTAATATAAAAGTCCCTCCACTCTCATTGGCCTTCTGGTTGGAAATCTGACCACATATTCGCACTCTCCTCCTCGGATGACTGTAGTTATTGAACGAAACATGGAAAGCTGTTTCACATCCGGACAAAAGACACGTAATCTTGGCAAATATCCATCTCTCCCTGGGAAAAACACAAGCATTATATAGCTGACACACAAGTGCAATTTAATCTTTAAGCTAGTCCTGTTGTTTGTGTTAGCTGCTTCTCTTAGTAGTTGGATGAAGAATACTGAAATGCTGTCACCTGTAACCGTTTCGATATAATTTACAACGAACGTTTTCTTCAGTTTGAAGAGGCTATGTTGAGAAAGATAAACTTTATCAGATATCCCAAGTTCAAAATCCAAGTTGCACTGCTAATCTTATCCTTGACAAATGATAAAGCTGGAACTTCGCACTATCAAAGTTCCTTCAGAGAAACCTTACCACAAATTTGAGTTCGTAAGTGAAAATGACTTTGACCTTGAAGATGGAGCAGAAAATGATGAAATTGCTTTGAAATTTGATAATAAAGGATAGGAAATTGTACCTCTGGAAATTATATAAACCTATAAACCTATATAGAGAGAGTAACTTTGAGATCTAAATGACCTTCTAGAATATTCACGAAATTGATGAGCTTGCTTTTGCTGGAATATTCAACTTTGTGCTCTAATGTTATTGCTCTCTAAAACAAAATTTGTGCATTCGTTTTAAATTGAATATTTTTAACCCTTTCCTTTTGCTTCACTTTTTTTATCCTTGCTTTGTTTCACCTCCAAACTTAAGCATTTTTGAGCTAGTAAAATAGGCACTAAAAGTTACAAAAACTTTCTGAATAAACTGTAGATAGCGTTACAGACACAAAGAACGCATGAAAATACTCAAAGTTTTGCTAGAAGGCTTATCCTTAGCATAAGGGTTTCTGCAGGCGAGTGTCCAGAGACACGGACGCTTGGTCTCAGGAGGCTATGGTATCAGTATTTATAATCCGCATCTATGATTAGCTGGGCACCGGAATTAGTAAGCTTTATCCCGGCTATTAGATCCTACAAAAGGACGCCGATCTTGTGCCAGGAAATCGATTTTAGTTGAACCGTAAATTGTGCTCCGATTTAACCGTAAATTTTTCTTCATTCAATTTTGGATGTATGTTGATTTTTTTTTTTTTTTTTTTTTTTTTGAAAAAAGCAATAAGAAATTGCTTCAGTAATTATAGTACCAAATGTTTTGGAAGTTTTTTTGTTTTGTGATCTTAGAACCAAATTAGCTCCAAAATTTTTGGTTTGCTGCTTATAAATCTTCTGCTTACTAGGAAGTAATCCGATTAGCTTGGGGTATCCTTAAACATTCCAAATGCTACGTCACAAAGAAATTGTGACCTATGCTTTTTAAAGCGGTTGATATCTTTTAGTGCAAAATACCAAGGTTTTTGTCAATAAAATACTCTAACCTTTTCATTAAAATGACCCGTATCCAATCTACACTAAAAGCTACTTAGCTTGAAAATAAATCCTCTTAACCCCATTCAAAGAGATGAAACATTTTAAACAAAGATTACTTGTCTTTCGCAGAAATGACCTTCTTCGCGAAAAGATTTCTTTGACTTGAGTTGCGTCGTTACAAATACTTTATTGGCAGTAGAAAAGCTCTTAAAAATGATATCAGAAATGTAATTGCTTATATATCTAGGTCGTTTCTACAGTTGCTCAGAATAACCAAAGAAAAGGCTTACGGAAATGGAGATATAAAAAGTCTGTTTCAGGAAGAACGGCTTCCTCTCCCGATTATTTCTAGTCTTAGAAGTAGCCATACTCAGTTTTTGAAGTAGCCTTTGTCCAATGGTTCGAAATTGCCTGTTACCTTTCTTTTTCGGTGGTATGGGTAAAGATAGTAAAAATAGATCTTTTGTCACAACATGCCTTATACCTAAATGCTTTTGTTATTTATATCTTTTGTCTTCCCAGTGGAGACAATTCCTGTGGTCTTTTGTTTCCTTGCTGTTTAGTAACATATATAATATTCGAGTGTTATAGCAACACAAAATGATAAGCAAATATATTTTTTTTATTTATTAAGGAGCACCTTAAATCTGACAAAATATTGCCTTAGACTTTGATATTTTTAACCTTCATTACAGTGCACAGCATTTCGACTACTTCTAACAAATAGAAAGAAACATTGGTAACCTCATTTACTTCAACAGTCGGCCAGAAACATTTTATTATTGTTACAAAGAGGTCATTTTCTCGCGTTGAAATGCTTCTCTTACGCTGCCAAATATTTCATAAGCTAGACCTAGTCAAACTTATCAACCACCAATCCATCAATTCCTAATCTAGACAATGTCATGCTAAGCAAGATATTGGCACTCGAATAAACTTTCGCAAATCCTTGCAATTTTATTGATGAGAATCTACCTTGCTGCTGAAGATTCTCTTTAAGCAAAGGCATCATTTGTCTTTTTCTGGCAGATTTTGTCAAGTGGCATCAACGTTAACGATAAATTAACGGTTTTCTTGTGGATATTGGGTCAATCCCATCCTAGGTTGGTGCACCTTGGTGGGCTACCTGTTTTATTTTCACTTTCCCAATTTCACCTGAAAAGATAAATAAAGGTTCCACTTTAATTTTCTTCACTCCTGTTTGTCGGCTGTCCATCCGTCACCAAATTAAAAGCAGGTCGTCCCAAACAGGGTTAGAAGAGGTAGTAAGGAGGTATTTAACTCTGCGGTAACCCTGAATAAAAACTTTAAATATGTTATTGATGGGATCCAGATTGATCACTAGCTAAGTTCAGCTGGAAGCAGTCAAAAGAGTTGATAAACCAATAATCTTTTTGGTTGATTCTTCAAGAATTAAATAAAAAAACAAGCTTTTTTAACTGCAAGTAAAAAGCGACATTAAAACTTAAAACGAACAGACATTATTCCGTATATGAAAGGGGTTGTCCCCTCCTCAACACCTCGCTCTTTACGCCAAAGTTTTTTATTGTTTTAAAAAGTAGAGTTGTGAAAAAGAGTCAAACTTTAGCGTAAAGAGCGAGGCGTTGAAGACTTTCATGTACGGAACAATTTCTGTTCGGTTTAAGTTTAAAAAATAAGAATTGTGAGAAAGAGTCAAACTTTAACGTAAAGAACGAGGGTTGAGTAAGGGACAACCCCTTTCATGTACAAAATAATTTCTGTTCGTTTTAAGTTTTAATGTCACTCCTTATTTTTAGTTAAAAAAAATAGTTTTTTTTTTATTTAATTTCTGATCGTTTTTGGATTAATGCATGTTTTTGATTCTGGTCCACCGCACATGAATAATTAAAACGAAATTTGCATTTTTTTTTTTTTTTTGCTAAATGGCTTTCTCATAGTTTTGATCGGACGATTTTGATAATAAAAGGGGGTGGGGCCTAGTTGCCCTCCAATATTTGGTTATTTGAAAAGGCAACAAGAACTTTTTATTTTTTCACCAACGTTTTTATTAGTAATAAATATACGTAACTTACGAATTAACTTACTTAACGAACTTCGATATTTGTATACTTTTATTACGTGTATGAGGGGAATCTCTCGTCAATACCTCGCTCTTTACACTAAAGCTTGAATTTTTTCCAAATTCTTTAAGAATGACCCCTGAAAAACAAAGGCCGTAGAATAAATAGATGAAATTACTTAAACTGCTTTAGCGTAAAGAGCGAGGTATTGTGGAGGAGACGAACCCCCTTATATACGTATAATTTCTGTTCATTTTAGGTTTTAATGCTGCTATTTACTTCCAGCTAATAAAAAATTTCATTGTTTTTTTAATAATTTTTAAATAGTAGTCGTGTAAATTATATTCCCACATGACAAATTTCTCCACGGAAAGATCCTCCCACGGTACTCCCTCCTCAGACCCCCTCCTCAACGAGAAAAAGTTCCCCAGAAAACGTCTGTACACTTCTCAATAACCATCACCATATGTAAATAATAGTTAAAGTTTGTAACTTGCAGACCCTCTCTTGGGAACTTGGGAGGATTAAGTAGTCCCGGAAGACATAATCATTAGGTTTTTCGACTATGCTGAACAAAATGGCTATCTCAAAATTTTTAAAACTATATTAAAAAATTTAAATATAAAATTTTATATAAAATTAAAAAAAAATTAAAAATATCCGGTGACTTTGGGGGAAAATGAACGTAGGAGGGGGGCTAGATTCCCTACAATTATTTTGGTCACTTAAAGGGGCACTAGAACGTTTAATTTCCGTTAGAATGAGCCCTCTCACGACATTCTAGGAGCACTGGGTCGATATGGTCACCCCGGGGGAAAAAAATAAAATAAAAATAAACCAATAAACACACATTCGTTATCTGTCTTCTGGCAAACAATACACAATTCCACATGTTTGTAGATAGGAGCTTGAAACTTCTACAGTAGGGTTCGCTGATACACTAAATCGGATGGTGTGATTTTTGTTAAGATTCTATGACTTTAGGGGATGTTTCCTCCTATTATCTAAAATGAGACAAATTTTCTCAGGCTCGGAACTTATGACGGGTAAGACTAAACTTGATGAAACCTATATATTCAAAATCAGTGTAAAAATGCAATTCTTTTGATGTAACTATTGGTATCAAAATTCCATTTTAAACTACCGTTTACTATTGAGCCGGGTCGCTCCTTACCCGGCATCAAACAGTTCGTTACCACGAACTGTTTGATTCAAATTCTGGGAAGCATCATTTCAAATTCAATTTTATGATGAGCTTTGAGGCTGAACTGGATAGAAAAATACTTGATAAGAAACTTTGAAGATAGGATCATAAATGTTCTGATAGTGATATTGTTGTTTTGGTTCTTAGTCCCGTTTTTTATCCCTTTTCTGCTATACCCCTTTGCTAGTGTGTTTGCTGAGCTGATAGCTCTGAAAAAAAAGGAGAATTTATTGCTAAATTCTTAGTTTACCAGTCTCTATGAAATGGCTTTAATGGTCAAGTTAAAAGTTTTGTCAAGCAGAACAAAAATAAACAACAGTTACATTAGCATGTCAAGTAAGGCAAGAAAATTCATAAAGTTATACTAAATTTGACAAATGTTAGAAAGCTCAGTATTGCTCAGTAATAATTTTAAATTACCGTCACAGAGAGTAAATTGCCATGGCTAAGGATTTTTTAAAATAGAGGGGGGGGGAGTCGTTTTGAAATAAACTTTACTGGAGATGAAAACAATTGGAGATGAAACACTGAACCTCCAAACATAGTTTTTTTTAGATTTTGCATAAGCCTTTAAGTTTTTCACGGAAGAGACGCCTGTAAACTGCGGAGTAGACAGTACTATAATTCCATACACAATAGAATATCCGTCGATTATCCACTTGTTTTGCATGTTAGTTTCTCTTGCGACCCAGTTTTGGACTGTTTTTTACTATGGTTGTTGGAAAAATGTTTCTACGAAATGTCATAGATTTTTCTCTTCTAAGGTCAAGAAACAAGATTTTGAAATTTTAGCCAACGATAAACGCTAATTTTATCAGCCGCACCTTGGATAATTTTGAGTTCATTAATGACCGATATACCCTAAAGTCCGCTTTGCTATTATTGTTTTCCTTTTGTTAGTACAAATAATTATTAATTTTGAGCTATCAGAACAAGCTTATTGGTATTTATAGAATCTTCTATCTTTCTTCTTTTTCTGCATAGATAATTAGTTCTTTTTTCTTCTGCGAATAGTTCATTCAGTATGATTCGTTGAACCGTCTCAATGGATCTGTTTTTTCTCGTTATTTTTCTAGATCAATTATTTCTGTAATTAATTAATTCATTCCTCCTGGCCGGTCTAATACTTAGAACAAATCAGAAATGTATTTAAGATCGTGTTTTAATGACCCAGAAATTAAAGATTAACTTTATTGCTTTCCTATTAGTTTTGACATGGCTAGTAGTGCGTTCAAGATGTCGAAGAATTACTTATGCGGTTAATAGGATTATTCTGTCTCACCGTTTTTGAGATAGCTGGATTGATTCGGATTTATAGACACAGGTCTTCCGCTCATGTTGGACTCAAATAAAAGATTTACTGTTCTCAGTTATCTTTTGAGAAAGATAAGATTCATTAAAATAATTGAGCTGGAGGTTAAGTTACATGTCACTTGAAGTGTAAGGAAGTATAATTTTTCTTACCAGCAGCTAAGAGACATTTTCCCCACCAGTATAGTTTGAAGAATTAGATTCCACCTTAAAAAATATTTACATATATTCTAAGCAAGTTCTGCTAACGAATTCTGTTTACATGCTAGTGAACGCAAGATCCTTGACAGATTCAGTGATTTCTATTTTGTAGAAGTCGGTCGATAAATAAATTTGTGTCCTTTGCCTCGAAAAAAAAAAAAACTTTCTTTAAAATTGTAGCTTGTTTTTAAAACCAAACGTGATCTTGGAGAAGAAGCTGATGACTATACAATTATTTGACATTCACATATAGAAGCAAAGAAGTTACAGAGGAGATTTTTTTTACAGGTTTTGTGCAAAGAAAGTTAACTACTGTTAAAAAAAACAAAAAACCGTCTTTATTTTGTTTAGTTTTATCTTAGTTCGTGATTTCGCCTAAATAGCATCGTCTTCCACCCTGAAATTATGGGTAACAGGAAAATATACAGAACAGGCTAAAGTACACAGGAGTAAAATCCGGTTCTTAGATGCACAATCGCACAATCTTCTGTGCCCAAATTGGTTTAAAACTGGTTTAAAGGGCATAAATTAGAAGGTTAAGAAGGGTCGAAAAATTTCTGGTGTCTTAACGCTCTAAAATATAGGGTTAAACTCGTTTGACTCTCAAGTTAGACAAAATCTGAACAAATGTTTTTCAGAAGTGCCAAGATGCGAATAAATGTAGAAGAAACGGCTGAAGGACGTAAGAGCCATTTGTCTAATCCTAAACGTAAATGAGGTTGAAAATAAGTCACTTAAAGATTGAGGAATAAAGATGAAATCTTCAGGCAACGTGGCTCATTCTTAAGAACTAATTTATAACTAAAAAGCATCGAATACATTTCAAGAGGCTTTTTGAATAAAGTTGGACAACAATTTTAAGACAAGTTATTATACAGTTTCTTGACTACATAGAATTTTGCTCAAATAAATCAGATTAAATCAACTCAAGCCGATTGTTGCGCATACAAAGATTTATACGAACAAAAAGAGAAATGAAGAAAGGGGGAAATAATAATCCAAAAAAGAAAAGGAAAAATAATTTGGAACTATAAAGTAATTATAAAAGCTAGAGGAAAGAGAGTAGAATAGGGAAAAAACCTAGAAAAAATATTTGTTGCCTCATTGTTGACTGCCCGCCAATAGATTTTGATCCTTAATAATGATTAAATTAAAAAAAAAAAAAAATTGAAACTGAAAGCAAGGAGCGATATTAAAACTTAAAACGAACAGAATTTATTCCGTATACGAAAGGGGCTGTTCCCACCTCAACGCCCCGCTCTTTACGCTAAAGTTTGACTCTTTCTCTCAATTCTACTTTTTAAAACAGTAAAAAACATTAGCGTAAAGAGTGGGACGTTGAGGAGGAAACAGTCCCTTTCATATACGGAGTAATTTTTGTTCGTTTTAAGTTTTAATATCGCTCCTTACTTTCAGTTAAAAAAATTAGTTTTTCTTTTTAATTTAATTTCTGAACGTTTTTGAATCAATGCATGTTTTAATTTTGGCTCTCCGCATATGGATAATTAAAAAGAATTTTGCATATTAATTTATTTTTATGGCTAAATGGCTTTCTAATTGTTTTGATCGGACGATTTTGTGAAAAAAGGAGCGGGGGAGTAGGCCTAGTTACCCTCCAATTTTCTGGTCATTTAAAAAGGCAACTAGAACGTTTAATTTTTATGGACGTTTTTATTAATAAAAATATACGTAACTTACGAATTAACTTACGTAACGAAATTCTATATTCGTATGTTTTTATTACGTATATGAGGGTTTCACCCCTTCGTCACTACCTCGCTCTTTACACTAAAGCTTAAATTTTGTCCAAATCCCTTAAGAATGACCCCTGAATCACAAAGGCCTTAGAATAAACATTTGAAAGTAATAAAATTACTTTAGCGTAAAGAGCGAGGTATTAAGAGGAGTTGAACCCCTTATATGCGTAATAATTTCTGTTCGTTTTAAGTTTTAATGCTGCTCCTTACTTTCATTTGAATTGTTTATTTTTTCGTTGTTCTTTTTAAAAAAATGCTAAAAAATCCTGCGCCCCCTTAACGGAAGTTTTCTTCCCCCATGACAAATTCCTCCATGGAAAGTTCCCCCCCCCCCCGCAAAACCCCCTCCCCCAACCAAAAAAGTCCCACTGAAAGCGTCTGTACACTTCCCAATAACCATTACTATGTGTAAACACGGGTCAAAGTTTGTAACTTGCAGCCCTTCCCACGGGGACTGTGGGGGAGTATGTCGTTCCAAAAGAAATAGTTAATAAGTTTTTCGATTATGCTGATAAAATGGCTATCTCAGAATTTTAATCCGGTGACCTTGGGAAAAATGAGCGTGGGAAGGAGGCCTAGGTGCCCTCAGATTTTTTGGTCACTTAAAAAGGGCACTAGAACTTTTAATTTCTGTTATAATGAGCCCTCACACGATATTCTAGGACTACTGGGTTGATACAATCACCCCTGGGAAAAAAAAAACAAACAAATGAACGCGCATCCGTGATCCGTCTTGTGGCAAAAATACAAAATTCCACATTTTTGCAGAGAGCTTGAAACTTCTACTGTAGGGTTCTCTGATACGCTGAATCTGATGGTCTATGACTTTTAAGGGGTGTTTCCCCCTATTTTCTAAAATAAGGCAATTTTCTTAGGCTCGTAACTTTTTATGGGTAAGTCTAAACCTAATGAAACTTATATATGTAAAATCAGCATTAAAATGCGATTCTTTTGATGTAACAATTGTTAGAAAAATTCCGTTTTTTAGAGCTTTGGTTACTATTGAGCCAGGTCACTCCTTATTGCAGTTTGTTACCACGAACTGTTTGAAAATATAAGTAATTATTTGTGACTGAGTGACCCCTTTCCAGTTTTTCACCAACATTTTCTTTATATGATTTGGTTGGAGTAACACAGAAAAAAAAAAATCTAATTCTTCACAGTAATGAATGATAAGTAAATAAACGATCCTTGTCACTAACAGAAGTATAAGAGCCTAACTATTGGTAACATTCAATCAAAGAATCATCTTTTTATGGTGATCCTAAATATCTATTTATTTATTAGTGCAGTTATTAGTACACAAGAAAGTTCGTATAATTATATAAATTTTAATAATTATAGAAATAAGGGCAATTTTGGTAAAAATATGCCGTCAACTTTTGCTTGCATTCCAAGAGTACGCCTACCCATGACCTGATATATGAAGCTACTATAATCAAAAATGTTTCCAAGAATTCTGGGAATTTCTGCATTTTCCCCCTGAACGGATACGTTTTTTATGTTTTATTAGCTCTTTTTTTAGGATTTTATTTGTCTAGTTGTAACTTCGAAAAAGATTTAATTTTTTACAGTTGTGAAGCATAGAGATGTTTAATATATTGGTTTTTGATATTCAAAATTAAATTAAAATGTTGAACTAAAATTTTTATTTGATTTTCTTAATATTTTTTAATGTTTTATTATGAACAAACTACTTTAATAATGCCTTACTTTTTATGAACACTGAGACTAAAGGCAATAAATATTTTTGTGTTTGATAACCAAGTTCAAAACTGTCGATATTGTTAAAATATATCCGTTCAACACTTCGGCATTGCTCAACGCAACTGTATTCTGGGAGTTTATATTTTATGGCACTTGGTATCTACCAAGTGACATATAGCGATCGCAAATTCTGTCAGTCTGTCTGTCGGTCTGTCGGTCTATCTGTCCTGGTTTTGCTACTTTAAGCACTTCCAGGTAATCTAGGACGATGAAAATTGGCAGGCGTATCAGGAACCAGACCAAATTAAATTATTTTTGTTTCCCCGATTCGAATATCTGGGGGGGAGTGGGAGGACGGTTAAATGGGTAAAAAATAGAAAAATCAGGTATTTTTAACTTACAAACGGGTTGTCGGATCTTAATGAAATTTGATATTTAGAAGGATTTTGTACCTTAGAGCTCATATTTCAAATTCTGACCGAATCTGGTGACATTTGGAGGAGTTGGGGAGTAGCCAAAAATCTTGGAAAACGCTTAGAGTGGAGGGATCGGGATGAAACTTGGCAGGAAAGATAAGCAGAAGTCCTAGATACGTTATTGACATAACCGGAATAGATTCGCTCTATTTGGGGGAGTTAGTGGGGTGTTAATTCTGAAAAATTAGAAAAATGAGGTATTTTTGACTTACGAAGGAGTGATCGGATCTTAATGAAATTTCATATTTAGAAGGACTTCGTAACTCAGATCTCTTATTTTAAATCCCGATGCATCCAGCGTAATTGGGGGCGGGGGTTGGGGGGACCGGAAATCTTGGAAAATGCTTAAAGCGGAGAGATTAGGATGAGACTTGGTGGGAAGAATAAAAACATGTCCAAGATACATGACTGACATAACCGGACCGGATCCACTCTCTTTGGTGGAGTTGGGAGGGAGGAGTAATTCGGAAAAATTAGAGAAACTGAGGTATTTGTAACTTACGAACGGATGATTAGATCTTAATGAAATTTAATATTTAGAAGGGTCTTGTGCTTTAGAGCTCTTTTTTTTAATCCCGACCATATCCAGGGACACTGAGAGAGTTGGAGGGGAAAACCGAAGTTCTTGGAAAACGTGGAAATTGAGGAATCTTTATCTTACGAATGGGTGATCGGATCTTAATAAAACTTAATATACGCAAGGATCTTATGTCTCAGATGCTTCATTTTTGATTCAAATTTGATCCGGGGACATGGGGAGTTGGAGGGGAAAAACAGAAATCTTGGAAATGCTTAGAGTAGAGAGATCGGGATGAAACTTGATGGTAAAAGTACGCACTAGTTATAGATACGTGATTGACATAATTGGAACGGATCTGTTCTCTTTGGAGGAGCTAGGGATTGTTGATTTGGAAAAAAAGAAAAATTGAGGCATTTTTAACTTAAGAACGGGTGACCGGATCTAAATGAAATTTGATATTTAGAAGGAACTTATGTCTCAGAGCTCTTATTTGAAACCCCTTCCAGATCTGTTGACCTTGGGGGGATTTGGAGGGGAAACCGGAAATCTTGGAAAACGCTTAGAGTGGAAAAATCGGGATGAAACTTGGCGGGTAGAATAAGCAAATGTCGTAGATACGTGATTGACGTAACCTTACTGGATCCACTCTCTTTGGGGGAGTTAGGGGTGGAGGTTCAGTGCGATTTTGGTGCTTCTGGACATGCTAGGACGATGAAAATTGGCAGGCGTGTCAGGGAGCTGCACAGATTGACTTGATAAAGTTAGTTTCCCTCGATTAGACCATCTGGGGGGCTGAAGGGAGAGGAAAAATTAGATAAATTAGAGAACAAAAAATAAAATTAGAGATGAAAATTATAAATTAGTATTTATAACTTACGAGTGGGTGATCGGATCTTAATGAATTTTGATATTTAGAAGGACCTCGAGACTCAGACCTCTTATTTTAAATTCTGACCGGCATTAAGCCTCTGATTTTCCTTTTAAATCAATCTATTGATTCTTAGAATTTTGCTAGAGCTCATACCGTATGAGTTCTTGGCTCTTGGTTCGTCCGGTCTCGTTACAAGTGCCATATGAGCTCTTAGATCTTGTTGTAAGTAGGCTATTGTTTTATTTTTTTTTGCAATTTCTTACTTTTTTCGTTTTTATACTTTATTTTAATTGACATACTTTTGCCATTGCGCTTAGAAAAATGCTTGTCTCTAAGCTTTCTTATATAAAATACAAACAAGTTTTTTTTAACTGAAAGTAAGAAGCAACATTAAAACTTAAACGATCAAAATTATTACATATATAAAAGTGGTTGCCCCTTCTTCTCAACACCTTGCTCTTCGCCCTACAGTATTCCAGAACTTAAAAAAAGTTACTTATGGTTCTAATTAAACGACCTTTGTGTAGTTGTGTTTCAGATGTATTTTTTAAGGAATTGGGACAACATTTTAAATTATCTTTAGCGTTAAGAGCTGAGGAGGGGGCAACCCCCCTCATATACGTAATTATTTCTGCTCGTTTTAAGTTTTAATGTTGCTCCTTGCTCTCTGTTGAAAAAAAAAACTTTTATTCATTTAACTCTGATCTGTTTTGAATAATGCCAGGACTCAGGCTCCACCTTCACAGAAAAAACCCCCTCCTCACAGAAATTTTCTTCTGGAAAATTCAATGCTTGCAAAATTGACATCGAACAATTACCCTTTACATGTCTACGCGTAAAATTAAATCGGTAAAGTGAAAGCAAGACATATAAAGAAAATGTGTATAGAAATTCTGGCAGATTCACCCTGTGTAAAATTCCTCCCGAAAAGTTTAACCCCTGGAAACCTCCCGCTCTAAGAAAAATTCTCCCTATGCCAAATCTTCCCAGCATTAAATTCGTCCTCCCCTCCCTACCCGAAAAATGTATGCATAGTTCCCGAAAACAAATAAAATAATTGGCAAATTTTATAACTTAAAAACCTTTCACCAGAGGCTGTAGGGGTCATTTTATAGACATAGGTAATGGGCCTTTTAACTTTGCTGAACAAGAAAACTATTTCAATATTTTGATCGGGTGATTTTGGGAAAAGGTGGCTTTGGAGGGGATCTAGTTACCTTTTAATTTTTTCAGTCACCTAAAAAGGCCACTAGAATTTTTCATTTACATTAGAATGAGCCCTCTCCCGACGTTCTAGGTCCACTTCCTCGATAAGGTTACCCCTGGAAAAAAAATAAAAAACAACAACAAATAAACACGCATCCATGATCTTTCTTCTTGTAAAAATTACAAAATTCCACATTTTTGCAGGTATGAGCTTAAAACCTCTGCAATTGGAGTCACTGATACGCTGAATCTTACGGTGTGATTTTCATTGAAATTCTATGACTTCAAAGGGGTCTTTCCCCCTTTTTTCTAAAATTAGAAAAATTTTCTCAGACTCGTAGTTTTTGATGGGTAAGAATAAACATAGTGGAATTTACATATTTGGAATCAGCATAAAAAGCCAATTCTTTGGATATATCTATTGTCATCAAAGGTTCATTTTTTATAGTTTCGGGTACTATTGACCCGGGTCGCTCCTTACTTACAGTAATTCTGGCTTGCATTTATGCAATTCTGGCTTTGAATTATATTTTGCATAGCTTTTTTCCTTTTCTTCTTCTTCTTTTTTATTGAAATTAAGTGATCTAAATAAAAATCCTATAAGCGCCCCCTACTAGTAAAGGGGTCTAGGGGCTCAATAAATAAACGAGAACGCGTATCGTGCACCAAATATTAAAACAATTTGTCTAAGACATTGTAGTCCTAGGCATTGTCAATACTACTTCTAAACATTGGCATTCGAGATAAATGGGTGTAAACGACGTTTTTTTGACTAAGTTGTTTTGAGTCAAAATTGAATTGATTAGAAAATTGAAATGGAATTCTTAAGATTTTCATAAAGAAGAAATACTCTATATTTATCTTAGAGACACCTCCTTTATGGGCCTTACTTAATTACTTTTTTATATGCCTTACCTAATGACAAAAAAAATAGTAAATCCTATTTTTAGGTAGAGGACATGTACCAGAATCTGAAATCGTGTGGAAATGTTGGTTACTTCGAACTGGCGATTTAGAAGGAATTTAATCCTTTATAAATGCTATGATAAAGTCATAGTTGTCCTTCTGCTGATACAATTTGTGTCTGCTATTCCTATTAGAGGTAAGACTCTTTTATTATCATTTCTACTTGTCCTTTCTCTCTTTTTTTTACCCTAGCTTCCTGTTTACTAGTTGAAGTTGTTCCCAAATTCCCAATAGAATTCTTCAGAAGCAGTGAAAAAGTTTTATTGTGGCTTGTGGGGTGCATTAGAGGCACGGTCAATTTGTTTTTTTTTAATAAGTGAAAGTTTGTTGAAAATTGGGACATTCAAATTGTAACGAGCTGAAAAAAATTACTACTTGAAGTTTGAGAATTTAATGCGTTTTCGTCTCACACGAAACTGCCAAAAAATCAAACAGTTCGTGATAACGAACTGTAGTAAGGAGCGACCCGGCTCAATAGTAAACGAAACTCTAAAAAACGGAATTTTGATGCTAAAAGATACATCAAAAGAGTCGAATTTTTATGCTGATTCTAAATACGTAAGTTTCATCAAATTTAATCTTTGTCATCAAAAGTTACGAGCCTGAGAAAGTTTTGGAAAATAGGGGGAAACACCCCTAAAAGTCAAAGAATCTTAACGAAAATCACACCATCGCATTCAGCATATCAGAAAACCCTATAGCAAAAATTTCAAGCTCCTATCTACAAAAATGTGGAATTTCGTATTTTTTGTCAGAAGACAGATCACGGGTGCGTGTTTATTTGTTTTTTTTTGTTTTTTTTGTTTTTTTTTCCCCAGGGGTCATTGTATCGACCAAGTGGTCCTAGAATCTCACAAGAGGGCTCATTCTAACGGAAATGAAAAGTTCTAGTGCCTTTTTTAAGTGACCAAAAAATTGGAGGGCACCTAGGCCCCCTCCCACGCTCAGGTTTTTCCCAAAGTCAACAGATCCAAATTTTGTTCCGCATAGTCGAAAACCATATTAACTATGTCTTTGGAATGACTCACTCCCCCACAGTCCCTGGAGGAGGGGCTGCAAGTTACAAACTTTGTCCAGTGTTTGCGTACAGTAATGGTTATTGGGAAGTGTACAGACGTTTTCAGGGGGATTTTTTTGGTTTGGGGTGGGGTTGAGGGGAGGGGGCTATGTGGGAGGATCTTCT
Source organism: Artemia franciscana (assembly GCF_032884065.1). Taxonomy (NCBI): domain Eukaryota; kingdom Metazoa; phylum Arthropoda; class Branchiopoda; order Anostraca; family Artemiidae; genus Artemia; species Artemia franciscana. The sequence goes on along the minus strand of NC_088880.1, from coordinate 15,177,553 downwards.
CTTGGAGGAATATGTTATGGGGGAAGAGAAATTCAATGAAAAGGGCGCGGTATTTTCTAGCATTACTATAAAAAAAAACAATGAAAAAATAAACACGAAAAAGTTTTTCAACTGAAAGTAAGGAGTAGCGTTAAAACTTAAAACGAACAGAGATTATTACGCATATGAGGGGCTCTAAAAATACTTTAGCATAAAGATCAAGGTATTTAGGAGGAGATAAATACCTTGCTTTTTATGCTAAAGTATTTTTAGTAATTTCAACTATTTATTCCACGGTCTTTCTGATTCAGGGGTCATTCTTAAAGAATTGGGACAAAACTAAAGATTTAGTGTAAAAAGCGAGGTATTAACGAGGGGACAAACCCCCTCATATACATAATAGAAAATATAAGAGTATAAAAGTTTGTTACGTAAGTTAATTCTTAAATTACGTATATTTTTTACTAATAAAAACGTTCGTTAAAAATTTAAAGTTCTAGTTGCCTTTTTAAGTAACCGAAAAATTGGAGGGCAACTAGGCCTCCTTCCCCACCCCTTATTTCTCGAAATCGTCTGCTCAAAACTAAGAGAAAACCGTTTAGCCAAAAAAAAAATTAATATGCAAATTTCATTTTATTAATTAATGTGCGGAGAGCCAAAATCAAAAATGCATTAATTCAAAAACGTTCAGAAATTATATAAAAAAAACTAGTTTTTAAACTGAAAGTAAGGAGTGATATTAAAACTTAAAACGAACAGAAATTACTCCTTATATGAAATGGGTTGTCCCCTCCGCAATCCCTTGCTCTTTACGCTAAAGTTTGATTCTTTGCCACAATTCTACTTTTTAAAACCATTAAAAACTTTAGCGTAAAGAGCAAGGTGATGCGGAGGGGACAACCCATTTCATATACGGAGTAATTTCTGTTCGTTTTAAGTTTTAATATCGCTCCTTACTTTCAGTTTAAAAAACTAGTTTTTTTTATTTAATCACTTTAAGAATCACAGTCTTATGAATGATTTTTCCTATTTAATTTTTATATATATATATATTTCAAGATACTTCTCAGATGTATTGGACCGTATTTACTGCAACCTCAGGGCATTACTTACCGTTCTGTAAAACTAAGGAATTTTTACGCATAAACAAAGTATAAGTCAAACTCTTTGTGAAGCAGAACGAATAAAAAAAAAATTCTGACATAAAGCACATCACTTCACAAGAATCCACCTTTGTTTCCTTTTAAGAAAAACAGTATGGAATATTTGCATTTAGACTAGCACGACGAATTTTTAGTTTGAAGCCCAGAAATGAAGCCCTGAACCATGTGGTTTTGCATCACGGTCACTTTAAGCTATTGTTTTTATTGTTAGAAGATTAAGGTATAACATTGTTCTTTATTGCTTCATGCTGTATATGAGGTCACAAACTGCAGTGTATAACAGTCTTCAGTTTTGTTGATTGATCGATTCCTTAGAAGCATAAGAGTTTTCAAAGTTACAAACTATGCTCAATGAAATTTGGCAAAAGAAATGAGTAAACCAAATTGACACTGCGTCATTCATCTTCCTAATAGTTTAAATCTTTTCTGGTTGGGATACTGAAGGCTAACTGATGTATTAGGGTTTATCAAACAGTTCGTGGTAACGAACGGTAGTAAGGAGCGACCCGGCTCAATAGTAAACGAAACTCTAAAAACGGAATTTTGGTACTAAAAGATACATCAAAAGAATTGAATTTTTATGCTGATTTTAAATATACAAGTCATCAAATTTAGTCTTTGTCATCAAAAGTTATGAGCCTGAGAAAATTTGCCTTATTTTGGAAAATAGGGGGAAACACCCTCTAAAAGTCATAGAACCTTAACAAAAACCATACCATCGCATTCAGCGTATCAGAAAACCCTAGTGCAAAAATCCCAAGCTCCTATCTACAAAAATGTGGAATTTCATTTGTTCTGCCAGAAGACAGAACAAAATATTAAATATTTTTTTTTAAATATTAAATATCTAAATATTTTAAAGTGACAAAAAAATTTTGGAGGGCACTTAGACCCCCTCCCACGATCATTTTGTCCCAAAATCAACGGATCAGAATTTTGAGATAGCCATTTTTTTCAGCAAAGTCGAAAACCATAATAACTATGTCTTTGGGGATGACTTACTCGCCCACAGTCCCCGGGGGAGGGGCTGCAAATTACAAACTTGGATCAGTGTTTACATACAGTAATGGTTATTGGGAAGTGTACAGACGTTTTCAGGGGGATTTTTTTGGTTTGGGGGGTTGAGGGGAGGGGGCTATGTGGGAGGATCTTTCCTTGGAGGAATATGTCATGGGGGAAGAGAAATTCAATGAAAAGGGTTCAGGATTTTCTAGCGTTACTATAAAAAAAAAAACAATGAAAAAATAAACATGAAAAAGATTTTTCAATTGAAAGTAAGGAGTAACATTAAAACTTAAAACGAACAGATATTATTACGCAAATGAAGGGTTCTTCCCCTCCTGAATACCTAGCTCTTTATGCCAAAGTATTTTTAGTAATTTCAACTATTTATTCTACGGCCTTTCTGATTCAGGGGTCATTCTTATATAATTGGGACAAAATTTAAGCTTTAGTGTAAAGAGCGAGGTATTAACGAGGGGACAAACCCCCTCACATACATAATAAAAATATAAGAATATAGAAGTTTGTAACGTAAGCTAATTATTAAGTTACGTATATTTTTACTAATGAATACGTTCGTTAAAAATTAAAAGTTCTACTTGCTTTTTTGAGTAACCGAAAAATTAGAGGGCAACTAGGCCTCCTTTCCCATCCCTAATTTCTCAAAATCGTCTGGTCAAAACTAAGAGAAAGCCATTTAGCCAAAAAATAATTAATATGCAAATTTCATTTTAATAATTTATGTGCGGAGAGCCAAAATCAAACATGCATTACTTCAAAAACGTTCAGAAATTAAATATAAAAAAAAACAAGTTTTTTTTAACTACAAGTAAGGAGCGACATTAAAACTTAAAACGAACAGAAATTACTCTGTGTATGAAAGGGGCTGTTCCCTTCTCAACGCCCCGCTCTTTACGCTAAAGTTTTTTACTGTTTAATAAAGTAAAATTGAGAGAAAGAGTCAAACTTTAGCGTAAAGAGCGGGGCGTTGAGAAGGGAACAGCCCCTTTTATACACAGAGTAATTTGTGTTCGTTTTAAGTTTTAATGTCGCTCCTTACTTTCAGTTAAAAAACTAGTTTTTTCTATTTAATCTAGAATAACAAACCATAAGCAATAAAAGTTGTTTTTGATAGATGGAATTTGCTCATAATAATAATAATGATAATAATAATAATATTTTATTTCTTACCCACAAAAACAGTATAAAAGTATTAAAATAAGGAGTAAAAACAATGAAATACACATAAAAATGCAAAACATACGAAAAAAGGAAAATAATGACTAGAATTTTTTTTTACATTAAATAAGCACAAAAAATTAAACAAACATATACACGCACATAAAAAAACAAGCTATAGAAAAATAACAAAAGCAACATTAAATACAAACAAGAAATGAAATTCACAATAAAAAAGAAAAAAGGTCAACCAACGAAAGATAACTATAGAAAAAAATTTACAAGATGGTTATGTGAAGAAAGCCCATCAAGAGCATTACCTGAGAGCTTCTTGTGTAGCTTTTCCAACTTTAATGTTATATCAGGGACACCATATTTACCAGTTAAAATATGGTTACGTGTCCAAGGAAGAATGAAAAGAAGAAACTTACAGTACCTGAAATAACTACTCCTGATTCGTTTTAAATCAATTTCTCTCAGGATGGGGTAAATTCCTGCCGAAAAGACAGATTGATCGCAATATGTAGAGTAGAGTTTTGCCAGTGCCAGTCTGTTATTTTTCCCTCGATTAAATTGTTTTCTTTTTACAATTTATTTTTTCACAATTTATTATTGATTCCTTAGAAATGCATGTTAGAAAATTTTCTGTGGAGTAACTAGCGGATAATTAACATACACTATCATTTCATGTAAAATGTGGTATGTTCATGTATTTTTGCGCATTAGAGTTATTAAATTTAATTATTATGGAGTTAAAGCATATTAAAATTTCGAATGATATTTTAATTTTTTGCAAGGTTTTTAACAATATAGTTTACCGTATATAATATTTTACCGTATAGAAATATTTATATACTGTAAACATTCTTGATCTTGCTATGTTCTTGATCATAGTCTTGATGATGATCATGGCTATCGACAAACGTTGTCATGAACTTAGTTAATTTATATTGGGCAGCAGTTTTCGAGAAGATCCAAAATGCCTTCAAGAAATATTCAAAGAACAATCATTTTATTCCAAGTTTTTTAGCTTGTTAGAAAACTATTTTATGCAATAATTACTTGCTCTTGATAAAAAGAAATAGATGAAAGAAGAAAGTGGAAACCAGTATTGAATTCTTTAAGGAGCTGTTCCAAAACAAAGAGTGTTCATAGAAACCCAAGCCTTCAGCGAAGGACTTTGGTTCATGTTGAAAATTTAAAAGGAACTGAAAACCGAAAAAGATTATAAACTACCTCATATAAGAGGAGAAACTATCCACAGACGGTGGACAATTTGAAATAGAAGTATATTCCTACTCTCAAGACCAGTTTTTATTCAAAAAGGAATGATCAGAAATGTGTCATCATTTTCATTTCTTATTTAAGTGCTCTAAGCCATCATAGGAAAGTTGATGTGTCTTAGTTTTGTGGAAAACTTTCTGCCAACACGTCAACATACTGTAGACACTAAATAGCACTTAAATCAGTGATTCCGTTTTTTTGAGTATGTTTTACCATTTTCAACAATATTAGAAGCTTGAGTCCGAGCGCAACAGACAAAAATCAATAATTCTGCCCCCCCCCCCCCTTGAAACTCTGAACTATTTTTGATTTGTATTTTACCTCCATAATATTTTGGCTAAAAAACAATATTTCCCACAAAAATATGTCTAGCGGTAGGGCAGAAGTTAGACACAAAATATATAACCATCATCTTGATAGAAGTCTTCTGAACTCTCCAAGCTGAACCCGTGTTAATTTTATTAGTGTCGTAGGATGATTTTTCATTTCGTCATACTTAAATTTATGGGATTAATATTTTTGTTGGATTTTATCAGTTCCCTTTGGCATTTTTGGCATATTTTCTTCTGAAGTAAGAAGTTCTTAAATATAAATTTGACGGGTTTTCTTTCTTCTATCAAAGCTTGTAAATTTCAAAAACATCCTCTGGGAAGTTCAAAATATTATGGACCGAAAAGTTTTATTTCTTCTTCATCATAAATATTCCCTTAGAGCTTACAACACCAGAAATTTCGGTTTTTCATCTTTTCAGCTTCAAATGACACAGACTTTCAAATTTATTGCCGACAGAAAACTAAGGTAGTCAATGAAATGTAAAGTAAATGGAAATGAAGCTTCTCTTTTTATGGTGAAATGAATTTGAAGAATATTTGGAAAACTTTTCAGGTGGGAACTGTACCATGAAAGAAAATAATTATATTTAATGTAACTTATTATTGGCAAAAATAAGGACTCTAATATTTCTCAGGGTAATATTATCTGAACTCTGGGTAATATTAGCTAAAGAAGTTTAGTAATAAACTTCATAAAGAAGTATTACCTGAAGAAGTATTGAAGTTTAATAATGAGAAGAAATCATAAAATGTTTGAATATGACAGCACACTGTAATAAAAATCATTTTAAAAAAAGGTAAGAAGTCCTTTCATCAGCTTCAACGCAATTGGCTATTAAGTAAATTCTTTGAATAAGTTGTAGCTCGCTAATCAGTTGGCCTTTAAAATATGCAGTAGCGTTCGTAGGGCCATAAAGAAAAAAACGATCAAAAAATGGATATTTCGGTTGACACTGGAGTTTTCATCTATCGGGAAAGGGTCTTTACCCTGGTAACTCAGCACTCTACCTCAATTAATAACACCCTTAAAAAGCGAAAAAAAGAAACTTTTTGCTTTACCCTCTCAGAACACATATTTAATAATCCAGACCAAACTGTTTTATCTAACCAATCAAGCCTAGTTTCGCATGACAAAGGTATTGTCCAGCACTACAGAGAAGCTGTAGAAATATACAAATACCAAAACTTTTTTGAATGCTGACCAATGGTCTGCGTTACGCAAGTGCCGATCTCCTGATTCAACGGCTTCGGTCGGGAGTACAATACTTGGTTGGGGGCAAATTGTCCGACACTTTTCGTGTTCCCCCCCCCCCTCTGGTTTCTCCAGGTAACCATTTAGAGTTGGGTCGACTTTGGTTGACCTTACAGAGTCACACCATTAACCCCTGTCCCCAACCAAACAAACCGCGACACCAGGACTCAAATCTCTAAGATTATTGTCTTGATTTGCATTATTATTGTTACAGAGTTTGTATAATTATGATTTACAGTTGCATTGTTGTTTGGCGGATAAGAATTTTTTTTTTAAGGTGAAAATGCTGCTGATTATTATGAGTTTTGAGAGCGAATTGGAACCCGTGTAGTTAATGATTATGATGACAGTATTGTCGGTAATTGCAATAGTAGTACTGACACAAACAGTGGTGATGCAGTTAAGATGGGAAAAGACTTGTTTGTTTACTGGCATCAGATCGACATTTGAGTCTCATCCTTACAAGGGAGGAGAGGAGGCCCATCGAATTATTCCCAGGGGAGAATAGATTTAATTTAAAGAAGAAACGATGGAAAATTTATTTTTTAGCCCAAACGAAAATAGTGAAAAAACCAAATGAATATTTCGAAAAGAAAATCCTTTTTCGAAAATGGATTTTAGTTCATTTTTCTATTTTTCATCCTTCACACTAATCCTTTTGGAAAACTTTCCTGATCCCACCAAAAACCCATGTTTTCAGGGTACCTTTATATATTTGCCATAGTTAATGTTCCTATTCAATTTCATCATGACTAAGCAGGTTAATCCTTCTTATTCTTCCATTTCTCTCAGTATCATCAACCGTTGAACCGTTAAAAAGATTTAAAAAATACTACCAGATTAGTTAATAAAGATTAAAAGGGAGAATATTATAGAAAAGAATGTTACTAAGAAAGTGAAGCTGCGGCTAATGCTGCAACCCTGGTTCATTTAGCCCTGGAACACTGTCGATTCGCAAATTTTACGACTGCCGAACTGTCTTTTGATGTTCCTGTGTAGAAGATATCACATAACAAGACCTGAATTCATGTATATTTTTTTTTTCGAGACGCCAGTTATCAGCAAGCTCACACCTGAAAAGACCCCTGCTTTTTTCCCAGATAGCAAGGGTTAGTAGTTAATTTTACGAAGCTATAGTAATAGTGTAACTTTTTTATTTACAAAGTCATTTATTCTTTGAGCTTCTAATCAGTTCTGCAGGAACATGTCAGGGTTTCTGGACTAGGAATTTTATATTTCATAACCAGTATTTCCAATATTTATTGGAAATCATTTCTTATAGTAACGTATTCCGAAATGGTGTTCGAATTAACTTTAATGTCGAAAACTGACGTTTGGCCAAAGGGGCGATATGGTCACTCAAGTCCAGTCTAATAAAGCTTTTTTGATTCCTGCCTTTTCAATTTATAGAATGTTTGGAGAAACCCATTTAGTAAACAGAAAGATATTAAGGTTTTTTTTTGTGAGCAACGTGTCAAAAGTGTAGTCTTTTTCAATGTAGAATTGTCCCTTCGTTTTTAATCCTGATAACGCAATTATAGGTCCCAAATTATGATTCGATTGAGGCGACATTTTATTTTTTCGAGCACGCTTTCATTACAATCTTGGGGAAGAAATAAAAAGAAACCCGAGAAAGAGATTGTGTTGCGGGTAGGACGACACAATTTTATCACTTGGAGAACATCAATAAATCAACTATTAGGATATCTAACGCGCATTTATATCCAGGTCTTGTTTGTTAGATGAATTTCTGTTTTCCTTCAAGGTTAAAAATTCATTCTTGCACAACACCCATGTGGGTAGCTTCCGTTTTAACATATTTCAACTCTTTATAAATAGGATTACAAAAACAATGTGATCTTTAGCACTATATGGCCCTTCGTTTGTTACATTTAGTTTCAATTTGGCTCACCACAAGACAAGTGCTATTCTCTATTCCTCAGAGTACTCAGGGTTTTATTTTCTTATGAGGGAACTCTGACATTGGTGTAGGCTGTAATGGCAGCCTTTATTTTATCTTAAGTTGAAGGTTTACAATAGCAAGTTCTTATCATTCTGAATCTTGGCTGACTAAACTGGGAATCATTTTTGGACATAACAAAGTTCGCTTATTCATTTTAGATAACAAAAGTTGATAAATTTTTTTAATAAAACATATAAAATTAAGAATGAGATAAAATGAGACTTTCATAATAAAACAGGCGTTTTTTTCAGCACTGAGAATTGCCGACGGGCTTTTTTTGATTTTTCTATGCTTGTGACAACGTTGGCATGCCTAACTTTTAAGAGCGGGAACTGGCGGTATCATCGAAAAAAAAATTATTGACGCCAACTAACGTTTGGTGACACTTGGAATTTTTTTTCATTTTTATATAAGAACGAATAATTTAATTAGCTTGATTGGTTAAGTTCCTAACTAAGTTCCTGACAGTAAAATGATTGTAGAGCTGGAAAAAATGCAGTTGTTGCCAAACGCTAGATAGCCTAACGCTAATCCACACTCTAATGATTAATACTCTTTGGTATTGATAGTTTCTGGATAACATCGCTATTTATCTTCCTTAAGTTTTTATATTATATAAACAGGTTTTTACTTTTAAACACTGTGATAAAGATAAACATGAACTCTTTTAGCATCTTATGTTTTCTGAACTCTTTAGCATCTTATATTTTAAGGCTTACCTGAACACAAAGGGAAGGATAGGGTGATGGAGGGCTCTTTTCACTCAGAGAGGTTTGAAAGGTCCCTTTCCTTGGAAAAATTGAAAAAATAGTGAGCAGAAAACAATGTTTTTCATGGAAAAAACTCCGTTGATAGCCAACTTCCCTTGCCCACAGATTATGCCTCTGTGTTCTTATGGCTGAGAACATTTATTAACTGCAAACTTGGCAATGCGACACAAAAATCTTCTCATCATTCAAAGCTTCATGTTTGCAAGAAATTTAGAAGAACAATGTCAAGTAAATGAATTATAATTGAAATTTACCACAAAATTTATCTTTAGAGTAAAAGGCATGAAGAAAAAAATGCGTAATATTAGGTGAAATTTTTCAATAGCTATCAATGAAAACAACATAAATCTCCCATTCTTTTCAACTAATATACAAAACTGTAATTAAGTAATATTCCTTGTGGCTTTTAACGGACAGCATACAAGAAACAGAAATTTATTAACAAATTGTTCAGAACAAAAACAAAAGAGTTGTGACCTCTGCCAAAGCTATCTAAAAATCGATGTTTTCTCTATCATTTGTAGTACCAGTTTGTTAAATAAAAAGATCGATTCCACAAGCAAGTTTTGATATCCTACATTTAAATCTAAGCGCTTTGTTTTGTTTTATTTTTTTTTTTTTTTTTGCCGTACTAATTTATATTTGTCTTAATTGAAAAGTTGAAGAAGTTGATAATTATTGAAAAGTTCCCTAAAATTGTTTGTGCTCACCTTCGGAATAATGAAATTACCAGTCATGTGCATTTTTCCTCAAACAAACTATAGAATTACAATTTTGAAGTACAAAAATACAATAAAAATTATGTTTCAAAATACAGCTGATTTTTGAGAACAAGAAAATCCAGACATAGAGTGCCTATCTTATTTTGCAATAATACCGTCAATACCCCTAATCCAATCCGATTTAGTGACCCCTTGCTGTATGTCTGTATTATATTTATCAGTAAAACTGTCGCAAACTGATGTTATTTCTGTTTCAAACTCAAAATATTAATGATAAGATCAACATACGTAAATATTCTTAAGTCATTACTGACTCATTTTGGTATTTTTAATGTTAGCCACGAAACGTTAATTTGAAAAGTTGTGAGGGGTTTTTCTTGCGAAAAAGTTGCCCTCGACACCATGATGGCGCTAAGAGCGAATTTAATTATCGCTAATGGAGCCTACTTAAGAATGAATTATTTAGAAATGATGGTGAATATTTTTTAGAAACCATTCTCAAAATACAGTCCCATTTCTAAAAGGGATATCACTCGTGACAACCTTGTCTGAAATGTAATGTAAACTAAGGCTGTAGTTCAAATCTCCTTGTTTTGAGATATGTTTATTGAGTAAGGCAATAAATCCCACAGCTGTAATACCATCCTGAATAAACAGACCTGAAATCATTCCTTGCGTAAATTATATTGCGAGGAATAGAGAAAATAGAAGAAAATTGGATCTTTGGTGGCTTACCACGATCCTTGCTGTTATCAAACCTTCATTTACAATTTTATGCTTTACATAAAAATGTTTTGAATTTTTTTAAGTCTGATGTTTTTCAGGGAAATTTTGTTGATTAGTTTCTTGCTGGTGAACAAGTAAAGATTGCCAAACAAAAAATAAATTCCTTTGAAAAAAAAAAAAAACAGTCACTAGATCTATTTGCTTAAATTCTCGGTTCAAAGATAATCTCAACTAATCCATTCTCTTTTACCTCAAGTCTAGGGCTTGAACTCGATTTTAGAGTTATTCAAAATAGAACAACAGAATTTGGCAGCATCACGAGTGAATAGAGACCGCATTTGCGTGGGGTTGACAGCCTAATCTCTCCTGCGAAACTAATTCCGCCTGCAAGGGTAGCTATATTGAAATCTCGTGCCAAGTGAGTTGATGTTAGCCAAATGTCTTTGATGATGGATCTTTGATTCTTGGTACCCACCTTAGATGTAATTCAAATGTTCGTAATTTATGTAGTGTTTTTATGATAATACAATGATAGGAATAAAAACGAAGTTACAAACCCAACCCACTATGAACCAAAATGTATTCCCAAAAAAAAAAAAAAAAAAAAAAAAAAAAAAAAAAAAAAAAAAAAAAAAAAAAAAAAAAAAAAGTTCTGGCAATGACAATTTGACGTTGCTCGGGTGCTTGGGAAATGATGGCACACATTGGGTTTTGATTAGGAAACATCCTAAACGAGGATACCTAAAGGTTCGTAACATCTCAACAACCGATACTATAGGGTAGGGACGATAGTTGTACGAAACTACCAACTTAAAGCCATTAAGAAAGCTCAAAATGTTTTTGACATGCAATTTGTCAAGTTATTGAAATTTAAAAGATAGCCTAATCCAGCAAAACTTTTATTTTCAGGCAAATGATGTATCCTTTTTCTTAATTTAGAATCTTTGATTTAGACTGTCAAAATTCGTGTGGTTCTGCAACATGACACGTTTCTGTCGCCCATCATCTTTTAGCAGGGAACCTTAAGGGACGGAGATTTATCGTTGATGTCTGATTATGATGAGAATAATTTTTTTTTTTTTTTAAGAAACAAATCCAGGATATCTTAAAACAAAAATAAATGAATCTGTTCCATTTTATCTCGTCGTTTCACTTTACATTTATAAACATAAATGTAATTAAGGGATAATCTTTAGTTGCAAAAGAAATTGAAGAACAGAAAAAGTAGACAACAGATTCTGCAAATGTAGCTCAAGAATGAATCTAAATTGTCCTCCAATGCGCTGTTTTGTGAACCGATCAAGAGGGTTTTAGAGCCGTTTAATAAACCTTTATGTTTAAATTAAGGAATAATCTATAGTTGCAAAAGAAAATGAAGAACAGAAAAAGTAGACAACAGATTCTGCAAATGTAGCTCAAGAATGAATCTTCTTTCTACCTCCAATACACTGTTTTGTGGACCGATCAAATAGGTTTTAGAGCCGTTTAATAAACCTTTATGTTTAAATTAAGGGATAATCTATAGTTGCAAAAGAAATTGAAGAACAGAAAAAGTAGACAACAGATTCTGCAAATATAGCTCAAGAATGAATCTTTTTTCTAAATTTTCCTCCAATGCGCTGTTTTGTGGACCGATCAAGTGGGTTTTAGAGCCGTTTAATAAACCTTTATGTTTAAATTAAGGGATAATCTATAGTTGCAAAAGAAAATGAAGAACAGAAAAAGTAGGCAACAGATTCTGCAAATGTAGCTCAAGAATGAATCTTCTTTCTACCTCCAATACACTGTTTTGTGGACCGATCAAATAGGTTTTAGAGCCTTTTAATAAACCTTTATGTTTAAATTAAGGGATAACCTATAGTTGCAAAAAAAATTGAAGAACAGGAAAAGTAGACAACAGATTCTGCAAATGTAGCTCAAGAATGAATCTTCTTTCTAAATTTTCCTCCAATGCGCTGTTTTACGGACCGATCAAGTGGGTTTTAGAGCCGTTTAATAAACCTTTATGTTTAAATTAAGGGATAATCTATTGTTGCAAAAGAAATTGAAGAACAGAAAAAGTAGACAACAGATTCGGCAAATGTAGCTCAAGAATGAATCTTCTTTCTAAATTTTCCTCTAATGCGCTGTTTTGTGGACTGATCAAGTGGGTTTTAGAGCCGTTTAATAAATCTTTATGTTTAAATTAAGGGATAATCTATAGTTGCAAAAGAAATTGAAGAACAGAAAAAGTAGACAACAGATTCGGCAAATGTAGCTCAAGAATGAATCTTCTTTCTAAATTTTCCTCCAATGCGCTGTTTTGTGGACCGATCAAGTGGGTCTTAGAGCCTTTTAATAAACCTTTATATTTAAATTAAGGGATAATCTATAGTTGCAAAAGAAATTGAAAAACAGAAAAAGTAGACAACAGATTCGGCAAATGTAGCTCAAGAATGAATCTTTTTTCTAAATTTTCCTCCAATGCGCTGTTTTGTGGACCGATCAAGTGGGTTTTAGAGCCGTTTAATAAACCTTTATGTGTAAATTAAGGGATAATCTATAGTTGCAATAGAAATTGAAGAACAGAAAAAGTAGACAAAAGATTCTGCAAATGTAGCTCAAGAATGAATCTTTTTTCTAAATTTTCCTCCAGTGCGCTGTTTTGTGGACCGATCAAGTGGGTTTTAGAGCCGTTTAATAAACCTTTATGTGTAAATTAAGGGATAATTTATAGTTGCAAAAGAAAATGAAGAACAGAAAAAGCAGACAACAGATTCTGCAAATGTAGCTCAAGAATGAATCTTCTTTCTATTTCCAATACACTGTTTTGTGGCCCGACCAAATAGGTTTTAGAGCCGTTTAATAAACCTTTATGTTTAAATTAAGGGATAACCTATAGTTGAAAAAGAAATTGAAGAACAGAAAAAGTAGACAACAGATTCTGCAAATGTAGCTCAAGAATGAATCTTCTTTCTAAATTTTCCTCCAATGCGCTGTTTTGTGGACCGATCAAGTGGGTTTTAGAGCCGTTTAATAAACCTTTATGTTTAAATTAAGGGATAATCTATAGTTGCAAAAGAAAATGAAGAACAGAAAAAGTAGACAACAGATTCTGCAAATGTAGCTCAAGAATGAATCTTCTTTCTAAATTTTCCTCCAATGCGCTGTTTTGTGGACCGATCAAGTGGGTCTTAGAGCCGTTTAATAAACCTTTATGTTTAAATTAAGGGATAATCTATAGTTGCAAAAGAAATGGAAGAACAGAAAAAGTAGACAACAGATTCAGCAAATGTAGCTCAAGAATGAATCTTCTTTCTAAATTTTCCTCCAATGCGCTGTTTTGTGGACCGATCAAGTGGGTTTTAGAGCCTTTTAATAAACCTTTATGTTTAAATTAAGGGATAATCTATAGTTGCAAAAGAAATTGAAGAACAGAAAAAGTAGACAACAGATTCGGCAAATGTAGCTCAAGAATGAATCTTCTTTCTAAATTTTCCTCCAATGCGCTTTTTTGTGGACCGATCAAGTGGGTTTTAGAGCCGTTTAATAAACCTTTATGTTTACATTAAGGGATAATCTATAGTTGCAATAGAAATTGAAGAACAGAAAAAGTAGACAACAGATTCTGCAAATGTAGCTCAAGAATGAATCTTCTTTCTAAATTTTCCTCCAATGCGCTGTTTTGTGGACCGATCAAGTGGGTTTTAGAGCCGTTTAATAAACCTTTATGTTTAAATTAAGGGATAATCTATAGTTGAAAAAGAAAATGAAGAACAGAAAAAGTAGACAATAGATTCTGCAAATATAGCTCAAGAATGAATCTTCTTTCTACCTCCAATACACTGTTTTTTGGATCGATCAAATAGGTTTTAGAGCCGTTTAATAAACCTTTATGTTTAAGATAAGAGAAAAAGTATACAACAGTTTTTGCAAATATCGGGGTAATAGTGATTTTGAGTTTGTATTTACTGGTAATGATGTGAAAATTTCTTTCGTATAAAATCCAATTCATTTCTAGCGAAGAAAAACTATAAATTTTGATGTAGAATTGTTGCTAGTTTTGTTCCCTCAATCCATTTTTTAGCTGCCCTTTCTTTAAAGGCATTCCATAAAAATTTTGAAATAGCCCTCTGGTTCCAAAAGCATGAAGATCAAGTAATATGCCTTTAGGGATGACACAAGCCCCCACAGTTCCTGGGGCAAGGTTACATAAATGTTCGATACAGTTCATCATAGATGGGGACTATGCAGGTTTCATTGGGTATAGCTGAAACCTAGTAAAGAGATAAACCACGGCACATAATATCATAAAGGATTGGTATAGCTCAGTGTAAATGAGGACATACGGGTTGCAGCGGTAAATAGCAACCTAGTAAGAGCGGGTCACATCCCGTACTAAGAAATACAAAACCCCATACTCTTGGTTTCAGCGTTAGCTAGCAACCTAGTAATTATAACAAAGAACGAACTCTAGCCCATAGTAACTGAAATCTTGTTTGCAGCTAGCTGCAACCAAGTAAGAAACGAGCGCGACCCATAGTAACAAAAACAATAACCAAAAACTTCTAAAAAAAGTGTTAGATAAAAAACAACAAAGCACACCATTAGAGCCTTCTTGTCCGTAAACCCTATAAAGAAATCATGGTTTAGCCCATAGCAAAATCTTTCCCGTAAGCTTTGACCATCAAATGTGACAAAACAAATCCAACCAGCTAAAGCAAAGGGTATGGGAAAATTTCTTAAGGTAATACTTAATGAAAACGAAGAGAAAACGAACATGTGATCAACAAACTTGGCATTAGAGCAAGATGTTATATTAAAGAATGAACTATAGCACATAGCAACCAAAATTTTAAAATAAATGCTTACATACATGATAACGCGACATATAATTATCTTCTGACAGAATATCTGGATTGCAGCGGTAGCTAACCACCTAGTAAGAGATGATCACGTCCAATACCAAAATATTTAATAGCCCATAACTCCTGAAAATAGTGTCAGGTCAAAACAAGAAGTTCAATATTAGAACCGCCTTGTCCGAAACCCCTTTATTGTAAACTTATCGTCCCGTGTCTTGAATAATGAGGAAAATCTATTGGCTTGATAAACATTAACGTACGTAGTGCTAACCACTTTAATGTATTTATCTGGTATACAGTACAAGTATAGGAAGTTCGCTAAAGCTCTTCAATCAACTGAATCAAACGTTAGTTCGTAATCTGTAAAATAGAGAACTAACGGCGTTTGACGATTCAGGCAATCCCCAATTATCAATCTCAGAGCGAAAATTTGGTCGACGCATTTTCTATCCTTCCTAAAACCACACTGTTCTTCTCTTAAAACTTTATCTGCAGCCTCCCTAAGTCTAAAAGAGTATCATCATACTAAGTAAGTTGTTGCCACCAAAATCGGGCTAATTCCTCTATAATTACCACACTCATTCTCATCAATTTTAATAAAAAGGGACTTTTTCAAAGATCATATTCATCTTCTTCAATAACTTATCTCTAGTCTCGTAACCACCAAATTTAAGAAACTCATTTATCACACTATCAGGATCTAGGGCTTTATTATTTTTTAACCCTTTTAATACTGTCATTAATTTTTTCTCATAAAATAAATCTTCCTTCACATCCAAAGAGTCGCAAACTGTTCGCCAAAAAAGTTCTGCCCATCTCTCTTTAATTCTTTCTGTATCACTAGTTGTGGCTTCGTTCCTATCTTTAACTAGGACTAGTCCAGTTTGACCAACCACCCTCAATTTATTAACAAGCCAGCATAATATTTTACTATTACTCTATCTGACTGCATCTTCCAGATCTTCGCCAGTTTTTATCCATGGCCTCCACTTCAAACCCTCTTAATTCATATTTTTAAACTTTGAAAGTTAGTGTATATTTAATGCTCTAAAGCTAGTAATGTCCATTAGAATTCCTTAGAGTTTATGTAATAAACGACTTCTGTCCTGTTTTTGCATTAATTCTGATTTTTGGCGAATACTGTTTTAGATTTACAAAGCTAAAATTCGCCCAAAAGGTATTACCTTAAGCCTCTCCTTTTTTAATGAAAGGATTTTCTTGGATTCTGAAAGATTCATTTAGTGGTAATTTATGCCTTTTTTTGGTTGATACTAGAGCAAACTTTTCCCATCAGAAAATCCTAATTCCATCCTAACCAGTAAACGACAGCCTGTATATATATACAATAAATAACAGATAAATCTCACCTCAGAAAAAACTGGATTGATCCCCATTTCATTGCCACAGAGATTACTTTTCTATGAGAACAGGTACACCTGTATTTTGTCCTTCACTGATGCCCAATCTTTTCTTCTTAAAGAAAAGTTTTAATTAATTTTTTTTAAAGCCCTTGATAGCCTTTGTTGGTTATATTAAGGAGAATCTTTTAATCAAAGGCAGTGCTCTAGTACTGCATAAGTAAAGAGCCATAATCCTTCAATGTATAATTTTGTTTTCACCTGGCCAATTCGTATAGAAGGGGTGGTTCTATAAACTTTGGAGAGGGCTCATTAGATTGAGAATTGACATTTCTAGTGGAATCTCGGATCCCAAAATGGATGGATGTATCAAACCTTCCTCCCGTGTCCTTTTTGTTCCAGGGGCAATTGATCTAAACTTTGTAACCTATCCATTGTTGAGAGATCTTTTTTAGTAGATTATCGAAAAGGGGAGACCCCCCTAAATGTAAAAACATTTCAATGTAAATCACAAGTTCAGATTCAGCACTAACTATAATACGCAACCCCTACCTTACACTCACTATATTTAAAAGTGATGACTCACTATACTCCCTTTTACTTCTGTTAGTTCTTTTCAGTTTTATGATGATTATCTTCTTTTTGTTGATCTTTTGGCAAACAAAACCACACTATTGGAGCCATGTATCGTTTTCAATGAAATAAAAATGAAACTCCAAGCATTTTGATCCCTCGAAAGGTGCGAGTAGGAAGTCAACACTCCTGTTTGTAAACCTTGATCAGCCTTGTAAAATTTCTTGTTGCCGGTATTATGACAAATAAAAAACACAGTTGCTCAAAATAGAAATTATTTTCAATAGCGTACAAATGACAATCTGGCTTTCGGAGGTTATGGGGGGCAGCACTCCTGCTCCTGTTTGTGTTAAACACCTATTTGTGGTGTTTATTAATTTTAATTTCTGTTCGTTTTTAGATTTACTAATTCATGTATAGCAGTATCTGTTATTTTCATATTTTACGTGATTATACATTTAGTTTCTCTTCGGGTTTATATTTTACTATCGACTAATAATCATTTTCGTTTGTTATAAATTTCAATTATTACATGGCTATATTTTGCTCGTCTTAGGTTTTATTAGCCTACTGCATTTTACTTTCTTTTGATAAACTCTTTTTTTGGAAAATATTTTTGTTTATTATTAATCTACAAGTATAGGATTTATTCCTACGTCACATAAAATTTCTAGTAGTATTTCTGCCAATTTAGAAGCAGAGCAGACCAGAGCAAATTGTAGCCTCACTTGCACAAGACTGATCGTCTATGTACATTGCCTTTTCAATAAATGGGAGTTAGAAGTTGCATTAAAAATGTCTACCAATGTTAGTGTTCAGATCAAGGATATATTCAGGTATTATTTTGAAGGGGAATAAGTTAATATACCCTCTCCTCTCCCGCCTAAAATTCACATTATAAAAAACCATTTGAAAATACAAGAAAATCATAGAGCCTGAATATTTCAGGCAAGCCGAATCTGGAGCTCCTCTCCCTGGATACATAATTGCTCGCTAGAAACATTTCTTATTTTTTAATTTTCCTTTTAGCAGCTATTTGATTATGAATCTTTCTTCTGGAATGTATACGAGCAATAATTAGTTCTTAAGCACGTGATGCGAAAAAGGAATAGATACCTTTGAGTACCCATTTCTTTAAGTAGTCGGAAAGTCACGTCCGTGATTAACAATCAAAATGTGAAGTTGGAAATTTTATGCTTAGTTTTGATTTTAAATTTTAAGAGGGCAGGAACAAAAGGCACACTTAGCTTTGAAGTGGATTCGAAAGCCTCAGTTTCTTTTGTAGCGGTAACCAAAAGAATGACAACAAACAGTTTATATTAAAAACATAGTAATTGTAGGAGCTCGTAATCCATGGCACGCGCACCCCTGTGGTAGGTTGTGATCTAGCCCACATACAGAGGACATATTAATGAAAAATTCCATATGATATTCATAATGGCACTTTACAAACACGACCGTCAACTAGGAAATAGAGTTAACCCACTTGTGACTTAGCAATGCAAAAGTTATTATAAAAGATGTTGATACGTTCATGAAAATTGCTGGAGGGCATACAATTAAAACATTTCCTCAAAACAGTCGAAGAATAACAACTAAACTACTTCTATTGTTCCTGGGTTTCTTAAAATTTCTTTAATATTCCCCAAATTTCCCGAAAGATAATTGATTACCTTGAACAACAAGTTTCAAAAATCAAAGATATTAATGAAGTTTAAAGAAATTCTGTTCTCCTCAAGCATTTTAATCAGTATAGGGGGCAACACTCTGATGACTACACCCGAGGCTCTAAAGATTGCCTATACTCCAGACGTACATCCCATTTACATATTAAAAAGAGTTTACCTTATTTGCATATTACAGACAGTACACCTCATTTCCTTATAACAGACTGTACACACTTAATATTAAGTAATCCAATGACAATTCTATCACTAAATTTTCATCCAAGTTGAATTAGCCTGAACCGGTTTACATTATCTAAACTTTACTACACTCAGTGAATATAAAGGGGGATTTTAAACGCACTTTATAATTTGAACCGAATTTTAATAAATCAAAAAGCAACAAGTCTGCTATTCCTTTTGTCTGATGACATGTACTTGGGTAAAGTAAACCGGAAAATATTTGTCCCCATTGAGTTTATGGCATTATTATGGCATTTTCTAGAGAAAACTTATGGTTGTCCCTGTCCCACCTCCAAGGGCCCCTAATGCCCTCTCCAAACTTTCTACCCCCTCCGTCTTTTTATAACTTAGAATTAATTTTTAACATTGATTTTTCTTTAACTTGGAAATCTTATCAACTTGTTTTGGGACTTAGAAATTTTTCAAATTTTTTTCATGTATTAAAATGACATAAATATAATTATAACAAAAGGAATTCACTTGCGATATTTTCGGTTATGAAATATTATTAATAAAATCAGGATTTTATTTTTTAAAATTGTAATGAAAGTCAATGAATGATTTTCAAGAGGGATTTTCAAAAGTTAGAGATCTATTAACAAGATTTTTTACAGCGATCTTTATTTCTGGTGAATTTCTTGACACCATTCTGACTACTCGTTAATTCCAAGATTTTTTTGTTTTGGTTTCGAGAATTTCTTGGCCTGGTTGGCATCATTCCGGTGACAGCCTTATCACATTGATATGCTTGCTAAGCATACTGTTGATGATATTACACAATGAATCCAAGCAGAGCCATCTGGTGAGCTTTATTGTCATTAATTGAGCAGTGATTGAATTGCCAACATGTCTAGCAAAAGAATTTATGATAAGGATTTTAATACATCAAAAGTTCAATTTCTGTTCATAATTCTTCCAAAGAAGAGGAAAAAGGTCACACTTTAGTTCTAAATTTTCCAAGGAAGATTCACTTCTGTTCTTTATTTATTCAAATAAAACTAAATTTAAGCTAAAAAACAGTTTTATTTTATTTCGGAATGAGAAAACGAAAATGGAATATGTATGCTTGTCATTATTTTTTTTTCTTTGTTAAAGGTGAATAGATTTTTTTTTGTTCGTTTGTATTTAACAGCTTGAAAGTCAAATTAAAATGAACAAAGCAGAACGAAAATCTTGTGAAGTCTTGCTACCTAGGATTTGTTTCAAAGCCAGAGACACACGAAAGTGAATTACGGCCCAATTGTTGCCATCTATTCCAAATATTTATTGATGGCAGCATAATTAGTTAGGTTAGTTTACATTAAGTCAACTAGTTTTATGCTAGGTTCCTTTTGATTAGGCCAGCATGGTGGGAAATTTAACCTAACCTAAACGAACCTATCTTAGTTTTAATGTATCAAAATACACACGGATAAAATACATTTGATTTTCATTAATAATATTTGATCATTTAAGAAATTTGGGATATAGTTTTCATGAAAAAAAAATCGCACGGTTAAAATACATCTTGTATTATTAGAAATATTTGAGCATGTAAGAATCTTGGGTTTTAGTTTTCTGAAATAAAAATACACGGTTAAATGCATCTGATTTCATTAATAACATTTGATCACTTTAGAAACTCGGGTTTTTAGTTTTCATAAAAGGAAGGCACACGGATAAGACGTATATTATTTTATTTAAAGTATTTGAGCATTTAAGAAGCTCGGGCATTAGACTGAGGAACAAGAACACTTACGGTTAAAACATATATTATATTATTTATAATATTTGATCATTTGAGAAACTTGAGGTTCAGTTTTTCATAAGAATAAGCAACGCACACCCTTAAGACAGATTTTATCTATTAAAAATATTTAAGCATTTAAGAAACATGGGTTTTATTTTTCAGAGATAAGAAAAACACACTTAAAATAAATCTAATTTGTTAATAGTATTTTATCATTTAAGAAGCCTGAGTTTTGTTTTTCATGAGAAGAGCGCACTCAGTAAAAATACATCTGATTTTACCAATAATATTTCATCATTTAATAAACTTGGTTTTAGTTTTCATAAAAAGGAACGGACACCGTTAAAATACATCTTATTTTATTAAAAATATTTGATTGGTTAAGAAACTTGAGTTTTAGTTTTAACAAATAAGGACGAATATGGTTAAAGTACATTTGATTTTATTAGAAATATTTGATGATTTAAGGAATAGGTTGTAGTTTTCACAAAAAGCAACGCATACGATTATAATACATCTGATTTTATTAAGAATATTTGACCATTTAATAAACTAGGATTCTAGTTTTCGTTTAAAACCGCAAACGGTTGAAATACGTCTTACTCTATTAAAAATATTTGAGGATTTAAGAAACTTGGGTTTTAGTTTTCAAACTAACGAGCACACATGGTTAAAACGCATCTGATTCAATTAATAATATTTAATCATTTAAGAAACTTGGGTTTTAGATTTAAGAAATAAGCAGAAATAGGGTTCAAATAAATCTTATCTTATTAAAATATTTGATCATTTAAGAAACTAAGGTTTCATTTTTCAGAAATAAGAACGCAAGTGTTAAAAAATACATCAGATTTTATTAATAAGATTTTATCGTTTGAGGAACTGGGGTTTTAGTTTTCTTTTAAAAAGAAAACGTAGGTGGTTAAATAGATCTTTATTTATTAAACATATTTGAGCATTTTAGAAACTTTGGGTTTAGTTTTGATGAAATGAAGCACAGGTGGTTAAAATATATTTTACTATGTTAAACATATTTGATCAGCTAAGAAACTAATGTTTTAGTGTTCAGAAATAAGAAAAAACGGTTAAAATGCATCTAATTTATTAATAATATTTTATCATTTAAGAAACTTGGGTATTATTTTTCATAAAGTGAACGTACATGGTTAAAATGCATCTTATTTTGCTAAGAATATTTGAGAATTTAGTTTTGGTTTTATACTTCAAAAGTAAGAACACATACGGTTAAAATACATTTGATTTTATTAATAATATTTAATCATTTGAGAAACTTGGGGTCTAGTATTCACAAAAAAGAACGCACACAGTCAAAATACATCCCATTTTATTGAAAAATATTTGAGCATTTAAGAAACTATGATTTTGGTTTTCAGAAATAAGAGCACACACGTTTAAAATACATAAAATTTTATTACTAAAATTTGACTATTTAAGAATTTTGGGTTTTAGTTTTCATCAAAAAGAGTGCACATGGTTAAAGTATATCTAATTTAATTAATTATATTTGAGCAGTTAAGTAACTTGGGGTACAGATAGGACAAATAATGACGCATATGATTAAAGTACATTTGAATTCATTAAAATATATGATCACTTAAGAAACCATGGTTTTAAATTTCATAAAAAATAAGAACGCGCACAGTTAAAATGCATCTGATTTTATTAAGAATATTGATTATTTAGGAAACTTGAATTTTAGTTTTCAGAAACAAGAACACATAAGCTTAAAATACATCAGATTGTGTTAATAATCTTTGATCATTCAAGAAACTAGGGCTCCAGGTTTCATAAAAAAGAGTGCACACGGTTAAAATAATCTTATTTTATTAAAAAATATTTGAGCATTTAAGAAAATTGGGGTTTAGTTTTCAGAAATAAAAATACGTATGGTTAAAATACATCTTTTGTTTATTAAATATATTTGAGCATTTAAGATACTTGTGTTTTAGATTTCAGAAATAAGAAAACACACGGTTAAAATAAATCTGTTTTATTAAAAGCAGTTGATTATTTAAGAAACTAAGGTTTTAATTTTTCATAAAAAGGAATGTATATGGCTAAAAATAACTTATTTTATTATAAGTATTTGAGCATTAAATAAACTTGCATTTTAGTTCTCAGAAATAAGAATGCACACGGATAAAATACATTTGATTTTCATTAATAATATTTGATCATTTAAGAAACTTGGGGTTTAGTTTTGATGAGAAGAAATGCCCACGTTTAAAATACATCTTGTTGCATTAGAAATATTTGAACATTTAAGAACTTTGGCTTTAGTTTTCTGAAATAAAAACACACGCAGTTAAAGTACATCTGATTTTGTTAATGATATTTGATCAATTAATAATTACGGTATGTAGAATATCATCATAAGAAATGAAAATGAATGCTTTGAATCCATCCAATAAAAATCTTCATTATTTTTTCTCTTGAGATGGCACTTATTCCATTTTGGAGTAGTATTAATTTGTTAAAAAAAATTTAATTTGTTAAAGTCCAAAAAAAGATTGAAAAAATTGTTAAGTTAAAAAAATAAGTCAAAAAAGAAGAAACAAATGTCATTACAAACATTATTTTTTTAATAGGAAAATCACGAGTAATATATGTATATCCTCTTCGTTTCATATTTCGAAAATAGCACAAGTGAATTTCTTTTGTTATAAGTATATTTTATATCATTTTAAGACATGAAAAAACTTGAAAAATTCTTGTTAAAAAAATTCAAAGTTTAAAAAAAAGTCTTAGCTAAAAAACGAGAGGGTCAAAAAGTTGGGGTAGGGGCGTGGGGTTCCTTGGAGGCGGGACATGAAAGGACCATAACTTCCCTCTAAAAACGCCATAATAATTGATTTATAGGGGACAAAAGTTCGCCGGTTTACTTTACCCAAGCGCACGTCATAAGAAAAAAGGGGTAGTAGACTTGTAGCTTTTGATTTATTAAAATTTGGTTCGCATTATAAAATGCGTTTGAAATCTTGTTTTATATTCACTCAGAGTGGTAAACTTTTGATAGTGCAAACCGATTTCATTCAACCCGGATGAAAAATTTATTCAAAGAATTGTCGTAGTACAGGCAATCTTTTGAACCTCAGGCGTAGTCGTCAGAGTATTGCCCCCTATACTACAATTTTGAAGTGACACATGCACCTTTTGCTGCAATTTTAACCAATGACTGCAATTCCGTTGAAAATTGTTCGTCCATATGTAAACAATCCACGTTCGTCCGGTGTCCATTTTCTCCCTGAATCATTCTAGAAAAAATGTTCAGAAGCCACCAATTTAAGCCTTAACATAAAAGGGTTTGATAATTTTTTGGATCCTGTTTTTCAAAAATATAGAAAAAAATTGGGATACTTCTTTTTCTTGGTTCAATATTTTGAATAGTTTACGGATGAAAATTGATTTTTCTTTTGAAATCAGCACCTGGACTAGATTCAAATTTGTTTCGGCTTCAGAGCATTTTGGGGGGAAGTCATTGCTTTCCATTTTCTTCTTTTCTTGCACAATTAATCAAATTGGAATATGGTTAGGGTGGCAAAGTTTATCTATATTACTATACCTCAATAAGCGGATAATGTCAAAGAACAATCTTCTTTTTTTCCTGTCCAGTCAGTGTGTATTCAGAAAATTCACATATACATGGACTATCATAGGAAAATCTTCCTTGTTTCATCAAGGACGAACACAGAGAATATTTTACCAAAAAACTAAATTTTGCAATTTCTAAAAACCTTGATAATAGTATTTTATTATATTTGTACGTGTATTGTACAGGTTAGTACATTTTGACAAGGCCTGTTTCTATAGATCCGATTGGTGAAAGGCTTCTTCTCGAAAAGTTCTTTGGTAAAGTGAACGTTTGGCAAAAGTTGATATCCTTGACCTCGTGGGATATTCAGTTGACTTAGTAAAGGGTGAAGTTCTTCCTATGTATATTACTTTCACCTGGTTCTTTCATATGGACAGGGTGGTCTATATGAATGGACCATCCCGTCCATATTCCAGGGTCATGGAAACATGACAAGGGGAGAAATTGATCAAAATTTACCACTCCTCTGTCCCTTTTGAGGGCCCAAAGAGATATGAGGGTAAACATCTCCCTTTTGTGCCCTATTGTTTTAGAATGCCCCCAAAACCCCTCGTCCTGTCGTATCAAGATTTTTGGGTAACGATTTTTTCAGTATAGTCAAAACATATAACAAGTAGATCTCCAAGGTCCACTTGACCTCGTCATTCTTAAGCATGCTTTGTAGAAAAAGTCGGTATGTTGTGCCTTAAATAGGCGTTAAATATGCAAAGATTTTCCAGATTTTCCCAATGGTACATTCTTGTAATTAAATATTTCTGATCTAGGACAAATGTTAAAAAAATTCCATGAGCTATATTTTTTTTTGCGGCGGTGAACTACTGAGGTAAATCGAAAGATGCTATGTTTACCCAGGTTGTCATAATGACATGTCTGCCAAAGCTTAGGTGACTATATTTGTGACTAGTGAGAAAGAAAACCTTCGAAACCAACCAGAATGAAATCCACCACCAAGTGATATATACGTGCTTATCTTCTTTTTGTTTTAGGACATCTATTAAGCTTAGAGGGGATAAGGAGTCTAAGGTCCTAGGGTCCTGCTTTAAACCCTTCAGTTATGATCCGAGACCTCAGAGTATCACCATAGGCATGTCAAATACACTAACCAAAGAATCCTTCGATCGTTCAATTCACACACACGATCAAATACCATGTGTTGAAAATATGCTTGTATTTTTGTTTCATGACAGTCAACTGATCATTTAAGACCTTTCTGAAAATTACATAAGAGCAGTCATGAGCTGAGAGAGGGGCAAGTTGTCTATGCTTAGGGAGTTTGAAGGGGGTTTAGGGAGCTTTTGCCCCAGATTGTAAGTGTAGCTGGTGCATAAACACAATTATGTAAGATGGAATTAATAGTAATAGTAATGAATAAAAAAAAACATTTTCTAAATGATCCCTGAATTAATCATGTGTCGAAAAAGGCACCACATATATTCATGAAGCTGGGCAGGGAAAGGTGCTCAAAACCCGACGGTTATTTAGACCACAATCTTTTTACGATCCAGATGTCCACAAGGTAAAACAAAGCAAGCTTTCTGCGAAGGAATATCCAGAAAATCTCTGATCTATTAGACTATTTTCATAATTTGGGGCCCTTTCCCAGGTTATTCACGGATCACATCACCCCTGAAGTATTTTTTTTTACCTTTTAGGCGTCCTTATGAAAAATGTTATCCTAAAATTTGATATTTGATGCTGTTTTTGGGCTTCATATGTGCCCAGGAGCATCAAAGCTGTTTGGAGTTGGGCTTGCTGTTCTTCGTTGTATGAATTCGCGAAATTTGGGGGACAGGACCATCCGTATTTACAAAAAACATAAATGGAGGGTTTTTTCTTAATTTTTCAATGAAAACACCAAAAAAGGTATTTGGCAATGAAAATAACCCAAAGAAAGTGTAATTTCTTTACAAAAAAGGTTAGATTTTACAGGAAAATTACCCTTTTCCCCAATACAAACCTCTTTTCGTTCTCTGGTTGGTTTTGGCACTTTTAAAGGGGATTAAAACTTATGATTTACTTTTGAAAAATTGTATCTTTCTACCATCATCCATTTACTATTAAGGCTGAAAAAATATGCATAGAAAACGCAACGCTCTAAGTCTGTAAGTCAACACGGTTGCACACTTAACGAACCGTGTAGAGACAAGTTGTGCAGTAAATGCTCTATTAACTAATTATCAATCTCTTTGTTAGTTTCTTAGTTGTCTTACTTTCGTTGTCAAAGTAATAAGTAAAGTGGAATTCGTTACCTAACAAAATTAGGAGGCATTGGAAATTCTCAAATAGGGTGATTGGTCTTGGTGACAAGGAATCCATAAAGATTTAAAGATATTGTTTGTTTGTTTTTGTTTTTTTTTCTTTTCTTTTCTGCTACGTGCTTTGGCTGTTAATCCTTGAGGCTAAGACACTTTTAAATTATTACCTGGACAAAAAAAGCTTAAAGTATGTGTACTACTTCCTTTACTACGTTGTCAGAACTCCCCCATTATTGTCAATTTCGAGATAAAAACTAAAGGGTCTAAATTCCCATTATTTAGTTCTGTCGAATCAATACACGTAAATTTATATTAAAGGATAGCAACAGAACTAAAATATCGTTTCTGTGCAAATGATAAGATTTCTTTTTAAACTTCTTAAACATCAATTGTATAGCTTAACGATCGAAAGTTTACACTATTATTAATATGTCACTTATTGTGCAACAGTTCTTCTTCTCTTGAATTCTGTTGAATTCGAAATTGCAATTTGAGAATTTCAATCACCAACACTTGTTGCATTTTTAATGGCATTCCATGTCCGGGTTTTGCATGAAAAATTACATTTGTAAACATTGCAGCTATTGTACTGATTGAGACAAGCTATCATGTTTTTCTTGAACTTATTATTTCAGTGTCTCTTACCCATTATCAAGTTTCCTATATTGACTTGAGAGGGTGAAAATTCTCCATATTAGATTTTTTTTTTGTTATTAACTGTGTTGTGTTGATAAAAGGATTTTTTGGCTAGGTTAAAATGTACGGGTTATGTTTCCGGGTTGAGTGTTCCAAGTCACCTTGAGAGGTCTGAATTTTGCCATAATGAGTCGGGAGGAATAAAGTTTCTTGAGGAGGCTGTGGTTTCATAACCTTCATATGCGTGGACAAAATGGAATTCTGTAAAAAGGCTTTAGTGAATATCATAAAATCATAAGGATTGTATCCAATGAAAGCTCAGATATGGGTGGATAAAATAAAACTTAGAGAAAAGATATTAATCGGTGTTTTGCATTTGAACATTTTCTTCTGTATGTACTCTTTTTCGGATGGATAAAGTAGAACTCTGAGAAAATATTTTACAGCACATTTTGCAATCAAAAACTTTTTCATCGGTATGGACTCTTCACGTGTGTCGATAAATTAGAGCTAAATGAAAACAGTTTAGCACTTACCACACATTTAGGATTTTCACCTGTATGAGCCTTCATATGGTTAGATAACACGGAGGATAAGAAAAATGCTTTAGTGCAAACTTTGCATTTAAATGGTTTAATTCTTGCTTCCTTCGCCAAAGGCTCTTTTACTCGAATTTTTTATTTGGTATCATCTGAACTAGGAGCTCTTTGATTATTCTATGATTCAAAGTCGTCTTCTTTCACTAGAATTCCATTTCCGCAAGTGCTGCTTGTGCTGGATATAGAATGTGTTCCTCCTCTCCCAATTTGATTGACAGGTGCCAGCTGTAATGTATCCTTTTTCTTGTAACTCCTCAACTTTTATTTTCCTCAATAGACGTTCTTTTAAGTATGTCTTTGAGTCTTTTAATTTACCATGATGACATGTTCTGATTCCTTCAAGAACTATTTTGAAAGTCACTAATAAGAACGTCTTCACTCCCTATGCTACCAGCTTTGTTGAACATTCCAGAGAATTTCATTTGTCATCACTTGCAAAAATATATGCGTCGAAGGTTCAAATGCAAATTTGAAACAAAATTTAATTTGGTCTCCTCAGAGCCTTTTATCTTAGGGCTTGAAGCAGAGGTGAAATTTCACAATGCTGAGGAATTCTGAGGTTATTAGAGCGGGAATGGAGTCTGTGAACGTGGATTGGGGTCCCTGGAAAAATGAGCTATTAATAACTACAATTTTATTGAAATAAACGATTGGCAATTAATAGGGTATGTAAGTGGTGTTGGGGAGTGTGTATTTGGGTGATTGTCTTGTCTACAGTAAGCTCTTAAAAACAGTAAGCTCTTAAAAGAATGCAGTTCTATCAGACTTTCTAGAGGTACATGGAGAAAAGTGTTCAGAGGGGGGGCATATTATCATTTCATTACAATAAGTCTTTCAAAATTCCTTTAGTCCCTTCGAATTTCTTTGTCTTTTCCAATTCCCTTTACTACCTTCTGGCGCGCTCTAGTTCTTTCGGATGTTTTAATTAATTAGCTGTAGGTTTAGCCCTTTCTATATTTCTGTTTTGTTCCTTCACATCTGCTCAGGCTACACCAACTTTCATAGTCTCTTCTAATGTTTCTAATCTCGTCCATCATCTTTCAAGTTCCAGCTGCCTTCCTTTACTACCTTCCAAGTGGCTGTAATCCTTTCTCACTTTTTTTTATTTCCTTCCAACTTCACTTAGGCTATACTAACTTTCATAGTCCGTTTCCGAAGTTCTTGGTCTTCTCTAGCCTCTTGAGTCAAATTTGACTTCCTTTGCTGCCCTCCTACTTCTTCTACAGTCTTCTGACTGAATCTAGTTCTTTTCCGACGTTTTTAGCTTCCACCACCTTTCCTTAGGCTATTCCGATTCGTATAAGCATTTTTTACGTTCTTCGTCCCCCCAGCCTCCTTTTGTTCCTTGTGACCTACTTTACTCCTTTTCTGACTTTTTTTACTTCCTTCTGAGTCTCTCTAGTCTTTTCTGACTTTTTGTTTAGTTCCTTCCAACTTTTCTTGGCTATTCAGACTTTCATAGCCCTTCTTCGGCGTTATTGGCCTCCTTTAGCCCCATTTATTCCCAAACAACCTCCTATACTGCCTTCTGACTTCTTTTACAGCATTTCAATTTACTCAAGTCTTTTTCCAGTTTTCTTGGTACCCTTCCAATTTTATTATGCTATGTATTTCATCCTTCCTTTGCAACTCGGAAAAAAATCTTTTATTTCTATTCAGGCTCCACTGGAAACTCTTAGCCAATTGACTTGCTCTAATACGCAGCCTTGCTTTCCCTACATTTCTGTCCCCGATTCTTCCGTACTGTTTCTACTCCAAAAAACAGCAGGTTGTCGATATTCGTTTCCGACTCAGCTATCTTGCTTGCTCTGGTCCTCGTCGTTACAAACACCCCAACTTGAGAATATATACTGAGACTGCAACCTATACTGGAAGTTCAACAAGTAAACCATCTACCTCTCTTCCTCTTGCGTTCACTTCTGCCACAGGAATTCATGTTTGTCACTATATAAGCCTGCTCATCTTAAGCTTCTATGCTTCCTCCCAGCTACATGACTCTTCTAATACCAACACTGAATGGAAAACTGTACCGTTCACTCCAATCTCCGACAGAAGTTTGACGTTTCTTCCGTTTACTTTGCCCTGAAACATGGCTGCTACCCCTGCCAACTCCTGGTAATCCGGCTATTCCCAGCTATCTGTCAGGAAATATTATCGTGCCATCTTTGGCTGCTCTTGTCTCTTTGGACAATTCTTTACAAAACTTGACGTGTCATCACAAAAATTATGCTCTTCCCTTTCCTAATCGTTGACTTTCGTGCTGGCTTCCGTACCTACACTCATCTCTCACCTAATAACTGCTCTCACCTCCTTCATGTTTGCTGTCAAAAATGACTTCATGTTTTGAAGACATGTTTTTTGCATGTTCTCTTTCTGGTTGAAGTGCTGTTCTCTGTCTGTACCAACAGTCTTCAAACAAAGTTTAATTGTTTTACAAGCTAGAGCACTAACTTCAGCAAAGGAAACGGCCTCTTTTAGAGTTTTAAACTGCCTCTCCAAAAGGGCTACCTACAGGTGGCACGGTACTGCCTCCGTGAACTGCACCACCTTTAAAGTTCAAAATTGCCTGTATTCCTTCAACGGCACAACCACTCTAGCTGGCTGGCCGTTTGTTGCCGCTTGGTTCTCCGCCTGCACTCTCAGCGAGGTCAGATTGATGTATCTATAGAACTTAGATACCAGCTTCCTTCTAAATTCTCCCTTTCTTCTTATCTTCTACTTCCGAAGCGTATACGGTACGTTTCATTGGTCAATGAACACTTCTCAAATATTGATGTCTAACCACATTATAATCAACAAATACATCCACTGAGACTTATTATTGTCTCCAAAGCAGGGCCCAATAGAACGGGATAGTCCCCCTGTTCCCTAAGCATATGTTTAGGAACGCGTAGTCCACCTTTACCTAGGCCAGCCACCCACTTGAAATTGCGGTGCTAACAAACCTGCTTAAAAATGAGTCAATGTTGTTACTTCCTACCATTTTCATTAGCTTGGGCCTAATTATGGTTCGTATTAATACTGGCTGCCACTGATTTACTGCAGGTCGCACGGAGGAGGTTATTGTCAAGACATTCAGTGCTGCTGTAAGCTGATTAAACTAGGGTTGCATGCATTGGAATTGAAATCATGTTTTCCAGGACTTTAATACTTGCTGAAACTTCGGGCAATACTTCTATTATTACCTTTCCTTCGGTCTCTACTGTCCTTGCCTTACTCTTTTCTGTCGCAAAACTGCCTCGGGCAGAAACTTTGAAGTTGTAATATTTCCTTGTTAGAACTACTGCACCTCTTCGTCGATTTCTCAGCTACGCTTGTAACCTTTGGTACCCTTGGCTAAACTTGTTGTATCGTCATAAAAGGTTCTAATTTAGTCCACCTGTTAGGAATCGTAGATCCTCCGTCACTTAGAGTAATTGGTAGTTTTACGTGAACTTGACCTGTAAAACTGGACCTAGTTTGTCTCACTGACTCAATAGGATTTTTAGGCATATGACTTTGCCTACTCTAGGTTACGGAAATGAGTTTTTCTTTCACTCAAATTTTCGTAAAAGCTATCCAGAACCCACGAAATCTCTGCCGCCCCTTATCACTCCAATTACCGGCAAAATCTCGCCACACAGTTTTCCTAATCCTAACCTTTTCCTCTTAACTAATTTAATTTAGTCTTGTAAAAAGTGCAAAATGCAAGAGTTTAACTTAGTTATATCACACCGTCAAACAATCTTCGCAATCAAAAGAGGGAATGTTAACCGGATAGGAAAACGAGAAAATTCGACAATGCAATATTTCGAATATTCAAATATCATTATTCCTCAATGCAATAAACTGTAAAGTTTAGACTCAAAAGTCTAAACGGAAAATAGAATTCTAAAAAGCTGTAAATTTCGGTAGCGTGATTTAATTTATTAAGTGTAGATTTTTCTTTAATACCTAAATGGAAAACTGTAACGCCGAAAAACAGTAAAGTGTTGGTATTACGGTTTAATCCATTAGGTTTGGACTTTTCTCAAAAGCCTGAATGGAAACTTGCAAGTCTAAGAAAAACTCAGAATTTGGGTAGCGTGATTTCATTAGTTACCATTAGCTCAGGGTTTCTTCAGGCGGGTCACTTGCGGGAATAGCAGACACTTTTGCCTCTGCTAGATCCGCCGTTCGACGCCTCTTCAAACTGAGAGATCTTATGCCTCCGCCGGACAATAAATCCGGCAACTATTGCCACAACAGCCAGAAATCAAAACACAGGTCCAACATCAATCCAAACGGCAATCCATTTTGGTTATCTAATCTCACGGACTCCAGAGATTCTAACAGAGATGCCTGTTGTTCACCGTCCAGGAAAGGTATTATTCATATATCAAAAATTCATATGAAAAGATTCATTCAAAAGATACATAGCTCTCGTCTCGGTTTTCCGTCAAAATATGTAAATGACCATTTTAAAACTAAACGCTAATGAACTACAAACCAAGATAATATCATAAAAAGAAAATAAAAAGTGTTGAAAAAACCATCAAATATATATATAATAATTTTTTATAGATTTACTCTTACAAAAATCAGTCTTTGGTACTATTAAACTGAAAAGGCAAGTTTTTTCAACTGAAAGTAAGGAGCAACATTAAAACTTAATATGAGCAGAAAATATTACGTATATGAGGGGGATCCACCTCCTCGTGAATAGATCGCTTTTTGCGCTAAAGTTTGAATTTTGTTCCAGTTCTCTAAGAATGATCCCTGAAACACAAAGGGCGTTTAAATAGAATAAATAGCTCTTTCGAAAGTACTAAAAATACTTTAGCGCAAAGAGCAAGGTATTGACGATAGGGTGAAGCCCCCAATATACGTAATAATCTCTGTTCGTTTTAATATTTAATGTTGTTCCTTACTTTCAGTTGCAAAATTTGTTTTTTTTTATTTAATTTTTGATAGTTTTTTTTAGATAATACTGGGAAATCTAGCCCACACTTTATGAAAATTCGATTCCCCCCTAAAAAATTGCTCAATGGAAAGATCCTCCCATGTAACCCCCAACCCCCACACCCACCTTCAAAATTCCCCCGTGAAAACGTCTGTATACTTCCCAATAACCATTGCTATATGTAAACAATGGGCAAAGTTCATAGCTTGAAGCCCTTCCCGCTAGGGCTGTGGGGGATTAAATCGTCCTCAAAGACATAGTTATTAGATTGTTGACTATGCTGAACAAAATGGCTATCTCAAAATTTTGATCCGGTGACTTTGGGAAAATACGAGCGTGGGAGGGGGCCTAGATGCTCTCCGATTTTCGGTCACTTAAAAAGGGCACTATAACTTCTAATTTCCGTTTGAATGAGCCCTCTCACGACAGTCTAGGACCACTGGGTCGATACGATCATTTCTGCGGAAAAAAACACGCATCCGTGATATGAAAAAATACAAAATTCCACATTTTGCATATAGAAACTTGAAACCTCTAAAATATGGTTCTCTGATACGCTTAATCTGATTGTGAGATTTTCATTGAGATTCTATGACTTTTAAGGGGTGTGGTGTTTCCCCCTTTTTTCTAAAATAAGGCAAATTTTCTCAGGCTCATAACGTTTATATAAGACGTATATAAGACTTAACCTACTTAACCTACTTGGTCACTCCTTACTTACAATTCGTTACAACGAAATGTTTGATTGATGGTATTTTTACCATGCTTTGAAAACGGCACAGAGTCATTATATTCTTTTAAAACATAAATTACAGTCTGTTCAATATTTTCAGGTGCGTTTGACTTGGCTCGGCCTTTTTCAAGCACAGAGAGGACTGAATGGCTTACCTCATCGATCAAACAAGGGCGGCAACTGCAAACAATGAACCCTTTAAGTGTCGTTGATGAATTGTCCCCAATGACGTCAAAATCATTTAGTGCAGATGATGGATCGACTGAGGTGGAAGAAGAACTGTCAACTCAAGATGAAACTCATGAAAAACTTCATTCCCACCATAATTCTGACAATACATTAGCTGGCTATTTATCACTTGCACCGAAGAGTCAGTCCCCAACTAAATCTTCTGAACTTCATAACTCACTTCATGATAATGATTACCCTTGGACTGACTACTCAACTTTAAAAGATGATAAGGAACTACTTCAGAGTACACAAATTAACTCTTTCGGCCCAGATCCAAATGTGTCTGATACAAATCAAAGACAGTTAGGATCTTCTTCTGATTCAACTGAACTACTGTTACCAATATTTAAATCTGAAAATTTTTCTGAATACGAAGCTGATAATCTAAGTTATAAATCAGCTTTAAAAGTATATAGTACTTCTCAAATTGACTCTTACGGTGAAAATCAAAATGTCAACGATATAAGGCAAAATAAACTAGAAGCAAGGCATCATACTTCCAATACACTTAATCAAACCTCTAAAAGTGACAGCACTATTAGTGTCCCTTTTCCAGTTGACCTGACATCTGATAGGAAAGAAATATACATGCCAAACTTGAACAATCGGCAAAGAATGCCTGATTTATCTACTGACAACATCAGAGTACCTAATGAGAAATGGCCTTTTTCGAGATCTTTTTGGTCATATCTAGATAAAAATGATAACTCTTCACACATCGATAGACGGCAAGAATTCCAGTTAGCTAGTTTTAATAGAAAACCACAATCTAAACATGAGAGTACATTCCAAAATGAGATTAAGTCAATTAGCAGAGAAGACACCTCCGGAGAAAAGAACCCAGATACAAAAAAAAATCGGCATTTACAGTCTTCTCATAGCATAGACCATGGGGATGTTTTTACTGGTATACCACAGACCACAGACACATATCAGAAAGTTAATTTAGTGGAAAATTCTGAAAATGATAAAGGAGGAATTTTCACCTCATTGAATATAAACAATGACTCAGATAAAATGAGGAAAAACTTCAATGATCAAAAAGGTGTTTATGTATCTATAGACAGGGTGAATTATTTAGTCAGAAAGGAACCTAAAAATGGTAATTATTTACGGACAAGTTTAGAAAGAAAGCGAGAAGAAACTAGTGCCAATTTTAAAACTGCTGGAAATATATTAGGGAAAACCTTTTCAAACTTTTCAACAGCTTTTCAGAGTGAAACTGCCACAGGTAGAAAATATTCTTTAGAAAATTTGATTCATCATCAAAACGAGGAAATTCTAAATAAGAACACGCTGCAACATCAATTCGAAGATGAACAAACTTTGATTACTGAAAATACACCTTATGACTTTACTACATCATATCCAACGTCTCTTTCTTCTCTTGAAGTATTAAATAAAATACAATGGTCGCCAGTAGAAAAAGAAACTGCCAACTTTATATCAGATACTCTAGAAGAAAAATCAGCCAATTTTGAACTCCCACTTGATCTACAAAAAGATAGTGAAAAACTAAAAGAGGGCTATTTAGGTTCCGGTGAAAGAGAAACAACTGCTGATCCTTCTTTTCATAGCAACAGAGGAAATGTCACAACCAGTTTAAAGACGCAGCCCTTTTTAGAAGATATACTATTTAAAAATCAGAGTTTACATGAGCCGTCAAGACAGAATGAAAAAAGGATGAATAAAAGCATTTTCCCGGAAAATCAATCCTTTTATTTTCGCCACAAGGAATTCCCGATTCCAGATGACTGGGAAATAAAAAGCGCAGGAACAACCATAAAAAAGGCGTTTGATATAGGACATATTCCTGATGTTCTGTCTGACATTTATGATGTAAGAAAGAAAGGAGAGAAACCAACGATGTTCAAAAATAAAAGCCGTCTTTCTATACAAAACATAAATGTTGATATTTTCGGTATTAACGGAAGTGTCCAAGTTTCTAAAAAAGATGAACTTACGCCCGATAAAGCAAACGAGAAATCACCAGTGGATATAAAATCTGAGTCTAGTAAAGATGCTTTGAGCACATTATCCGAGAGAATTTTGAGTTTAATATCAAGATCATATCCAAACTATACTGACCATGATACTATTGAAGTATATTTACGTTTTGAAGTTCAAAATACTTCTAAAAGCGATAGCAATGATGAAACTTTCTTCTTTAAGAAAAAGCAGGACCTTAAAGACATATCTAAGTCAGTAGACTTTACTAGTATCCAACAAGATCTAAGAGTAAGTAATATAACAGAGCTTGCAGATCTCTTCGCCTTTTTTCTGGTAGTTGATCCTCATAAGCGAAACAAAAAAACTTATAAAAATACACTCCCTAAGCTTATCAACCATAAAGAGCAATTTGGACCTCAAAAGGTTCTGCCTAGTGACAGCTTTGCCTCTAGGAAAATTACTCTACCGAGCATCACCACTTCAGAGCCAATGAAAAGCTCCTTATATGACCAGCAATTAAGCGGATCAACAGAAACTGCTTGGCTAGATTCAGAACAAGCATATGATGAAATTAGTGTTTTGGATACATTTGGCGAAGTTCCAATATCATCTAAGAAAATGGAAAAAGAAAACTTCCACTCGAAAAGAGCCATATCTCGTAATTGGAATATCCTCTTGAACAAGTCGGAAAATGTTCAAGGCTCGGGTTTTGTATCTATAGCTAATTGGCTACAAGAAAAGTCTTTATTTAGTCAGATATTGGAAAATCGGGATGACATCCAGCAAACAGAAGGGAAATCTAGCATGGTTGACATAAATCCCCTAATGAAGGGTAAGATTCAATCGCTTCGAGATTCTGAATCTAGGGATATAAAGTCATTGAAGACTGAAAACAAAAATGAACAAACAGTAGATAAACATAACAGTGACAGAAAAAAATACACAGTTTTGGATTTCAGATTACTACCAATAGACTTAGGCATAAAAGAAAAAAACAATTTAGAACATTACAGGAGGAATGTTTCCGCACCCTCCATTTTTTCCCAAAATAAAAATAGTGAAGATGTAGAAGATAAAAAAGATGGGATTGAGATTGCAGACATTTACAAATCAACAACTTCTCTACATGGATTTGATTTGAATTCCGCTCAAGTCAGCAATCCACTTAAAAGTGAATCTTCAAATTCTCTCACGAAAGAAATATCTTCACTGGAAGCCCGTATATCCCCTGGGAATCAAGAAGTACTTTTAGCAGATCAAATAGTTTTTCCACTAGAACCAGATAGGAAATTTTCTTTTGAGCTGAAAGTGAATAATGCGTCTTGGGTTGAAGCTTTTAATTTTTCTTCTATCTCTAAAGATACAATTCAACAAAAGACAAATGCCTTTCAAGAAGATGGAGAAGAAATAAGGAACGAAAATTTTTCTACAAGTACTTTAAAAGTAAATGCACCTGATTATCATTTTAGTAGATTAGAAAATAATTTTAAAGAGAGTTTTAACTCTAATCGCTCGAATCTGAAAATGAATTTCTATCGAAACTTGCTTAAACCTGAAAATAACAAAGACTTTCATAAATTGAACAAAAATAAGATTTCCGAACGGATTCCGTTCAACATAACATATTCAAGTAGTAAAAAGGATTATGTGGCTAGAGACACCTTGCCAACTCAGCATCATGAAAATAAACCAGTCTCAATAAATTCTATATTTGTTTTTTATACTTTATTTCCTCCAACAATTCAGGAAAGCGTTAAAGCTGAGGAGGACAGTTTTTCGTCCCATGCATCATTTTTACAGCAACGTACCCGTAGGGGCCAAGAGACTATAAGCAATAAACCACCTGTGTACACTTGGCCAAGAATTGATAAAAGTATTTTAGAGACATCTATTCCTCCAAATAAATCTGAAACTGAAGGTCCTGATTTTAACGTTAATGCGTTGCAGCCAATATCGAAATCACATACAAAAAGGGACATAATGATAAATACTGTAGATAATCTCGATGATGCGGATGATATTACCCACAGGTGTTGGCCTTGGATTGTTTTAATTCTCAGTGGAAATCTGAAAATTGCAGCGATGAGGGAGCTTGATTTTCCATTGTATTTGCGCCTCAATTTAGCCGCCAGATTTGATGGCTCTCTTAACGATTATTTTGTGAATAATGTCACCTTTTACCCTATCCTGGCAGCTAATATTAGTGTACGGACAGAACTATACGCCAAAACTAAACGGACGCTTTGCAAGGCATCAAATATCCCTCTTATCCGCCTTAATGGTTATGATTTCAGTGTTATGAATGTAATTGATAACG
Source organism: Artemia franciscana (assembly GCF_032884065.1). Taxonomy (NCBI): domain Eukaryota; kingdom Metazoa; phylum Arthropoda; class Branchiopoda; order Anostraca; family Artemiidae; genus Artemia; species Artemia franciscana. Next base: position 15,139,515 of record NC_088880.1, on the reverse strand, counting down.
TTACCATAAGTAATAGAGTAAATGTATTAGAGAGTGAATCAATTGTAAATAATTCTAGTATTTGGAGGCAAAAGCCAGTTTTATTGAGTGCTATTGGAACAGTGGCGTGTTTCTGTGCCGTGGCTGTGATACTTGGAGCTATTCTTCACTGTCATGGGACACATGAAGCTGAGCCTTTTTTAATAATAAATAGCGTGAGAACTAAACCTCCCCCACCCCCGCCTGTAATTTATTCTCGACGCCTTGCAGAAGAAATGAATTTTGGTTATTTTAGACGAGTGCTTAAGCAAAATCATACCAAAAAACGCGATAAATTTTCTTCATTGAGTGCTAAGCTAATTTTAAACGACTTGACTTATAAAAATTCATTCTTTGAGTGATTTATTTTAATTCTTGTGGGCTTAAAATCCCATTGGCTTTGGAGTCAATCTCCTAGCTTAATTTTTGCAGTTTTGCCTAGCGCTCAAATTTTGAAAAGACTTAGGATAAATCCTTCATGAAATATCCTTTTACTCTTTTTTATTAATTTGGAACCTCATTTCTAAGTAGATGCTTCACGCTGTTTATCTCTATCTCTGTTTCTCTGTCTCTCTCTCTCTCTCTCTCTCTCTCTCTCTCTCTCTTTCTCTCTTTCTCTCTCTTTCTCTTCTACCATGATTTTATGTCATTTTATGCTCATCCGCTGAAAATATACATACTGTATTTTGATTTTGAATGGCCCAGTTTTGCAAGAATGGATTATTTATTTTCGTCAAGATAAGTGAATGGTTTTATTTATTCACTACATAATCCATGAATAGAATTCAGCTTCTTTCGCTATTACTCTCAGGTTTTAAGCCTCTGCTTACTCCTTATAAAGTCTCTGCTTCGTAGAAATATGAAATCAATTAATGTGTCATAAAGTACTCCAACAAGCGAATGGGATGGGTAACAGACCAATTTGAGCTCAAATATTGTTATTTCTTCCATGTCAATGTCCAAGTGGGTTTTAGTCTACTAAGTCTGTTGGGTGTTTCAACTTCTAATTCGGTCATAGTCTAACTAAGTTTTTTTCTTATAATATTTGGAGATATTCCAATAAATTAGAAAAATTGACAAGTTATATAATATGCTTGGAAAAGTTTAGCTTTATGTGTCCCAATACTGTTCTTGTGAACATAATTCAAGGTTTTCTTATCTTGCATGCACGGGCGTTGGGCTGTGCCTAGAGTAAACAGACTAAGCCTATTATATGTATTTTTTGTGCTCAAACTGTTGATTTCAAGGGGTCTTTTAAAGACAAATTGCCATATGAATTTACTGATTCATAATCCCATCTTCTAGTGTTATGTAAAAACAAAATAGTTTTCTTACGATATCCGGTTAATTTGCTTTTAGTTATAACCGTGACACACCAAATTAAGTAGGCAAGGTAAATGTTTACTTTAAATCCTGGATATCAAATATAGATGGCGATAATGCTTTTCTGCGCTATCTATTAGCATGATTTCTGTATTTGTTTACCCTAGAATATTGTCTCGGCATGGACCTGCTTCTTAGGATCTTATGGGAGATGTGTCTTCAACTGTTAAATTTATGTTATTACTGATCCGTTGTTATCATGTGTACATATACTGTGTATAAATATTGTAAATAAAACTTTTATTCTGAGTTTCCTCTTAAGTAGAACCGACTGGTGGAGATAGTAGTGATTCAGACAGTTAAAGGAACATATAGACATGGTCTTGGGTTGAAATATGGTGTTTTTGTTAAGTGATTTAAATGCCCAGGTAGGTAGAAATAGAGATAGAAGGTACCCTAGCGTGGGTATATTTGGTTAAAGAAATGAAAACAGTAATGGTTACAGTCTGCTGCAATTTTGTAGGTATAACAATATAGTTGTGAATGCAAGAGTATTAGTGAATGCATGGTAATTATATGCGGTAAGACAGCAAACTTTGTTGATTACATGATAATAAGTCAAAGACCTGATTATAAGTCAAAGAAACATTTTGTAACATGTTTCAAAAGGGTACAAAAACTTCAGAATAGAGCTGTAAAATTATTATCGGAATTTTATGATTCTGATAATGTTCCTGATCATGAGCATTTCAAAAAGAATAAGTTAATGGATGTATCTCAAATTCGTGATTACCAGGTTGCGATTTTCTCGTAAAAATATTTGAATCACCTGCTCACCCCTGCTTTTGAAAATCTTTTTACTTGTAATAGAGACCATCATGATCATAATACAAGAAAAGCTGATAACTTAACTCATGAGTTTAGGAGTACTACTCGGGCATCTTTTGTGATTCGCCATTGTGGTCCCCATGTTTGGAATATTTTGCCCGAGGGTGTGAAAAATGCGCCTAGTCTTCTGGCTTTCAAGTCACGGGTAAAGAAGTTTCTTTTATCTCGTGAATAATTTTGATGTAAGCCCTGTTCCAGGTTGTCATTCTAGTCAAGGCATTTCCCTGATTTACTTGCTGTTAATTTCTGTTAATTTTTTTTATCTGTCTTCTTCTTGTCTTTTTCCTCTTTCTCTTTTTCTCCTTCCTTCCTTCATCAGTTGAGTTTCTTTTGTATTGAGTAGCGTGATATGAATGTGTTTTTAATTAGCTGAGGGTGATAACCTCGCTTGCCTTTACAAGCTTATTGCCTTTCTTGGCAGGCGAATGGCGAATAGTGTTTTGTTTTCTTTTCTGAATAAATGTATACCTGTATTGATGTTAAAAGTAAAGATAGCAGTGTCTATGGTTAATTTAAAGCAGACTGCACGGTGAGAATCTGAGAGAAACTTTCTAGGAATAGTTGGATACTAAACTGGACAGTTTAAAATTTGACAATGTAGAAGCTGGATAAAATAATCTTTGTAAAATAGTTTGTAAAGTCGGTGATATTGTCTTATAAAAGAAAGTTAGGAACGCAGCTAAGAATATTAGTGAATTTTATTTTTGTTTAATAGAGGTGGAGGATCATGTACAAGAATTATTTAAGTAATAGATCATATAGAAATAAGATAAACGTAAAGAACGGGAAAAAATCAATAAAAGATGAATTAAGGAGGTGTGAAGCGAAGGCCAGGAATAAAATAATGAATATCTGAAAGATGTTTTCAGACGGCATAATAGAAAAATATTGTACATGAACTTAAACAAATTGAAAGGGAATAGTCTGGACTTGTCCCAGTTAAAGATAGGAACAGGGCCGCAAGTAGAGATAAAGAAAGAGTTAAAAAGAGATAGGTCGAACATTTTGAGAATGTGCTAAACCGTCATTGAGTTACAGGAAAAGATATGCGAAAGATTGAAAAATTTTGTGAAACTTTGGAGATTTACGCTTTGGAGACTGTACTAAAAAGAATAAAAAAAAAACCTGAGGTCTTGGCTGCTGATATCTTGATAACTGAATTTTTTTCAATTTAGTGGTTATGATGTCAGAGATAAATTACTGAAGATTATGAATATGATTCTGGAAACGGGGAAGTGCCTAGTGATTTTAGGAAAACTAATTAGACCCTTCAATAACAAAGGCGATAAGATTGAGCTTGACAATTATAGAGGCACTGCCATGGTTTCTATAGGAAGCAAATTATTTTGTATGATACTTTTTAGACCTAGAGATCCTGTAAATGAAGTTTGAACAGAAGAACTCTAGGGTCTTGGGAAGGGGAGTGGATGCACCGACCAAATCTTCACTCTTAGATCAATAATTAAAAAAACACCAAATCATCAAACCCCTTTAGTCCTCAGTTTTAAAGATTACGAGCAAACGTTTAATTCAGCTCATAGAAGAACTTTATCAAAGGTTCTATCCTTGACCAGATATACCAGATAAACATATTAAAGAGATTAGAGCTAAGTACTAGAATAACATTGCTGAAGTTAAGGTGGGAAATGAGGCTAGTATCTGGTTTCGCATTAAGTCAGGAGTTAAACAGGGTTGCGTCCTATACCCATTTCTATAAATCATTTTGATGGACTTTGTCCTAAGCAGTCCAGCAAAGGCAATGAGAGAATATGGGATCAATTGGGGAAATAAAATTATCCTAGATATAGATTATTCTGATGATTTAAGCATCCTGGATGAAAATGTCAGTAAACTGAATATTTTTAAGAAGTTTTGAGAGTTCATGGTGCAAGAAAATTGTGAAAATTACTGTGAAGAAGACTATGTCACTAAAACTAAGAATACGTGAAGGGAGGCGATAATTGAAAAGGAGAAGATTAATCGAGTGGACAGCTTCACTTACTTAAGTATTATCGTTGGTAAAGACCGTGGGGGCAGTGAAGATGTTAAAAGCAGAATAGCCAAGGCTCAGGGAGGATTTGTTAGATGTTTTCTAGAGAAATTGCCTACGGATTGTATTGATTACTCAACTGACTGACCATATCTCAAACTGTAAGTTATGCGAAAAGTGTGGTTCAATCCTGCTTTCTAGAGACATAATCGGAGAAAGACTGAGATGGCCAAGACACGTTCTACGGATGAAGGATGACAGATTGCCAAAGAAAGTCCTTGTGGGCCAACCTGTCGAAGGCTAAACAAAAGCAGGTCGTCCTCGAATTGGGTGGAGGATGTCCTGAAAAGGAGTTTAAGGAAAATGAGAACTTCTTAGAAGGATGTAAAAGGGTTGCTTTAAATAAATTGGGATGGAGGAGGAGCGAGTGTAGCTCTTTTGGCCTCAGGCGGCTTGGTGCTGCAGTGAGTTTGTTAGTAGTAGCATTAGTAGTAGCAGAAAGCAGATAACTGCTGAGTCTGGCAATTTTAGGTAAGACTAAACTCTGTTGCTATCTACCTTTCCAATGCACGATTAGATGTGCTAGTGACTAAATTTACGTTGGCTTGTTAAGAATATAATATGATGTACTTGAATAAATCATTGCAGGAAAGATAGATGTCAGAACCCGTTGACATATTTGTCTATTTCATTGGGGCTAATAGAAGTAAGATGTCTTGCTTCTATAAACGACTTAAAAAAATTAGAGCATTACTGAAACATGGGCAACGCAGAGCATTCTTTGTTGACTATTGAACATTTTTTACACCCCACTATGTTCTGAAACCATCATAGCACATTCACCAGTGCTGATGTCCGCATAATTTGGTAGTTCTATCCCTAGCTAGGTAGCTAGGTGGTCACTAATTGGATCATCTGTGTGAGCTGTGACAGGAACATAAGCAATGGATCCACACAACAAAACATGGTCAATATTGGATATATGTCCACTAGAATATGTATATGTAAAATCCAGAGACTTCGACAAGATTCAAAACGATGCAGAAGTTTAGATTAATATAAGACATAATATTGTCCTTAGCTGCATCACAGTTGAAGTCGCCAGTCATAAGCCCTTTTCATCCACTTTACTCTAGTTGAATAGGCTCCAGAGCATTTCTCGAAGTTTTACTTAATACCCTTAAACTTTTTAAACACATCTAGAGTCAAACTGTGCCTATCTATCTCAGTTCTGACCTAGGATACATAGTAGACTATCTATCAACATGTAAGACGAATCATTTTCATACAATTGTGAAAAGTTATGCCAGCTTTGTCTCTCAGAGAGACCGTCTGTCTTTGCTCTACTATATTGAGCCACGGATCTAGAGCTTTTATTCACTTCCAACAAGCTCATTTTAATTTAAAAAAAATCATTCCCTTCTCCAGCAGAAAAATTCAGTATGTGAAAAAGGGCAAATTGCAAAATTTACAGTCCTTGCCCTAAGGGCTGTGGCGGCATTGCATTCCCGGAAATAGACGCACTAGACCTCTTGACTGCTTTGAACAAAATCTTTTTTTTCAAAACTTTGACCAGTGATGAGGGAAGGGAGCATCCAGAAAGGAGAGGGGGGCTACTTGCCCTTTAATAGCTCTTACAGATGCCCTTCAAAATCCCCTGAAATTTTCAATTTAGTACCATGAGATGTTCCTTAGATATTCATATAATATCTATCTTGCAACCAGCACAAACTCAGTGTGTTTTATTGTATTCAGTATTCCTCTCCAAGCTTTGGGGGCTATGTAATCTCCATACATATAGTTATTTTAGCTTTTGACTATTTTGAAAGAGATATCTATCAAACAATTTTAATCAAACATTTTTGAAGGGAAAGCAACTAAAAAAGGTATGGGAGGTCACTGATGCCTTACAACTACATTTCAATTTCATCGTTAACATGTCTTGAAAGTTTAAACTTAATACCTTCAGCCACTCATTAAATATAGCAAATCCTCCATTTTGATAAACTGGATGCATATAGTGCCTTTTGATTTAGTATAGGATGCCCCTTATTATTCTCCAAAGTCTCACCTTAATGCCCTTAGCCTTTTCGCATACACCCAGAATCAAATATTTTCACTTTTTCCAATGAGAAATCTTGCGTTTAAACAATGGGCAAATTGCATAGTTTCCAGTCCTTGCTCAGTTACTATAGGGCATTACGTCCCTGGAAAAAGAGCTATTAAACCTATTGACTAGTTAGAACAAAATGACAATTCCAAAATTTCAATCAGTGTTGAGCAGAGGGGGCACCTAAAAAGGGTAAGGAGAGGGGCTGGCTACCCTTCAATCTATCTTTAACATCTTGTCATTATACCTTAAGAGTTTCAACTTAATACCCTTTGCCGTTCTTTAGATATTGCTTATATTCTCTTTTTACAACTAGCAAGCACATAGTATGTTTTGATTGTGTTTGGCATTCCTCTTAACATCTCGAGGGGTGGGAGCGGGATTTTGAACCCAGCAGCAAAGTGGTTTGACCTTCGAAGTATTTTGAACAAATTGACTATCCCAAAAATTTGTTCAAACATATATGGGGAAAAAGGGTACGGGAAGGGAGGGGGGCCTAGTTGCACTCTGGTCACTTTTGACTCTGAAAAAGGGAACTAGAACTTCCAATTTCTAATCGAATAAGCCTCCTCCAAAGATTGTATGATCACCACTTCTTTAAATACCTTATTGGTTAACAATTGGCAGTGTCGATTACTTAAAGCCCTTTTCCCACCGGCCTGGGGGGGGGGATCTTGCAGGCAGGCACAGTTTCCCTTTAGACTACTTTGAACAATATGGCTATGCAAAATTTCAATTGAATGCATTTGGTTGAAAAGTGCCACCCCTTCCACCCCTTCCTGATGTGTCAGACTTAAAATACCTCGACTTAATGATTTCAGAAACGCTCCACAAAACCAGACAAGCCATTTTGAATCACGTAGCAGCCACTATTAAACGTGCCTACGGGACAGCTATCTCGAATCAAGGGCAATAATTCAGGAAATCAATTGCTTTAGTTTGTCGTTCAGTGTGCCAACCTCATGTAATTTATCTCACAGGTGTGTCTATTCTATTTGCTGAGAGTGAAACTAATAAAATAAATAAGTTCTATTTTATATGCCTATATTTTTTTTTGTATATACCTATATTTTTATTCCTAAGCGGCACCGATATTCCGTCTCGAAAAATTTGGAATTTGGAATCGAGTCAAAGACTGATCGAGTAGTCGTTAGAAGTCTGTGATAAAAGTGATACTTAATAGATGACGTTGTTTCTCCATTAATGACTTGAGTGTTTCTTTTTATTATTGCGTCTAATATTTCCCTTTTTCTCTTTTGTTGCTCCACTGTAATCTTTTGTATATGGTGGGTAAATAAATAAATATTGTGATATATTATTTTTTTAAACAGGTAGATTTGTGCTTCTCCTTTTTTTCATGAAATATGGAGTTCTTTGTTAACACTTTTTAAATAAATGAAATTACATAAATTATTTATGTCACAGACACTTTGAGATACCTTCGTACCTACTATGATCTTCGAAAAATTTCCGTATCAACAAAATATCATCTTTCACTATCTTTCCTTCATGAAAGCTATAGCCTCAGTACACCAAAGTTTATACAGGGAGGCAAATGTATTTGTCAAAAGTCAGGGGCAATGGTCTACAAAATCTAAGCAGCGTTTGAAGCCCCTGCCCCCTCCAATCGACACTACTAAACAACATGTACTAAACGCAAATTGTAAATCGTTATCCGCTTTTTACTGGCCTAATTTGAAACGAAAGGGTGGTTTCTGTGACTTGGAAAGCCAATCTGAAATCACTTGCCTCGTGTTTTCACGGATGAATACAGACAGGAATAACTTTCCATTCGAGTTTTTACAGCTTAAAATACTTTCCACTTTTTCGGAAAGTGAATCCGGACGGATCACAGAATGTAAAGCTAGAAACCTTATTTCTGGCGTAATCTTCAAGTAGGCCGAAGAATATAAAAGTATATTGGCTATATTACAACTGAAAGAAAGAAGATTCTTGTGGCACGAATAAATAGGGCGACTTTGCATTCCAAAGTGTAGGTAAGCTCGATACTACTACTACTAGTAATAATAATAATTCACCGCAGCACCAAGCCGCTTGAGGCTACACATACTGAGGTCACAGCTAAGCACGCTCCTCCTCCATCCCAATCTATTCAAAGCCCCCCTCTTTACACCCTCTTAGGAAGTTACCATTTCCTTTACATCTTTCTTTATGACATCCTCCCACCCCAAACGAGGACGACCTGTTTTCCGTCTAGCCCTCTACATTTGGCTGAAAAGGACAATCTTCGGCAATCTTTCACGCTTCATTTGCAGAACGTGCCCTAGCCAACTTAACCTTTCTTTCAATATGGTCTTAGAAAGTAGGATTGAACCACATTTTCTGCAAAGCCTACCGTTTGAAATATGGTCGGTCAGCTAGATACCCGGAACAATCCGAAGGCAATTTTTCTGAAAAACAACTAGTAAATCTTCATCCAATTTTCAGGGCGCCCATGCTTCAGAGCCATATTTGACCACTGTTGTCGCTGTGCCTTCCAGTATTCCAATATTCAGTTTGCGGAGTTATCTTCCTATTCTTCCAAACATATTTTTAACTGTGAAAAAACACCGTGACCCTTGGCTATTGTACTTTTAATATCTTCACTGCTCCCACCGTCGTTACTAGAAATACTACCATGTTAAAAGAAATTGTCCACTTGATCACTTATTCTTAGACTTAGTGACTTAGTCTTCCTAAGATCACTTTTCAAACCCATTCTAGCAGTCTGAACTGGCAAAGCCTCTAAAAGCTTATTCCTTTTTTTCTCATAATTTCATCTAGAATGCTTAAACCATCAGCATAATCTAAGTCCAGGAAGTTATTTCCTCCCTATTTGATTCCATGGTCTCCCCCAGATAGTCGTCCTGAATTCAAAATCTGGGATTCTACAAAATCCAGAATATTAAGCACCAGCCTTACTGCTTGAGTGTTGGCTTCTGTGTCACCCGTGACACTTATTACTTGAATTACTTCCATCCTTATTAAATATGTTGAAATCTTATGCTATAATAGACGCATTTCACTTGTTCTAGTGCTCTAAGAGTCGTCTTTGCTTTTCACTTTCTCGTTTTTACTTCACAGCAATGATTGAGACGTGCGACTAAGGAAGAAAGTAGGAATCTTGCCAAAACCGCCCTGAAATCGTCCAGCAGAATAGTGGCGTTGAAGTCAAGTTAATGCACTATCTGCTATCTATGATTGAAAAAGTATATGATCATTTTGAAAAGAACTAGCACAAATTGAAGGTTCAATTCTCCTGGAATGAAGTTAATTTATAGTTTATTGGGCCACATTTAGCCTTTACTTCTTCTAAATAATTAAGTAAGTTAATTTCAAAGGTAAGCTAATAAGGTTGAATCCTCGATGATCTGGACAAGGAATACAGTAAGATACCTAATAGGGAGTAAGGTCTCAGTATTCCTACAGTGCCTAATGTCGGGCAAACATCCTAGGCTAATGAAAAATGTAACTTTCTTAAACATGGAGAGAAAGCTCCTAATCCTGGAAATGGTATAGATAGTTGAGACCATGCTGGGCTTAGTTGGCTGCTGATAATCTTGAGAAACTTTTTCCAGTAGGCTATTTAAACTAAGACAGAAGGGTAAATTTATTATTCTTTATTAAATAAAAAAAACTAGTTTTTTAACTGAAAGTAAGGAGCAACATTAAAACTTAAAACGAACAGAAATTACTCCGTATATGAAATGGGTTGTCCCCTCTGCAGTCCCTCGCTCTTTATGCTAAAGTTTTTAATTGTTTTAAAAAGTAGAATTGTGGCAAAGAGTCAAACTTTAGCATAAAGAGCGAGGGACTGCGGAGGGGACAACCCATTTCATATACGGAGTAATTTCTGTTCGTTTTAAGTTTTAATGTCGCTCCTTACTTTCAGTTAAAAAAACTAGTTTTTTTTATTTAATTTCTGAACGTTTTTGAATTTATGCATGTTTGATTTTGGCTCTCCGCACATAAATTATTGAAATGAAATTAGTATATTAATTTTTTTTGGCTAAAACGTCTGTACACTTCCCAATAACCATTACTATATGTAAATACTGGTCAAAGTTTGTAACTTGCAGCCCCTCCCCCAGGAATTGTGGGGGAGTAAGTCATTCCCAAAGACATAGTTATTACGGTTTTCGACTATGCAGAACAAAATGGCTATCTTAAAATTTTAATCTGTTGACTTTTGGAAAAAAATTAGCGTGGGAGGGGGCCTATTTCCCCTCCAATTTCTTTATCACTTAAAAAGGGCACTAGAACTTTTCATTTCCGTAAGAATGAGCCCTCTTGCAACACTCTAAGACCACCTGATCGATACGATGACCCCTGGGGAAAAGAAAAAAACAACAACAAACAAATAAATAAACACGCACCCGTGATTTGTCTTCTGGCAAAAAATATGAAATTCCACATTTTTTTAGATAGGAGCTTGAAATTTTTGCTATAGAGTTCTCTGATATGCAGAATGCGATAGTGTGATTTTCGTTAAGATTCTATGACTTTTAGGGGATGTTTCCACCTTTTTTCCAAAATAGGGCAAATTTTCTCAGGCTCGTAACTTTTGATGACAAAGACTAAATTAATTGAAACATATATATTTAGAATCAGCGTGAAAATTCGATTCTTTTGATGTATCTTTTAGCATCAAAATTCTGTTTTTTAGAGTTCCGTTTACTATTGAGCCAGGTTGCTCCTTACTACAGTTCTTTACCACGAACTGTTTGAAAAGAAAATAATTCGGTATTTCGGGGCTTCTGACATTATTACTCCTTTGCGGAAGTTAGGCTCAAAATTGGAAAAGGATTATATTTTTTCTCTGGGCCCTTTCCACCTCTTAGTTCGTTTATTTTCCCATTAGTTTTCACCTGTTTTTGCTTTATAGTTGTGTTATCTCTTAGCAGTTCTTTTGTTACTTGAGTTATGGTTGTGGTATATATGTTTTATCACTCATATAGTTGTGTTATTTTCAAATTATACTCCATAATAGAGAGGCTCCGAACACCCAGCATTGTATATTAAGCTCTGAATTTGATGTTTTTTTCTAACGTGACCAGATTCGTCCTGCGCCCTTTTCATTGAGTTTTTTCCCCCATGGCATATTTCTCCAAGGAAAGATCCTCCCACATAGCCCCCTCCCTCAACCCTACCCCCAAAACCAAAAAAATTCCCCTGAAAACGTCTGTACACTTCCCAATAACCATTATTATATGTAAAAACTGGTTGAAGTTTGTAACTTGCAGCCCCTCCCCCAGGAACTGTGGGGGAGTAAGTCACCCCCAAATACATAGTTATTATGATTTTCGACTATGCTGAACAAAATGGCTATCTCAAAATTTTGATCCGTTGACTTTGGGAAAAAAATGAGCGTGGGAGGGGGCCTAGAAGCCCTCCAATTTTTTTGGTCACTTAAAAAGGGCACTAGAACTTTTCATTTCCGTTAGAATGAGCCCTCTTGCGACATTCTAGGACCACATGGTCGATACGATGACCCCTGGGGAAAAAAAAAAAACAAAAAAAAAAACAAACAAATAAACACGCACCCGTGATTTGTCTTCTGGCAAAAAATGCAAAATTCCACATTTTTGTAGATAGGAGCTTGAAACTTTTACAGTAGGGTTCTCTGATACGCTGAATCTGATGGTGTCATTTTCGTTAAGATCCTACGACTTTTAGGGGGTGTTTCCACCTATTTTCCTAAATAAGGCAAATTTTCCCAGGCTTGTAACTTTTGATGGGTAAGACTAAACTTGATGAAACTTATATATTTAAAATCAGCATTAAAATGCGATTCTTTTGATGTAGCTATTGATATCAAAATTCAATTTTTTAGAGTTTTGGTTACTATTGAGCCGGATTGCTCCTTACTACAGTTTGTTACCACAAACTGTTTGATATTACTTTGCTAGCTAGAAGGTGAAACACAGCTCAGCGTGTCTTCTTATGGTCTTTCTGCTAATAGTGGAGAGTTATAGATCTTCTAGTCTAGAGAAAATATCTTCATTAAATTGAAGCAGTAGACTACCAGTAGATCCCTTATTATGTGATGTTTTAATATAATAGTTGCTACCCTGACCCTCACTCCTCTATTGACCCATGTATAGCCCTAATAATATATTTCTTCCTTGTTGCTTCCATGTTCTGATTTGTTGTCTATTTGTTAGCCTATCTGAGTTATATTTGGTTTAAAAATAAAACTTTTATTTTGGTGTTTTATTTGCCTGAAAGTGAATAAAGAAAGATCACCATGCTTTTGAAAATAGAAAAAAATTGAAGTTACTATAGTGTGATGAGTCAAAGAAATTAGGGACACACCATCAGGCTCAGGAAGGTGAGGCCTGAAACAGTCTAAACAATGAAGTAGGCTAGCCTAGGTGGAAATAATCTAGGGTAACAAGAAATCAACCATTTCTTCAAATTTTACATCTCTTGTTTCCTTTTACAAGAAGAAAAGTAAATTCCAGCATATATAATAAATATATTTTAATAAATAGCTGCATTGTTCAATCTATAAAACCTTTGATGAATCATCATATTTTGCAAGAGGCAAGCCTTCTCCCATGGAGGCAAACATAAACTGTCAAGCTCAAATTTTTTGCCAGAAATTCATTATGGATATTGAAGAACAAAGAATTCTTAATAGTAATTTCATAGTTAACTTCAAAGTTAATTAAGAATTGGAGAAAAACAGCAAAATCTACTCACAGGCTAAGTTAGTTAATAAAGTAAATTAAACAAGGCTCTGCTGTATAGGTTTGATTGAATATTAGATAAAAAAAAAATTTCAAATGAGTTAAAAATATAAATAATAACAGAGAATATATATATATATCAACTAAATGCAATAAGAAAACTGGTGGAAGTGAGAATTGCAACAGCTAAAGAAATAGCCACGGAACAAACAACAGCAAGAATCATATTGAATTCCAAACAAATTTTTGAACTATAATCTAGGGTTGGAAACTGGAAAAGACATATTTATTATCTTTAATGCATTAAGAAATAAAATGAGATGATATATGGATTCAGTTAATTCTGTTAGCATGTATTCCATAATAACTTAGTAGCTGGATAGAAATGTGTCTGCTTCAGGAATGCATCTGGAGCCTATTTTGTGCCTTAACTTATGCTTCTGAAAGGTAATTTGAAACATAGATCACTATCCTTTTCCTCTTCAAAGAACTTGTGTCTTTAATGAATATAGATAAAATTTGTATAACAAAAGACAAGCTTTTGGAATTATACCCATAGCACAAATGAAGCCCAAAAAAGCCTTTTATGCAGTATAGCTTTGCTAAGTGCTGATTTACAAAGCAGGTGTACCAAAGAATTTTTAAAAAGGTGTGCAAACTGCTTTAAAACAATCATAAATACTTACTTCTGTCATTCTTAAAAGTACACTGCTTCACTTTACTCTGCTCCTGGTTTGGATAATTCAACTACAATGTTGTAAAATTTTCTTAGTATGTGATTAGCTTGAACATTTTAGCCTCTTACAATGCTGACTATTTTAAATACACTGGTAGTCAATGGTGGAGCATTGTCATAGATGTGTACTTTAATCTTAAGCCTAATCTTACCAAATGCAGCCTAATTTTAGACACAAGATCTTAAAGTTTAAACGAAGTATCTAAATTGTAGACATACTTAATCATGTATCAATTCAATAATAAAAAAAAAACATTGTAGAGCAGAAAAATTTTATTTGATTAGGCTAGGCTGCATTGGCAACTTTTGCTTAAGTTTAAGCATTGAAAAATCAAAAAACATTTTCCATAATTTTAGTCATTCAATCCCACCTAGTCTACTTCTGACTAGGATATTGGCCAATCCCAACTATTCTAAACTGTATGCATCATGTCAAAGATCAGGGGTGTGTTGCAAAGATACTGTGTAACCAATATTTTAACTTTATTGGTCTCATTCAGGAGTCATATAAATATTTCAGTATGTTTTAAAGTAGCTTCCAGAGTTTTAGTAGTTTCCTTGTGGAAAGTAAGAGCAGTAAGGTTTTACCAAAAAGAATTGTGCTATTAAAAAAAATAGTTTGGATATGCAGTAGTCTAAATATTTATCCATCAGGTGGGGGGGGGGGGGGTAAAGTGAGGCAATACACTTCTTGGAATGAGATAAGTGAGTAATAATGATTGCTTTAAAGTAGTCTTCACATCAGATGGAAGCAGTTTCTAGTTGCACCATAGCAGAGGAGCTTTTCTAAAGAAAAGTATCTGAATAATTAAGTCATATTATTACATTCCTTATTTTTGCCTCTTTTCAACATAATAGCCATTACCATGACAATGCACCCCCTCCCTGATGGACCTATGTGTAACCCTAAAAATATACATTTTCATTGTTGTTTTTATTATTTTAATGCATTGTATACTGTGCAGCTTCTTTGTGGACTCAAAGGTACCCAGTTTAGCCAGAGCGTTTGAATGAATATTAGAAAACACCTAATTTTCTGAATGATTTAAAAACATGGATAGCAATGGAAGAAAAAATGACAATTTGACTAATAATAACATGTTGCATATTTTAGAGTAAGGTTTTGATTACTTTAGTGTCTCCTTTCAGTTTGATATACATCCCAGGGCTATATATGGGACCACCAGGGGGGGCAATTTAGGCTCATTGACAGAAATGCAACCATTGGAAATACCATAAAATTAGGAATATAATGGTTCTACTTTTATTTGGGAATATACCCAATGGATCATATTTAAAAATTTCCTAAAATAATATCAAACTGTTGGTAAAAATTTTCCAACTAGTTAGGTATTTGAAAAACTTTTTGAAGTGAAAGATAAATTAGCTAGTGTGGGAACTAATTGAAACCCAAAAGAAAAACAATTGTATCTTACTCACAAAATACAATAAACCATAAGAGCCAACTTAGCCTATCTAACTAGGTTGATAATGTATATGATAATAATTTATCAATAAAACATTTTAGAAGGATAAAAAAAATCTGCTGTCAAGCATTGGTGGATATTAAACCTCTGTAATATTTATACACAGCATATCCACCCAGTTGGATAAGAAGAAACTGAAGATTGTAGCTTGAATGTGTAGTAAGACAAAGAATCTTACTAGCCTTTCTTACATTTATCCAACTAAAATTGTTAGTGGATTCTCTCAGCAATCTAGTGATAATATCCAAATAGACAGATAGTTGATTCTCTTAAGGCACAGTGTGACCATCTAACTAGTTGGATACCAAGGCATTTTAGTCTTTCAGTATATATTAACCTTGGCAGATGATAAATTCTCTATGCAAAGTTGTGATAATATCAAAATTGCTAGATGCTTAATTATCTACCAATTAGCTTATAATATCCAACTAGGAATGATGAGGCTTAGGTCTTTTTCTGGGCATCTTTAGTGGGAATGTTAGGAGAGCTTTATATTTCTTCATGAGGGAGAGGGAGGTGGTGGTAGAAGAACAATTTTGTCCTCATTTTTTTGAACAACATGAGTCATTATTCAGCTTTTTATCAATTAGCATAATTGAGGTCTGTTGGAGTGAAATCGAAGTATTGTTCAAGGTGTCTTCTTCAGCTGTCAAAATTCCATCAGCTAACTTTCCCTGTATGTACATACTATTGGAATGATCAGCTTTCTCATAAAAGATAGCTGGTTGTGCTATGATATATAAATTAATGAAAAGATCCCAAAACTGATATATAAGACCTTGAACTTAATAGATAAAGCTATAAAATGTTTGACCAAAAGATTACTTTTACTACTGAAGTACTAAGTACCAAGGTATGGAGACAATCATAAATGCCCTTTCACCTCTCTTTAATTTTACCATGAAATTTAAAACTTTGCTCAAAATGATTTAACTTGACACTTAAAAAAACAGGACCAATAAAACAAAACTTAATAGTAAATATCATTTTTCAGTTGAAAAGATTTATGATTAGATAGTCTAAAATGAAAAAGTTTCTATCCAGTTAGTTAGATATTATAAAGCACATGCTAACAGAATTAAATAGTTTGCTAATTTTTGTATTATTACTAAAATGCACAGAAATTTTATTGTCTTTATAGTTTCCCAAGTAATCCAAAAGTATTAGACAAGCTACATTATTACCCACCTAGTTAGATGCTCATGCAATTTCTAAGAGTCTTAATTAACTATCTGGTTAGTTGGATATTACCACCAAACTACTTACAGAATTTGTTTTGTAGCTAGTTTGATGTTATCACTAAATTATCTAGAGAATTCTAGAGATATCTTTCATATATATATTATATATATATATATATATATATATATATATATATATATATATATATATATATATATATATATATATATATATATATAGTACCAGAGGCTTTCATCATGGGGCCCCAGCACTTGGCCCACAGAAGGCTTCTATATATGAATTTTCATGGCCTTTTCATTAGCCTTTTCTGGCATTGCCACAGGTTCAATATAGCCACCCTGTAAAAAATACAAATTCTTTCTTAAAGTCCTGCCCTATTTAGATTTTTTTTGTGGCCAGTCATTGCTGTTCATTGTTTCCCAAGCATATATTTCATTATCCTTTTTTGTTCATCTTTACCTCAGAAGTTTTTTCCATGCCTTTTGTGTTAGCTGTTTGTATTCATACATCATCTTGTTTGATTTCTGAACGTGTTATAGATAACAAATACATCTTTTCCAGTTTCCAACTATAGATTTCTGTTCAAAATTTTGTTTAGAATTCAATGTGATTTTTGCTGTTGTTTGTTCCATGCCTTTTTCTTTAGTTGTTGCAATTCTCACTTTCACCAGTTTTCTAATCACATTTATCTGTGCTTCATTTTCATCAATCAGCTCCTTAAACATTTTAAATAACCTTAAATTAGAATTAGCGCCTTTGTAAAGTTAGGTTGTTTTTTGTTATTGGACCTTCAACTTCTGCCTTGGAATGTTTTTTGTTATTATGAAAAACATAACGCCAAACCATTGCTTTTTAACAGAGACTGATGCAGTATCAGATTCTTGGCTAATGTCCCTAGAAACTCTAATGTTGTTACTTGTAACTATTTCACTGCCTGGAGCTTTTATAAAATGTGAACATCAACTTTTGCTCTGGCTTGTCTTTTGTCATTATGAAATAGGTATCTCCAAAAAATATATAGAAATATTTTTGTAATTAGTAGTTTTTTTTTCTCTTTAAAGTAATTTACTTGTTGTATTGTTTCTTTTCAAAGATATTTGATTATTCAAGTAATGCTGATTTTGAACTCTGATTTCTACTAATCTTCAAACTTTTTGTTTTCTTCTTTAAGGTTTTCAAATTGTTATAATCCCTTGTCAAATATATATAAATATTTTTGTAATTACCCATTTTTGCTCTTTATGCAATTAAATGTCTTCTCATGCTGAAATTTAAGAGACATTTTATTATTGAATCAAGTCTGATTTCTAATTTTGATTTCTACTAAGCTTCAAGCTTTTGATCTTCTTTTGTCAATTTTTTTGAATTGCTGTAATCCCTTGTCAAAACATATACAAATATTTTTTTTTTGTCAATTAACAGTTTTTTGCTCTTTAAGCAATTTAATGTGAACTTTTGCATGCGTGAAAATCTTCAATTTTTCCACACAAGAGTGACAGCATGATTGCAATGCTGCAATGATGTATATAAAAATGGCGTCACTGACATGAATTTTTTTTCCGAAATTCAGGCTCTTAACAAATTTTTTCAGACTTCTAACCTACCTAGACAGTATTTTTTAAGACAAGAATATCCCAGGATACCAACTTTCCCCAAAAAATATTGAGCCTTTTTTAAGAAAAGAAATACAATGAATGCTCATTGCCTTTTTTTTTAATAGTTTTTTTTAGTTTTTTTTTTTTGGTTTGTCTTTCTTCTGTTTTTTTCTATTTTTTTTTTCATTTTTTAGTTTTCTTTTTCTTTTTTTTTAGTTTTTTTTTTTAGTACAGATGAACAAACAGACAGTATATTTTTATATAGATAAGAAGATATATAAATATATAGTACTGGGAGCTTGGCGGTTTTGCCACCAGGTCCCAGCACTTGGCACATGGCAGGCATCTAAATATGGATTATTTTTGTTGCTTGTCTTGAGACTGCAGGGCTGAGTCTCTTCTTTATGTCATGATAGCAACACAGGTTCATTACGGCCATCCTGGGAAAATACGAATTTTTCTTTAAAGTCCTGACCTATTTAGATTGTTCTTGTGACCAGAAATGCCAATGATGTAATATATATTGTAATTATTGATCATTGTTCCATTAATTAAAAAAAAGAAATATCACTAACAATAAGACGTTTTGTTGGTAGTTGTTAGGGCTTCCTTCTCCACTTTGTTATATGTTCTTTATTCATTTTCATGTGGTAGCAGAACTTTTAAGCTATGTTGTATTTTCACACAAGAAAGTGGAACATATAATATTCCATGATTAAAAACCGGAGTACTAAGGTCAATGCGAAAAAATTCAAAAGTTTGCCCTAGCAACTTATGTATATTCATGACAAATGTGGGTCAAAGTAGAAGTTGATGTTGTTGAACAGTACATCCAAGTTGACCTTTGCTACAGTCCACCATAACTTGGGATATGTGAACTTCTTTTCCTGATTTTTTCCCCAGTAACTATATTCCCCTTAATTATGTTGTTACATGATTCAATAACAATAAGACAGGTCCCATTTGTTTCTCTGTTTGAAGTTCTAACTCTTTTCTCATCAAGAGGTTCTTGATAGCTCTGTCTTCCTTAGACATGCCATCTTAAAAGTGTATATTGAATTTAGCTTGAATAAAGTTTTGAAATTAACTTTCAATTTGACATTGATAGCATTGGAGGATCCAGATGGGGGGGGGGGCGCCCCCTCCTAAAGTAGTGGTGGATCTGGGGATGATATCATGTTGCCATATTAAGTATCATATTTTTCATAGAGGGTGAACAGCTTTTTATGTTTTTTTTTATTGCGGGGTGGTTTCAATAACTTACTGTTTTTTGTATCAATATTTTTACATCATTTTAAGTTTAACAGATTTATTAGAAATTTAACCCTCAGCAGATTTTAGATTAAATTTACGACCATTTCCACACCCTACCTACAGCGTATAATCGTTAAGGTTCCTTTTAAATTGCTGGCATTTCTTTGTTCACAAGTTTATTGGAGTAAAATATTTTGCACCCCCTGCTAAAGAAAATCCTGGATCCGCCCCTGTAGTACAGTGAATTGAGAACTAACTTGAAATTTAGAGGCAGAATGTTTTAGTTTTGCACAGAATGTAAACTTTTTTCTTTTTTTGTTAGGTTTGGATAAGCTTATTGTCACTTGGATGCAATTGGTTTTTGAAAACCTATTAAATAAAAAAAACTAGTTTTTTTAACTGAAAGTAAGGAGCGACATTAAAACTTAAAACGAACAGAAATTACTCCGTATATGAAATGGGTTGTCCCCTCCGCAGTCCCACGCTCTTTACGCTAAAGTTTGACTCTTTGCCACAATTCTACTTTTTAAAACAACTAAAAACTTCAGCGTAAAGAGCGTGGGACTGCGGAGGGGACAACCCATTTCATATACGGAGTAATTTCTGTTCGTTTTAAGTTTTAATGTCGCTCCTTACTTTCAGTTAAAAAAACTAGTTTTTTTTATTTAATTTCTGAACGTTTTTGAATTAATGCATGTTTGATTTTGGCTCTCCGCACATAAATTATTGAAATGAAATTAGTATATTAATTTTTTTTTTTTGGCTAAATGGCTTTCTCTTAGTTTTGATCAGACGATTTTGAGAAATAAGGGGTGGGGAAAAAGGCCTAGCTGCCCTCCAATTTTTCGGTTACTTAAAAAGGCTACTAGAACTTTTAATATTCAACGAACGTTTTTATTAGTAAAAAATATACGTAACTTAAGAATTAACTTACGTAACAAACTTTTATATTCTTATATTTTTATTATGTGTACGAGGGGGTTTGTACCCTCGTTAATACCTCGCTCTTTACACTAAATCGTAAGTTTTGTTCCAATTCTTTAAGAATGACCCCTGAATCAAATAGGCCGTAGAATAAATAGTTGAAATCACTAAAAATATTTTAGCATAAAGAGCGAGGTATTTATCTCCTCCTAAATACCTCGCTCGTTATGCTAAAGTATTTTTAGAACCCTTCATATGCGTAATAATCTCTGTTTGTTTTAAATTTCAATGCTATTCCTTACTTTCATTTGAAAAAACGTTTTCATGTTTATTTTTTCATTGTTTTTTTTTATAGTAATGCTAGAAAATCCTGCGCCCTTTTCATTGAATTTTTTTCCCCCATGGCATATTTCTCCAAGGAAAGATCCTCCCACATAGCCCCCTCCCTCAACACTACCCCCAAAACCAAAAAAATCCCCCTAAAAACGTCTGTACACTTCCCAATAACCATTATTATATGTAAACACTGGTTGAAGTTTGTAACTTGCAACCCCTCCCCCAGGGACTGTGGGGGAGTAAGTCATCCCCAAAAACATAGTTATTAAGATTTTCAACTATGCCAAACAAAATGGCTATCTCAAAATTTTGATCCGTTGACTTTGGGAAAAAAATGAGCGTGGGAGGGGGCCTAGATGCCCTCCAATTTTTTTGGTCACTTAAAAAGGGCACTAGAACTTTTCATTTCCGTTAGAATGAGCCCTCTTGCGACATTCTAGGACCACTTGGTCGATACGATGACCCCTGGGGAAAAAAAAAAAAAAAAAACAAAAAAACAAACAAATAAACACGCACCCGTGATTTGTCTTCTGGCAAAAAATGCAAAATTCCACATTTTTGTAGATAGGAGCTTGAAACTTCTATAGAAGGGTTCTCTGATACGCTGAATCTGATGGTGTCATTTTCGTTAAGATCCTACGACTTTTAGGGGGTGTTTCCCCCTATTTTCCTAAATAAGGCAAATTTTCTCAGGCTCGTAACTTTTGATGGCTAAGACTAAACTTGATGAAACTTATATATTTAAAATCAGCATTAAAATGCGATTCTTTTGATGTAGCTATTTATATCAAAATTCAATTTTTTAGAGTTTTGGTTACTATTGAGCCGGATCGCTCCTTACTACAGTTCGTTACCACGAACTGTTTGATAAGCCACTGTTTTATTTTGTAAGATTCATTAGTAACTTCCATTGATTCAGATTGAGAACTCTTGTACTGGTTTTTGGAGCACTAGCTGCTGTTTAAGATATCAGTTACTAGTCTCTTAACTTCTCTGTTACCACAGTGTATGATAACCCTTGTTGTTTCCAAACCAACTACATATCTTGTATTTGTAAAGAGGACTGGGGATATATAAAAAGGATATATCCTAATGTGCATGGGTTCTCCTGAAATTTTTCAAGGTAGTGGAGAGCAGCCCACTTTGTTTCTTTTTCAAGGTGCAGAGAAAACAGCAAAGTGCATTATCTGTCTTCACATGAAACTATACCCTGATGGATTCAAAGCATTAAAGCCCTCTTCTCTCCTGTTTTGCCAGAAACATAATGATGAAATGTAAATGTATTGCAACACCAAGAAAGAAGCTTTTTCACCTGTTGTTTAGTATGCTCAACATTAGTATGCTCAAAAACAATCTAGGAAACTTTGCTAGTTCTCAGTGAGAATAGAACCCAGGCAAGATTGCTTTAATCAGGAAAGGGCTAATTGCTAGAACTGTTTCAGTCATGATACAGTTCATGGATCAGTGCATGACTTATTTAAGAGACAGAAGTGGACAGACACCCCTTTTTAATTATTTTTGGTATTCCTCCCCAGTCCACAAAACCGTGATCAAATATTCCATCATTGTGTCACTGGCTCTTGATGTATAATGTTGTAATGTAATTTTGTAACGTTTAATGTTGAATATGTTGCCTGTTGAACCCATATTGTCAACAACCAAGCCATACAGATTTTTTTTTTACCATAATCACACAGTTCATGGTAATTAACCATGTAGTAAGGAGCAACCTGGCTCAATAGTAAACAAAACTCTAAAAAACGGAATTTTGATACTAATAGATACATCGAAAGAATCGGATTTTTATGCTTATTGTAAATATATAAATTTTATCAAATTTATTCTTACTCATCAAAAGTTATGAGCCTGAGAAAATTTGCCTTATTTTGGAAAATAGGGGGAAACACCCCTAAAAGTCATAGGATCTTAACAAAAAAATCACACCATCGTATTCAGCATATCAGAGAATCCTACTGTAGAAGTTTCAAGCTCCTATCAACAAAAATGTGGACTTTGTATTTTTTGCCAGAAGACTGATCATGGGTGCGCGTAGATTTGTTTGTTTTTTGTTTTGTTTTTCCACCAGGGGTGATTGTATTGACCAATGGTCCTAGAATGTAGCAAGAGAGCTCATTCTAACGGAAATTAAAAGTTCTACCGCCCTTTTTAAGTGACCAACAAAATTGGAGGGTACCTAGGTCCCCTCCCACGCTCATTTTTTCCCAAAATCAACGGATCAAAATTTTCAGATAGGCGTTTTGTTCAGCATAGTAAAAAAACATAATAACTATGTCTTTGGGGCTGACTTACTCCCCCACAGTCCCCAGGGGAGGGGCTGCAAGTTACAAACTTTGACCAGTCTTTACATACAGTAATGGTTATTGGGAAGTGTACATACATTTTCAGGGGGATTTTTTGGTGGTGGGGGGTGGGTTGAGGGGGGGGGCTACGTGGGAGGATCTTCCCTTGGAGGAATTTGTCATGGGGAAAGAGAAATTCCATGAAGGGGGCACAGAATTTTCAAGCATTATTTAAAAAAAAACAATGAAAAAAATAAATATGAACAAGTTTTTTCAACTGAAAGTAAGGACCAGCATAAAAACCTAAAACGAACAGAGATTATTACGCATATGAGTGGTCCATCTCCTCCTAAGATACCTCGCTCTTTACGCTAAAGTATTTTTAGTAATTTCAACTATTTATTCTATGGCCTTTGATTCAGGGGTCATTCTGAAAAAATTGGGACAAAATTAAAACTTTAGTGTAAAGAGCGAGGTATTAAAGAAAGGGAAAACCCTTTCGTATAGATAATAAAAATATACGAATATAGAAGTTCGTTACGTAAGTTAATTCGTAAGTTACGTATATTTTTTACTAATAAATACGTTCTTCCCCACCCCTTTTTCTCAAAATCATCCAATCAAACCTAAGAGAAAGCCATTTAGCAAAAAAAGAAAAAAAAATAGTTCGCAAATTTCGTTTTGATTATTCATGTGTGGAGAGCCAAAATGAAACATGCATTAATTCAAAAACGTTCAGAAATTAAATAAGGAAAACAAGTTTTTTTAACTGAAAGTAAGGAGCAACATTAAAACTTAAAACGAACAGAAATTACTCCGTGTATGAAAGTAGAATTTAGAGAAAGAGTATTTTTCAAATGTATTTTTCAAAATCTAGGATGGCAATTCTGTTGTTTTACCTTTTTTTCAATGAAAATAAGAAAAAACAGTTTTTTTCAGTCAAAAATATTGTCGAAATTTTGGGGAATGGGGGCAAATATCTTTCTCCAATTGATGTTACTGGGTTTTACATTAGGGACTGTTCGAAAAAATGCATTTGAATAGTTAGAGTGTGCTACAAACAGTATCTTAGAAGCTCATAAATGTATAGGAAGCGGAAACTTGTGACATTTCAAAGCAAGAAGACCGAAACATCACTAAAGCCCTTTTTAGAAAATTTAGACCGTTTTAGTTGAGTTTGATACTCCTAAAATCGCAACTCGGGTCTAAATTGACTTTTGCAATTCTGACTGATATTAGAAAATTACTGATACGTCATCTTGAATATCTTGGAGCACTTACTCGAATATCAAACATTTCGTGGTAACAAACTGTAGTAAGGAGCGACCGGGCTCAATAGTAACCGAAACTCTAAAAAACGGAATTTTGATACCAATAGTTACAGCAAAAGAATCGTATTTTTGTGCTGATTTTAAATATATAAGTTTTTTCAAGTCTAGTCTTACCCATCAAAAGTTACGAGCCTGAGAAAATTTGTCTTAATTTAGAAAATAGGGGGAAATACCCCCTAAAAGTAATCAGATTTGGCGTATCAGAGAAACCTATTGTAGATGTTTCAAGCTCCTATCTACAAAAACGTGGAATTTTGTTGTTGTTTTTTTGCCAGAAGACAGATCATGGATGCTTTTTTTTTGCTTTTTTCCCAGTGGTGATCGTATCAACCCAGTGGTCCTAAATCTCGTGAGAGACCTCATTCTAACGGAAATTAGAAGTTCTAGTGCCCTTTCTAAGTGACCAAAAAAGGTTGACGGCACATAGGCCCCCTCCACGCTAATTTTTTTCTCCAAGTCACCGGATCAAAATTTTGAGATAGCCGTTTTGTTCAGCATAGTCGAAAAACTTAACAACTATGTCTTTGGAGACGACTTAATCCCCCACAGTTCCCGGGGAGGGGATGCAAGTTACGAACTTTGACCATTGTTTGCATATAGTAATGGTTATTGGGAAGTGTACAGACGTTTTTCAGGGGGACATTTTCGCGTTGGTGGGGGTGGGGGGGTTCAGGGGAAGGGTATTATGTGGGAGGATCTTTTCATGGAGGAATTTATCATAAGGGAAGAGAATTTTCATGTAGGGGATGCAGGATTTTCTAGCATTATTAAAAAAAAACATGAGAAAAAAAAATTCCAACTGGAAGTAAGGAGCAGCATTAAAACCTAAAACGAACAGAGATTATTACGCATATGAGTGGTCCATCTCCTCCTAAGATACCTCGCTCTTTACGCTAAAGAATTTTTCGCAATTTCAACTATTTATTCTGTGGCCTTTGTGGTTCAGGGGTCATTCTTAAAGAATTAGGACAAAATTCAAGCTTTAGTGTAAAGAGCAGGGTTAGGTGAGGGGGCGAATCCCCTCATATATGTAATAAAAATATAGAAGTTCGTTACGTAGGTTAATTCGTAAGTTACGTGTATTTATTACTAATAAAAA
This sequence comes from Artemia franciscana, assembly GCF_032884065.1. Lineage (NCBI taxonomy): Eukaryota > Metazoa > Arthropoda > Branchiopoda > Anostraca > Artemiidae > Artemia > Artemia franciscana. The sequence continues at coordinate 15,114,229 of NC_088880.1, read as the reverse complement.
CGTTCGTAAAAAAAAATTAGTTCTAGTTGCTTTTTTAAGTAACGAGTGCAATTAGGCCTCGTCCCCCACCCTCTTCTTTATCAGAATCGTCCGATCAAAACTATGAGAAAGCCATTTAGCAAAAAATAAAATAAAATGCGAATATCGTTTCAATCATTCATGTGTGGTGAGCCAAAATCAAAACATGCAATTAATTCATAAACGTTCAGAAATTAGATAAAAAAAAACAAGTTTTTTCAAATGAAAGTAAGGAGCGACAATAAAACTTAAAACAAACAGAAATTATTCCGTATATCAAAGGGGTTTTCCCCTCCTCAAGGCCCCCCTTTTTACACTAAAGTTTGACTCTTTCTCACAACTCTACTTTTTAAAACAGTAAAGAACGGGGCATTGAGGAGAGAACAACCGCTTTCCTATACGAAATAATTTATTTTCGTTTCAAGTTTTAATGTCGCTCCTTACTTTCAGTTGAAAAAACTTGTTTTGTCTTATTTTTTAAATAAAAGAATAATATTAAACCTGAATAGACTCAAAAATTGGGTAAAATTACATAGAGATTAAGATAATTTAAATTTCCTATTGGTAGAATCTTGAGTACTGCCTTTATTGTTAATCTATCGTTATTCTCTCCATCCTCTTTCAGCCTGCAAAGAAAAGAAATAAGGTTTATTCAGCATATAAAGAGAAGTTGTATTGAGATCACTTAAAATAGTTTATTTGGTATTTTTAGCATTCTCATGTCTTTTAGTTAACCCCATGACACATGCAGTGGGCAAAGATTGCAAAGAAGATGCTACTTGCTCTGATTATATTGTCCTTATTATCTGATAGAAAAGTACTCATACTTTGTTATTTTCTGTTTTTGCTTAAGCATGGAGGACATGTTTAATTATTGTCAAAGATCTGAATAAATTTGTTATTTATTTACAATTGCAGCTAACGATCATTTTTGAAGGGTTTTTATCTAATAAAGTAAAATTAGGACTGGGGTTTAATATGCTTAACAGTATGTGTAGAGATAAGTCATTTTGATAAACAAATTTAGGGCTGAATATTAAAATTAAGATGCGGATATTTAATGCATCTGTAGGTTCAGCCTACTATATGGTGCAGAAATTTGGTCAGCAACCACCATGACTTTGAGGAAGCTGTTTGTAATCCAAAGCAAAGGACTTCAAAAGATAGAGGGACTTAGCTGATACGAAGTCAAGTGAATATTAAAATGAGTCCAAGGTTAACTTTTTGTAATCGGATTTGCGTTTTTTTTTATTTTTTAGCAGGATCCAAATTTATTTTTCTTAATAAATGGGCTTTTATAAAAACACTTTGTATTCAGTTGCCCTGATTTTTGTGTCATTTTGCACATTGATAATTTTTTGTTAGGAAACCTAATAAGGGGCAGCATATATGTTAAACTAAAAAAAAAGTAAAAGAAAAATTGAGGAGATTTGGCTTATCATCTGCCATAATAACTTTCTTAAAAAATAACCATAATTATTGTATTCTCATTTTTTTCAGATGAAGATTTAAACAAACGAAATGGCACGGACTACTCCACCAGCCAAGCTCCATTATATATACAGCTGTGATCTTGACTTGAATGTCCAAATAAAAATTGGCTCACTTCAGGGGAAAATAGAAAGCAAAAAATTTCACAATGTTTTAGATAATCCACTTTCAAGCTACACAGGTATGTTGATGATCCATTTGTGGCTTGTGATTCAAATAATTATTTAGGAGCAAGAAAAGTAAACTGTCTCAACCCTAACGATTTTTTTCTATAAAATGTCTTTCGTTTTTTGGTCTTTACTATACTATATATATTTCACTGTGATTTTTATATAGTTTATATAGATTTTTGTATTTAAAAAAAGTATTTCTCTGCACGTATCTAGAACAGAGGTTCCAAACCAATTTTGGGTCATGTCCCACCTAGACATTTTTGAAATCTAGATGCCCTCCCCCTCATGATATTTAAATTTTGCTATTCGAAGTTTTACGTGTAAAATCCTGAGGGTGAATAAGATCAAGATGGATCTTAATTTTGCTCCGAAGTTCAAATTGAGGTAATTAGGGTAAGGAAGCTTAAAAAACCACCAACTTGATATCTTTTTTTGGGTTGTCCTCTAGGTATTTCTTACACTAATGAAAAATATTGTCTGGAATACATTTTTTATAAACTGAACTACATCATTGCAATACTATCATATATAATTTTTTGCTCTTTAAATGCATTTGAATATAATTTTATTCATATGAAAAGTGTTTTCTTTTTCAAAATTAACGTTCTAAAATATAGTCAGCCAAAGCGTGCACGTCCTGCCCATGATGACCCACCAAAATATTGCTCTGTCTGTGGTCCTGGCCATCCTCATAGGATTTTTTGGGGCTACTCCTCCTGCTAGCTCATATGTAAGGGCTTGGTACTTTACTCCATCTGGTACAGTGATAATTGAACTACCTTAGCATTAATAATCTCCTCTATCCATCGTTTTATTGCCTTCCTCATGGACGGAGGGTATGAAGAGATCCTTCAAGAGCAAATATAGGTAGGTGGCTCTGCTCTATTTGCATTACTTCGCTGAGCCAGAGGAACTGTTGCTTCTTGATTTCGTTGAAAGTGGTTTCACTGGTCTGGAGCTTTTGTGGTACTTCTAGATTCGTGATGTAGTCAGTGTCTTGGATTCTAGGGATGTGGTGAAGGTATTGCATCTCGAATGCAAGAAGCTTTCTTTTGTCTTCGGTTTTGAGTGTCCATGTTCTATTGCCACTTACGATTATGGAAATGATTAAAATGTCGAATTTGTGCGTTTTGGGTTTGTTGGATAGAGGTTTGCTTTTCCTAAGATTGTCAAGTCTTTGGAAGTTAGAGTTAGGATTGTGCAAGTCGTCTTTTTATATCAATATATGGCAATTATCAGAGGAGATTAGGCTGCAAAGGTACAAAAGGTGATCATCCATCTATCTACCATATCTACTAATTAATAAATTAGCATTTTATGAACCTATTCTGTTTTTCTCTTTTATTTTGAAAACTCTTATAATAATCCCCTTATAGAAATAACCAAAACCTAATTGTCCACAGTTCTTCACAAAATATGCACCCACCCCCCTCCTCCGATTTTTGAAATCAGGATTTCGTAAGTAAGGGTAATAAGAGCCTCAATTTACTTCTGATAGTATTAACTGACACTCTAAAATGCTAGTGAACTGCTTATGAACTATAATTTGATCAGTTAAAATTTTGTAGGAGCACAATTGCGTAAACGTAGTGCGACCAGGCACAAATTTCTCATCCAGCATCTTCAGACATTTTGTGGATATACATTTGACCGACGGTTCTCATTCCTTGTCGGCATCAACCGGGATCGAACCCCGGCCTTGTCTTGCCAACAAGAGATCAATCGATTGTGCTACCACAGGTTGGGAACACAATTTCATAAAACCATTATTTTGGATCAGCTATTTCTCTCTCAATATTATATTGAAACTTCGATAGGGTACCAACTTTCCATTTCTTTTAAGACTACATGGATGTTGAATTCCAATTTAATACCTGAGATTGACCAGTAAAACCTCAAGGCAACGATGTTGTTTGTTTGTTGTTTTACCGCATATATTCGAGGTTTAGCATAAGTCTAATATCTTTGTTTATGATAATTGAATTAAAACGTCAATTTAAAATAGAGAGTGGAATATCTGATAGAAAGTTTTATATGTGACTGTTAATCAAACCATTGCTGGGTTAGAAAAAGTTGTGTGTTTATCTACAGTATTTTATAAGAACAATTTTTTGATTAAAAATATGAGAAAACTCTCGTAGATATGAGACTGGCCAAGAGGTATTGAAATCCTGCCGATTCTTCAAAGGCTTTAAATGAAAGTCTAGTTTTTCATTGAAGACCTAATAGCCTATAAAAAGACTCAAAATGTTGGTGAAATTATGAAAGAAAAGTCCAGCTTGATTCCCACGGAATATATTGAACAGTTCAGGCGGACGTTTATGTGTGCAACGTTTACAGGGAATTCAAATTCCAGAAATAGAGCATTTTTATACCCAATAATGTTTTTTTTTCTTTGCTTTTTTTGCTCAAATTCATAAAAGATGTTTTTTACCTTTCGTCTATAAAGAAAGAAAAAAACGCGAAGATTGCTTAAATGGCATTAATTGGTGTCTTTTAGTATAACGTCTCTGATTTTATATATTGAAGTGATGTGTTTTATCAAGCAATTTCGATGACAAACGCACAAGCTTTTACTGAGAAAAATGGTTGAATGCAGCATCAAATAAAACAGCGCAAAGGGTTTTTTGGGGCTTCGCGACAAAAAGTAGCCCACACTGATGACATATCACGGAGATATGGTATATCGTTTTTTGGCTCTTCGAGATATCTTATTCATTTTTAGGACTTTCCAGCTGTAATCTCGTAAAATTTCTAGGAAAGAAGTTGGATGTAGTGGATGTGTTGGATGTAGAAAGAAGTTGGATGTAACAGGTTAAATAGCCTAGGCGAGTGGTGTTTGCAGTTGAAAAAGTTTGAAAGATAAGTTTTAGGAAAAGGGATATATTATAACTTAAAGTGGTAACTTGTTAAGTATGATCCTTAAACACGGAAATATGACAAAGATACCTGTGATGGGACGATTAATTGAATTCGAGGAATGCGGTATTTTTCTCGAATCGAAATCGCTGTTAAAACTGAAACAGTTTTTCCGATTCCTTCCTCCCTCATTTCTTGTTTCTCAAGTTAATAAAAATTATTTCTGCAATTTCAGTTTATTATTTAAACACTTGTGTACCTTTACCTGGACTTTCTGCAAGCTTCTCCTTGAGGGCATGTACTAATATTCTTTTAATATCAATAGTTAATGTCCTTCTCCTCTTGAATGAGGCCAGCACTGCAAAAATATTATGATATCTTGTATTTGTCGGTTTCCACTATTCAGAAAAAAATTAAGGTTTGTTGTTGACATTTGTTTTATTAGTTCTTAAGACTCGTATATTATTTGAATTGAACTTTTTTTTTTTTTTTTTTTTTTTTTTTTTTTAGGGTATTGTTTGTTGCGTACTAAATTTCTGAACCAAAAGTGAAAACAAGATGATTCTCAACTTTTTCTTGAATTCTTTTAAAATAGATGTTGAAGCTACCAGTGTTATCGTGCTTAACTAAGCAAGTAAGCCATGCACGTACACATTTTCATTGTTTTTGGGGGTGGGGAGTTGAAATTTCAAGAACAGTTACCCTTCACGCTTCTTTTGATATTTTATAAAGAACAGTTACCCTTCACGCTTTTTTTGATATTTTATAGAGAAAATTAGCACCTTTTTTTTCATTACGTTGTTTTTAGTGTGTTTCGGCAAAAAGGCTATACATGGTGTATAATTTACATATAAGCTGTAGCATAGGATCCTCACTTTTTACCCTCATCCTCCCCCCCTGTGCAAAAATAGAGAGCCCGTTTCCTATATTTTCAATTCAAAATAACTATACAGTTGGTATGAACACATTTTTTTTCATTAAATATTGGCCCTCACTTTCTTGGGAGCCACCCCAAATTGAGATCCCGTAAGAAATAGAGAGCCCATGTAGTACATCTTTAGTTCAAAATAACAAGAAGACTTTGTATTATAACAATTTTGTAAACAAACATTGGTAAAGTTGTTCTAAATAGGTTTGAGGAATAAAACGTTCGATTTATGCTTAAAATAATGGCTGCAGCAGTAACTGCAACCAGTTAAAGAGCAGACTACAGCCCATAGTCGCTAAAATTAAAAGCAACGGTTTTTTAATGGAACTATTTTGTGACAAATATTTCTTGGGTAATATCATTCAGTAGAGAGTCATTTCGTTCAGTTTGAGCTGAACATCAATATGTGATTACGAGGAGAAATTGTTTGGATTTTTTTCAAAATGGTCCGAGACCCCTCAAATTGAAATAAAAAGTACGCCATTTAAATGTGACCTTGCTTCTTTTTTCCCCCAATTGTCAGAAAAAATGTACCCCATATCCTTATAACTAGCGACAGTAGCTAACAAATAAAAAAGGAGAAAGTTTATTGACTTGAATTGTCTCTCTTGTCCCTACTTACTGTCCTTTTTCTCCCTAAAGTAACAGTTGGCTCATTTGAATAACGTGTGAACAGGGTATTTTTGATTAATCCATATAATACATGCGCATTGGCTGAATAGGTGGCAATGACATACCTAGGATTGGCTCCAATGACCTTATCCTCCCTTTTTGGTAAGACCTTGGGGAAAGCTCATAGAACAGTGTAAGAATAAAATGTTTTCTTCCAATAAAGTTTTTTTTTCTAACAGATTTAAAGCAATTCTAGTCCCTGAACCGTGAAATTAATAAGAAAAAATCTGTACTCTGCACTGGATAAAAGCTATTCAAGATTTTAACGTTTTGATTTGAAATTCTTATTTAGGTTTGGTCTTCCATAAATTTGTTTTTAATTTTTGTAAAAGCTGCTTTATTAAACTTGTTTAATCAATAAATCATAGAATCGTACAAAATCAATAAACAAGGAAAACGGTATTTTAGTCAGAGAAGGTTCCCTCCTCCTTGTGTATACTTTTGTATTTCAAAGAGTAGTTCAGACTTCTTTGTCGTTTCTGCGGACCTGTTTCTGTTCGTGGAATCTGGATTCGTGACTATTGTCTCCTAGCTCAACATAAATTAGGAATGCGGAAAATATTGCTAAATTACTTTTACAAACATTAGTGCTTAGTCATTACTAAGTGGATGGAGGGGATTCATACCCCCACAGTCTAGTCCCCAATGTCCTTCAGTCTGATCTCTCCAAACCAATATCTTTAGATACCTGTAGTTTATTTGATACTATTACATACGCTAATATTACATACAATATCTAAAATCATGGTTGCAGCAACCTAGTAAAGCGTGAACCAGAGTCAATAATAGAAGAAATTTAAAAAACGGGCTCATACTCTAATAGTGGCCCATTTTGTCATAAATTAAACACATCAGGTTTGGTTATACAGTACTGGATTTTACAGTATATAATATGAAAAGAACTTCGTTTTCTTAAAGAGTTAAAGAGGCTGCGTCCCAAAGTCGAACCTTAAAACGTACAGGAATTAGGAGAGGCAGTTGGGGGGTTGCCGCCCCCCAAACCCCCCGCTTTTAAAGACTCTTTTGTACAGGTTTTTTGTTGGACACCAACAAACCCCCAGCTCTTAGCTTGTGTGCTCTGTGTCTGGGAAACAGTTTCAATAATTATGTTAAAATGTAAATGGAGTGGTCAACTTCATTGTTACTAATTACTAGTTTCGGCGCAATGGTTCTCCTGTCCTCTTGTGTCTAACATTTTTCGAAGTTATTCCATTATTCATTCATTTCAATTTTTTGTTAATTAAAAGAGGGCCTTTCCGAAGGCAAGAGCGGGGGGTTAGGGGGGCGGCAGCCCCCCACAACAAAAAACCTCTACAAAAGAGTCTTTAAAACCTCTGGGTTATGGGCCCAGCACGCTTCCGCTGCGCCAAGCTGCTGTTAGTGTAATAATTTTTCAAACAAGTGATGTTATTACAAGAGAAAATTTTACCTTCAATGGGGAAATGGGTTTTTCTAAGCTAGAAAATTGGGGGGTTAAGATTTTCCGAAGAAACTTTCCAGGAAAATTACTCGGAGAATTCCGCGTCGAATGAGTCTTCGTACACCCAGATCCGATGTCGGCTATGACCTGTAGGCGTGGCAGAAAAAAAGGGTTTCTGTCATTTTTCTCAAATAAAAATTTTACCGATCAAGACAGAATTTTTTGAAGCTTTCAGTCAGTCTCACCATGTCGAGCTGATCATTTTGATGTACTTGATGTTGAAATTCGTAACTTTTAACAACAAAAAACTTAACATGGGCTCTTATGGGGAAATGGGGTTTTTCTAAGCTAGAAAATCGGGGGGTTAAGATTTTCCGACGAAACTTTCAAGCAAAATTACTCGGAGAATTACGCGTCGAATGAGTCTTCGTACACCCAGATCCGATGTCGGCTGTGACCTGTAGGCGTGGCAGAAAAAAAACAAAAGGAGAACATGAACTTTAAGTGGCTATGCGTGGTTTCTGGAAAACAGGGAAGGAGTTATCGGATCGAGCTGAAATTTCGCGGATAAGCTCCTGGGCCCTAGGGGACCTTAACTTGTGAATTTCAGCCCGATCGGATAACGTTAAAGGGGGGCTGGGGTTGGGGGGTCGAAACTTTCGGCCAGATTTTCCCCATGAAGGAAAAGTCGGAGGGGGATGAAATTTGGCAGGTTTCTTAGTTGGAGCTCGGGCTACGAAATGCATCCCTCCCCATCCCTCTGGGACCACTGGAACCGAAGATCGCTTAACATTGTCGTGGTTCGCCTCTTTAAAGAGGCACGAGTGTGCCTCCTTGATACAGCACATAAGAATTATACTGGTTATACAGCACATCAGGTTTGGTATCCCTACTGGAGTTCCCACAGAAATCCCCCATGAGCTTGATTAAAAACGATGTTTTTCCATTCCCTTGCCTAAGCATTTTTAATCTTCATCTAATAAATTACTAGGGTACATAGGATAAATAATTTTCCATTCTTAGAGCGAGGAAAAGAACAAGCAATAAGGTCCGCTGTGTAAAATTATGGTTTCCGCGCATTAATAAAATTTTTGTGTATTGAATGAGGATACCCATCTAGGTTCCATGTTTAGATGAGCAAAGTGGACCCGAACAGATGGCAAGTTAAGCGTTATTTTGTGGGTTTTATGATTAAGTCCCTTTTTAGCAGAGGATACAGAGTAATAAATCAATTACAAATCAAGTTCAACGAATAAATCAACCTCAGAATCCACAAAATAGTTAAAATTCACAGTTTTGGAAGAACAATAAAAAAAAATATTATGAAAGTTGTAAAGCCTAGCTGGCAAAGCATACCAAAAAAAAACGAAATGAATAAGAAACGAAGTTTTAGACAAGTGAAGTTGAACTGAACATAATTGTAGCATTAATAAAACAAAAATGAGATAAAAGAGAGATGGAAAATACAACGATACAACTCAGTTGTTTCTTTTGGAATCAGGGTTATCTTTTGGATATTATAAAATATATGAATTTTTTCCTATCCACGGTTAATATTATTGGCAGGATAAGATTGCTTATTTTTGCCCACATAAACTTGCAAAAAAGAGAGCTGCAAATCTAACGAATTCTAATGCCATCTATTAAACTACATTGATAGCAGATGGCGTGTGCGGATTAGTAGCTCCATACCAGAGCTGCAGTAACTAGACCAGATCAGTGCCGTTTCTGAATTAGTTCCGTTCCGCTATTTCTTCAATGTCATCCGTAATTACGATGTATGGAATAGATTTTTCAAGTTGTAATTAATAATGACAAAATAGTTCAGGCTGTTAGGGAATTATTAGCAAATGTTTTTAACAAGAGATTGATGTGAAAACGAGGGATCACTAGGAATTCATATAAATGTCTGCTCTGACCTGGAGTAAGGTTAATTTCAGCCTTTACTTACTGCCATATTACATAATTATTACCAGAAAAAAACCTAATGAAACCAATGTTTTTTATTTCAGCAAAAACTATTTTCTTATTTTTCTGTTTATAGTGATGTCAAATTAAAAATTTTTATTAACGCTGTTAAAAATCCAATTGACTAGGTATACATTTATTAACATAATAGTCAATATAAAGTAACTAAATAACTTAATATATACATATTAAGATACAAATATAGATAATACTTATTAATGAAAAAAAAAATAGTTTTTAAGCTACAGGTATTTGAAGATGAAACTTCTTTTTTTCTAATGTGGATTTTCTGTATTTGCTGTAGAAAGTGTAAAAGAACATTACGTCATCAAACCCTTGGAGTTTTTACATCTGTATCAAGGATAATTGTTTTTTCTTTTAGTAATTTAAAGATTACGCATATTAATTTATTCTGCAGATTTGAAGTTGAACGGGTCCTGAACGATTAATGTTTACGAGAGAGAAGACCGAATTTCATAATTAGAATTAGCTAAGCAGTCTTAGAAAAGGTGTGGGGGGGGGATTTATAACCTATGCAAAGTTTTAGCTTTAACTATATCCCTGTGTATTTTTCGTGCTAATTAAATCTAAACTTTGTATAATATTTATATTTAGATTCTGAGGAACTATGTGTAGTCTGTCAAGTTTGGGCAGACAATGAACCACTGGCACTACCAGTTACAACGTCATATAAACCCTTAAACGGCAGACAAAACAGACGGAATTGGAATGAGTGGATCAAGTTACCAGTAAAATACTGTGATCTACCTTTCACCTCCCAGCTCTGTCTGACCATATATGAATGTTCTGAGCCTGGAAATTACTCTCCAGTTGGTGGTACTACTTTGCCACTCTTTGGGAAGCTGAGTGTCTTCAGACAGGGACTGTATGATTTGAGGGTGTGGCGCAATGAACCAGCAGATGGTTTTGCTGAGTCCAAAACGCCTGGCAGACCGAAGGATACTGAAAGCTTTACTATGGAGAGATTAGCTGGACTAACGAGGAAACATCGCGAAGGAATGCTACCTCATTCTGATTGGTTAGATCGTGTTGCTTTCCGGGAAATGGAGGAGTTGAATGAAAAGGAGAAAAAGATGATGGACTTCCTTTACCTAGCCATTGAACTACCTCGTATCGAGTTGAACAACCTTGAATACTCCATCATGTATTATGAAAAACCCGGTGATGACCTTATAATTAAGCCTCTCAAACTTAAAGAATACGTAGTTCTTCCAGACCCTGACTTAAATCAAGAAAACCTTGTGGAAAAGAAGCATCATTGCCTTGCCCGCAGTGCTCGGAGTGGGCAATCTGATAAATTTCTAAAGCCTGATGCTGCTACGCGTGACTTTTTAACCAGAATTGTTGAATCACCTCCAACAAGAACTTTATCTAGTGATGAACAGGACGTCGTTTGGCGATTTCGCTTTCATTTAATGTCTCATAAGAAAGCTTTGGCAAAGTTTCTTCTATGTGTGAATTGGGACTCACCATCAGAGGTGAGGCAAGCTGTGGACTTGATGAAAGATTGGAGCCCATTGGAGCCTGAAGATGCTCTAGAACTATTCAGCCCAAGGTAGACATTTTCTACGTTCTTTTTTTGAAAACCTTTGAAAGTTGTCGTCTTTTTTGAGACTTACTACCTAACTAATATAACAGGATTGCTGTTTTTTTTCATGGAATTTCTATTCCATGGTCTTCTAGGTCGAGAAATAGCCTTGGAATTTCTAGGTCTAGAAATAGCTATATTTCGTCTAAAAATAGCCTTTTTTTTTCTCACAGAATAATTACCTTAACATATTTTATAAATAAAATTCTAGCACCAAAATAAAGGAATAACAAAGAATAGGCTTACTTCTTTCTTTGTATATCCTGAAGGGCGCTTAAAATGTATATTTACCTAGTTTCGATTGATAATTTTAAAACTACTGTATTTCTTGGGGGAGGGGTGAAATCAGTATTTTAGAAGGTCACATGTTAAAATGAGTTCAGCTGGCTTTTCATTTATGGCCAAATGATTATTTTGTATAAATCGTAAGTTTTCTAAATATTAATTTTAAACATTTTAACATAAAACTTAACATAAGTTTTTTTTAATTCTAAAAGGAATCAAGCTTTTAAAAATTGTAATATTTCAACACACTTTTATTAGATGATAACCTCAAGAGTCTAGAAATCCTTAAAAAAAAGCTTTAAGTGTCGGAGCTGAAAAAAGAATAGGGAAACCTTGTATATTTTAATTTCATGCTTTTTTGTTGGAATTTTAGGGATTTTCTTTGTTATGTATAGTTTTCAGATTCCTTAAAAATTAGGATGAGCCGTCCAAGCTGTGTGAAGCTTAAAAAGAGGGTAGGAGATAGATTGAAAAGTTTTAAAGAGAAATGATTTTATATTCGGCATGGCCATCTTTCGCTGTGCCTCGTCCTGCTCATTCTCATAATTTTAATGGTCCTAGAATGATGACTCAAGACGTAAACGGAAATAGCTACAATAGAAATTTCAGGGTGATGAAAATTGAGTGTCTAAGAGAAACTAATAAAATCTAATATATTTGCAAATAGGGATTTATTGGTCAGAGATTTATTCAAACAGTGACGAACCTCCTTGTAAAGGTGTGTTTTAAATGGAGTGGCATAATTTTTGTCAAAATCATGGGGGAGGGGGGAGGCTGTAGCCAATCTTCCAAATCAAGTGAAAATGGTAGTAAAAACTATAAAAATCAGCCTAAGGTACTTTATAATGCTATAAAGGTAAATTTGTACTAAAAAAAACTGATCTGTTTCTGTTGATGTTTGAATTGTGCAGGTTTATCTTAGTGTTGACAAGTTTTTGGAAGAAACTAAATGTCAGATGGCAGGGGGGGGGCAAACTGGGGTACGGGAGTGGGGGTGGGAGGAAAGCCAGGGTTTGGGAGGGGCAGTTGTCCCCCCCCCTGCCCCATAGCAAATTAAGACCCTGTTTAAACGAGCATATTTAAGAAAAGTAGAACGAAAAATACTTGCTTGCCTGCGAAAATGAAACCCACCCTCCTACCTCCCTATCCTAAACTGAGCTTTTATAATATTTGTAAGCACATAGTTGCCAAATAAGCAATTTAATGCTTTGAATCGAAAGGCAGTTTTCTCTTTGCTCCTTTTTATTTTTCCCTTTTTGCTATTAGTTTTTACTTCTAATTTTTTCAAAGTCTTCTTCGAAATATTCTGTTTTCCTTTGCTAATTTTTCTTCGTTAAAATTACTTTAATCCGTGGTCATAGAATTGTGTTTATGTTAATTCTCCCGGAATTCGGAAAACAAACTAATGATAATTTTCAGGTACAAACATTCCGTGGTCCGAAAGTATGCTGTCTCTCGGATAGCCAAAGCATCTGATGAAGACATTCAGCTTTATCTTTTGCAGCTGGTTCAGGCGCTCAAATATGAGGGTATGAACCATTCTGTCGAGCCTGAGACATTGTCTATACCTCTCACAGATGGCTCTCAGGTACTTTCATAGCATCTTAATTCTTCTTCTTTTTTGTTTCCCCTTCAGTTTTTTTACACAGGTTTGTTTTGAGTGGTAGATATTTAACAAAAAGAATTCAAGCCTTGGATTCTTTTTCACGGAGGTTCATTGGTCTTGGAATGAATATTAGTGACACATTTCGTAGGGCCCCTCGTGCCATCTTCATAAGATGTGGAGTTCAGTTTCGATGTTTTGGAAATATTATTCAATAAATCTCTTCTTATTTGGAATTTGTATAAAAATAAAAGTAAAACAGTTGAAAATAGGGATGAAACCTTTTTATTGACAGTGAATAGATATAAAATTATTTAACTTCATATTTCGAACACATATACAGTGTTCATCATCAGCAGTACAACTAAAAGACATGACTAAAAATAAACAAAATTCATACATAATAAACTAATTACATATAGTTTATTGCTCTTATTTTTTTCAATGCAACAGCGGAGGCAAATCTCTTTGACCTTTTCGGTTCCGGTTCGTTAGAATTATCTGACATATTACGTGGACAGAGGTCATAGCTCTTAGGTGAGGTGATATTTACTTTATTTGACCTCAGTCAAATAAAGTAAGAGTGATACAGGTGAATTTGGATTGAACTCAATTTATGATAATTTACTGAGGTCAAATAAAGTAAATATCACCTCACCTAAGAGCTATGACCTCTGTCCACGTAATATGTCAGATAATTCTAACGAACCGGAACCGAAAAGGTCAAAGAGATTTGCCTCCGCTGTTGCATTGAAAAAAATAAGAGCAATAAACTATATGTAATTAGTTTATTAGGTATAAATTTTGTTTATTTTTATTCATGTCTTTTAGTTTTACTGCTGATGATGAACGCTGTATATGTGTTCGAAATATCCAGTTAAATAATTTTATATCTGTTCACTGTCAATAAAAAGGTTTCATCCCTATTTCGAACTATTTTACTTTCGTTATGGAAAGGCAGTGTGGTCTTCGAAGTTATATATGTATAAAAATAATGCTAATTTCTTCCGAAAAGCCGTTTTTTCTCTTGTCACAAAACGCTCTTTTCAAAGCTTACAAGCATTTAAAACTTGATAAAAACATGCCTATATGGGTGTTCATCTGTATAGGCCGAAATCCAAATATCCCTTTGGATAGTTATATCCAAAAATGATCATTTGACGAAGGTTCGTTTTCGACAAGCACGAATTTGCCTCGAAGAAGCTTTGGAAAATATCCCTCGACTATCCTGCCATTCCCGTGGTGGGTGTGCTGAGGATAACTTCAAAATTGAACATGTTACAAATCACTATAAAAGGTACCTCTTTGGAGATTACATGAAAAACAGAGCAAACAGAGCATACTTTGTATATTAAAGGTTCTCATATGGCTAGACAGGCCAAAAGGCTTAATTTAACTGGGCCTTTCTCTCAAATAAATTGTTCGATGAAAATATCCTTCGTATTTTCTTAGAAAAATTAAGCGTACCATATTAAGCAATCAGTTTGAAGCAAAATAAGACTGTTTGAAGGAAACTGTAAAGATGGGTCGGCCATGATTGGATAGCATTTGGAATCACGAGATTTCCCTCTTCTCCTCTTAACAGGCTGCCATAGCCCTAAAAGCCTGTGTCCCGTAGGACCAATTGATACCTTTAAAAACAATCATCATCCTACCCAATATTTAGTATTACCGCGATGAATGGGATAACCTATTGGTTTGGTATATTCGGTTTAGGTTTCTTTATTCAAAAAGAGAAAAATATTTGTTTGCTATTTACAAATGCTGTACTTATGGGAAAAAACTGAGGTTTTACTAGCGTGCAGCACCTCCCCACCTCCCCTAACACCCTACTTCCCTGTCACCTCACTACCCCTCCTCCCTTCCACCTCACCTCCATCGTATCAAACCATTCAATCAACTGTCAAAATAGCCATTTTCACCCCTTCCTACCAACAAAATTCAAATTACCGATCTTTAATAAATACACTTTTACTTTTCTCTTACAATCGAAAGATATCAGCCGCGCTGATGTTCTTCGGTAATAAATTCCACATAAAAGTTCCAAGAAACTGCATTCCAAATCCAAATCATATACTGCTCAACTGCCAAATTATCACTAAACCGAGTCTAATAATCATGGATATCGCACTAATAACATGCTGAGAATTAAAAAAAAAAACATTTGGGACTAGATTATTTGTAAACTAGAAAACGAAAACGAACTTCTCTAGCAATTTTGGAAGAATTAGCATCACTGTGTTATTTTTGTGCTTGTCTCCATGACAGATTAGGACCAATGAAAAACCCTAAGTATCTTAGGCAATTCACTTGCTTTCAGCCTTCTCAACGCTTCATTAGTTTTGGTACAAGTTTATCCTAAAAATTCGCGCATATTGTTAATGTTACAATGATCCGTTATAATCCTTAATAAATGCGTTATAATCCTTGTGATACAGCACAAGGGTTATCATAAATATCTTTAAGATAAAATCGTATGGTGTCAACATATACCAAATAGAGTAAAAACCTAGAAAGGAGCCTTGAGGCACTCCATATTTCAATGCATATGAGAATGAAAGAATATTTAATACTATTTGCTTGGATCTTCCATGGAGGATAACTTTGAAACCACTGCAACAGAGCTGCGCGAATTCCTAGATACTTGAGTAGAATAGCTAAATCGTGAAATCTTTGGTATTGACTTCCTTTCTTATGTCTAAGAAAATTTGTGTTGGTAAATGTCCGTTATCCAGTGCAACACTCACACAATCACTCAGTTACAAGGGTAAGAGTTTTGAAGTGGCCTTATGGAACCCCAAACGAGTTTCATTAATAAGCCGTTAGCCTGGAAAAATATAAAGATGTTGTGGCCATTTTCCTCTCAGATATTCGACAAAAGAGGCAAAATCGAGTTAGAAGAAGAAGTAGCTAATAGACTACAGCGGTTAAAACAAAGTGCTTCAGATTTTTCAAGTAGGTTGGATCTTGTGAACACACTATTAAATTACAGTTTTAATCAATTTCTTGCACAGTGGAACCACTGTAACCAAATATCCAAGTTTCAATATCATTACTCTGGAGACTGGACGTTTTTGGAATTTCTTCGAGATTTGAGTTATCGAGATCCCATTGTGTGCGATATCCCATTCTCGCCTTCTTCTTCAAAAATAATGGTAGTCATAAAAATCATATTTGCACATATGAGGTGGTGATGTAGGGTAAATAGAATTCCCCTTCCCATAAAATTCGTCCAGGGAACCTCCCTTCTCGGAATAATTGTGAAAGTTTGACCTAAAACGTGCCTTGTCGCGGTTCTTTACTCTTCTCCTCTCTGAGGAGTGTGCCCAGGTGTACTTATGCTCACAAGAAACCGAAACTTGTCGCAAGTTCTATAGGATATTCCCAGTCCATTACTGACATGAGGGTCTATTCCTATTAGAATAAATCTACTTTTACATTCATTGCACAAGAATCACATTCAAGCAAAGGATCCAACCCTTCTGCCCTATGTACTTTCTAAAAATGCAGAGTAGAAATTTATGTGTTTTTACGATTTACGATTTTACACAAAATTCATGTCTTCGCGGGAGAGTCATAATGCCAGCAATAACCAGGATTCTGCTTTAAAGCAGAGAAGCAAATGATTGTGTTTGTTAGCTAGGATAACTGTATCAAGGAAATAGAACAGAATGTCAGTTGGTTCAACAAAATGGCTTTAAGCTTATAGGAGTATGTCAATACTTAAAATAAAGAACTAGATAGGCTGGTAGGTTCTAAATTACCAAGTTGATTAATGGAATATATTTTTCCCTCCCCTCTCTCTCTCCCTACCCTTCTCTCTCTCTCTCTCTCTCTCTTTCTCTTTCTTTCTCTCGTTCTCTCTTCCTTTCTTATTGGGTTTAATTTGTCGCCATTCTGTTCAGTTTTTTACTGGAGAATTGGATACCATTCACGACCGTAAAAGGATTTAGAAATAGTAGTATCGTTTTCTGTTTCTTCATGTGTTAAAAATGTAAAAAGAAAAAAAATAATAATAGACTATTTCATGGTAGTGATGTAGTAAAATTGTTTGAACTTCTATCTCTAAATCTAAATATTCACAGAAGCGGTACTTTTCTGCCTATTGTTTTTCACCTTGCTTGTTAGTAATTTGAGTGTAGCAAATGACCTCAAGGCCATTTTATGGCCTAATCTACAATGCGTAGATTAGGACTCACTCACAATGAGATTTTACTAATACCAAGAATTAGCTAACTTTCATTTGAGACAATAGGAATTTTTCACAAAATTTCTAGCCAATCAGAAAATTCTATGTAAGATCTGATTGGCTAATATTGGTAGTAGCTAAATCTCGATAATAGTAAAATGGTACTGTGAATAGGCCTCTAAAGTGTTATTTCAGACGCCGCTAGTTTTTATGTTTTTTTGTTTTGTTTTTTAATATCTTCTGTTTCTTTTAGGCTGATAATGAATCATCGGAACCAGAAGATGAACCTGATCTAGAAGCATCTCAGACATTAAGCGATATCATTGATGAAGAAATAGAAGCTCTTGACACCGTATCGGCTCAAGGCTTTGAAAGCTCCGTTGATTTGGCTACGTTTTTGGTTAACCGTGCCTGTGGAAATATTGTACTGGCGAATTATTTCAATTGGTACCTTGCTTCTGAGTGTGAAGAAGCAGATAAGAGCGCCAAACATGATAGTAAGACGAGGAACGTATATCTAGCAGTTCGTGACAGGTTTTTTAAGCAGTTGCAAACTAGTGGTAGACGATCTAAGCAGCTAAGGAAAGTATTAAAACGACAGCAAATTGTTTGGGAAAGGATAACAGGACTTCTAAAGACGGTACATAGGGAAGCAGCTAACAGGAAGAAAAAGATTGAGCGACTGCAGACGCTTCTTGAAGATAAAGATTTTCAAAAAGCTTGTGGAAGTGAGACAGAACCATTAGTATTCCCGCTCGAACCTCGGGTACGAATTTCAGGGCTAGATGCCTCAAAGGGCAGCCTTTTCAAGTCGAACTTAATGCCGGCTTTTTTATCATTCAAGACAGAAAATAACAAAACATTTCCTGCCATTTTTAAGATTGGTGACGACCTGAGACAAGATCAACTTGTTGTACAGATTATAGCTTTAATGGACAAATTGTTAAAGCGTGAAAATTTGGATTTAAAATTAACGCCATATCGTGTTCTAGCTATGCCGAACAAAACTGGTTTTGTTGAGTTTATTGACTCCGTTCCTGTTGCGGAAGTTCTAGAAAAAGACGGCTCTATATTAGAGTTTTTCAAAAAGTTTCATCCCGATGAGAAAGCTCCATTTGGAGTTGCACCAGAAGTTATGGACTCGTATATAAGAAGTTGTGCTGGGTACTGTGTCATAACTTACTTACTTGGTGTCGGAGATAGACATTTAGACAATTTGATGCTTACCAATTCTGGTAGAATTTTTCATATTGATTTTGGTTATATTCTTGGACGTGACCCAAAACCCTTACCTCCCCCTATGAAACTTACAAAGGAAATGATAGAAGCCATGGGCGGCGTTCAATCAGAACATTATCAAAAATTCCGGAAGTTATGCTACACTACGTTCCTCCATCTGCGAAGGCATTCAAATTTAGTCTTAAATTTGTTTTCTCTGATGGTTGATGCTACCATTCCTGATATAGCCTTAGAGCCTGATAAAACAGTGAAAAAAGTGCAAGATAAATTTAGGCTTGAAATGACTGACGAAGAGGCAGTTGTTTACATGCAAAATATGATCGACATATCTGCAACTGCTGTAATGGCGGCGCTAGTAGATCATCTCCACAAAATTGCTCAAGCCTGGAGGAAATAGTTTTGTATCGTTTTGATGGTAGTGATGAACCGGGTTCCTGTTTGAAAAGTATTGAATTGGATTTTTTCATACAGTTGTTCAAAGAGTTCTGTTATAGCTGAATAAACCGTGCCTAGAAAATATACAAGCATTGATTAATTAATAGTAAATTTGGATCATCTCATCTGCTAAAAATTTTACCCATAGCAATGATCGGTTCCCTATCCCTTAAAAAAGATTGTCGTCGTGGAGGACCTCCTTCAAAAATTCAAAGAAAAAGAACCCTGAAAACAATACTAAACCTAACATGGATACATTTTTTAACATAATTTCAAAGTAACAGAACATTTTGCATTATTATTTTCAAAAATTTAGCATGGATATTTATGAACATAAAAGTAAATGCTTACATTTATGACCAGAAAGCTTAATATTTGTCTATTAGATCCTTGAGCTTGGATATTGGAGCCGAGCTGCATCAAATTATTTCTATGATTGTTCGTCATAAATGTATAGGATTAAGATGCCCTCTCAACAAGTACTGCGCTTTGGAATGGAAACAGACACATCGTGGCTCTATCCTTTTATATTCTTTCCTTGTTAGTGCCCAGAACTCAGTAAGATTTGAAAGTTCAAACTCAGAACGCAGAGAAGAATCTTTTGAGATTTCAATTAATCCCTACTTATGAATTGCTCCAAAAAAAGGATCTGAAATCCAGTTCTCTTCACTATTCTGCTTCGAAAAGTATTCCCTGAGGGATATTTGAAGTGCTTTTGAGTGTGATATGATATCACATTTCTCTTACTTTGATATTTTGAGATTGTTCTCCATCAGGAAAATACGAAGTGCTCCCAAAACTTTACGCTGGTTCTTCATGAGGTAGATTTCCCAAAATAGTAATTTCTTTATCATGGGCTCAATGTCGTTACATACCTTGAAAATGTTAGTGGAACTATTCCGTAATTCTACATTAAATTTAATGTCTAAAAATAAAATGTCCCAGCACGTAAGCTGCTGTAGTCAATTACAGCTATTGACCTTGGGAGCCAACAGAAAAGATTGATCTTAAAAAAAAAAAATGTGCTTCATTTCTCAATTCAAACTACCTTGCAGTTGGCAAATTGTGGAATTATTTTGCCCCAAAATGTTGTCACACGTCAACTGGTACAAATTAAGATTAATCTTTTTCTACTCGCGTTTTTTTTATATAATCTAAGGATCTACTTTATTTTAAGGTATTGTAAGGATCTTCTTTATTTCCCGTAAAGAAAAAAGAAGAAAAAAGCATTGCTCCAAGGATAAATCTTAAATTAATAACCACATCACAAATTTAATAAGAGATAAATTCAAAATCTTAAGAGGAATGAGGTAAATAAACTACGGGAAAAGTTAAAAAGAAGTGATTGAAAATATGCCCGTTCCTATTACAAACGTAAACTCAAAGAAATATTCATTACTGAATCGAAAAATTGGCATACTCTGGTAAAAAACTGCCTAGAGGGAGCCAACACCAACTTGACATTAACTTACCTGAAGTACTTTTCTTCCAGGTTTTTTTTTTTTTTTTTTTTTTTTTTTTTTTTTTTTTTTTTTTTTTTTTTATGGTGTATGTTTATTTGTGTGTTTTTGCCGTTGTATTGGTGATTACTTTTTTCATTATAACATATAGTAGACACAATTTAAAATGTGATATAACTCGTGTAATAAGAAAAACAAATTGTTCAGGAGTTAATAAACACGGATTTGTTGGCGCATATTTTTTTGTATTATTGAAACGAGGTTTATTTCGTTACTAATGATAAAATTTTTAATAATTAAAATATATTAAGACTGCAATGTAATTCATTGTGATAGTTAGAATAATTAAAAGACACTAAGAATACAGTCCACGAATTGTGTTTGATTCCAACAAAAGTTGATAATATACTGGTTTTTTAGCTTGTTGATTATAAATTTGAGACTAATGTCACATTGCAAAAGTCAACAAATATTACACAGCTTGTCCCATCACACCTGCTGTACCATGTTTTTAGTTAGCATTTATAAGTAATCTTATTCGCCAACATTGCCAAAACTAATATTTATAAAAACTGCGTTAAATAAAAAAAAGAAAAGAATTCGATATAAAAAGGTTTTCCTATGAAAAATAAGAGTCAATTTGAAACACCAATAGGGTTGAAATTGGTCTATGTGATATTTTAAACTTTAAATGAACAAAATAAACAATGAATCTAGATTTAGAATGAACATGAATTTTCCTGACTGATGTTGGTTTTGGTCCACTTCGAGAACTTTCAGTTTAAGCTAATTCTGTTTTGTAAAACAAAACTAATAATTTAAACGTTAGGAAATTTTTAAATCTTTTTGGCTTAGGTCCAATTTCTTGATTCATAGTAATTTCTGATTGTTTTTACATTTGAAGAGACCTAATATTTTTATGTGTTAGATTTGAACTGTTTTTTCCCCTAGGAAAAACAAGGGGTTCCGAAAGAGGGTTCAATGATTGGGCCAAAAATAACTTTTATCAGGCATAAGAACAAATTATTTTACCCCTTCCCTCCCCCAAAAAAATTAAAAGAAGCCTGCTTTGGGTAAAAATAAAATAAAAGGTCATTTTATCCTTTTTTGTTTTCATCGCCTATGTTTGCATTAACACAGAAAAGAAAAGAGAGAAGGAATTAATATCTCCTCCAGAACCATAGATACAATGTTTTTTGTTACTAAATCAAAGCTGGAGGAATATATGATAACACTACTACAAAGCTATCATAATTAGGGATCTATGGCAACGAAAATATACTCTTTTGTCATAATTCAAGCATGAATGAACAATCAAAATCTCTGTTTTAATGTTAATGTATGTTGCTATGGTTACAAATATATATAAAGACCTAAGCATCTGAAGTCTATACAGAACCGTAGTAAAAACAATAGCGTTGACCTAGTAAGGAGCGTTGCTTCTCCGTGAATTGTTTATTCCCTCTCCCCCCAGACTCACCATATGGAACAAATGATTACAGATATTTCCGGGGGGACTGATTCACTCGCAAATTAATGAGCTATTGCCTCTTTTGAATGACAAAGTCTATTGGAGGCCACCCAGCCCCCTTTTCAAGGTTGGTTGGGTTCATGAGCGTCCTTGTAGCCTAATGTAATAACAGAGGAAAATTTTGAGACGGTCACTTAATAACAATATTCAAAAGGTTAACGCAAAGAGCGCCAGACGCATGGGCCACAAATTATGAACAGAGTCGATTTTATAACAAAGGCCTCATAGATAAATTTTATTAAAAATGTGGATATGCCAATCTATACCCAAATCGGGATCCTACACATGTTTTCATTAACGTATTTGCTAGACTCTGTATACCGATATTTTACACCCCTTATACCTAGATTGAAGTTGATCATTGGGTTTACGTCTGAAGAGCAAATGTTCAAACGTTGAAAAATACATATTATATCACATTAATGTACCACCTATCGAACGATAAATTCCTTATTTTTCTTGTTTTTTAATGTGGGTGACTGTAATCCTCCATTTAAGTACCAAGGATATCAACAAAACTTTCCCTACGCTCCTCAACATTCATACCCGAAAACCACGATTTTGTAAAAAAAATAAAATTGCTTCTGGTTGTTTCAAAATTATGGAGTTTTTAGGGCAGTACCACATTGTGTCAGGGTCAGGTATAATTAAATATCTGATTTGCCGCTATTCTTCTGTCGAGGTTTCAGATGACTGTTGAAACTTTTTTTGACAGGGTCAACAGAAAAAATTTTAGGGATAATTTCCCTAAGAAAATGATTCCAGATTAGAGTGCAACGTCGAACGAAGCTATTCTTCAAATGCTCTGTTCTCGGCGTGCCAACCTCAAGATGATTTGATCTTGCAGAGTGCCTTTGTGTCTGTCTTGTCTATGGGAACAATGGGGGGGGGGCAGCATACGAGAAAGGTCTAGAGAAGGAAGTGAATTTATGTACTTATAGAAAACAGCCATTGGCGCCATATCAGACTGGGGAGAGTCGTGGGGAACGGCTAACCTTGCCGTATTAGCTTCATTCTGGATCTTTTGGAGTGGTACCAACGACGTTTTCGGAGCGTATGCATATAGCAGGCATCTATACTCGGCAATGGGTCTGATGCAAGACTTATAAAGTGGAATGATCGAGCTGAGTGGCAGAAGGTTTTTGCAGTGAAGGTTGATCCGCAGCTTTCTTGCGCAGGAGGTTCTCACCCAATCCAGGCTGGTTTTTCAAGAGATATCTGTGGAGACGAAGCTCCTCGACTTAATTTATAGCTTCATTCATGAAGATGAAATTGGGGTGTATGCTCGGCATTTTCTATCGGGAGATCATCAGCTCTTCTGTTTCGGATGTATTGAAACTGACCATCCAGGCATCGGACCACTTTTCAATATCCAAAAGATCTATATGGAGGGGCAGGGTGGTTTAGATCTTCATATTTTGGTACGACTACATGTGTTGTGGTGTCAAGGGCGAAGTGATCCAGATGGGTCGAAAGTTTGTCTCCTATGTCATTTATGTATAGAATGAAAAGCGTTGGTCTCAATATACTACCTTGGGGTACGCTTGCCTTTATTGAATGTTCGAAGGAAGTGAACCCTTCAAGAACAACCAACAGCGGACAATCAGAAAAAATGTTGTCAACCACGTTTAACAGACGTCCTCTGACACCATACGCGTAAAGTTACTTCAGTTGGTCACGATTCCATACTGTATCGAAAGCCTTAACAATGGAGAATGACAATGACCTGGTGTCGTATCTTTTTGTTAGAGGTTTGATCCTCTCCTGGTTTTGAGTCATTAAGCAGTCAAATGTTGAATGCTTCGGCAGAATCCATATTGGATACACCTAAAAGGTCATTTGACTCCAGGTAGCCTACTGATAAAGTGAAGGATTTGAAACGCTTTCGTATGATTTATTAATGCAGGACAAGAGGCTAGTAAGTCTATATGAGCCTAAGCTCTTTAGATCTCCATCTGACCTAGGTATAGGAATGACACAAGCAGATTTCCATATGTGTAGAAATATTCCAGATGAAAAAAAGAGCTGGAAAAGCGATGAAAAAGTTTCAGCCAAATGGGCGCTGCGAGACTTCAAGCCAATATTAGGTATACTTTCAGAACCCGCAGTTTTGGTCACATTAAGACTCTGCAGAATGCGAAGGACTTTAGGAGTTGAATAGTTCACACGATCAAGGATAGCATTGGTTCGATCAGGAAAATCGGGAACGTCTTTACCGTCGTCTTCCAGATTTGAGGATTCTTCGAACGACTTGGCATGAAATTCGGTTTTTGAAGATAGTCCCGTCGTTAATTTTTAATGAAGGAATGTAAATTCCCTTAAATGACATTAAAGCCTCTTTAACTATTCTCCACTGTTGAACCGTCAAAATGAATAAGCAAACTGATTAGTTAAGTTTGACAACGTTTTTCATCCGTAGAATTTTGTTTCCTTTTCGTTTTATTTTGTTTCCTTTTTTCAACATTTTTCTCCAATTTGGCACCATCTATTATTAAAAATTGCGTAGCTACAAATGAAGGTCTTTTTTTCAAAATTGAACTCCCCATTTTCCTGATTTTTTAAGATAAATATGATTATGTAAGTTTCCTTTTAACCAATTGCAACAGTGAGATATATTTTGACTGTTCTTGGTATATAAAAATTTTTTACAATCGCTGTTTTATGGTGTACTTTTATTTCAATTCGACTTCAATTTGAAGAATTTCTGGCTCTTTCGGAATTCTGAAAAATTTCTGCTTCTAATTATAAGTTATTATTCAGTTGATTCTCAAAAAACTAATATTTTAAGCTAATATTGCGTTGGGTACACTTATCACCACACAGTTCCTTTAAAAAACCTTTTATAATATTGGCCACTATGAGTCATGGTTCGCTCAGATCATTCTGCAATCATTATTTGCTTCCAGTCAAAATTTTCCATGGTTACAATAAAGACAAAAACAGTATGTTAGATTTTTAAGAACACCGTGCTAAAACTGGTTAAAACAAAACTTCTCAAAATTATGCCATGGGATGGGTAATTTTTCATATGAGCAACAACAACTACTACTATTAAAATCTCATCGCAGCACCAAGCCGCCAGAGGCCAACACAGCTACGCACACTGCTCCTCCTTCTCAAGCTATTCAAAGCATCTCCCCCCTCACAGTATGCTGCCCTATACCCTCCCTACTCTGCCGCTGACAAGCAATTTCTTGACGGACATGAATCATTATTCCCAACCAGCCCCCCTTTCCCAGCACCTTACGAAATCCCACCCCCAGCCCATTCGTTTTATCCCTCGTGCCTACCCTGTCAACATGACTCAAGTCTGATACTTTTTGCATTCAATAATTGTCTTGTAATAAATCCTAATTGTTCTCCTCGTGCTTCATCCGTGTCATTGCCCTTCCCCCACCTCCAAATCCCCCAAATCCTTCTCTTATTCTAATAATTCATCTATCGATGTTGACTCTAATAGTTATCCCAAAAAAGTCAAATGTGCTCCCTCAGTCCCTTGTTCTGACTACATTAATCTGGCCCCCGCTACGAATTCCACCACACCTCCTGTACCCATTTGTAATTTAAATACAGTTAAGTTAAAAAACGGTACCTTTGCAGGTCGTTTTAAATTTCCCACACTTTTGTTAAGCATTGCTGAAAGTCTTAATTTTGAAAAACCTAATGAATTAGACTCCTTTTCTAAAATATTTCGATCAGACATATTCGCTATTACTGAAGTACACGCTCAAAACTCACACATGTTAAAAATGAATAATTTCTCACAGTTTATTAAACTCAGACCCGAAACCCACCCTCTGGGTAAGAAACGGGGTGGAATTCGTCTCTTTGTCCGTAATTATTTTTATCCTTCAGAAATATTAGTTCCTTGTTTAACTCCCTTTGATGAGATTTTGTGGGTTTGTGTTCGACCTAAGGTCTTACCACGTCCTTTCAATTTGATTGTCCTGTGTTGTTTTACTACTCTCCTGGGCAGAGAGCGACTGAAAAAATTAATTTCATTGAACAATTACATGGCAGTGCTGACTATGTACTATCTAAGTACCTAAATGCTGGAATTTTCCTCTCAGGTGATGCAAATGAATTAAAATTTGAATCTACATGTAATACTTTTAGTCTAAAACAAATTGTACAAGTCCCTACTACCAAAGGCAATTCTACTCTTGATTTAATATGCACCAATATGCCAAATTTCTACAGACCCGTCACCATTCTTCTCCCTCTCGGAGGTAGTTACCACTCTAGCCTACTCCTATCTCCACTAGCTACAGTTAAACATTCCTTTACTATTACTGAAACCGTCTTTAAACCTCTAATTGACTCAGTACTCTACAATTTTGGCTCTTGGATCACTAGTGAAAATTGGTCCCCTGTGTACCAAACAAATGATGTCGACTTCAAGGCTTTGTCCCTCCAAAATTTATTGAGGAGTAATTATGAAGCCCGTTTTCCCATTACACATGCGTTACACATCATATTACAACATGCGTCCTATTACACTCACTCCAGTTTTTTCTAAGCTTTACGAAGGGTTCCTTTGTGACTGGCTTAAAATTAAAATTATACCACGCATTGACATCTGACAGTTTGGTAATTTAAGAAAATCTCCACCACCCATTACCTTTTACACTTGGTTCACACCATCCTAAGTGAACTAGAGAAACCAAATGTTTGGCTAAACCTGGTTTTAGTCGATTTCCAAAAAGCGTTTGACTTAGTTGACCATAATATCTTAATTCGTTTACTACAGGATAACTTTGAAATTGACGCACTATTAGTAAATATTCTTGTATCGTTCCTTTCAAACAGATCACAAGTTGTAAAATACAGAAATACTTACACTAACCCCCTCCCTAGGTACTGTGGAATACCTCAAGGAACCTTATTGGGACCACTCTTATTTCTTGTCATGTTAAACGAAATTGGCAAGGAAATGGAAATATGTGGATGACTTGTCGATCCTTGAAGTATGTCATAGGAATATTAGTAGTGACCCCGTTGAAATCCTAACCCAATGTTCGGATGAATCTAAGAATCTAAATATGACAGCAAATCCCACTAAATCACAGATGATGACGATAAACTTCTTGAAATCTACTCCTGTTTTTTGCGACCCGATCCCACCCGAAATGCTAGTGAAACATGTTAAACTCCTTGGTGTCACAATTTCTAATGATCTTAATTGGGACACACATGTTTCCAACATTATTAAACAAGCAAATGTCTCACTATCCTTTATCAGGCCGTTATTGGAATATGCATGTCCGGTCTGGCATTCGCAACTTTCAAGTGGACTTAGTAACAAACTTGAGTTGGTCCAAAAGCGTTCGCTTAGGATCATTTACAAAGAAGGCAAAATTCCAAACTCCTTCCTCCTTAAAGCTGCAGGCATTACCACCTTAAAAGAAAGGAGGGAAAAATTTGCCTGCTTTTCGCTAAATCAGTCATTTCCAATCCCCGTACTGAGGACTTACTCCCTGATTTTCACAATCGCATTAGACTCCGACTCCCCCGGTCAGCCTCCTTAGCAATCCCAACTTACTCTCCGATCCACGCTGTTACAGAAAAGTTTCGTAAAAGTTTTATTCCCTTTATTCTGGAACACCTGAATAATAATTTGTGATTATGTACTTGTCAAATTCCCCTTTTCCTCTATTGCCGTTTTTATTATTGATTTATTGTAATATTTTTGTAATTTAATTGTCAAGTTTACTGATTTGCCCTTTATCTTTGTAATTTTGCCTTTTTAATTTATTTTTAATTTTAAATTTTTGACTTAATGTACTGATTTGAATTTTTTCTTAACGTTTACTGACATATAAAGCGAATTCGGCTCTATAGAGCTTGTGATGGTCTTTTGAAAATAAATATCATCTTATGTTATCTTACCCTCACAGGAAGTTCCCATTTTCCTTAATTCTTTCTTCACGACATCCTCCCGCCCCAACCGTGGACAACATGCTTTCTGTTTCGCCCTATACAGTTGATAGAAAAGGACAATCTTTGCCAATCTGTCATCCTTCATCCGCAGAACGTGCCCTAGACCCTCTTGATAGACCCTATTGTTTGGCATTGCAGTATACTGATTCTGGTTGCTTATTTAATTGGATTTGCTCTTTCATTATAGTGAAAAACAGTGAAACATCTCATTAATGGTCCTATTTCAACTGCAAGAACGTCGAGACAAAGAAGGGGATAATATCTAAGCATAAACAATGTCAGTACTTCTAACCCCGCTGCGGTGATGAACATGGCCAAACCAACAACCCTAAACTATCAGAGAGAAAAAAGAAATATTGGGCTGAAACCGAAATAATCAGTTTAAATTAACTGTAAAAAACGAAACAAGTTCGCAATCAGTATTCTTTTTAAAGTAAGTCAGTTAAAACTAGGTATTATACTTTTTACCGTTTTTTTTTCATAGCTCAAAGGCAACTTTGTAACCTTTTTATATATCTTAACAATAGTTCACCTTCCAAATTCCATAACCTAAGGAGAATCGTTTACTTTCAAACACGGACAGGATAATAATTGACAGTAATGAATAAATAGGAGAATTAAGCTTGGATCTTCTGAAGAGCGCCCTTGGCCATCCCGCCAAAAACAGCTGCACCATCTGCGTTAAGTTCTTTGTATCCAGTGACTTCAGACCTGCACTTATTTAGCCAGTTGCGAATATGTGGTTTTTCAATTTGACGAGAATCGACAGCCTAAAGGAAAAAAGTTTGAGAAACAAAAATTTTGACATTTGCTTGACTTGACTTGTCTTGACAGGTCTAGACTTGAGCAGAGTTTAGATTATGTTCAAATATGAAATCATGAATGTACAGGGTTCTTCACAAGCTTCTATGTATGGCAGATTTAAACTACATTTTATATTCTTCGTAGTTTTCCATTCATGCCTTCAAACATATGAGAAAAAATATACAACATTGCCTGTGACGCCTGCATTACCATGTCTGTGAAAATCATCTTTATGAAACAAGCAGCCCGTTATTTCAAGCCTGGAAATATTTTCCCTGTGTGCAGAATCCCCTAAAAAAACCATATAGAATTTTTGGACAATTATTGCTTCTAAAAAAACAATATATTGCAGTTATTGAGAAAAATAAAATATGAACAAATAACATGAAAAATCTCTGTAATAAATTCTTCTAGTTCTCCAAAGCCATTAAGTGCAAAGAACAAAAGTAAAAAAAAAAATCCTAGATTATTCATTTATCTAGATGCTTAAGATGCTTAACTGTAGATGCTTAAACTGTCCTGCCAGTGATCAATACAGCTTCCCATACTTCTTTCTACCAAATCCTAATCTGAGCGTCACTCTTACTTTCTCCCATGTTCTCCATTGCTTTTTCCATGTTCATTCCTTTAAATCCTTCCCAATGACCTCCTCCCATTCCATTCAAGAATGTCATGCGGCTCGATCTGCCCCAGTTAGGCTACCAAAAAGGACAATTATCGGCAATCAATCTTTCTTGACCCTTAAAACACCATGTAACCATCTTAACTTTTCGTTTGTTAAAGCCCTATAAAATGGAATCGAACCATGTTTTTCTTAAAACTTATCGTTCGAGATAGGGTCATCCAATAGAGTACCTAAGACTATCTGTATGAAAATGCATCTGGAAAACGTCTGGTACATCTTTCACCACTCAACCTTTCGAGGCGCCCACGTCCCAGAGCCATATTTGACCTATGTCGTTAACATGGCTTCTAGTATGCTAATTTTAGAAATAGAGCCTACCCCCCTCCACTCTTCTAAACTTTTTCAAACTGCAAAAAAGCACTCTGTGGCTTGGTTATTCTAATTTTTATGTCTTCACTGCATCATACATCCTTTCTGCTATCTATGTAAATGATGCTATCCAACCTTGTCACTTTTCTCGTATCACCTCTTCATCTTTATTAATTTTGCAAACATTATCTTGCAGCCCACACTCTCAGAACCTTTACCTTTAGAAGTCCAATCGTTTTCATAAGTCTGTTACCTAAGTCACTCAAACCCTCTATGTAATAGAACAAAATAATTTTATATGGCCCATAACCCAGGAGCACATTGGTCGAAATCATTAGCTGCCAGAGTTTTTAGAAGGTGGTACCATGCTTTCCTTAGCCTTTGCTTATAAGTCCTTTTATTAACTGATAATAGAACGTTTTCTTCAACGGAGGTACAAAGAAGCATAAACCAATGAGTATATATAACTTAAAGAGCGGAAACTGACGCTAGTGTTGACAAAAAAAAAATCAAAATCGCCATCTAACATTTGGTGTTTTTAGGCAAATTACCAGTGTAATAATGAAGCAAAACTAGTGTAATTACTGTAACTGCAAAAATTGTTATTGTAACAAGTGTTCAATATGAGTTTCTGAAAACAATACAATCACGAAGTATGGAACTAAAAATTAGATGGCGTTGGGTTTTTTGCAGCACTCTGGCGCCAGTTTCCACTTGTAAGTTACCCACACTTTTCGAAGTATGGACATCAAGTTCAAAATGTCACCCGGTTGAAGGACCGGTCACCCGGTCCCTTTTTAAACTGATACTACAACGTTTTCTTCAACGGAGGTACAAAGGAGCATAAACCAATGAGAATCTATAATTTAATGAGCGGTAACTGACGCTAGTGTTGACAAAAAAAAAAAAATCTAAATCGCCTTGAACTTGATGGACATCCAGTTCAAAATGTCACTCGGTTGAGAAACCAAATCATTACCACAGAGCAACAAGAACTCTAATCCTTCTTCTCCACATTTCTGGATCCTTTTATTTATGTAAGACATATTGTTCGTTTTGATATTATACGTCTGGTAAAGATGCATAATTTATTATTCGAAAATAAAATACCTTAAACTATTATTATATTATACAGAAGTTGTTTTTTAGTAATCTCAATATTATGTAATTTTCTTTGCTTAGAGCAGCATAAACACCGCCTAAATCAAGCTCATCTCTAAAAATTTTTTCTGAGTGGTATAGGCGCCTAACAGTCCTTCAGGGCCGAGGAATGGTTACTTAGTTTTATCAACTATTAAATTGAAAATAGTTTTCAAAACAAAGTTTTCTACGAAAAACAGATCAATTATAACCTAAATTAAGCAATTAAGTCATCAACAATTAAGGCAATATTGGGTAAATTTAAACTAATTGAAATTACTATCAATAAAGAAATGAAACATAAATGAACAGAAGCTGAAATGATTAATCGAGGTAAATCAAAAGAACGGATAAATCAATTATCAGAAACATGATTAAAATTGCTGCTTTTAGAATGCCATGTTTTACTTTAGGAACAAAAATCGGTAGATTACGAATAAAAAATTAGTGACTTGTAACAAATTGACGTTTTAATAGACAATAGACTGTTAGTTGAAATTTTCATAAGTATTAATAGATCTTTCATCCTTTACTTTAAATTTACATTTTACTGAAAATTATACAGATTCATTCAAAACCAATTGAAGCAATAAAATTTCTACTCGGGGAAAAAATTTTTTAACTTCATGTGCATCAGAATTAGAAGAAAAAATAGCGATGAAAAAATTGCCTTTTAAAATGGTTTTGAATTCTGCTACTGGCAGCTTTGGAACTTTTTCCATACCTGGGTAAAACCAAATTAAGTAACAACTATATTTAACTTAGGATTTTGTTTTGTAAACTTGATTAATACCGTTATATGCATTTCTTTTTTTTCATTCATGAGAAATAATATTTTTTTTGTATGTTTTGAAACGAAACACTGACAGCTTTGTTCTTGTCATTACTTAATTTGCGTCACAACTTAGGTTATTCTATAAACAAAGTGTTGTAGTTAAGTAAGGGGGTATAGGGGGATTCCTTTTAGATTCATCCTGATTTTCAACAAATGCGTCTTCCAGCCAGCACATAATGGAACGATACACAGAGGACTCTTTTGTGTGTACCAGATTTTATCAAAGCATAGAGACAAATGTACGAGATACTTTCAACATGGAAAAGCTTGAAGACGAGGGAGGGAAGACTTGTTCACTGCTCCCCACCTTGTATACTGCTATTATTAATTAAAAATAATTTTTAAACTAAAATTGTATTAATATCAGTTTTTACTTTATTAGATTGATCAATTCTATGTGTATAAAGGTTTGATACTTCTAATCAACTGTCTTCAAATAGTTGTTGATGGCATGTTGGCCCTATTTCGGCCAACATTGTTGTTTTATGGGAGAATACGGCTCAAGAAGGAACTTGACTATTGCGTGATCTCTTTAATCTTTTAAAAGCGGCACTAGAGCTTAAATATTTCTGTTCATAAAGACAGAGGCTTACAACTCGTCTCTCTAAGCAAGATCTAGCAACTGAAACGTCGATTCAAGAGCTTATTCGCCCACACTGGCTCTCGAGGATCTTTACCCTTTTTCTCTTTTTCTTTATCATTAAAGACGCATGCGTGACCATCCTTCTAGTGAGAAAATTCAGAATTTCGTATTCTTGTACATAGGAGCTTGAATTTCTCGCTATGCGGCTTTTAGAAATAGTCAAATTCGTGGCGTAATTTTCATGAAGAATTTCCCTGTTTTATAAATATTTTCCTTTTGTTTAAAGTTATATGAATTTCTATGCTAGTTATTTACAATTAAATTTGAAATCAATATATTTTGCATAATCGGATCCAGCATAAAAAGCTGTATTTTTTTTCTACATAGAACTTTATCCTATACATGAAATGGGCTTACACTTTTACGCTAAAGTTTCTGAATATCAAAGATGCCTGTTATGCTTTCAATAAACCATAAACTTTAATGTAAAGACTTTTGAACGTTCAGTTCAAAAATCAACTTACCTCGATTGTTTCAACTGTAGCCAGTAAAGCAAAATCAGCAATTGTAAGATGGTCACCAGCAACATATTTATGCTGGGTTAAGTAACCTTCAAGAAGCTGCAGGGCGTTGTCAAGCTCCTTCCTTTTTTCTTCGTCAAGAGAAGTGGCACCTTTGAACATCACAGGATACTGTAAGCATATCATAAACAGATCACAAACAGATACGAGTCAAGTTATAAAATGCTGTAAGCGATCGATGCCCTAAATATTTGAGCCCTTGTTTAATGCTCAGTAACTGGATCACTAATTTTAAGACTTTTTTTCATTAGGACAGTAATAATATGACTAGCAACAGGATACATCTC
Source organism: Artemia franciscana (assembly GCF_032884065.1). Classification (NCBI taxonomy): domain Eukaryota; kingdom Metazoa; phylum Arthropoda; class Branchiopoda; order Anostraca; family Artemiidae; genus Artemia; species Artemia franciscana. Next base: position 15,081,185 of record NC_088880.1, on the reverse strand, counting down.
ATTGACACAAATACTGCAGACTGGTCTGTAATCAAAACTTTTCCTTTGAGGGGGGCAAATACATAAACAACGTGAAAATAAGAAAACACAAGAGTTATGAGACAATCATAAAATATTCAGATTTGCGGAGGGAGAACACCCCTGACCGTTTAAGTGCCTGACTGCAGGTTAAGTTAAACCAAATCTTTTATTAATAATTTCTTAGGTTTTAACCAATGACAATGATTTCACGACAGTTATTTAAATTTAGGCATTTTTGGTGGTTTTTGAATATCTTGGTTCAATGTAATATAAGGCTTTGCATGAATAATTTTTTACTTACTGTCTATTATCTCATTGACTTCAAATTATGGATTAAAGCTCAAATTGAACTGATGATAGTCCTCTTGTTTCAAAATACGACGGAACCGACAGAAAAGGGTCTAATCTTGAGTGCAACTCCATATATATATATATATATATATATATATATATATATATATATATATATATATATATATATATATATATATATATATATATATATATATATATATATATATATATATATATATATATATATATATATATATATATATATATATATATCTATATATATATATATATGTATATATATATAAATATATATATATATATATATATATATATGTATTTGTTTTTATATTTCAATTTTTCTAATTATATTAGCAGGTCTTCAAATTTTGACGTGACGCTATGTTGAATGACATGGAGCCAGTTAACTACACCCTAATGTTAAAAAACAGTTTAGCTTATAGACATGGGCTCCATCAAAATTGTGGCGCAAAAGAGGCTATTTTTTTCTCATCGGCTCGAAAATTTTAAGGAGCCTTGCTTCAGCTAAGGGGACAACTTAGAGGGCATGAAGGGATTTGGCGTTTTGAAATGGGCCAAAAACCGCGTTGTCCTGGTTCAGTTTGAAACTTGAGCCTCGGATACACGGGCCAAGATCAGCCTAGTACAAAAAAAATTGTTTGGGGCAAGCACCCTTAAAAATTGGGCTAAAAAATAACCAAAATTCAGTCCAAAATTAAATTCCTAGGTCTTTAGGCCAAGTTATTTCCAATACTCAAGAAATAAATAGACACCAAAATACTTGTCAATCCAAGAAAGGGCCAACAAACTTTGAAACTTGAAACTTGAAACGTACATCCGTAACTTCCTCGGCCAAGGGGATGGTTCATAACAAAACAATTGTCAAATATATTTCTCACCTGAAAGTTGGGCCCAAAAAGGGACCAACAAACTCTACTTCTCTGAATCTAAATTTAAAACTCTCAGTCCATAGTGAATTCTAATATCTTAAAATTTAGAAAATCCTGAACCCTGGTGCATGGCAATACCACTCCAAGACAGGGGCTTAAAAATTGTTTTTACGATATATTTGAAATTTTTCAAATGCGACTAAGAGGAATGCACATCTTTGTTGGGATGGAGGGGATATTAGAGGGCCAGGAAGTGGATCGAAAAGCATACAGCCGTTACTCCATTAGCAAAGAGCAGCTTACAGTGAAAAAAAAATGTTGTGTCAATTGGGGCCCTTGAATAGAGTGAAGAAACCTTTTCCCGAACAAAGGTCTGGAAAACCATAGATGTAGACCTCCCAATCTTCTTTAAATTTACTTGTAGACAACTTTTTGGATTGATGCGTGACGCCGAAATTAGGCCCAAATTTGTTTGTTCTCCAATCGTCTTGCTCCTTTCTGAGCAAAACAAGCCTAAGAAAAGGCAATATTTTGAGAAGAAAATTTAGGTTGTATTGATTTTTTCCGCTCCAAAACGAGCCGAAATATTTCTTGTCTCCCATCAGGATTAAACGTTCTGGATAATTGTATATATATATATATATATATATATATATATATATATATATATATATATATATATATATATATATATATATATATATATATATATATAAATCAAGGGGACCTTAATGATGACAGCAAATTTTGGGGGAACAATTACGTTTTTTAAATTCCCAGTGGGGAAAATTCGATATGTTTCAGCTAATGAACTTGAAAATTTCTGGGCATGTACGGTGTCAAAAGAACCTCCATCAGAATATAAAAGGAAACAAACCTGGCTGTATTGATTCGTAGCCACTGATTTTACTTTTTTTTAAGATAGCAAAACAGAGTTATTTTTACAAATGAACTTGACTTGTATTTATTAAAGGAAACTAACAGTTATACGAAAATAACGCATGCAGTTTTTTTAAAATAAAATGACGGATCAGGATAAAGCATATTCAAGGACGTTTAAAGTAAGTAGCCGTTAATAGTAAATTCTTTGTTTAATTTATATGTTTTGGATGAAAATAAAAAATGTCTATGTCTATGTCTAAAAGGATGAGGATGGTTTCAACCCTATATCCATATATCCTTTGATTTTTGATCCATATGACTGAAAATACTTTTAATTTAATCCATTTGATATTCTTTTCACTTAAAATTTAATTCTATAGCATGCACTTAAAATTCTTTACAAGAACTTTATCAGTCAAAAGCGGTAAGAAACTAATTGAAAAACATTTTCAGAGAAAGACCTTTTTTTTCATGATTGCACCGTCAGATGCAACATAAAAAATTAAATTAAACCCATAGTAAAAATTTAAAAGGAAATTTTGATAAAAAAAAACTTTTAAGTAGGTAAGAATTGACATTCAAACCTGACTCAGGAATGAGAAGTATTATTTCGATTAATCTTAATGGCGAAATTTTCTTGCAAAAATAATATATGAGGATATTACACACGTATATTTGACAGGGTATTACACATATTTTTCGAAGAGTAGCTTTTTTGGGGGTGTAATTTCATATTTGAGTGGCTCCATTGCCTGAGTTCTTGATATTTCATCATAATCCTTAAATTGTTGGAATACAGCATCTCGAATGACTCCGTGAGGTAAGAGTCAACAGTGAACAAAAGCTACATTTTCAGAAGCACAGTTATTCTTAACAATATGGTTAGTTCTTTACTATGTTCCGATTAACGAAAAAAATAAGGTTTTTTCCTCTGTATTTCATTAGTACAAAGCAGGTCGAACGCCAACCCTACTACTTTGAAGTAAAGTCCTATAGCTAATATACTGTAGTACTACGCAGTTATTTTTGACGATATTATGTATCTGCGAATAAACCACACGATTCCAGGAATAAGCGTCATAAATTGCTTAAATTGTTTAACGTGAACAAGAAAACTCACACCCCCCCCACTCAAAAAATGCATGCACACTTCCGAATAACAAATCCTATACGGAAATAATGGGTCAATTTTATTTCTTAAAGATCTTTCCCCGGGGGCTGTGGGGGGTCATATTATCTCCAAATGTATAGCTATTGGACCTTTCAACTAGGCTGAACAAAATGATTATCTCGAAATTTTAACTGGACAGGCTTGAGGAAAACGGTGGGAGGGGGGCTAGTTACCGTCCAAATTTTTGGTTACTTAAAAAAGGACACTAGAACCTTTTATTTACGTTCGAATGAGCCCATTTCTGATATTCTTAGACTATTGGTTCGATGCGATCACCCCTGGGGAAAACAAATAAAGAGACATCCATGATCTTTCTTCTGGCAAAAATACAAAATTCCACATTTTTGCAGAAGGGAGCTTGAAACTCCGACAATAAGGGTCTTGTATACCTTCAATCTGATAGTGTAATTTTCATTAAGATTCCTTTATATTTATGAGTTGTTTTTCTCTTTTTAGAAAATCAGGCCAATTTGCTCACGCTAGTAGCTTTTGAAGGGTGGCACTAAATTTAATGAATTCTATGTTTGGAATTGGAATCAGCACTGTTGGAAAAAAGGAAAAATAAAGGAGATGAAGGCATGATCTTCTCTGTTTCTCTTAAGCATGAGTTGAGATAAGGTAAAATCTGTTACCCGCACTCTGTGCATAAAACCTTCTAAGGATCATAATCCTTTTGATCATTTTAAAAGAATTGAGACAAAACTTAAGCAGCTTTATCCACTAGTATAGAGTACTTTTTATTCCTTAACGAGACCACCCATGTCATATTTAGCTTTTAGTCTTTGAGCATTGGCTGGGGACGTGAGTTAATTCCGTTAAAACTTTCAAACTAAAAAGAAACATTTGTGAAAAAATTACAAATTTCAAAGAAAAAGTTAAACGAATTAAAATTGGCAAAAGAAAAGTTTAAAAGGAAGACTACTCACATAATATTCGCCAAACTTCTGGTAGAGAGTACCCATATCAAAGTAAAGCCTATTATCGACAATGGCGCGAGCCTTTGGGTCCTTAGGGTAGAGAGTGTCGTTCTTGGCGTATTGGTTGGCCAAATATTGAAGAATGGCTCTAGACTCCCATAAATAAAATCCATTGTCATCAATAGTTGGGATGGTATGCTAAAAAACGAGAAACTTATCATAATGCCAGGATCTTTTTAACCTCCAGTGGTCTATAAAGGAAAGACGGGAAAAAATAAAATGTTATTTTATAGTAAGGACAATCAGGGATACTTTTCATCAATAGTTGGGATGGAATACTGAAAAACTGGAATACTGAAACTTGTCAGAATGCTAGGAATTTTTTAACCTTCAATTGGCTATAAAGAAAAGACGGAGAAAAAAAAATTATTTTTAGTAAGGACAATCAGAGTTACTTCCTCACATAATCATCTTGACAATTGAGGCATTTTCCATATCTGTGAGCAAACTAATTTGAACCATTTTCATAATATTTTACGGTCAAATATTTAAAGTGATATGTGATTGTTTCTTTAAGCTTCCAGCCAGCATGAAAGCACTCCCCCTCCCAATTCTTCTCTTAAGGGAAAGATCAAAGTCACTGGGCACTAAGTTGGGACTAAATGTGGATTTTTTGAAAATGTGTCATATAAATCGAATAAAGACCCGCTATGTTGCACAAGCACTTTGAGGACGGAGAATGCATAGAATCAGTCTATTTCATTAAGTCATCACACCTCTTCTGTTTTTAATGGCTCTGAGTAAGCGTCAAAAAGTCGATTATTGAGAATCTGCTATAACTGTTGCCCCCCCCCCTACCCCGCAATAACTCCAGAACCAATAAAAATACCCACAATCTAATCACAACAACCTCAAAACCTTGCGGTACTTTGAAAATTATCTTTCCAAATCTATTTCATAGTTATATTCTATTTTAGTTATGGGTAATTGTTAGTTATCCAGGCCACACTCAAGAAGTGAAGTTAGGTTAATCATAATGGAATATACCAAAGTATGATGAAAGTGTAATACTTTAGAAACAAAATTTGGGGAACTACCACAGAGAATTACGGAAAGCAGGCCGATCAGAACGCATTATATTAAATACCTGACCTGACTTCTATTTATTACATATTTAATTGAAATATATCTGTGTAGTAGTTTATATCACTGAGACTAAGCTAATTATTTCCGAATGCGGACAGAGAAACAGGTTCGACTCAGATCAAGAACTTGAGTGTAGTCGGGATAACTAATAAGTACCAAGCTATGTATTATATTAAAGCAGCAAGATTGATTAACTGGTTGTTTTTATTTGCCATTCCTGTGCTTCATTTTTTTACGAGCTATTAAATAGCAATGCACTCCTAAGACTTCTAAAGATGGTGTCAGATCGAAACACAAAGTACACCGTTAGAACCGCCTTGTTCGAAAACTATAATTAGGAAACTTACAGTCCCTTGGCTTGAAAAACCAGGAAAATCCATTGGTTTGGAAAAAAAGAAAAGTGGCTGCAACAACGATATTCTGCATCGAGGGCATCTTGTCTTCAACTCAAACACCTGGGCACTGGGAACTGGGTAACCTGCAGTCAGGCACTGGGCTGGTTCAATAACACTATATAGGAAACTAATTGTCTCTTGGCTTGAATTACAAGGAAAATTCATTAGCTTGAAAAATAAGAAAAGTGGCTGCATATACCACTGATGTATACCCAGTGTATACCCTGATGGTATACTTTGTTAAGTGGCATATCTAGGTCTAGCAGAATGACATCCACAATGGGCTCCTTTCCAGCAATTCAGTGATATTATATGATTAATAAATTTTTTCCGTTTCTCCTTCTCCACAGCTACCGGGCAATAAAACTTCACAGAGAGATGTTTAATAGCTCATTCAAGGAAACTGCTACATATAGTGCCATCGGTAATTAACAAAAATTTATTTTTAGAAAGTTTTAATTGCTGTGGCAGCGGTAGCTGCAACCTAGTAAATCGTGGTTGATGCGGTAGCTTCCAATTAAGAGAATTAATCTATATGTTTACCCCCTGTTCTATGTATATCTGCTTAGTGTTGTTCTGTTTTTTTTTTATCTTCAATTTAAAAAATCAACAAAAATCCCTGTCCCTTCCCCCTATATTTTAGTGAATCACCATTGTTAGGATTTAATGGATGGGGTCCAGATTAAAAAGAAAAACGGATGACATACTCGTCAAGACTGTAAAATTAGGGAGTGGATGGGTCCAAAGTTGCCTATACCTACATAAGTGGGAGACAGCATAAGAAATAAATAATTTAAAACAATATACCTGTGGATTCATTTTAAGGTATTCTGGTCTCATATGTTCTCCTTTCATAAGATCGGTTAGCTTCAAGTTTAGATGAACATCCAAAGCTTTGGCTAACATCATTATTGAGCGGCAGGGTGCACTCAATGGCATGTAGTAAAGATCAATGCTTGGCATTATGTAACCTTGAAAATAAAATTTTATTAAATTGCAAACGAGTCACAAATGGGACATAGTGTTTTCAGAAAACTTACCACATTTTGCAAAGAATATGCACGGATATGAAATATGCATTGCTACTACTATAACTCATATTAGCAACTCACTAAAGTACCAAGCCAACTAAGCTGCTCACTCTCCTCCTCCATCACAATATATTTAAAACTTCCCTCTTTACACCCTCCCAAAAAGTCTCTGTCCTTTTTGAATCCTTTCTTACGATCCCTTCCTAACCTAATTGGGGACGACCTACTTTTTTGATCCTAGATGGTTGGTCAAAAGGACGATTTATGACAATCTGTCATCCTTCATCCTCAGAAGGTGTCCTAACCGTCTCAGCCTTTCTCTCATTATAACCCTAGAAAGCAAGAAAGAACCACATATTTTGTAGAGTTTGCTGTTTGAAACACTGTCAGTCTGATGTCCACAACAGTTTGTACTACTGGACTTTTTCCACTAGCTAGAAGAGAATTATCACTAACCATAGGCACTAAATTTTTCCAACAAAATGAAACGCTGCGTGAGAAAATTTTCGATGGATTTTAAGTGCAAGATTCGAAAACCGTTAAGTCTGAAAATATAGCTAGCCTATTTCTTCATTAAAAAATAATTACGAACGGTTTTTGTGTCTAATATTTTACTCTCGAAACATTAAACGTTCAATCTATATTAAATCTTTTTAAATATATTTTGACATTTTAATGTTAGATTTTTAGTTTTGCAGAAAATCATTTATTCCCGCTTTTTTTTACAATGGTGTTGATTAACACTTACCGTTTATCTATAAAAACGTGCTGATAACAATAAAAGAGTAGTATGGCCCTAACAGGTGCAGTTTACGCCTGAGGCTCTGAATATTATAGCCTAAACTGCACTGGCACATTACAGATGACACATAGTTTGCATATTTACATTGCAACATATATATAATCAAGTCGTGCTACTTAGGAGAATGTACGCAAAGAAAGTTGAAGCGCCGACCCAACACCTAGTTGGTGGGGGCGCTTTGTGCCTCCCCCCAAGCCCCCCCGCGCGCGTAAGTCGTTACGTGCCATTGTAGTTTGTTTTTGAATTGTTTTTTTTTTTTAGTTTTTAGTTTTTTACCTTTTTTTAGTTTTTTTTTAGTTATACCTCATGATTCTAATCATTGCCCTTGAGCTTTGTTGATGGTGATTGCTAATCGAACATTCCCTATGTCCCTGTCGTCATTTATCGCGGTCGTCATTTATATTCCCTGTGTCTCGGTGTCCAGGTCGTCATTTTTGTCCCGGTCGTCATTTGTGTTCCGGTGTCCCGGTCCACCCCAACACCTAGTTAGTGGGGGCGCTTCGCCCCCCCCCAAGCCCCCTCGCGCGCGTAAGTCGTTACGCGCGATATTAGTTACGTGCCATTGTAGTTCATTTTTGAATTGGTCTTTTTTTAGTTTTTAGTTTTTTACCTTTCTTTTAGTTTTTTTTTTTAGTTATACCTCATGATTCTAATGATTGTCCTTGAGCTTTGTTGATGGTGATTGCTAATCGAACATTCCCTATGTCCCCGTCATCATTTATATATCCCCCTGTGCCCACCAGCGTCCCCGTTGTAGTTGTTTTCCTGTGTCCCGGTCGTCATTTGTGTCCCGGTGTCCCAGTCTGTAATTTCTCTTTGAGTGTCGCGGTCGTCATTTATATTCCCTGTGTCTCGGTGTCCAGGTCATCATTTTTGTCCCGGTCGTCATTTGTGTTCCGGTGTCCCGGTCTGTAATTTCTCTTTCAGTGTCTCGGTCGTCATTTATATTCCCTGTGTCCCGGTCGTCATTTGTGTCCCGGTGCTTTGTTGATGGTGATTGCTAATCGAACATTACTTGTGTCCCGGTCGCTTTCTCTTTGAGTGTCCCGGTCGTCATTTATATTCCCGATGTCCCGGTGTCCCGGTCGTCATTTGTGTCCCGATGTCCCGGTCTGTAATTTCGTCAGTCGACAAACATGACGTCAGTCGACACACAAAAATGACGTCACTCGACACACACACAGAGACAACTTATTTATATATATACTAGTTGTTGGGGTGGCGCTTCGCGCCATCCCAACACCTAGTTGGTGGGGCGCTTCGCGCCCCCCCAAGCCCCCCCCGCACGCGTAAGTCGTTACGCGCCATATTAGTTATGCGCCATTGTAGTTGTGTCCCTGTGTCCCACCTGTGAATATAGATAGATTTATATATGTGTTTCAAACTACGTTGTGTTTCAAACGCTCATATGCAAACGCTCTTTGTTAATGGTGATTGCAAATACTAATCGAATTGGGAATTGCAATCTTTTAAATTGAAAAAACAGATCCGTTGGAATCATGGGAATGCGAGGAATAAGAACAGCCTCACCCTCATAAGGCCCTGTCAAGATTGTGGCCTCTATTAGGTTTTCCATTGTTTTTTTTTTTTTTACGGCAAGTCGCGTGCCATTGCAAAGCTTTGGTGGGTTGATATTTCTTAAAAGTATTATTGGTACGCCTATTTTTAGTTGTAGCACGTGTGGTGGAAACCCTGAAAGATCTATGGAATTTAAAAATTCAGATGGATAATTAACCGCTTCATTTGGTTCCAAAACTGTGTCGACTGACTTGTAAAGGACTGCCTGGTCTCGAATCTTGGTCAAAACAATATTGTTGATTTCGTGGACGTCTATATTTTTGGGTGCGAGAATCGCTCTTTCACTTAGCCATTTATTATTTTTATAATTTTTTAGAATATTCGGAAATACTTTTTCAATCAATTCATTTTTGGACGTCACTAAATTACAGAAATCAGCAGGTAGTTGTATACGTCCTGAAATTGAGTCTACTGTTTGACCAGAGTCATCGTTTTGCAATCGGACACGCATATTTGTAGTTAATTTTAATATTTTTACGTGTGCCCATAAATTAGAATTTTTTAGGCAAGCATTCATTTCGTCTGCAGGAGTTAAACTACGTAAAAATTGCGAATATACAACATTCTTGGCTTTCCCATTGTCTCTGCATATACAAAGCCGTATGTACTAATAATGACATCATATGCAAACGCTCTTTTTACAAACAAACAAACATGCATCCACACAACTCGTTTTTATATAGATAGATAGATAGATAGATACAATACAAATTAACTGCGTAAAACTTGCGAATATACAACATTCTTCGCTGTCCAATTGTCGCTGCATATAAATACATTGTCAGGTTTACCGACCCTCGAACATGCAACGTACAATTGTCCATGGGAAAAATAATCAGTATTAAGATCTATACCACATTTTTCTAATGATTGACCTTGAGCTTTGTTAATGGTGATTGCAAATGCTAATCGAATTGGGAATTGCAATCTTTTAAATTGAAAAGGCAGATCCGTTGGAATCATGGAAATGCGAGGAATAAGAACAGCCTCACCCTCAAAAGGCCCTGTCAAGATTGTGGCCTCTATTAGGTTTTCCATTGTTTTTTTTTACGGCAAGTCGAGTGCCATTGCAAAGCTTTGGTGGGTTTATATTTCATAAAAGTATTATTGGTACGCCTATTTTTAGTTGTAGCACGTGTGGTGGAAACCCTGAAAGATCTATGGAATTTAAAAATTCAGATGGATAATTAACCGCTTCATTTGGTTCCAAAACTGTGTCGACTGACTTGTAAAGGACTGCCTGGTCTCGAATCTTGGTCAAAACAATATTGTTGATTTCGTGGACGTCTATATTTTTGGGTGCGAGAATCGCTCTTTCACTTAGCCATTTATTATTTTTATAATTTTTTAGAATATTCGGAAATACTTTTTCAATCAATTCATTTTTGGACGTCACTAAATTACAGAAATCAGCAGGTAGTTGTATACGTCCTGAAATTGAGTCTACTGGGAGCTTTCCGCTTCCAATTGTCAGCAATTGATCTGAAAATGTTTGACCAGAGTCATCGTTTTGCAATCGGACACGCATATTTGTAGTTAATTTTAATATTTTACGTGTGCCCATAAATTAGAATTTTTCAGGCAAGCATTCATTCGTCTTCAATGGCTCTGGTGGTGCAGCCAATAGAGGAAGTTTAACTTTTCCTGAGGCGCAAAACATTTCCATTGTTTCACCATTGAATTTCAAGGCCTTGCAATAGGGACAAATTTTTGACATTGTCCCGATTTGAACACATCTACTCAAGCTATAATCATCGACTGGGTTGTACCTGAATGCCAGGCGATAACTTTCAGGTTGCTCTGATTCCTCGGCACGCTTTCTTTTCTTACTTTCTCTATCAGCAGCAAGCCTGATTTCTTGCTGTTCTTGTGATTCCTCGGCACGCTTTCTTTTCTTACTTTCTCTATCAGCAGCAAGCCTGATTTCTTGCTTTTCTTGTAATTCCTCGGCACGCCTTCTTTTTTCACTTTCTCTTTTAGCAGCAAGTCTGCTTCCGCGTTGCTCTGGTAGTTCCTCGGCACGCTTTCTGTTCTTTTTTTCTCTATCAGCCTCAAGCCTGTTTCCTTGCCGTTCTTTTGATTCCTCGGCACGCTTTCTGTTCTTTCTTTCTCTATCAGCCTCAAGCCTGTTTCCTTGCTGTTCTTTTGATTCCTCGGCACGCTTTCTGTTCTTTCTTTCTCTATCAGCCTCAAGCCTGTTTCCTTGCTGTTCTTTTGATTCCTCGGCACGCTTTCTTTTCTGACTTCCTCTATCAGCAGCAAGTTTTTTGGCATAGACTCTTTGAGCATCTTCATCGGCTTTTGCCATGGTAAGTTCATCAGTCATTTTAAACTTTCTTTGTGTGCATTTTCTTGTAGCAAGGCTTGATTATGCGTCTGTTGGAAGTGCAAGTATGCAAATTATGTGCCATCTGTAATATGCTAATGAAGTTTAGGCTATAATCTTTAGATCCTCATGCGTAAACTCTGCAACTGTAACGGCCATACTACTTAGAGGGAAGGGAAAACGTCCTAAGTGTCCTTTTCAGATCCCGGCCTCACGTTTAGAAAAACTCAAGCATGTTCTAGGCCAGGGATTGAATGGCAGCACCTGCCTCTAGTGCTTTTACTTTTTTTAGATAAATGTCAACGAAGGCCCATTGAAATCAGTGGATTTTCGGTAGAATCAAAGAAATTATCAGCAGAAAAAATCAGAAATATATTCTAGATGTGGTCTAAGGAGCGCTCTGAGAACCAGATAAACCGTCTTTCTGAAGGGCTTTAATAAACGGAAAACGCCGGTGTGTTCTATTTTTGCTAAACTCACGACCCCATGATACCGTCATTGTTCAACAAAACACAACAGAAGCTACGAATCCGTCGAATTTCAGCATGAATAGGGGAATCCTTAAAATTTCTAATATTGTATTTATAAACTCCGAATGGAGAAGCAGGACAAATTAGTTTGAAATTTAGAATATTGCTTAGATCCCTTCGTATACCCATTACTTGTACTCGCAACCTACACAAGCACAGTTTTTTGTAAACAAAAATTGCATTTTGATTTTGCTCTTGATTTAATTTGAAAAACTTTTTAATTTGATCATGGTTGCATCAGCAGCCACAACCTAGTAAAGAGCGAGCCATAGTTCATAGAAGCCGAAGTAAAGAAAAACCCTGATTATACAATAAATTGTTTAGTGGCAATTATCTCCCATGTAGCACTATTTGGGAAACAGTAATTTTAATGATACAAGGTCTACAATCCGATAGAAGAGCCTGAACTGTTTTTCCCAAATCCAGTTAAAAATGAAGCAATGTCTTCTGGATTTCATTTGCAAAAACGATATCGGTTGGTAAATCATGAAATATAGTTTTTGACCGTGGAGAAAATCGGTCACTATGGAAACGCCGACTGTCTACTTAAAGCTCAGCAATTTAATTAGCATATGGGAAAATGTCTCTAAGATCAGTAATGGCAGGATATTTCTGTTGTCTTGGCCCAACTCTCATTGTCTTCCCCTTTCTTTCAGCAAAATCCTAGTTACGTGATTTTTTTCCAATTAAATTATAGTTTTGATTGATTTACTGAAATTCCGTAAGCATATATAGCAGCTCATTATTTCCACCATTAAACAAATCTCCTTAAAGCCGTATCCAGGAGGGTTAAGGGATTTGAACCCCCCACCCCACAAAAAAATGTTTGTACGAAATAAAAATGTAATAAACACGCAATAAAAATGAATATAAGCAAATTATTGATGCGTTTTTTAATATTTGTTTTTTGTAAACTGCCCCCCCCAAAGAAAAAATCCTTGATACGTCTTGAATCTCCTTTCAGATTTGCCGACGTCATCCCACCTAAAAAAAAATCTCCCAATCTACCCCCCAAAATACCTCATCGTGGACAAAGTCGTAATTTATTTGGAAAATTAACATCCCTTCGATTTCTAAAAATTCGTAGATGATTAGCGCACCTAAATCCAAATTATAAAACATTTAATTGGTAAATTTAACTTGAAATAATATTCTTCACCAAAACTCTAACACTTCTCTAGAAAAATAAACTACTCGATATACTTGTGCCAACACCCCAATACTGAATTTCTTGGCCTTCTATTCTAGTCATAGAATCTCTAAGAAAAATATTTTCACTTTCTTTGGGGCCTTCGCCGTTATTCCATTCATAGGAGAAATAACCAAATTCAAGGAACTCTATCATTGTGAATTGAGGTTGTTAAGTAGAAACATGCGGATGCATTAATTTATCTAACAGTTTCAAACCACAGCCAGAAAAAAAAAAATCATTATTAAAAATTTAAGTATTTGATTTTCAGCCAACTGTCATCCAACTTGTTCCAGACTTTACTTTAAAGGTGGATTCCAGGCAATAACAAATTAAAAGATAATGACAAATTATTGCTGTATTAATATTAAACACAATAAGAGGATGCAAGCCGAAATTAAAATAATCCTTTATTTTATTACCATAAATTTAGCTCTAACTATTTGGCGATTAATATTAAAGCATCTAAAAAAACAATGAAATTAGTTTAAAAGGAAACTACCATTTTAATTCTTTTTGGGGCGTAAATCTGATTTGTAAAACAATACCCTTTGGCCAATCAATTTCGAACTTCAAAGGGCAAATCCTGTGAGAATATGCTACATTTTGACGGAGAAGGCATTGTTAAATTGATTAAATCCCATGTGCAACTCGAATTTAAAAGGGTTGCCTGAACAAACCCCACGTAACTGCGACCAAGGTCGAACGGTAAAAATAAATTCAAGAGTATAAAACATGATCGTTCTAATCTAACAAGTATATGTCCACGCATTGTTAAAACTACTTTCTAAGGTTTACAATAAAGCTAGAAACCTCATTTAGGAAACTAACCGTTCAAGAGTTATCCTATTACTTGATCTCGAATCACTGTATATTCTTTCGTGTGCATGTTTTACTTTTTCTCAGCTTCATGGTGACCTCCCCCATCCCCTAAGTGTTCCGCCATCTTTCACCTCTGATCAGAATAATTATAATCTTTGTAATATCAAAAATCATATTCGAGTTCATTTTACTACTTGTGTAAGGTAGGATTTTAATCCTTTAATTGCGAGTCATATTGTATGGAATAAGTTGCCCGAATCAGCTCGAAGTTGTCACTCATTTGATTTGCTCAAAAAAACTATTAAAAATTCTTTGGATTCTGAGATGTTATTGTGTCTATATATATATATATATATATATATATATATATATATATATATATATATATATATATATCTATATATATAAAAATAAGTTGTCTGTGGATCTGTGGATCAGGTGACGTCATGTTTGTCCGCATATGACGTCTGAATTATTTCACACTAATACAAAAGAAGAAAAAAACTAAAAAAGGTAAAAACTACAAAAAAAACTAAAAAGAAAAAAAAACTAAAAAAGCTAAAAAACTAAGAAAAACTAAAAAAAGGTAAAAATCTAATAACTAAAAAAAAACTGAAAAAAATAAAAAAAGGCAAAAACTACAAAAAAAAATAAAAACTAATAAAAAAACTAAAAAAACTAAAAAAAACTAAAAAAGGTAAAAAACTAAAAAAAACTAAAAACTAAAAAAGAAAAAAACTAAAAAAAAGGAAAAAACTGAAAAATAAAAGAGAAAAAGAAAACTAAAAAAATATGAATAAATATATATAAAAATAAGTTATTTGTGGGTTATGTCTGTCTGTCTGTCTGTCGAGTGACGTCGTGTTTGTCCGCATATGCCGTCTGAATTATTTCACACTAATACAAAAGAAGAAAAAAAACTAAAAAAGGTAAAAACTACAAAAAAAACAAAAAAGAAAAAAAACTAAAAAAGCTAAAAAACTAAAAAAAACTAAAAAAAAAGGTAAAAAACTAAAAACTAAAAAAAACTGAAAAAACTAAAAAAAGGCAAAAACTAAAAAAAACTAAAAACTAATAAAAAAAACTAAAAAAAACTAAAAAAACTAAAAAAAGGTAAAAAACAAAAAAAACTAAAAACTAAAAAAGAAAAAACTAAAAAAAAGGAAAAAACTGAAAAATAAGAGAAAAAGAAAACTAAAAAAATATTAATAAATATAAAAAATATAAATATAAATATAATATAAATTAGCAATCAACAAAGCACCGAGACACAAATGACGACCGGGACACAGGGAGTATAAATGACGACCAGGACATAAGTAAAAAAAAAAACTAAAAAAACTAAAAAAATGGTAAAAACTACAAAAAAACTAAAAACTAATAAAAAAAACTAAAAAATCTAAAAATCTAAATAAACTAAAAAAGAAAAAAAAGAAAAAAGGAAAAAAATAAAGGAGAAAAACAAAACTAAAAAACGAATGTATATACAGACCGGGACACCGGGATACAAATGACGACCGGGACACAGGGAATATAAATGACGACCGGGACACAGGGACACAACTACAATGGGGACGCCGGGGGGCACAGGGGGATATAAATGACGACCGGGACACCGGGACACAAGGAATATAAATGACGCCCGGGACACTCAAAGAGAAATCACAGACTGGAACACCGGGACACAAATGACGACCGGGACACAGGGAATATAAATGACGACCGGGACACAGGGACATAACTACAAAGGGGACGCCGGGGTGCACAGGGGGATATATAAATGACGATGGCGACTCAGGGAATGGTCGATTAGCAATCACCATCAACAAAGCTCAAGGGCAATCATTAGAATCATGAGGTATAGATCTGAATACGGATTGTTTTCCCATGGACCATTATATGTTGCATGTTCAAGAGTCGGTAAACCTGACGATATTTATATGCACAGACAATGGGACAGCAAAGAATGTTGTATATTCGCAAGTTTTACGTAGACATATATATATATATATATATAAATATATATATATATATATATATATATATATATATATATATATATATATATATATATATATATATATATATATATATATATATATATATATATATATATATATATATATATATATATATATATATATATATATATATATTCACAGGTGGGACATAGGGACACAACTACAATTGCGCGTAACTAATATGGCGCGTAACGACTTACGCGCCCGGGGGGCTTGGGGGGGGGGGCGCGAAGCGCCCCCACCAACTAGGTGTTGGGGTGGCGCGAAGCGCCACCCCAACAGCTAGTATATATATATATATATATATATATATATATATATATATATATATATATATATATATATTTATTATTATTTCATTGGGGTCTATTTAATCTACTGATCTACTCCATTAATTTAGTCTATTCAATCTATTAGTCTATTTAGTTTTGCTTTCTAGAGTTTTTATTCTATTTATATTTTCTTTTCTTCTTCTTTTTGCTCTTCTCTCTGTGAGTAAGTGATTAATTTTTTTTCTTCTCTGAGTAAGTGACTCATAGTGAAAGTAGCACATAGTGAAAGTACCACCAGACCTACTCATAATGAGGTAAAATTATAGCAGTTCATATAACTGACTTACCAGTAAAGTAAACATACCATTCGGTGCCTTTTTTAGCTCTTAAAAATGACGAATTTTCAATTAAAGTATGCGTTATCGCTCGTTTTCAAAAAAATAATAATATGTTTTCTCAGCGCTATCTTTTCCATCGTTTTCGACAAAATAATGCTACACTTTCTCAGTGCTAAAATTATCTATAGCAAGATTAATTTAGGTTAGGTGAGGTTGGGTTATGTTAAAAAGTACTTAAATTTGAATTTACGGTAAAAGCGATTATTATATTCGTAAAGAACATAAGAAAAGGCATCGAGTGGTATATTCACTTTATTGGTAAGCCAGGTATAAGAACTGTTATAATTTTACCTTTTTTTCTGTGCAGCTAAAAGAAGACAAGAAATCTATTTGATTGGCTTATCTTAGTTAAATTTCAAAAGAGAAGTTCAAATAAATTCAACATGGATGATGGCACAAGGTAATCCGTGATATCAACCAGATCTTTCTATGGATAGCTCCGGCACTAGTCAAGACTCATTGTGAATTGATCTAGATAATCAGGCAAGTACGCTGAATTTCGTTTCGTTGGGGGGGGGGAATTTTGAAAAATATCCAAATAGCAAATTATGTGTTTTACAAGATCAATCAGGATTCTCATTTATTTCACAAAAATTTATTGGGAAAACCTCAAGCCCCTTCTCCAACAGCGAAATATCTAGACCAAGAATCCCTTAGGCTATTACAGGATTCTAAATTAGCCAACATACTTCATTCATCCCGGTATTTCGATATTTTCTCTAAACTAGTTAATCCCCTAGAGAAGGCCGTATTCATGGAAGAGAATAAGGAGGTTTGAACCCCTCCGCCAAAATATTTGTCCGGCTAGTAAATATGTAACATTTTTGATAGGTTTTTTTTCAGACCTCCTTCGAAAAAAAGCCCCTCCTTCTGAACAAAAACCTTGGATAAGGCCCTGCCCCTAGGTTAGCTCTGGTACATTTTGCTTCAGCATAAAAATGTTAGTTTCTAACTGGTTTTCTTTCAGCATTACTACAAAAAAAATGAAAAGCCATTACCTTCAAATAACTGAAGAGATCACTGTCTGAACAGCGGCCACAGTACTAAAAAAAGACTAAAGACAAATATAAACGTTAAAATTCCGAAGTTTCGTAATGCAATAGAGTTAAAGCCATATCATTTTGTAAGCGCATGACCACATTCTTTCCATGGTTTCTCAGTCGGGTATATCCTTACTTTTGGACGGTAAAGGCTTGTCTAGACCACCCGACCGTCTTAACCAATATTCTTTTTTTCAATAATAACAAAAATCAATAGGAACTTACTACCTCCGAATTACTGACAAGATCACAATCTGAATAGCAGCTAGACAGAGACTGAAGGAGGATTGGAAGAAATGTATCTGACAAGCATAATGTTTCGCAATGCAGGAAAGAGTTACAAGCAAATTACTTTTACAGTGATGACCTTGATTGCATTCCTTTCTGGATTTAATTAAATTTTGATACCCGGTTATTAAGAGGTCGTATTTTTATATTTTGGACAAGAAAGTTTAGCTGTAATTTACCAAAAATATGAATTTTAAGAAACAGCAGTATTGTCGTCCCTAGTGATTTATCGCTATTTCTAGTGAGTTTTCATATTGCCTAAACAGAATATCACTAGATTATTTTGTCGATTATTAGAAACACGTTCAAGAATTACCCTTAGGTTACATTAAAGGAAACCCGTTTCATAGCAACAAAAATAAGTGATGGATGATACAATGCATTGAACTTAGACAGAATGAACTGGACTTGTGTAATTTGGACTATATTTTTACACATTAGGGGTGGGGGTTAGGTTGCATTTTGAGTTAGGTCAGGTTTCCATAATTTTGTCTCTAAAGTATTATTTTATCATCATGTTTTGTTATTTTTCATTAGGATTAACTTCACTTCTTGGGTGTGTTTCCAATTACCGACAAAGTACCGAAAATCACTAAATCAGCAAAATCAAGTGATTTTTTCACCGGGTGGCAACCCTGGGAAATGGAATGTTGAACAAAAGTCAGCAAAGTATGCTTACTCTTTTTTTTCAAAGAGAGGGGGCAAGTTCAGCAAAAAATATTAAGTGGAAAATATAGAACAGCCATATAAAATGATATTTTATGTGTAGCGTGTGCTTTAGAGTCCCTTCTTACTGGTACGTATGCCGGAGTTTATTTGGAGGTGCCTAACGATTCAGGGGGGATGGGTAAGGCATTAAAAAAATTAAAATTATAGGGAAAATCCAAGACACTATAGGAGCGAGTGTACACGTCTTGAAATTTCAGCTGCGGCGTGGATCCAAACCTCTCCCTGTGCCTACGAGCTTGCTCCTGAGGACAAAATTAAAAGTCACATAGCGAAACTAAGTTCCAAGGCAATATACTTATTTTACAAATATGTGATTTATCCTACTTTAGGCACGTCAGCAGAAAATTAGCCTACTAATGCCCTATAAAATCCCTCATCCTAGAGGTCTAATACTAAAAAAAGACCTAAGGACAGAAAATGTTTAACCCTCTATCATCGTCTGTTTGAATCCCCTAAGTTAGAGAAGTGGGTGAAAGCAGTTTAGTGTTTTATATCTAGGTTCAAGCTAAAAGACAGAGTCAGGCTTAAAGAACAGAAAAAAGGTCTCGACAGACCTTCTGTAAAATTTAGTTCCAAGCATTATAGCCGCAACAAGTGAAGTGCTATTGGCTTCTTGTTGACGAATGTTTCACAGAAACTGATCTTGGTGCTCATAAGCAAAGCAGTTTTGATTACGTTTCATTGATTTTCGGAAAGATGTCGCTAATAACAAAAACAGAGGAAGTGAATCGTTGGGGGAGCCCACCAAATTCTGTGTTGTCATTGTCATGTCTTTTCTTCAAGGGCTTGTGGCACTCGTGGCAGATACTCTGCGACAGCTTTAAGAAAAGAGTCTGCTTGAGATTCAATTGGCTCCGTCCAAAACAATTTATGGTCTAACACACATCAGGGGCGAGAATCTTAACTAACAAATGGAACAGCTGTGGACTAAGCGTCATTTCACTGAAAATTACTCAAAAAATAAAGAAGCGCACAAGATTAAATCTTTGAAGTTTGGCATTCCACATATTCCACGGTCTGCATGTCATCCTACATCTGCATGGGACAATCCAAAATAATTTGTTATCAACCTAACTATTACCCTAACAAGCCACAGCTCATACAACTCTTCACTACAACACAGGGACACAATTTGGTATGGGGAAGAGGACAACTGCCCCTCCTAGACCTCGGTTTGCCCTTCCCCAGGCCCCAGTTTGCCTCCCCCTCCTGCCAAAATATACTTTCTTTAAAAATCTTGTCAAAACAAAGATAAGTCTGCATAATTCAAGCATCCACAGAAACGGGTCAGTTTTCTTTAGCATATCTTTACCTTTATGGTACTATATAGCATGTTTTTCTGTTTTCACTGTTATTTTCACTTGATTTGGGAAATTTGCTCCAACTTTGCCCCCCCCTCCAGGATTTTGACGAAATTACGCCACTACTAGAGACAACCCGCCGCCCTACCCACACCACTTCATGTCCCACAATTGTCCAACATTCTGACATTCTAGTTATTCATATTCACCTTAAATAATTTTTAAAATTCGCCCTGGACCATTATAAAAATAAAAAATCTACAAAAGTAAGATTTTTCCGATGTTTTTGTCTCATCGACTGCTGGGGGATTGGCATAGGCGACTACTGAGCCTCGAACAAAGAGATAGTTACATATTATGTTTAGCTTTGCGATGCTCATGTGTCTTAACCTTATATTTGTTATTGGTGACTTAGAAATACATGAATATTAAAATCCTGACTTTGGTGGAAATCAAACGCCATTTATGAAATATATACTTGCTATATCTCCATTTTGGAATTCTATATTGTAATATTTAGTCTTATAATCAACAGGCTTTCGAATTCTTAGATAAAATTTGTGATAAAAACTGAAAACCTTTCTGGGAGAGGAACTATGCAAGAGGGATAATTTGGTCCACTATAATCAAATTGTCATCGAAATTGCATATATTGATAAAATTTGGAAGTAATCAAACAGTTCGTGGTAACGAACTGTAGTAAGGAGCGACCCGGCTCAATAGTAACTGAAACTCTAAAAAATGGAATTTTGATACCAATAGTTACATCAAAAGAATCGCATTTAAATGCTGATTTTAAATATAAATGTTTCATCAAGACTAGTTATACCAATCAAATGTTACAAGCCTGAGAAAATTTGCCTCATTTTAGAAAATGGGAGAAATTTAGAAAATAGGAAACATCCCCTAAAAGTCATACAATCTTAACGAAAATCACACCATCAGATTCAGCGTATCAGAGAACTTTGTTGTAGAAGTTTCAAGCTCCTATCTACAAAAATGCGGAATTTCGCATTTTTTGCCAGAAGACAGATCACGGATGCGTGTTTATTTGTTTTTGTTTTGTTTTTTCCCAGGGGTGATCGTATCGACTGAGTGGTCCTAGAATGTCGCGAGAGAGCTCATTCTAACGGAAATTAAAGGTTCTAGTGCCCTTTTTAAGTGACCAAAAAAATTGGAGGGCATCTAGGCCCCCTCACACGCTCATTTTTTCCCAAAAGTCACCAGATCAAAATTCTGAGATAGACAGTTTATTCACCATAGTCGAAAAACCTAATAACTATGTCTTTAGGGACGACTTACTCCCCCGCAGTCCCCGTGGGAGGGGCTGCAAGTTACAAACTTTCAACTCTGTTTTAGGGGGGAGAGTTGAGGGGGGTTACGTTGAAGGATATTTCCATGGAGAAACTTCTTCTGGGTGAAGAGAATTTCAATGAAGGGGGCGCAGGATTTTCTAGCATTATTTGAAAAAACAATGAAAAAATAAATATGATTTTTTTTTCTACTGAAAGTAAGGAGCAGCATTAAAACTTAAAACAAACAAAAATTATTACGCATATGAGGGGTTTACCTCCTTGTTATACCTAACTCCTTACGCTAAAGTATTTTTAGTAATTTCAACTATTTATTCTACGGCCTTTGTGATTCAAAGGTCATTCTTAAGTAATTGGGATAAAATTTAAGCTTTAGTGTAGAGAGCGAGGTATCGACGGGGGTTACAACCCCCTCATATACGCAATAAAAACATACGAATATAGAAGTTCGTTACGTAAGTTAATTCGTAAGTTACGTATATTTTTTACCAATGAAAACGTTTGTAAAAATTAAAAGTTCTAGTTGCTTTTTTAAGTAACCAAAAAATTGGAGGGCAACTAGGTCTCCTCCCTCGCTCCTTTCTTTATCAAAATCTTCCGATTAATTGCAATTAATTAATATGCAAATTTCGTTTTAATTATTTATGTGCGCAGAGCCAAGATCAAAACATGCATTAATTCAAAAACGTTCAGAAATTAAATAAAAAAATAAAGTTTTTTTTAATGAAAGTAAGAGCAACATTAACGCCCCGCTCTTTACGCTAAAGCTCGACTCTTGCACTTAACTCTATTTTTAAAACAGTAAGAAACTTTAGCGTAAAGAGCGGGGCTTTGAGGAGGAAAAGCCCCTTTCATATACGGAGTAATTTCTGTTCGTTTTAAGTTTTAATGTTGCTCCTTACTTTTATTTAAGAAAACTTGTTTTTATTCAATTGAACATTAAGAAGTGGTCGAAAAGGAGACAATTTATAGAATATATTAAATAAAAAAAAACAAGTTTTTTAAACTAAAAGTAAGGAGCGACATTAAAACATAAAACGAACAGAAATTACTTCGTAGATGAAAGGGGCTGCTTCCTCATCAACGTCCCACTCTTTACGCTAAAGTTTGACTCTTTCTCTCAACTCTACTTTTTAAAACAGTAAAAAACTTTAGCTTAAAGAGCGGAACGCTGATGAGGAAGCAGCCCTTTCATATAAGAAGTAATTTCTGTTCGTTTTAAGTTTTAATGTCGCTCCTTACTTTCAGTTAAAAAAAGCTTGTTTTTTTTATTTAATTTCTGAACGTTTTTTAATTAATACATGTTTTGATTTTGGCTCTCCGCAGAGGAAAAATTAAAACGAAATTTGCATATTTATTTTTTTGGCTAAATGTCTTTCTCATAGTTTTGATTGAATGATTTTGAGAAAAAATGAACGGGGGAGGAAGCCTAGTTGCCCTCCGATTTTTTGGTTACTTAAAAAGGCAGCTAAAACTTTTAATTTTTTACGAATGTTTTTATTAGTAAAAGATATACGTAACTTATAAATTAGCTTACGTAACGAACTTTTGTATTATCATGTTTTTATTACATATATGAGGGGATTCCCCCCCTCGTCAGTACCTCGCTCTCTACACTAATGCTTAAATTTCGTCCCAATTCATTAAGAATGACCCCTGAATCACAAAAGCCGTAGAATAAATAGTTGAAATTACTACAAATACTTTAGCGTAAAGACCGAGGTATTAGGAGGAGGTGAGAACCTCATATGCGTAATAATTTTTGTTCGTTTTAAGTTTTAATGCTGCTCCTTACTTCGAGTTGAAAAAACTTTTTCATATTTTTTTTCATTTTTTAAATAACGCTAGAAAATCCTGAGCTTCGTTCATGGAAATTTTCTTCCCCCATGACAAATTCCTCCATATAAAGTTCCCCCGACATATCCCCTCTTCTCAACCCCTCTCCCATCCAAAAAATCCCCCTGAAAACGTCTGTACACTTCCCAATAACCATTACTATATGTAAGCACTGGTCAAAGTTTGTAACTTGTAGCCCCTCCCAAGGGGACTGTGGGGGAGTAAGTTGTCCCCAAAGACATAGTTATAAGGTTTTTCGACTATGCTGAACAAAATGGCTATCTCAGAATTTTGATCTGTTGACTTTGGGAAAATAATTAGCGTGGGAGGGGGCCTAGGTGCCCTCCAATTTTTTGGTCACTTAAAAAGGGCACTAGAACTTTTCATTTTCGTTAGAATGAGCCATCTCGCGACATTCTAGGACCACTAGGTCGATACGATCACCCCTGGAAAAAAAACAAAAAAAACAAAAAAAAAAAAAAAAACAAACAAACAAATAAACACGGATCCGTGATCTGCCTTCTGGCAAAAAATACAAAATTCCACATTTTTGTAGATAGGAGCTTGAAACTTCTATAATAGGAACTTTATAGAAACTTCTATCAAATTCTATGACTTCTAGGGGATGTTTCCCCCTATTTTCTTAAATAGGGCAAATTTCCTCAGGCTCGTAACTTTTGATGGGTAAGACTAAACTTGATGATACTTATCTATTTAGAATCAGCATTAAAATGCGATTCTTTTGATGTAGCTATTGGTATCAAAATTCCATTTTTTTAGAGTTTTGATTACTATTGAGCCGGGTCGCTCCTTACTACAGTTCGTTACCACGAACTGTTTGATTAAAGAAGCTGGGAGGAGAAATTCACAAGAGGGTGATTTGGATACTATATTACTATGTCGTCATCGGAGGTGAATATGCTGATAAAATTTTGTGGTAATTGAACATTCGGAAGTAGTCGAAAAGCAGACGATTTATGAGAAACATTAAGGGGACTGCGAGGGGTAATTAATGAGGGGGAGAAATTTGGTGTTGTATTATTGCACAGTCATCGAATTTGCATATACTAATAAAATTTGGAAATAATTGAAAATTCGGAAGTTTGATGGGTTTGATGTTGCATTATTTTACTGTCATTGGAAGTCGTCCTAGCTAAGTGGTTGGTGCGCTGGATTGGGAATTCTTTGTCTGAGGGGCACGGGTCCGATTCCTGACGTGGCTAGTTATTTTTTTTGGCACAGGGGTCAGTGGCGTGACTCTGAAAGCTCAGCGAGAGTGGACCCAATTCCAAATGGTTACCAAATGGTAAAAAACTTTATAATTAAACCCTTTTAAAGCTGCTAAAATATTTCAGTCAGTTCACAGTGCAGAATGCGAAAGGGAGTTGTACTTTTTCCAAATTAAACGCATTTTTCTCCAAATTCTTTAATACCCTATAAATCAGGACTTAGGAAAAGTACGAGTTGGCGGCTAACTTTCATATATGCCAAGGCTATATCTGGGTGAAAGTAAAACAGTTCAAGATAGGGATGATACCTTTTTATTGACAGTGAAATATAAAACTATTTAACTGGATATTTCGAACAATATACAGTGTTCATCATCAGTGATGATGAACACTGTATATGTGTTCGATTTCACTGTTTCACTATTTCACTGTCAATAAAAAGGTATCATCCCTACTTTGAACTGTTTTACTTTCGTCATGGAAAGGCAGTGTGGTCTTCGAAGTTGTCTATATCTGGGCTAATTACCGAGGAGGACTGGGACGCAACTGCAAACGCAGTGGTAAGTGTATCTAGAGAGGACATTGAATTGGTAATGAGATGGTATATTTATGTTTTTATTATCTGATTCCAGTACTGCAAGTAGCCTTAACCCAAACTTGTCTATTAAATAGGGTTATGCTTGGGTATTAGAGGAGAGGGAGTGTGGCTGGTTCTCAGTTTTCACGGGGTGAATATTATATGTGGGCGGGGAATTCAGTGATGAATCGAGTATTATTTTTATTTTGTAATTATTACAGCTATTGTTGAAGGGGAATACTAAGCACCTAACAGATAGAAATTAAGGACGTCGCGTTGTTTGGAAAATATAACTTACCAAAGTAGTTTAATCAATTTTGATGTGTCTCTAACAAGTGCCAGGAACAACTGAAAATAAAAATGCTGTTATCTCAGGATTAAAGTACTGTTTCCTAGTCAACAAGAAAAGATAACAAATAGTTTCTCTGTCTCAACCGCAAAGAAAAAGTATAATTATTTGTGCTCATTCACCGGGTAGGTAAACCAGTTGAATGAAAATGCTGACCAGCGATGATGAAGCATTTTCTTCAAAGTGTAAATCAAGTTTTTTGAGTTGTTAATCAGGCGCTTGCAACCGCTCGGATAGGATTTGAAATTTTTAAACCATTTTATACGAGATTTGCAATAAAGTCAATAATTTAATTTAGTACAAGAACTCCTTTGGGAAAAATTCTAGTTTAGCTACTTTCGCTATCTTGGAAAGGGGTAAGTTAAGAAAATGAAATTTTCAGTAATGAATTCAGGGCCAAAAATATACTCTGGGAAGGTGTTGCTAAGCTTCCATGTTAACCCCCTTCTGATTTCTAAGTCTTAAAAATTTGCTACTTGACAGGTCTATTAATTGAAATTTTGACAAAACAACATTTTAGCTTGATTTTCAGGTATCAGTTTCTTTTTTCTCTGGTTTTAGTTCTGGAAATGCAAAGGTTTTAGTTCTCAAAGGACACAAAGGTTTATTCCAATTAGTTCTGAATATTTGAGTAGAATTTATGTCATATCAATTTAGGAAATGATTATTTTTACTCTATCTGATGAACTTTACTGTAGCTGATTTTAACAAATTATCCTAAATAGTATCGTAAATATCGTCAATAAATCAATTCACCCATAGCGATTAACCTCTGTCCAAGTTTCAGTTCATTCAATGCTAATGAACCGGATTCAATAAGATAAAAAAAAAACTCGCTTCCTTTTTTGGTTTGGAAAGAATAAGATTATTAAACAATATGTAGTTTATTATATTTGTATATACATTATTGCTTTTAATTGTTTTACTTTAGTATTACTACTGAAGACGGTCACTGTATATGTGGCCGAAATATCTAGTATTTTTGTGAAATTTATCACTGTCTATTAAAAGGATTTTATCTCTAT
Organism: Artemia franciscana; assembly: GCF_032884065.1. Taxonomy (NCBI): domain Eukaryota; kingdom Metazoa; phylum Arthropoda; class Branchiopoda; order Anostraca; family Artemiidae; genus Artemia; species Artemia franciscana. The sequence continues at coordinate 15,054,795 of NC_088880.1, read as the reverse complement.
TTGAACTTTTATTTATCGTCATGTAAAGGCAGTGTGGTCTTCAAAATTATCTACTTCACACTTCGGTATTCTTGACTTCAGCCATGTTGCCATTTTCCTGAAGTTAAAGCCAATGGGCTTCTTATATTTCGGGCCAAATCAAAAATTAAGATCAGTAATAGTATCATCTTCATGCGCTAAAGTGGTTGTCAATCTGAGCTTACAATGAGCCTGGAGGATTCCTGAACACGATAAAAAATTTCCACTGGATTCGTGTGAGCTTCCTCAAAGGACACAAAGGTTTATTGCCATTACCCAAAGAGTTCATTAAACCTAATTTCAGCGGGAAATCCGTAGGCAATTTCTCTGGAAAACATCTAGTAAATCTTCATCTGCATTTCTGAGCGCCCATGCTTCAGAACCATATTTAACCACTGTCATCACTGAACCTACCAATATTCTAATCTTGGTTTGCAGACTTACCTTCCTATTCTTCCAACCTTTTTTTCAAACAGTTCGTGGTAACGAACCGTAGTAAGGAGCAACTCGGATCAATAGTAACCAAAACTCTAAAAAACGGAATTTTGATACCAATAGTTACATCAAAAGAATCGCATTTTAATGCTGGTTTTAAATATATAAGTTTCATCAAGTTTAGTTTTACCAATCAAACGTTACAAGCCTGAGAAAATTGCCCTATTTTAGAAAATAGGGGGAAACACCCCCTAAAAGTCATAAAATCTTAACAAAAAACACACCATCATATTCAGCGTATCAGAGAACCCTATGGTACAAGTCCCAAGCTCCTATCTACAAAAATGTGGAATTTTGTATTTTTTGTTATAAGACAAATCATGGATGCGTGTTTATTTGTTTGTTTTGTTTTTTTTTTCTTTCTTTTTTTCAGAGGTGATCGTATCGACCCAGTGGTCCTAGAATTTTGCGAGAGAACTCATTTGAATGGAAATGAAAAGTTCTAGCGCCCTTTTTAAGTGACCAAAAAAATTGGAGGGCAACTAGGCCCCCTCCCACGCTCATTTTTCCCAAAGTCGTCGGATCAAAATTCTGAAATCACCATTTTATTCAGCATAGTCGAAAAACCTTATAACTATGTCTTTGAGGACGACTTACTCCCCCACAGTCCCCGTGGGAGGGGCTGCAAGTTACAAATTTTGACCAGTGTTTGCATACAGTAATAGTTATTGGGAAGCGTACAGATGTTTCCAGGGGGACGTTTTGGTTAGGAGGGGGGAGGGGTTGAGAAGAAGGGGTTATGTGGGGGAAACTTTCCGTGGAGGAACTTGTCATGGGGGAAGAAGATTTCCATGAAGGGGGCGCAGCATTTTCTAGCCTTATTAAAAAAAAACGATGAAAAAATAAATATGAAAAAGTTTTTTCAACTGGAAGTAAGGAGTAGCATTAAAACTTAAAACAAACTGAAAATATTACGCATATACGGGGTTCACTTCCTCCTAATACCTCACTCTTTACACTAAAATATTTTTAGTAGTTTCAACTATTTATCCTACGGCCTTTACGATTCAGGGGACAAAATTTAAGCTTTAGTGTAAAGAGCGAGGTATTGAGGAGTAGGCGAACCCTATCATATGCGTAATAAAAACATACGAATATAGAAGTTGGTTACGTAAGCTAATTCGTATGTTATGTATGTCTTCTACTAATGAAAACGTTCGTAAAAAACTAAATGTTCTAGTTGCATTTTTAAGTACCCAAGAGATTGGAGGGCAACTGGGCCTCCTCCCCCTCCTTTTTCTCAAAATCATTCGATCAAGAGTATGGGAAAGCCATTTAGCCAAATAAATAAATATGCAAATTTCGCTTTATTTATTCATCTGCGGAGAGCCGAAATCAAAATATGGATTAACTAAAAAACGTTCAGAAATTAAATAAAAAAAACAATCTTTTTTAACTGAAAGTAAGGAGCGACATTAAAAATTAAAAAGAACAGAAATTAGCCTGTATATGAAAGGGGCTGTTCCCTCTTCAACCCCCTGCTTTTTACGCTAAAGTTTTTACTGTTTTAAAAATTAGAGTTGAGAGAAAGAGTTAAACTTTAGCGCAAAGAGCAAGTCGTTGAAGAGGGAACAGCCCCTTTCATTTACGGGCTGATTTCTGTTCTTTTAAGTTTTAATGTTGCTCCTTACTTTCAGTTAAAAAAAACTTGTTTTTTTATTTAATAACTGTGAAAAAACACCCTGAGCCTTGGCTATTCTACTTTTAACATGTTCATTGCTCCCACCGTTTTTACTAATTATACTACCAAGGTAAGTTGAGCTGCCCATTTCATCAATCTTTTAGTTACCTAACGTCACCATGTTTTCATCTTTACTTATTCCTAGCCTTAGGGACTTAGTCTTCTTAACATTAATTTTTAAACCTATTCTAGCACCCTGAATTCTCAAAACCTCTAAAAGTTCACTCATTTTGCTCACACTTTCATTTAGGATGCTTAAATCATCAGCATAATCTAAGTCCAGGAGATTTTTTCCTCCCCATTTGGCTCCTTGGTCTCCCATTGCCTTTCCTGTGCTCCTTAAGACAAAGCACATGAAAATGACCCCTATAAAGAGGAGTAGAACTAAACCTTGCTTAACTGCTGATTTAATGTAAAACCAGCTGCTAACCTCATTTCCTACCTTAACCGCAGAAGTAGAGGACCAAAGGTGTTTGACAACTAAGGTACTTCTCAATTATTAACCTAAGAGTGAAAATTTGGTTGACACATCCTCTGCCTTTTCTAAAACCGCATTATTCTTCTCTTGAAAGCTTTGTCTACAGCATATCTCAATCTAAAAAGTATCATAATACTAAGTAATCTGCTACCTATAGAGACTAGACTAATGCCTCGATAATTACGGCGCTCACTCTTATCACCTTTCTTATACAGTGGTTTAGTTAAAGTTTTTCTAAAATCGTTAGGTACTTCCCCTTTTTCAAAAATCATTTTCATAATCTTCAGCAACTTACTTCTAACCTCAGAGCTTCTATATCTAAGAAACTCATTAACCACACTATCAGCACCTGGAGCCTTTTTATTTTTTAATCCTTTTAGTGCTGTTGCTAATTCTTCCTCACTAAACAAATCTTCCTTCACATCCAAGGTATCACAAACTTTTTCATTTTCCTTTATATCTTTTTCTGTAACAGTATCTCAGTTTAGCACATTCTCAAAAGGTTCTGCCCATAACTCTTCAACTCTTTCCTTATCACTAATTGGGGCCCCATTCCTATCTTTAACGGGGAGAAGGCCGAATTGACAACTCCCTCTCAATTTCTCAACATGCCGGTACAATATTTTACTATTATCCCGTCTAGCTGCATCTTCCAGATCCTCAACAATTTTATCCATGGCCTCCACTTCACAACTCCTAAGTTCATATTTTAATGTTTGCTTTCCTGCCTTTACATTCCTTTTGTTTTCATATGATCTATCACTCGGATTATTCTTGTACAAACCCCCTCTCTTCTCTATTAAACATAAAGCTTTTTCACTAGTATTTCTAGCTGTATTTTTAACTTTCTTTCCTAAAACACCACCAGCAACTGCACAAATTGTTTTTCTAAAATTATTAAAACCATCTTCCACATTGTCAAATTTTAAGCTCTCGAGTTTAGAATTCAACTTTTTCCAGGAAAATGTCTCTCAAATTCTCGTCCTAGTGTCTACCGACATCATAACTTCCCGGGAGGTAGCTACCCTTCCAAAATTTCAGCTTTAAATTAACCCTAGGTGGTGATCCCTGCTTTTAACATCAATAACAATACTCCTATATACTCTAGTATCTTGTATTGATCCTGCCAGTCTTTGTTTTACTATTAAACAAAAAAAACATTTTTTTTAAATGAAAGTAAGGAGCGACATTAAAACTTAAAACGAACAGAAATTACTCCGTATATGAAAGGGGCTTTTCCTCCTCAGCGCCCTGCTTTCTCTCAACTCTACATTTTAAAACAGTAAAAAGCTTTAGCGTAAAGAGCGGGGCGTTGAAGCTTTGGCTCTTTTCATATACGGAGTAATTTCTGTTCGTTTTAAGTTTTAATGTCGCCCCTTACTTTCATTTAAAAAACTTGTTTTCTTTTAATTTCTGGACGTTTTATCTTGGCTCTCCGCGCATAAATAACTAAAACGAAATTTGCATATTAATTTTTTTGGGCTAAATGGCTATTTCATAGTTTTAATCGGAAGATTTTGAAAAAAAAGGAGCGAGAGAGGAGGCCTAGTTGCCCTCCAATTTTTTGATTCCTTAAAAAGGTAACTATAACTTTTAATTTTTTACGAATGCTTTCATAAGTAAAAAATATACGTAACTTACGAATTAAATTACGTAGCGAACTTCTATATTCGTATGTTTTTATTGCGTATATGAGGGGGCTCACCCCTCGTTGATACCTCGCTCTTTCCATTAAAGCTTAAATTTTGTCCCAATTCCTTAAGGATGACACCTGAATCACAAAGGCCGCAGAATAAATAGTTGAAATTACTAAAAATACTTTAGCGTAAAGAGGGAGGTATTACGAGGAGGTAAACCCCTCATATGCTTAATAAATTCTGTTCGTTTTAAGCTTTAATGCTGCTCCTCACTTTCAGTAGAAAAAACTTTTCATATTTATTTTTTCATTGTTTTTTTAAATAATGCTAGAAAATCCTGCGCCCCCTCCATTGAAAGTATATTCCCCCATGAGAAGTTCCTACATGGAAAGATCTTCCCACGTACCCCCCCCTCAATTCTCCCCCAAACCAAAAAATACCGCTGAAAACGTCTGTATACTTCCCAGTAACCATTACTATATGTACACACAGGTCAAAGTTTTGTAGCTTGCAGCCCCTCCCACGAGGACTGTGGGGGAGTAAGTCGTCCTCAAAGACATAGTTATTAGGTTTTTCGACTATGGTGAATAAAATAACTATCTCAGAATTTTGATCCGGTGACTTTGGGGAAAAAATGAGCGTGGGAGGGGGCCTAGGTGCCCTCCAATTTTTTGGTCACTTAAAAAGGGCACTAGAACTTTTAATTTCCGTTGGAATGAGCCCTTTCGCGACATTCTAGGACCACTGAGTTGATACGATCACCCCTGGGAAAAAAAAACAAGCAAAAAAACAAATAAACACGCATCCGTGATTTGTCTTCTGGCAAAAAATACGAAATTCCACATTTTTGTAGATAGGGGCTTGAAACTTCTACAAGAAGGTTCTCTGATAGGCTGAATCTGATGGTGTGATTTTCGTTAAGATCGTATGACGTTTAGGGGGTATTTTCCCCTATTTTCTAAAATGAGGCAAATTTCTCAGGCTCGTAACTTCTGACGGGTAAGACTAATCTTTATGAAACTTATATATTTAAAATCAGCATTAAAATGCGATTCTTTTTATGTAACTATTGGCATCAATTTCCACTTTTTAGAGTTTTGGTTACTATTGGCCCGGATCGCTCATTACTACAGTTCGTTACCACGAACTATTTGATAACATAATCAATAAGGTTTGCTATTTTACCATCACATGATTATCGTGTCAACTTATTGGTCATTTTATGACCAAACACCGTATTGGTTATAGCTAGGTTGTTATACCCACAAATTTCCAAAAATCTTTAGCCATTACTGTTATCTTTTCCTACACCAAATTTACCTAGGCCAGAATACCATCTATTCGTTTCTACAGACCTGGGCGTTAAAATCTCCTAGTAAAAATACCATATTTCTACAGGGGACTCTAGTCTATTTGCTCCTGTAACTGTGAGTAAAATTCATCTGAGTCACTAGTATCTCCTTCAGTCGCTTCAATAAGGGCATATACTACTATAACTGATACCCTGAACTTTTTAGTCATAAAATGAGCAATTGGTATTCTATTTTTAATGTCTTTCCAGCCTAAACAAGACTTAGCAGCTTCCTTATTCATCAGGAGCCCTACTCCCTGTCTGTGTAAAGGAGCCCTGTTCCTGCCTGAGTAAACAAATTCTATCTCACACCTAATTTCACGTTTCCTACCCCTGGGATATGAGTTTCTGAAATTCCTAATATGTCCAGTTTGAATCGTCTAAATTCGTCAGTCAAAATGTCAGTCGAAACATTTTAAGTTCTAATTTTTATGTTCCATCATTGAAGTTGTTTTGGCCTCAGGAAAAGCAATGATCCCGGATGCCAGTGCAGAACGAGGATCAGCATATCTTCTCAAGTCTACACCGAAGCGCTTAAGCTGCCTTAGAGCTGGGCAGCAAGAAGTCCCTGGGTATGAATGGAGGCTTTGTGCAATTCTGGGCCTATCTTGATCACAACATGGTTTTCAGAACTTGGCGATGCTCTTCTATCAACAAGAGTCGAAATCCTGCACAGACAGTCCCAAGCCTATCACCTCCGACTCATTATAAACTCATGCCTACAAATATTATGCTACTATTGGGAGGTAGCCCATAGTAGATAAAGCAGCTAGGAGGAGGTTTTTCAGCCCAAAAACGCCCGTCAAAACAGGCAAAGCCCAGAAGAATTATCCATTAATCAGAACCCCGTGCGAATGTTGTGTTGTTTACTAAGCTATAATTTACTCGAGGGGCGCCACTCCTCAAATGGGAATAGACTTGACCACAAGGTCCCTAGTCTTGTAGGTACCCCGAAAGTGTCGAGGCTGCCCTTTGCAGAGGCTGTTGTCCATAGATCTGGGTCTATGTTGTCCTATGTTGTATATCTAGCCCTGTAAGTTGTCCTCCTATAGAGGATCCTCCCACTATGGTGTTCTGCGTCACCATGTAATTTAATCCATTACTGGGAAAACGTTTGTAACTTATGTGACGCGTGGACACGCCAGTGAGCCTTGTCGGGTTTACATTTGAGGGGGCTTCTTCGTCCTCCACCTGTATTTATGGCCCCCAGCGAGGGTGTCCAAGTTTCTATTAAGGACCCCCAGGGACACGTTCTCCCCTTGGTCCGTGCCTCCTATGAAGGTACCCTTCATATCTGTAGTTTGTTCCCCTATCACCACCTGGGGACACGCTGAGTGGCCTGGGGGAGGCCTCTAAGGAGCAGTAGACTCATAAAGCTTTTTTTCGTATCTTAAATGTAGTAGTATCTTAAATGACCTGTTTAGTTTTCACTGACTGTGTTAAGGTTCCTTGCGGCCAGGCACGTTCGTTGAGGGTGGATGTTTTCCTGTATCTGCTAATACTTCTAGTAACTAATTTTAGCACCGAGCCGCATGAGGCAAACACATCCGCAAATACTCCTCATCTACCCTAATCTGCTCAAAGGTTAACCCCTTACTCCCTCCAATGAAGCTCCGATTTCCCTCAACTCCTTTGCTCTGACTCTTCCGCCTCATTCGGGACGGTTTGATTTTCGTTTGGACCTAAATGGATGACCAAAAGCAAAACTTTTATAAATTAATAATCCTTCATCCGTAAAATCTGGCCACGTCATCTTAACTTTCCTTTCATTACAGCCCTAGAAAGAAGGATTGAACCATATTTCTCGAAATATGGCTGTTGTTCGAAATACTACTTCTACTAAAAACTCACTACTTCACTAAGTTGCCTGTGGCCGATACAGTTACTCACGTTCCTCCTCCATCTCAATCTATTTGAAGCTTCGTAGTTTACCCTTTCACATGAAGTTCCAGTTTCCTTTAAATCTTTCCTTATGGCCTCTTTCTACCTCACTCAGTAAAGACCTGCTTGTCGCTTGACCCAAGATTGATGGCCGAAAAGAAGAATCTTTGGCTGTTTAACGTTTCATAACCATTTCAAATTTTCTTTCATTACGGCTCTAAAAAGTGGGATACAACAACATGTTTGTACATCTTGTTGTTTGATATATGTAGAGTCGAACGAGTACCTAAGACTATCCGTAAAAAATTCCTCTGGAAAACATGTAATAAATCTTCCTCTGCCTTTCAAAGCACCCACATTTCAGAACCATACTTGACCACCCTCTTTACCAACGCTTTCAATATTCTAATCCTGGTTCACAGAACTTATAAAATGTGAAACTATGAAAAAACATCCTGGGCTTGGCTTTCGGATTTTTATGTCTTCACTGCATCCACCATTTTTATTAATAATGGTTCTTGGGTAAGTGAAGCTATTTATTTCGATCGATCGATCTTCGTGTCTCCCAGTGTCACCTCTTCATCTTTATTTTGTCACCTCTTCAACTTTATTTATTTCTAGGCTAATTGACTTGTCCTTTTAGCTGTAATTTTCAAACCTATTCTTGCCCCTGAACATACAAAACCTCCATAGCTTCATTCGTTTCCTAACGGTTTTATCTAAAACCCTCAAATCTTCCGCATAATCTAAGTCTAGGAGAGTTTTTCTAGTGTTTATCACAAGCCACTTCAGTATACTATTCTGGTATACCTTGCAAGGATAGTACCTTCACTAAAGGCCTTCTTTCGGGTGAATCAAATACTTGCCCGTAATCTTTGAAACTGAGGAATAAAGGGGTCTGACGATTCTGACCTTTCTTAAATGTTAATATAGGAGTGAAAGTTTTGTCGACACATCTTCTCTCATTCCTAGAATCGAACTGTTCTTCTCTTATTACTTCATGTACAGAATCTCTCTGTCTAATAAAATCACTGTGTTCTTCCAGTTCTTCAAAAATTATATTAATCATTTTCAGTAATTAATCTCTCACCATATTTCGAAACCTCATTTACTATACTATCAACACTTGTGGTCTTACTATCTTTTTATCGTTTTAGCACTTTCTCGACCTCCTCTATTTTTTAATATGCAGGCCCTCAAACGAATACCTTAAACCATATTTAGAGAACTCCTTTATAAAATATCTAGCAAATCTCCCTCAGCCTATCGAAACGCTCAGGATTCAGAGCCTCAACAGACCCTGAAATTTTTTTGTTTTCAGTAATGTTCAAATTATGTGCTGATCTTTAGAAAGCATGAGGGGCAGCCCTACTCTTTTCTTAGTTTCTGCTCTTTTTGAGTTTGACATGGTTGTTTATTTTCATTTCTGTTGGTTTTGGGTTTTATTTATTTATTGACAATAATTTGCGGCAGTTTTACGGTTGGAAAATTATTTGACTTTATTTGTGCTCGTTTTTGGTTTAATGTTGCTCTTTACTTTTCTTTGAAAAACCAATTTTATGGAAAGAGCTTTAAAACGAAATCATTTCTGTTTGTTTTATTGACATAGTCAATTTCATTGATAAAGAAAATAGTATTTTTAATCTTTTCATTTTTCCAATAAGAATCCATATTTTGGCCAATTATTCATGTGTCGGACAAAAATTTCCAACAATTTTATATTGGATATTGCTAATACGCCCCTTTGATAACCCATGTGTACACAGTATGTTTCGATTTAGTTCAACACCGCCCTCAACGTTTTCTGAAAGTTTAACTAATACCCTTTACATTAGTTGCAGTAGTAGGCACAGTAACAGAAGTAATGGTAGGAGCAATAGGAGTAGCGATAGTAGTAGCAGTATTACTCGTAAGCAGTAATAGTATTCATTGCAGAACAAATTCCAGAAAAGCCATTTGGAAGAAGAGAATTAAATTATTTGTAAACAAAAACTGAGCGATGAAGACTCTCAAATAACTAAAAAAAAAGAAAGAATTTGTTTCGTTAAATAGGTTTAATACTTTTTTTATTTATTTTGTTAATCATATTTGTATGGGATTTAAATGTCGCCGTCAAGACAAGAGAGCAGTATCGGATATGAGACTGTATCAGCGAAAAATAAAGTAGATTACCTTAGATCTTAGATCGGGCAGCTGTGTATCTGTCTTTCCGATCGGGTTGAAGAGAAGCATGGATACAGCACATATCAGACTGGTATTTCCGACGCAAAACGTTCCGATGTCTTCCCTTTCTTCGACTTCCGTTTGGGTGCCAATGTGAAGTGGATTTTGGGATCTGAGTGTCCTACATTCGGAGAACGTAGCCCAAATGTCTCCACCTCCAATGATATCTGTCACCAGAGGCTGGTTAGCAAGTTTACATATTTTTCATTTGTGATTCTGTCTGACCAATGAATATTTCAAGTCCTTCGAAGACAATTGTTACCGAATGTAAGGATTCTATTCCTGTTGTTGGTTCAAACTCCAGGTTTAGCCTGCGCAAAGCAGGAGTGGGATGACGTTGCTGCTCAACGTAACTTATGCCGGGTCTAGTAACTTTTTGACTTTTATATACGCTTGAGCCCATTGAAGGCAGCGTTCGCCCGACCTATTCTTGTCGTTATTTCTTTGGATATTGATCCTTTATTCTTCACTATGCTTCCAAGGTACTCGAATTCTACGACCTGCTCGATTTCCTTATATCCACATCTGATATAAAATGGGGAATAAGTAGTTGCAATTGTTTTGGTTTTGCTTGAATTTATTCTTAGGCCAAGTTGGCTTGCTTTTTCGCTGACCCTGTTTAGATGCTCTTGCAGACGTTGCTTGCACAACTGTAGCATTGTAATGTCATCTGCAAAGTCTAGGTCACTAGCTGTCACTTCGGAAGAAAGTTGATACCGTTGGTCACGAAGAATGTTGTTGATGATTATCACATCGACTGACAGCAAACGTAACAGTATACATAACATAACTGCAACAGTATACAGCCTTGTTTGACGCAGATAGAAGTCAAAAGTATCGGGTTTGGCCTTTCGGGTGTCTTGATGCAGCACTCGCTGTCCTCGTAAACATCTATAATAATTACGATTATTTTACTTGGGATCCCCTAATTTAGAAGGATTTTTCACGAACTCGCCCGATCTACATAGTTGAAAGTTTTTTCAAAGTCTATAAAAATCATATAAAGCTTTGAGCGCCGTTCGCGACCTTCTTCAGTGAGGACTCGCAAAGTAAAAATAAGATCGGCGTAAGAACAATGCGGGCAGAACCCGTATTGTCGTCCCTTAGGTGCTTTTCGAGCTCATTTTGGATTCTCTTCAGAGTGATATGGCACAGTAGTTTACTGGGGATCGAAAGCAAGCTTATTCCTTGCCAGTTTCGTGGGACATTAGCATTACCCTTTTTGAACAGGCGTATTAGTATGCTGCGCTTCCAATCAACTGGTACCTTTTCCTTTTCCCATATTGTAGCGAAGAAGGTGGTCCAAAATGTTATTAGTGCTGCAACTGAGACCTTTGTCATCTCTGCTGATATACGGTCTTCTCCTGGGGATTTACCATTTTTCAGTCTCTTGACAGCTGCTTGAATATCTACAGCGCTTGGTGGCTCCACAATAATGCTTAGGGAGAAGGAAGGCGTTGCGAGAATTCGGGTGGCCAATCGGGTGGTGGCCTACTGAAGAGTCTTTTGAAATGGGATGCCCATAACTCATTCACTGCTGCTGGTTCGGTCAAGAGTACACCAGAAGGGTCTCGAACTGGGCCGTTGACGGTATACTTCTTTCCAAAGATGTCACTTGTGATTTGATATAGAACTCTAGAATCTCCTCTCTTGGCTGTTTCCTCAGTAACTTTGTCTTTGTTCTCGATCAAGGCTTGGTGGTCATTCCTTGCACTTTTCTTTACGGCTTTGTCTGCTTGGCGGTAGCGTGCTTTTTTTAAGATTAAACGGCCTGGTGTTTGGTTTTTGAAGAAGGGTTTGTTTTGTGAGTTTTCTCTCCCCAATGAGATTCCAAATTCAGTCAGAGAGCCATTGTTCTTTAGGGCGCTTATTGTACCCCAGTATTTTTGTCGCTGCTGCATGGAAGGAGTTTTTCGCAGCTTCCCACAGTTCCTTTTTCTCTCTATTCTGTGGCACGGAAAGTGATTTGGATCTTTTAAAAAGTTCGATCACAAAGTTTATTTTTACTTTGCTATGAAGTAGTTTCTCATAGTCAATAGGTGGTGTTGGATTGGGTACTTGTTTGATATTAGTCTTCAGTTTGATTTTAAGTTCGTCAATCATCAGGTTGTGATCTGACCTTCGTCAGCTCCTCTGTGTGAATTACGTCCATGAGGCTAGTGCACTATTTGCGACTGATTTCTGACTTCTCAATCTGATTTCTGGTGACGCCATCTGGAGAGGTCTAGAAATATGTGTGAATATCACGGTGTTGGGACAAACTCCCACCAATAACCAGGTCATTCGAGAGCGCAAAATTGATTAGTCACCATTTTCGTTCCGATTACCGAGGCCATGGCAACCCACAAACTGGGGGCAATATTCGCCATCGTCACCAATTTTTGCGTTGAAATCACCGACGAAAAAAAGCTATGTCATGTCTATATCACTGGCAACTCACTGGTATATCACTGGCAACTGATAGCAGCTTTCTGCAAAATTCTTCCTTTACATTATCGCTTGCTTGGTTTATGGGTTTGTAGCTCACAAGAAAATAATGTCAAGATGAAGGATTTCAACAGGAAAAAAGTGCTTAAGTTTTTTTAATATTCCCAGATTATTAGAAGCTTTTAGCCTCACCGCTGTAGAATGATGTTTGAAATAAAAATTTTCATCAATGCACGCACCCAGATACCTTATAAATCCATTTTCTGATCCCTGAATTAGGCCTTTAGTCGTTTGGAGACCTGTGAAAAAAGGCTGAAGCTTTCATACTCGTGAAAATAGTAAAATATGGGATTCCTTAACATTTATAGTCATCTTGTTAGCATCCATCCACAAGTAAACATGCTCAATCGTCTGTCGCTGTCGATAAACCAGTACCTTAAAATCACCGTTAGCACATCCAATCGTTTTCTCATCTGCAAAGCTCTGTAACATTTCGTCAGAACTCGATTCCCAACTTGAGTTAGACATTGAAGTTTGAGGTCACAAACTGCAGCAACAAACTGGGGATGCTCAAAAATAAACTGCAAGTCGTTAATGTGGATAATAAATTAAAGAGGGCTAAGAATCGAACCTTAGGACACTGTGCGATTCATTTTCTTTGCAGATTTATGATTATTCACAATTATAATTGATCTTTTTTCTATGTAGCTTTGAAGCCATGAAAAAAGATGGCCCCTCACCTAAAATATGGTCTAACTTACCAAGCAGGATATCATGGGATATACAATCAAACGCCTTCTATGTCTAAAAGTTTTGTCATATGAGTTTTACTCTGATCTATCATATTATTTATAAAAGGAATAGTGAAGCAAGAGTATCTTATGAAGAGCGGCCAGGATGAAAGCCAAATTGTCTCTAATTCAGAAAACCCTTTAATTTCAAAATATTTGCACGTTGTTTATTTACTGTTTTTTTTTTAATTTTACAAAAAGTATATAAAGTGAAATTACCTTATAATTAGACACATATTATGGATCTCCTCCTTTAAAATGGCCATTTTGGTACCAATTACATCACATCCTGAAAAAGAACTACTTTTCAGATTCTTAATTATATTCACAACATCATAATCAGGAATCGGGATGAATTCCATCGAATCCCTACACGGAGGAAGAAGAAAATGTTTATAGCTGTGACGAACTTCGTCTGACTTCATCGGAACTTCATCTATCGTTTCCCTTACAACTTCACTAAAAAAAGGTACTGAACTTCCTGGAATTTTACTTTGATTTTCTATAGCTACAAGCTTTTGAGTCAGTTTTTTTGACATATCAGAACATTTAGAACCAGGTTTTAAAACTGAATCTATAACACTCCATGTATTCTTACCATTGCTTCCACAAATCTAGATTTTAATAAAACAATTCTTTTCCTTTTCATTTTTAGAATTACGAAGCACCTTATTATATTTTTATATCATTCTTGTGAAAATTCCGTTGGTTCACTTAAATAATCCTTCCTCATTTTCATCTTCTTGTTCATACAATCAAGAAAGACTTTTAGAAACCTACGGACGCCGAGGAAGAACTTCCTGGAGCTGCGGACTACTTCTTCAATTTTTCCATAACAATACAATGAAACAGTTGAAAGCTTTATCTACATTGTTTTCTTCATACAATGACGACCAATCTATTTTACCCACTTCCTCTTTCAAAGTTTAAAATTATCATGCGATAAATTCAGAACTTTCAAATTTTGGTTAATCTGATGACTCAAAATTTCTTGTTCTTGTACTGAATACGATGCCAAAATGGGGTAGTGGTCACACATATCTGAAACTAAAACAGAAGCAGAAGCCGGGAAACTTGAACAAAAATATTGTCAATCAAACAGTTCGTGCTAACGAACTGTAATAAGGAGCGACCCGGCTCAATAGTAACCGAAATTCTTAAAAACGTGATTTTGATACCAATAGCTACATCAAAAGAATCACATTTTAATGCTGATTTTAAATATATATGTTTCATCAAGTTTAGTCTTACCCATCAAAAACCACGAACCTGAGAACAGTTGCCGAATTTTAGAAAATAGGGGGAAACAACTCCTAAATGTCATAAAATCTTAACGAAAATCATACCATCAGATTCAGAATATCAGAGAACCCTACTGTTAAGGTTTCAACCTCCTATCTACAAAAAAGTGGAATTTTGTATGTTTTGCCAGACGATAGATCACGGATGTGTGTTTATTTGTTTGTTTGTTATTTTTTTGTTTTTTTTGTTTCCAGGGGCGATCGTATCAACCCAGTGGTCCTAGAATGTGACGAGAGGGCTCATTCTAACAGAAATTGAAAGTTCTAGTGCCCTTTTTAATTGACCAAGACAATTGGAGGGCACCTAGGCCCCCTTCCACGAATATTTTCCCCCAAAGTCACAGATAAAAAATTTTTAGATAGCCATTCTGTTCAGCTTAATTGGAAACAAAAAGCTTGGTCTTTGGGGACGACTTAATCCTCCACAGTCCCCGGGGGGATGGGCTTTGCAAGTTACAAACTTTGATTATTGTGTACATATAGTAAAGGTTATTATGACGTGTACAGACGTTTTCAGGGGAACTTTTTCGCGTTGGGGCGGGGATGGATCAAGGGGGAGGGTGGTTACGTGTTAGGATCTTTCCATGGAGGAATTTATTATGAGAGAAGAGAATTTCCATGAAGGGGGTGCAGGATTTTCTAGAATTATTAAAAAAAGGAAGCGATGAGAAAAAAAATCAACTGGAAGTAATGAGCAGTATTAAAACTTAAAACAAACATAAAACATTACGTATATGAGGGAGTTCGTCTCCTCTACAATAACTCGCTCTTTACGTTAAAGTATTTTTAGTAATTTCAACAATTTATTCTACGGCTTTTGTTATTCAGAAGTCATTCTTAAGGATTGGGGACAAAATTCAAGCTTTATCTAAAGAGCAAGGTATATACAAGGGGGCGAATCCCCTCATATACGTAGTACAAATACGCAAATATAGAAGTTCGTTACGTAAGTTAATTTGTAAGGTATGTATGTTTATTACTAACAAAAACATTCGTAAAAAAAAAAATCTAGTTGCATTTCAAGTAACCGAAAATTGGAGGCCAACTAGGCCTTCTCCCCCACCCCTTTTTTTTATCAAAATCGTCCGATCAAAATTACGAGAAAGCCATTTAGTAAAAAAAAATTAATATGCAAATTTCGTTTTATTTATTCATGTACGGTAAGCCAAAATCAAAGCATGCGTTAATTCAAAAACTTTCAGAAATTAAATATAAAAAAAACAAGTTTTTGAACTGCAAATAATTAGCGACTTTAAAACTTAAAACGAACATAAATTATTCCCTATAAGAAAGGGGTTGTCCCCTCTTCAACGCCTCTCTCTTTACGCTAAAGTTTTTTTTATTATTTTTAAAGTAGAGTTGTGGCAAAGAGTCAAACCTTAGCGTAAATAGCAGGGTGTCAAGGAGGGGACAATTCCTTTCATATACGGAATAATTTCTGTTCGTTTTAAGTTTTAATGTCGCTCCTTAGTTGCAGTTAAAAAAAACTTGTTTTTTATTTAACTATTGTGTGAGAAGCTTAGGTCATACGTGTCGGGTTAGTAATGGACGGATATAACCAAAATGCAGTCATCATCTAAAGAAAATCAACTGCATCTTTTTTTAACGGAAGACTGAGATCTATATTAAAACAACCCATCAAGAAAAGCTCAATATAATCTGATTGGACTATTCTCTCAAAAATCCTTTCTATATGGGTAAAAAATTCCAGGATTGATCCATAGTCTTTTTAATTCAGATCGACTTTTCCTCAACATTTCATAAGACTTCCATCTTAATACTCTTAGCCTTAATATTGTTGCAATAAAAGTAGTAGTGGGAGTAGTTGTAGTGGTAGTAGGGTTAGTAATAGCATGCAAATATTCCCTTTTGGTCAATTCATCTTCCCCCAGGCATTCCCAGATTGTTCCAACTGTATACCCTGAGCCATTCCTGACAAACACCTTTTCGACAACCTTTATGCACAAAGTGTGTTCTGACTTAGTTCAACTTTCCGCTCAATATCCTCTTAAGCATTTACCTTCATCCCCGTAACAGTATTAGTAGCAAATTGGTAGCATTAGTGGTAGTTGTAGTAGTAATGTATTAGTAGTAGCAGTAACAGTAGTAGCATTAGTAACAGAATTAGTATAAACCTATTGCCTTTTGGTAAGCTGAACATCCTCCTCATCATGCCCTTGAAGATTCAGATTAGTACGGAGACCCGTGCCTAAGACATGACTGATGCGCCTTTTTTACAACCTGTATGCACTTAATATGTTTTGACTTATTTCAATTTCTCCTTCAACCTTTCTTAAATTTTCACCTCAATATCCTCATCATTAGTAGTAGTCGTTACAGAAGCAGTAGCTGTAGTAGCAGTAGTATTAGAGATAGTAGTAGTAGCAGTAGTAGAAGCAGTAGAGTGTAAATATTACCTTTTGAATCGATGGATAATACCCCTCATCATTCGCTAAAAGTTCCAACTCATTGCACTTTGTCATTCCTGAATTAAACCTTCTTGACAACCTGTATGCACATAACGTGCTTTGATTTAGATCAACATTCTCCTTAACATTCTCTAAAGTTACGCCTGAATATCCTTGGTCTTTTTGAACAATAGAGGTCAAACAGGGTCTCTTTCCCAATTATAAATACTATATACGTAAACAATGCGCAAATTGAATACCTTGCATCCCTTTTCCTGAAGGCTGTGGAAGGGGGTGACATCCCCAGAGACATAGTTTCTGGACATCTCAACTTTGTTGAACAAATAGGCTAATACAAAATGTTGATTGGATATGTTTAGGGAATTGATGGGTGTGGGAGGGGGGCTGGTTGCTTTCAGATCACTTCTGACTCTTAAAAAAGGCACTAGGAGCTTTCAAGCTCCAATCGAATGAGCTCCTTTCGAAGTTTCTACGGTAACTCCTTCTATGCGCAGTGCCTTGGTGAAAAAAATTACTAATAACAAGTTTTGCCCACATAGCTCTTAACTTAGCCAGTGCTATCACACTGCCTATAATTAGAATAGTTTTTTCTTTTAAATTAGTTTTTGCTTAAGGCAGTCAAATCATTTACTTTGTCTAAGCCTGGGAGAGTTTATTACATCTTAAAAGGTTTAACATCCATATAGCCTTCTACCTTCTCTTCTTACCATTTTCATTATCACTAAATGAGACCCTGTTTCTATCTTTAGCTGGGACAATTCCGGAATGACCTTCTCCTCTCAATTTCTGAAATGCAAATTAAATCTTGTACTATTATTCCGTTTAGCGGTATTTTCAGACCTTTGGCAATTTCATCTACAACCTTCTGACCTATATCCCATTTCCCTAAACAAGTAAGATATTTAGTTTTTATTTGTAATCCCAAATATTTTCAAAATAGTTGGTCTACTTTTTTTTTATTTTTCCCCCCTCTCAAACTGAACTCCTTATCCTGGGTTCAGAAAATTGTCCATACTCTCATACTGTCTTGAACTATTCTGTCAATTTCTGAACACGCCTTTTGAAAAGGGCTGCCCAGGTTCTCATATGTACACTATTTCACGAAACTGACCTTTATTTCTTGAACGAGCGTTTCCTATGGTAGCATTTGACACAGTAAATCTATTTCAAAACTGTTCCGATTAACGTCTTTACCAGGAACACTCTTACCATCGTTTTCTTACAGAAACAGGTTGATTAGCGACTAAACAAAGAAGATATCACAAAAAATGTGCGTGGAATCTGTTTTTTCAGTCTCTAAGCATGGAATTTACTTCCTAACCTATTAATTTAATAATAATTTATGTCTTTTGAATCATTTGTACCTTTAGTGTTACCATCAAGAGCATTCATATAGACTGATTTTGCTTGAAAGATTAGTTAATTATTTGCTACAGTTCGGTAAAGTTATATCTTCTAATATTTTTGTAATATTCACGAGTATAAAAATAGGTATAAAAATAGCTATATAATTTCTTCTAGTAGTCAACCCCAAACATACTTCTTTTTCTTTGGCTCGTTTGTTTTTACAGAATTAATATCCTTTATGTATACTTTAACATAATTCACAGTCGAGTTATTGCTTGTGCTGTCCCAGGGGTTCGCTGTAAGAGCCGGGCTATCTTCACTAACTCTTAATTTATAGATGTCTCCACTGTCTTCATCTACTCCAGTCAATTCGTCAAGAGGAAATCCAAGACTTATAAGAATATTTTCAATATTTCTTCGCTCTACAGCTTCTTGAATAGAAGCTTCCTTTTCTGGTAGAATTTCATATTCTTCACTGGCTGCTTCAGGATCCTTACGATAAGAGTTATAAATTCCTAGTAAGCCATAGCTTATTTTATGGTTTGGTGGAAGTTGATAATTTCTTCTGTGTTCAATATGAGCATAAATGTCGTTAACCTGGCCGTCAGAAACGGGATCCACTTTCCTAAAAAAGAATTTTAGTTTGCATTTTATCGAAATAGAAACAATTCCATAAATAAACACGTTTTGTTTCATATAGTTTACATCGTTCACAGTCTATGCTAGTCTTATTATTTTTGTCATCATGTTTCAGTTTATACCATATGAATGAAGCCCACTTGCACTAAAAATGTGATAGGAGGCCGCCATACATCCTGAATCTTCGTCATTTTATGACTTTTCCCATGGTCTCCTGTAATTGTCATACAAAAGCCCTGTTTTATGTTGTTTGGCGAATTTACGATCATCCAGGAACAATTCTTTTGTTCCCTCACTGTATGTAAACCTTGCATCATTTCTTATATCATGTTACTTCCAAAACAAAGCATCTCAGCCCTTTAAGAGTTATTCAAACAATTATTGAGTAGTTAGTAAATGATCTCCTATAACAAAAGAGGGACCCTCCCGAGGCGGTGTTGATTCCTAGGGCATAAGAACGATCAATGATCCTTTTTTTTCCCTCTTCAAATTTGGTTGCATCATTCAAGAGGACCTGGACCTGATGCAATGTGGCTCTTATCAACCACCTCCACCAGGATTATGATTGAGTAAAGACCTCATCCTATTAACTTTGATCTTCGGTAAAATTATACTGGAAAACCTGATATGATTTAAATCTCCCATAAATTTTGTATTGTTGTCACAGTTGTTTCTATAGGCTTCAAGTTAAGTATACAAAAATACGAGAGCAACTGAATTCTCCACACAAGGATAAGACGCCTGGAGATCCCTATTGTAGTTTTTGGTCTTTTAGGATTTCAGTTTCCTTTGGGGAAGGGAGGGGGTCGATAAAATTTGATTCTAGGCTACTTTTTTAGCTTTCCTGGAGTAGTCTCAAAGTTAGCAATTCCTCTGTTCTAAAGTATATCCTATTCTAAGCTCTTTGTGGCTGACCTATGATCAGTTCAACAAATGATTTATTTTTGTCAGACAGGAACATCGATTTTCCAAGTGTCGTAATGGCACCCTGAATTGTCATACAAGGTGAAGTGGATCAAACCTACTTGGAAAAACAATCGTGGGGACTAGCCAAAAATCTACGTTCCTGTCGGCTTAGATACAAGAAAATCTCAATTGTGAATCAATCTCGATTCACAGAAAGTATTATGGGAATGCTTATGGTTTTGGAATAACAGCCTCTAAAGCCAATTTTTTTTCGAATTATCGTTCAAGCCTTAAATTAGGGAAGAGTTTGAAGTTAGAACTGAAAAATTATTTGCAAGCCTCAATTTAAGCCATAGATAAACTGGAAGTTTTGAAAGCTACCGGAAACCCACTTTTAACAGTCTGAAAGTTACTCGAGAATTGAACATTTTAATACCATAATTAATAGTGACCAGTCTCAAAACACTTTATGCTTTAGGCTGCAATTAGAAGTAGAGCAAAATCAGGGGCGAATGGTATCTGTAAAGAGGAATGAAGCCCCAGAAAGTGGTTAGCCTAGTTCATCTTTAAAACAGAATGTATTAAAAAAGGAAAAATATATCAGAAGAGATAACAAGAAAACACCTTTTTTTCTATTTCACAAAAATTGAGTATGATCCGTCATATACATAATGTATATTACACACAATGTGTTTATACTTCAGAATAAAAATACCAAAAATTCACGGTAGATATCGTATTATTTTTTAGAATAATCTTTTGTAATTTTCTTTAGAAAAAAAAAATCCGCAGAAAAAAGTTAAAGCTTTATTCGGAAAGCATTTCTAAATAAACTGTTTTTACGCTGTGAATGTAAAATGTGTATGTTTTAGTATTATGAATTCAGGTGCACATTCAGGATTTTTTGGAGGAGGGATTCAAACCCCCTATTCCCCCTAGATACAGCCTTGTATGTATGCTAATCATGTTTTAAGCTCACCATTTAATTAAATAAAAGTGAAGAAATACGAACCGAACAGTCAAAATGAGGTAGGTACTTTCTCATCGTAAAAAAAGAGTGACTAAATATCGGTCAAACAAAAAAAAATTAATAGCCCTAGCAAAATTCAGCAAAGAAACAATGCATGTTATCATCTGTATAATTAATTACTTGTTCAATTTTCTTTAGCGTCATTTGCTGATACTGAAGTAGAATTAATTTGACGACAGGTAAAAAAAAATACTAGTGTTTAATACCACATTTTTGATTTTGTTGGGGCCAAAGAGAGCTGCTATCTTATTTATTTGAATTATTTATGAGAATAATCACCGTTCCGTATTGCCACTCAAGTGCTTGTGTAATGGAGTTAGCGCATATGAGCCAGTTTATGATTATGATAGCTTTGACTAAACAACTATAGTAGAGTCAACAACAGTAAGCTCTGTAACACAAATTCCTAAGCAGCAATGTTAAGTGAATATAGTAAACAAGTTTCACCTCAGATGATGGTTTGACAAATGCATTGGGCCACATAAAGCAGGGATAAGGAATTTCGTAGCTATTAGAATCACAGCTGGGAAGAATTCATTCATTTGCAGCATCTAGAAAAAAAATTAAACGGGTCTCAGAGTCATTATGATTAATTCTGTGAATTTTTTTTTTTTTTTTTTTTTTTTTTTTTTTTTTTTTTTTTTTTTTTAAGAAAGACAATGGACTTAATGCATTAGGCACTTACTAGTCATTTCAACACCTATTCACCATGGCCAACAGTTGGCCAACCAATTCACCATGGCCAATTCACCATCGCCAACAGTTGCATATTATCTTTCTTCATCCCAGTCTATTCAGAACTTCACTCTCAACACCGTCGTCAATCTGACATTTTTTTGCCATCTCTCAAGGTGGGGGGGGCACTAGCAGGCTACCAGAACATCGTAGACAGATTTTTTGTAGCTCATATAAAAGTCATTGCTCGAATCTACGTTCTTCCTATAAATTCCACCATCTGCAAATTCCAAATGGCACTAAAAACGACATTTTTGGTGCCATTTCTCAAGTGGAAAAGTTGAGGCTATTGGGCTAGCACAACTTATACAAGTTACGTTTAATGGCTCACTTGAAAGCTCTTGCTCATATCTACGTGCATTTTTTTTTTATCAATTCTACCATTCGTAAATGCGATATAGCACTGAAAACAACACTTTTGGTGCCACTTCTTAAATAGAAAAGCTCTGAAGTAAAAAACACGGATTATTGTAATAGTTATGTTGCAGAACCCTTAACTGGAGTTTACAAGAGCCCCTACTGTACACTGCCCCTCCCAGTCCTCTTAGTAAGTTTTATAAATCGTATGCTCATCAGTAACATGCCATAACAGTCCAGTGCCATATCCTTTAAATCACCTTTTACCTAAGACCTATACAATATAGACCATAGCCAAGAGATAAATGATTAAAAGTAGTTAAATTTGCTACCAAATAACCATAAATAAATAGTAGTTAAATTTACTAATTTTATAAGTTAATAATCTTGATAAATAAAGGATGGCCAACAATTGCAGATTATCTTTCTTCATCCCAATCTATTCAGGACTTTACTCTCAACACCATTGGATGGAGTTCCTACTCCTAATTCAGATATTTCTTATAATCTCTTATCACCAAATTCAAGGACGTTCCTGCTTTTAGTCAACTTTTCATCCAAATATACTTGCTTACTAAGTTATAACTCATACGAAATTTGATGTTAAACTAATACTTGAAGTGCTAAAACGCTAAAATTTTTGGCGTTATGTCATTCGTTTTGAATGAGATATGGTGCACTCCAATGGTCTACTCTTTGTTTTTTTAATGTTTATTGGTTAAATAGAATTATGCCTATTTCATGCACATATTGTCGTCTTTCCCACTTGTGACTATCACATCATGATAGTTTACTGTTTGTAGTTGTCCCATCAAATGAACTTTTATTGGAACGGAAACACTGTTACTAGAATTCTAAGATTGGGTAATAATTCAAATTCTCCCGAAAAAGCTGCAGCATTCCCTTTTTCACAAGGATATTAATTTTTATGAATACTTAACAATATGCTGTCTTGTTCATTTGCAATTTTCCTATTTCTGTCAGAAAAAAAAAGAGTAGGCCATTTTTTCTTCTTGCCCAGTTTTTTCCGTAGTTTCTCTCCTCCCCTTTATGTCCTCCCCTTTTTTCTCCTCCCCTTTATTTGAATGTTCTTTATATATGGACTGTATGTAAATATTGTTTTCCACCTGCTATTAATTCCCCTGACATTTTTCTTGCCGCTGAACTAAACTAGGTTGTAAATTTCTTGAAAAATCCGGAGGGGGGAAAATCCGATAAGTAGCCTACAGAAAGCAAAAGATTGATTTACTCTTACAATAGTCTCTCACCAACAATGATCTCGATAATTTTTAGGATGTAATTGTAATTCTCCCAAAAAAAATCAAGCAAGCTCAGTATTCATTAAAGTGCTAATTTTTGAATTTTAGAGATACTGGGAACTACTCACAAGTCATTTTATTTGATCTGATGATATCTTGCACAGTCTGCGGGGTAATAATTTTTTCCGTTTTAAGTTTTCACCTTCAAAAAGCCCGTTTTTAAAATTAAGTTTTGTTCATTTTATGCTTTTTTTTAGAACATGCACGATAAACCTTACAAAAAAAAATTAATTTAAGAGATGACACCAAGGAAGTCCATATTTTTAATAAATTTGTAGTTTTGCACTTAAGAAACAATTATGGTATTGAAATGGTCACCTCTCAAGGGCACCGGCAGAAAATTTTCCAGAGAGGGGGGGGGGCAAATGCCAAAATATTGATGGTGGTTGGGTGACAGGGAATATATTTCAAGAATTTTTTTCGTAGAAATAACTCATATTTTCCTTATTAAGGGTCAAAATCTATTGGCAGGCAGCCAACAATGGGGCAGCACACATTTTTTCCATGGTTTTCCCCATTCTGCTCATTTTCCTTTGGTTTCCTTATAATTGCTTTATAGTCCCACATTTCCAAGGACCTCCTAGAAATTTGCCTCCCTGCTCCTGCCTTCCTGCCGGTCTTCATGATAAGAAATTAAACTATGTTCATAAAAATGAAAGTAAACAAAAAGTTTTCATTTTGCAGGTTTTCTTTCAAAATACTTTTTTTTTCACTTATTAAAGGGGCACGGAGGAAAATTGTACAAGAGAGGGGATTGTAAACCTCCTTTGAAAATTTGTTGACCTTATGCTGCCCTTCTTAGGCTTCCACCCTTTCTACTTAAGAAATGTCACCACAAATGTCGTTTTGTCCCAAATAGCACTTAAGATACAGTTTACTAAGATGAACTTGTAAAAGCCACAGAGAGAGAGACATTGCTTTTAAATGAGCCCATCAAACAGATCAATCAATATGATTTTTCAGTAACCTGCCAGCCCTTGCAGAAACAATCATTAGAAATAAATAAAGAGATACATGCTTCTCATGCAAAAAAAGTGATTCTCCTCGTTTTTAAAGATGAGAGGCTAAAAACACCTTTTAAAGGTCTTACTACTGCTACAACCACTACTACTACATCTACTTCTACTACTAACATCCTACTGTAGCACCAAGCCACCTGAGGCCAACACAGCTACGCACGCTCCTTCTCCATCCCAATCTATTCAAAGTCTTTCTTTTTATAACTATCCCAGAAAGTTCCATTTTCCTTAAATATTTCCTTACGGCATCCTCCCATACCAGCCGCGGACGACCAGCTTTTTGTTTGGCCCTAGACGGTTGGCTGACAAGGACAACGTTTGGCAATCTGTCATCGCTCACTTGCAGAGCCTCCCCTAGCCATCTCAAACTTTATGTCATTAGCAGGGTTGCAGCGGTAGCTGCAACCTAGTAAAGAGCGAATAACACCCCATAGTAATCAAAAGTTCAAAAACACGCTTTGGAAAAAAACTACTTAGTGAAATTTTTATTTATTTGTAATACTTTGTATGTGACTGCTCAGTTATGTATATGAGGGAGAGGAATTTTCCAAGGGGAGTTTATCGGTGGGAGTTTTCCGGGGGATTCAAACGGGGAATTTTTCACGGGAGGGGGATTTGACGCAGGGGGGATTTTACGGGAATAATTTTCTGGGGGAAACACTTCTAGCATCATAAGATGGTTTGGATGATTTGGTATTGCACAGGTGCAACAACTGTTAAAAAAGGTCACGCAACCTGGTAAAGAGCCAACGGCAGCCCATAGCAACCAAGTTAAAACACGTTTTGAAAAAAACTGCCTAGTGAAAAAAATTTTCATGTGACACTGATTCAGGGATGGTAACTATTATTTCAGTTCATCTTAAAAGTAGAAGTTTATTGCGAAAGAAATTTATAGCGATTTCAAGAAAAGCCTGAAACCCTTCAAAATGGCGTCAGATTAAAACGAAAAGAATAGAATAGAATAAAATAGGTTTTATTTGCACAATGTCTCGTAGTCATAAAACTAAATGGCGCTTGTGCTTACAAAAAAGAAAAAAGGATTAAATCAAACGACAAAAAAAAACCAGAAGACAAATAATCATGTACTATTGAACGCATTCCTTACGACAGGTGGGATCGAACGTAAGACCTTACAATTGTAGAGCACGTCCCTATCCAATACACCGTCATAAGGTATTCAAAAGCTATTTCTTATATCTAGGTGCTTTTTATAAATTCCGCCCCATGTAGTGCCATATTGCACTAAAATGACATTTTTTGTGCCATTTCTCAAGAGGTGGCACTAGCAGGCTATCAGAACATCATAGACAGATTTTTTGTAGTTCATATAAGCGATATTGCTCTAATCTACGTTCTTCCTATAAATTCCGCCATCTGCAAATTCCAAATGGCACTTAAAACAGCACTTTTGGTGCCATATCTCAAGTGTAAAAGCTGAGGCTATTGGGCAAGCACAGCTTATACGAGTTATGTTTAATGGTTCATTTGAAAGATCTTGCTCATATCTAAGTGCATTTTTTTATCATTTCTACCATTCGTAAGTGCGATATAGCACTGAAAACAACCCTTTTGGTGCCACTTCTTGAATGGAAAGGCTCTGAAGTACAAAACAGGTACTATTGTAATAGTTATGTTCCAGAACCCTTAACTGGAGGTTTACTAGAGCCCCTCCCGTACACTCCCCCTCCCAGCCCTCTTAGTAAGTTTCATATGTCAGAAACAACATTTTGGTGTATCAAAATTTCTTTTGTTTCTCAAAGAGAGCACTAAATATTGTTATTTTAATTCAAATAAGCCCTCTCCCAGCATTCTACGACCCCTGGCTCGATACGAGTATCCCTGGGATAAAAAAAAAGAGAAAAAAGAAGACATCAGTGCTACCCATGCACAAAATTTACTTTACTTGCGAAACCTGGTGGGTAGTGGCGTCAATTTACAAAAATTGGGGACGTGCAAAAACGTATTTTTCAAAATCTAGGGGGAAGAATTTTGTTGTTTTCTTTTTACTATGTTGCAGCTACTGCTGCAGCCATTATTCTAGATATAAACGCATAATTATCCTTATTAATGACTCTTGATGGGAAAACTCAACACTTCTGTAAAAGAAAATGGTCCAAAATCAAGTGATCTTTTAAGTCATTGTTGGTCGAACCGGAAGGAAGTGCTTCGTGAGCTCCTATTTTGCAGTTTCCTAGTAAGTTTATTGAGTAGGTAATCCTCTTCACATGGGGTGTTATTTTCATCTTTTTACGATCCTCGAGGATCCTCAGGATTAGTAAAATAGTCTATAAGTAGGCTAAAATTAATAACGTTCTTTATTGGTTCTTTTTCTCTCTTTTGTTTTGCGGTAGTTGCCAGTTCGAATTTGAGGACAAGTGCTAGCTAGACATAATTTTCATGCTTTTATCGTTTGCAAATTACATAAAATATCTGAATTGGATGAGACCAAACAAGGCGACCGTTATATGAAACGATGGTTGTTATTGCATGTAAAGATCAAGCACAACACGGAAAGGAATGTGACATGCAGCATTGATATTTTCGCCACTGTTGTTTTCAGAGTTACTCAAGTATCACAATTTTCTCTTCCTGCCGCATTCCTCAGCAAAAATTAACGGTTGAAGCAGGGTTAAAGTAAACATTTCGCAATCAAGTGAGCTACCTCATAGCAGGCTGAAAATTTGATTTTTTTTTTTTCCCGGCTAAAATGACATATATACAAAACTAAAAAGAAGGTAAAAACTACAAAAAAACTAAAAAGAAAAAAAAACTAAAAACTAATAAAAAAACTAAAAAATCTAAAAATCTAAATAAACTAAAAAAGAAAAAAAAAGGAAAAAAATAAAGGAGAAAAACAAAACTAAAAAACGAATGTATATACAGACCGGTACACCAGGATACAAATGACGACCGGGACACAGGGAATATAAATAACGACCGGGACACAGGGACACAACTACAACGGGGACACCGGGGGAAACAGGGGGATATAAATGACGACCGGGACAAAAAAACTAAAAAGAAATAAAAACTAAAAACTAATAAAAAAAACTAAAAAATCTAAAAATCTAAATAAGCTAAAAAAGAAAAAAAAAGGAAAAAAATAAAGGAGAAAAACAAAACTAAAAAACGAATGTATATACAGACCGGGACACCGGGATACAAATGATGACCGGGACCCGGGACACAGGGAATATAAATGACGACCGGGACACAGGGACACAACTACAACGGGGACACCGGGGGAAACAGGGGGATAACCTGACAATCTATTTATATGCAAAGACAATGGGACAGCAAAGAATGTTGTATATTCGCAAGTTTTACGTAGTTAAAACCATATATATATATATATATCTATATTCACAGGTGGGACATAGGGACACAACTACAATGGCGCGTAACTATTATGGCGCGTAACGACTTACGCGCGCGGGGGGGCTTGGGGGGGGCGCGAAGCGCCCCCACCAACTAGGTGTTGGGGTGGCGCGAAGCGCCACCCCAACAGCTAGTATATATATATATATATATATATATATATATATATATATATATATATATATATATATATATATATATATATCTATATATATAAAAATAATTTGTCTGTGTGTGGATCTGTGGATGGATCAGGTGACGTCATGTTTGTCCGCATATGACGTCTGAATTATTTCACACTAATACAAAAGAAGAAAAAAACTAAAAAAGGTAAAAACTACAAAAAAAACTAAAAAGAAAAAAAAACTAAAAAAGTTAAAAAACTAAAAAAAACTAAAAAAAGGTAAAAATCTAATAACTAAAAAAAACTGAAAACAATAAAAAAAGGCAAAAACTACAAAAAAAAATAAAAACTAATAAAAAAACTAAAAAAGCTAAAAAACTAAAAAAACTAAAAAAAACTAAAAAAAGGTAAAAAACTAAAAAAAAAACTAAAAACTAAAAAAGAAAAAAACTAAAAAAAAGGAAAAAACTGAAAAATAAAAGAGAAAAAGAATACTAAAAAAATATGAATAAATATATATAAAAATAAGTTGTTTGTGGGTTATGTCTGTCTGTCTGTCTGTCGAGTGACGTCGTGTTTGTCCGCATATGACGTCTGAATTATTTCACACCAATACAAAAGAAGAAAAAAAACAAAAAAGGTAAAAACTACAAAAAAAAAACTAAAAAGAAAAAAAACTAAAAAAGCTAAAAAACTAAAAAAAACTAAAAAAAGGTAAAAAGCTAAAAAACTAAAAAAACTAAAAAAAAACTAAAAAAAGGTAAAAAACTAAAAAAAACTAAAAAAAGGTAAAAAACTAAAAAAAACTAAAAACTAAAAAAGAAAAAAACTAAAAAAAAGGAAAAAACTGAAAAATAAAAGAGAAAAAGAAAACTAAAAAAATATGAATAAATATATATAAAAATAAGTTGTTTGTGGGTTATGTCTGTCTGTCTGTCTGTCGAGTGACGTCGTGTTTGTCCGCATATGACGTCTGAATTATTTCACACTAATACAAAAGAAGAAAAAAAACTAAAAAAGGTAAAAACTACAAAAAAAAAACTAAAAAGAAAAAAAACTAAAAAAGCTAAAAAACTAAAAAAAAATAAAAAAAGGTAAAAAACTAAAAACTAAAAAAACTGAAAAAACTAAAAAAAGGCAAAAACTAAAAAAAACTAAAAACTAATAAAAAAACTAAAAAAGCTAAAAAACTAAAAAAACTAAAAAAACTAAAAAAAGGTAAAAAACAAAAAAAAACTAAAAACTAAAAAAGAAAAAACTAAAAAAAAGGAAAAAACTGAAAAATAAGAGAAAAAGAAAACTAAAAAAATATTAATAAATATAAAAAATATAAATATAAATATAATATAAATTAGCAATCAACAAAGCACCGAGACACAAAGGACGACCGGGACACAGGGAGTATAAATGACGACCAGGACATAAGTAAAAAAAAAAAAAAACTAAAAAAACTAAAAAAATGGTAAAAACTACAAAAAAACTAAAACTAATAAAAAAACTAAAAAATCTAAAAATCTAAATAAATTAAAAAAGAAAAAAAGAAAAAAGGAAAAAAATAAAGGAGAAAAACAAAACTAAAAAACGAATGTATATACAGACCGGGACACCGGGATACAAATGACGACCGGGACAGAGGGAATATAAATGACGACCGGGACACAGGGACACAACTACAATGGGGACGCCGGGGGGCACAGGGGGATATAAATGACGACCGGGACACCGGGACACAAGGAATATAAATGACGCCCGGGACACTCAAAGAGAAATCACAGACTGGAACACCGGGACACAAATGACGACCGGGACACAGGGAATATAAATGACGACCGGGACACAGGGACATAACTACAAAGGGGACGCCGGGGTGCACAGGGGGATATATAAACGACGATGGCGACTCAGGGAATGGTCGATTAGCAATCACCATCAACAAAGCTCAAGGGCAATCATTAGAATCATGAGGTATAGATCTGAATACGGATTGTTTTCCCATGGACCATTATATGTTGCATGTTCAAGAGTCGGTAAACCTGACAATCTATTTATATGCACAGACAATGGGACAGCAAAGAATGTTGTATATTCGCAAGTTTTACGTAGTTAAAAACATATATATATATATATATATATATATATATATATATATATATATATATATATATATATATATATATATATATATATATATATATATATATATATATATCGATATATATAAAAATAAGTTGTCTGTCCGTTACGCCAGATTATATCTTCTATATAAATAAAAGAAAACAAACTAGAATGCAAAAACTGGAAATTGCATAAATATTTCGAAATATTTTGACAATAGATTAAAGTAATTCGAAAAAGAAAAATGGTAAAAAACTAAAAAAAAAACTAAAAAGAAAAAACTAAAAAAAAAATTAAAAATTAAAAAAATTAAAAAAAGAAAAAACCTAAAAAGAAAAAACGTAAAAAAATAAAAAAAGATAAAAAACTAAAAAAAAAACTAAAAAAGCTAAAAAACTAAAAAAAGAAAAAACTAAAAAAAAACTGGGAATTGCACAAATATTTCAATATATTTTGAAAATAGATTAAAGTAATTCGAAAACCTTAAAACAGATACCCCAAATTTTGATGTTTAATTTAAATTGTTGGAGCTATAGCATGCTTGGCACGTAAAGATTTTTCCAAGTGTCAATGTTAGAATGAACATTGAGAAATTAAAGAAAACAAATCAATAAAAAGAAGAAACTAAAAAAAGAAAAAACTAAAAAAGAAAAAAAACTAAACAAGAAACTGTATCTATATATATAAAAATCTATATATATAAAAATAAGTTGTCTGTCTTTTATGTCTGTTACACTATGTCTGTTACGCCAGATTATATCTTATCTATATATATAAAAATAAGTTGTCTGTGTGTGGATCTGTGGATGGATCAGGTGACGTCATGTTTCGGCTGACGTCATGAAATTAGTTGCCATCATTTTTGCTTTGACGATGCTTAGTATATTGTAAAACACATTAATTTGGTTAATAATATACCATTTAAAACACCAAAATGAACATTCTGGAGTAGTCACTCGATGAGAGAGGGTGTCAGAACGGAGAATGAAGGTCCCAGGTTCAAATCCTGGTTAGGCTAAAAAAGGTAAAAAACTAAAAACTAAAAAAAAAAATTAAAAAACTAAAAAAAGGCAAAAACTACAAAAAAAAAATAAAAACTAATAAAAAAAAAATAAAAAAGCTAAAAAACTAAAAAAACTAAAAAAACTAAAAAACTAAAAACTAAAAAAAAACCTAAACTAAAAACTAAAAAAAAAACTTAAAAAAAAGGAAAAAACTGAAAAATAGAAGAGAAAAAGAAAACTAATAAAATTAATAAAAATAAAAAAAATAAAAAATATAAAAACTAAAAAAGTAAAAAGAAAAATCGAAAAAAAAACTGAAAAAGCTAAAAAAAAGGTAAAAACCAATAAAAAACTAAAAAGAAAAAAAGGAAAAAAACTAAAAAAAATTTTCATCTAAAAAACTAAAAAAAACTAAAAAAGGTAAAAACTAAAAGAACTAAAAAAGAAAAAAAACTAAAAAAAGGAAAAAAACTGAAAAATAAAGGAGAAAAAGAAAACTAAAAAAATATAAATAAAAATAAAAAAAACTAAAAAGATAAAAACTTCAAAAAAAACTAAAAAGAAAAAATAAAAAAGCTAAAAAACCTAAAAAAAGGTCAAAACCAATAAAAAAAACTAAAAGGAAAAAAAGGGAAAAAATTAAAAATTTATTTCATCATATACCAATTCAAAAACGAATGTATACCGGGATGACGACCGGGACACAGGGAATATAAATGACGACCGGGACGCAGGGACACAACTACAACGGTGACGCCGGGGGCACAGGGGGGACATAAATGACGACGGGGACACAGGCAATGTTCGATTAGCAATCACCATCAACAAAGCTCAAGGGGCAACAAAGCTCACCATCAAACAAAGACGAACGGGACGCTCAAAGAGAAATTACAGACTGGAACACTGGGACACAAATGACGACCGGGATACTGGGAATATAAATGACGACCGGGACACAGGGAATGTTCAATTAGCAATCACCATCAACAAAGCTCAAGGGCAATCATTAGAATCATGAGGTATAGATCTGAATATGGATTGTTTTTCCCATGGACAATTATATGTTGCATGTTCAAGAGTCGGTAAACCTTACAATCTAAATAAATGACGACACTCAAAGAGAAAGCGACCGGGACAAAAGGAATGTTCGATTAGCAATCAACAAAGCACCGGGACACAGGGAGTATAAATGACGACCAGGACATAAGTAAAAAAAAATAAAAAAAATAAAAAAAAGGTAAAAACTACAAAAAAACTAAAAAGAAAAAAATATATAAAATACGATGGATATATAAATGACGATGGCGACTCAGGGAATGGTCGATTAGCAATCACCATCAACAAAGCTCAAGGGCAATCATTAGAATCATGAGGTATAGATCTGAATACGGATTGTTTTCCCATGGACCATTATATGTTGCATGTTCAAGAGTCGGTAAACCTGACAATCTATTTATATGCACAGACAATGGGACAGCATAGAATGTTGTATATTCGCAAGTTTTACGTAGTTAAAAACATATATATATATATATATATATATATATATATATATATATATATATATATATATATATATATATATATATATATATATATATTCACAGGTGGAACATAGGGACACAACTACAATGGCGCGTAACTAATATGGCGCGTAACGACTTACGCGCGCGAGGGGGCTTGGGGGGGGGGCGCGAAGCGCCCCCACCAACTAGGTGTTGGGGTGGCACGAAGCGCCACCCCAACAGCTAGTATATATATATATATATATATATATATATATATATATATATATATATATATATATATATATCTTCTATATATATAAAAATAAGTTGTCTGTCTGTGTGTCTGTCTGTCAGGTGACGTCATGTTTCTGTGTCGACTGACGTCATGAAGTTAGTTGTCGTCATTTTTGCTATGACGGTGACGTCATTAATGGTATTTAAGACTGGCGTTCACGGAAAAATGTTTAATTGTAAAATGACTGAAGAACCTACAATGGCAACAGCCGAGGAAGCTGTTCAAAGAGTCTATGCCAAAAAACTTGCTGCTGATAGAGAAAGTAAGAAAAGAAATCGTGCCGAGGAATCACAAGAACAGCAAGAAAACAGGCTTGCAGCTGATAGAGAAAGTAAGAAAAGAAAGCGTGCCGAGGAATCACAAGAACAGCAAGAAAACAGGCTTGCGGCTAAAGAACGCAAAACCGCGCAGTTAGATGAAAATCCACCTGGAAAGCGAGAGTCAAAACATATCAAAACTGAAATGATAGCGATGATGATTGGGTTTGGGATTTTGACTTGGATAAGGTCATCAATGCCTACCAGATTTAAGTTAAAAAACAAAGGTTCGGCGATATGTACTTCATAGTGACGCTGAAAAATAAAGAAGAAAAAAAAACTGAAAAAATGTAAAAAACTAAAAAAAACTAAAAAGAAAAAACATTCAAAGGTAAATTACAGACCGGGACACAAATGACGACCGACACAGAGGGAATATAAATGACGACCAGGAACCTCAAAGAAAAATTACAGACTGGGACACCCGGACACAAATCACGACCGGGAATATAAATGACGACCGGGAGGCAGGGACACAACTACAACGGGGACGCCAGGGGCACAGGCGGGATATATAATTGACGACCGAGACACAGGGATTGTTTGAATAGAAATTACAGACCGGGACACCGGGACACAAATGACGACCGGGACACTGGGACAGAGGGAATATAAATGACGACCGGGACACTCAAAGAGAAAATACAAACTGGGACACCAGGACACAAATGACGACCGGGACACAGGGAATATAAATGCTATTTATATGCACAGAATGTTGTACATTCGCATGTTTTACGTAGTTAAAAATATATATTTATATCTATCTCTATTCACAGGTGGGACACAGGGACACAGCTACAATGGCGCGTAACTAATATGGCGCGTAACGACTTACGCGCGCGGGGGGGCTTGGGGGGGGGCGCGAAGCGCCCCACCAACTAGGTGTTGGGGTGGCGCGAAGCGCCACCCCAACAGCTAGTATATATATATATATATATACATATATATATATATATATATATATATATATATATATATATATATATATATATATATATATATATATATATATATATATTTATATATTGAGAGCAGGAGTAACTCCTTTTCTATATACCACTAGTGCTCAGTGGTATCAACTGGAGGGTTGTATATTGCCCTACAGGATTTCGGCATATACCTTTTTTGGGCGTTTCACTGGAAAATACCCTTTTTTGGTATTTTCTAAAAAAAATGAAAAAAAATTGCTTCAAGATTCCAAAAATTACGTTCTATCAACCCCACCCCCCGACCCCCCAAAAATACAATCCTGGCTATAAGGTAATTTTGAGCTACAAAAGTATAGTAGTTCATAGGACGGATAGACTATCATGAAATCGGGGGTCATAGCACACTGCTTTGAGCAGTTTTGGCGAATTCACATCCCTGGGAGCGTGAGCCAAGTGAGTTAAAAATGTCGATAATTGTTTCTCGGAATTTGTAAAATCTTAAAATTCAAGAAAAAACAACCCTTTTTCTCCGGAAAAGAAGAAAATTGTTTTCATCAATGGTGTCAGGAAAAACCATTGTCTCTGAAATATAATTCGGAGAGTTTTAAATTGTTAAGAATTTAGCAGCATTCTCAAGACCTATCTAGGTAGGGGCCGGTTGGGACAGATAGCCCTCTTGGGAAAGAAGAAGACATATAGAAAAAACTCTTTGCTGTAATTCCTGTCCCCCTGGGAATATTTCTCCTTGATAGTCTTGAAACACGCCTAGTCCTAGCAAGGTTAGTTAAAAGTTTACGTAGTTAACCAAACAAACTAAAGCTGGTTATGGATATTCTAAAGAGGTTAAATAAAAATGTCTCAAAAATATTCCATAGAAGTGGTCTCTCATAAGTTTGAATTTGTACTTTCTGTGCTCAGTTATTTTTTTGGTAACCCCCTGAACTTCCATAATTGTCCCATCCCACCCCTTTCATAGTAATAAAAGTTTTAAACTCAGAGGTGGAAAAACGCCTATACTCTTACTGTTCGCTATTTTAGCCTATCCCTTTTAATCAGATGTTCTATAGTCAAAAATTGACTAAGATTTTTTCCTGTACTTAATTTAGCCACTTAAAAAAGACACTAAACAAGGTCAGGGAGAGCATTTAACATATTCTGTGCTTGTGCCCACCCAGGTAAAGTTCAATAGCCCTTCACTATCCGTTCTTCTATGCGGAGATAATCATAAGAAAACTCCGGAAAGAAGATAAAAAATAGAATCGTTATTGCATCAATGGGTAAAGTCTTTTGTTGTTTTCCAATAATTTTTCCTATGTATAGACGAGAGGTCTGTTTTATGTATTTTAGTCATCATTTCTCTTTTATTGATTAACTTGATGTGATAAATTTAATTCTTGTCACTTTATATCAATTTATGTAAAAGAGAGGTCTGTTTTATGTATTTGTGACGAGCTTTCTATTATCTCGTTATTTAAGTTATCATTTCTATTATATTAATTAATTTGATCTGAGAAATTGAATTCTTGTTACTTTATATCTCTTCATTTAGATGAGGGTCTGTTTTATGTATTTCTAACGAGAATTCTACTATACCGCTACTTAAGTAATCATTTCTCTTATGCTGATTAATTTGGTGTGAGAAATTGAATTCTTGTCACTTCATATCTCTTTATTTAGACAAGAGGTCTGTTTTAAACATTTCTGACGAGAATACTACTATACCGCTATTTAAATAGCCATTTCTCTTATAATGATTAATCTGATGTGATAAATTGAGTTTTTGTCAATTTGTATCTCTTAATTGAAACGAGAGGTCTGTTTTATGCACATCTGACGAACGTTCTGCAATACCACTACTTAAATAATCATTTTTTTTTTATATTTATGAACCTGATGTGACAAATTGAATTTTTATCACTTTATATCTCTTTAGAAGAAAAGTGTTTTTTATACATTTCTGACGAGAATTCCACTATACCGGTATTTAAGTAATCATTTGTCTTATATTGATTAATTTGATGTAAGAAATTGAATTCTTGTCACTTAATTTAGACGAGCGGTCTGTTGTATGCATTTCTGACAATAGTTCAACAATACCGCTATTTAAATGTTCATTTTTCTTGTATTGATTAATCTGATGTGATAGATCTCATTTTTGTCACTTTATATCTCTTTATTTAAACGAGAGGTCTGTTGTATGCATTTATGACGAGAATTCAACTACACCGCCATTTAAGTGATCATTTCTCTTATATTCATCAATCTAATGTGATAAAATGAATTCTTGTCACTTTATATCTCTTTTTTTAGACGAGAGGTCTGAATTAAACAATTCTAACGAGAATACTACTATACCACTATTTAAGTAATCATTTCTCTTATATTGATCAATCTGATGTGATAAATTGAATTTTGTCACTTTATATCTCTTTATTTAGACGAAAGGTCGTTTTTATACATTTCTGACGAGAATTCTACAATACCGCTTTTTGAGTAATCATTTCTCTTATTTTTATTAGTTTGATGTGAGGAATTGAATTCTTGTCACTCTGCGTCTCATTTATAAGGATAGATCCAAACAGTTCGCGGTTACGAACTGTACGTAAGGAGCTACTCAGGCCAATAGTAACTAAAACTCAAAAACAGAATTTTGAGAACAATTAACGCATCAAAAATTGTTTTATTCTAATTCGAAATGTATCAAATTCCTTTAAGTCTAATACTATCCATCAATAACTATGAACCTTAGAAAATTTGTTTGATTTTCGAAAAAAAAGGAATGCACTCCCCCCCCCCCCAAAGAAAACAAAGCTATCCTAGTTAAATCACGCCATTGGATTCAATATGTTAAGAGGTTTAAAGCTCTTATCGAAAAAAAATGTGAAAATTGTATTTTTTTTTCCCAAAAGAAAGATCATGTGTTTATTTGATTTGTTTTAATTTACTTATGTTGTTTTTCCTGGGGTTGATTATACCAAAATAATGGCCCTAGAAGATTTTTCTACCAAAGATTCATTCGAAGTGAAATTAGAAATCCCATCACCCTTTTCAGGTGACCAAAAAAATTGTGCAATGGAAAATTGGCAGTTTCTGCTTTTGTGGTACCAAACTATGCCTTGACCCCAAAGAGGACCAAGGTGCTGTCGATTTGATTTGAAAGCATCAGAAACCTGTACATTGAGCTTTCCATTTGCAGAGCAAGTAATATCGTGCGGTGCAATATACATTTCTGAAAAGTCATGTAGTCTATACAAGATATATGGTTAATATGGACATTGATCTTAATGTTTAATTTAACTAGGTTAATTAACTTTATTTTTCATTGAATCATACTTAATGATGCAAATTTCGCATCATCTATTATGAAGGATGAATGGTGGGTCATTAAGTGGGTGAGGGGGGAAGATGCCTCAAAGAGTGCATTTTAGTGTAACAAGCAAAGGGCTGAGGAAGGGGTAGCACCCCCTTATATGGAATAATATCTGTTCGATTCAAGCTTTAATGTTGCTCTTTCGTTTCATTTGAAACAACTTGTTGTTTTTTTTTTAAACCATCTAGTATCTGTTTCCTTGAATGCTAAATCCTAGAACTCACTATTACTTTAATTTTTCTTATAAACTACATTAATTCTCTGGTGTTATCTTTGATGTTGCTACTACTTTCATTTATTTGCTTCCGGAAGTCAAACACCTTCAAGGATTCATTAGTTAAGTCCCTCCCCAAAGACGAAGCTAGGATTGTCCTTCCCTCCAAAATTCAGTTCTGGGAATTCTATCGGGGACAGCTTTCTGCATATGAATTTTGGTTAAGTGCATGTTATTTTCAAAATCGGTGATTCTTCATGATTGTTTCTTTTTTTACAATGCAAAACTGTAACGTTGGTAAGATTTATCTTCATTTGAGTCTTAATTTCTTTGTTTTCTTTAATCAGACGAAAGAAGAGAAAAGTAAGCTCTATCAGACCTTATAACTAATTCTTATGCACAGAGATTTATTTCTTTGTATTTTGTACTGTACTTTCGATTTTCAAAATAAGGAAAATTACAAATTTTGGGTATTTTTAGAGATGGAGTCATAGACTCACAGACCCTTAGCCTGGCTACGTGCTTGTTAGTGCTTACCATATTCAATTTTTATATCCTATTTAGCTTCGATAATCCTTTGGCATCCAATCTTTCTTTGGAACTCAGTCATAAAATTTACTTTCATTTGTCTTATATACCAAACTAGTGAACTTCTAGATCATCATTTTTCCAGGTTTATTTTCATGTTGTTATTACTTTCGTTCATTAGCCTCCGGAAGCTCAAAAAACTTCCGAAAACCTGTATTTACAACTCGTGTAATCATTGTTGCATGTTTCCTGTTAGCTCCTCTAAGATCAGCTCTGTGGTTAGGTTCAATGGTAATTATATTCCATCGTTCGTTCACCTGAAAATAATAGTGAAATCAAGAGTATTTACCCATTGAATAGACCAAAGTATTTACCCAACTAAACGGCAGAATATAATTTGATAAATTTCTGCATAAACAAGAGCTAAGAGCTCTTATGACACTTGTGACGAGTCAAGAAGAGCTAAGAGCCAAGAGATCATATGGTATGAGCTCTTACAAAATTCTATGAATTTAAAAGAGGCTTATTTAAAAGGAAAATAAGAGGCTTAATGCCGGTCAGGATTTAAAATAAGAGCTCTGAGTTACGATGTGTTTCTAAATATCAAAATTCATTAAGATCCGATCACCCACTCGTAAGTTTTAAATACCTGATTTTTTCTAATTCTTCCTCTCCCTTTAGCCCCCCAGATGGTCAAATTTGGGAAAACGACTTGAATTTGAGCAGGTCCCTGACACGCCTACCGATTTTCATCGTCCTAGCACGTCCAGAAGCACCTGACTCGCCAAACCACTGAACCCCTGCCCCGACTCCCTCAAAGAGAGCGAATCCAGTACGGTTCCGTCAATCACGTATCAGGGACATTTGCTTATTCTATCCACCAAGCTTCATCCCAATTCCTTCACTCCAACTGTTTTCCAAGATTTCCCCCTCCAACTCCCCCCAATCTTAAAGATCTGGTCGGGATTTGAAATAAGAGCTCTGAGACATGAATTCCTTCTAAATATCAAATTTCATTAAGATCCGATCACCTATTCGTAAGATAAAAATACCCCAATTTTCCCGTTTTCGAAGAATTCCGGTTTCCCCCTCCAACTCCCCCCAATGTCACAGGATCTGGTCAGAATTTAAAATTAGAGGATCATAGCACAAGATTCTTCTAAATATCAAATTTCATTAAGATCTGGTCAACCGTTCGTAACTTAAAAATACTTCAATTTTTTCCGAATTAACGGCCCCCCCACTCCCCCCCAGATGGTCAAATCGGGAAAAAGACTATTTCTAATTTAACCTGGTCCGGTCCCTGATACGCCTGCCAAATGTCATCGTCCATGCTTACCTGGAAGTGCCATAAAGTAGCAAAACCGGGACCGACAGACCGACAGAATTTGCGATTGCTATATGTCACTTGGTTAATACCAAGTGCCATAAAAATGACAGGGATTTAAAGCGCAAGCCCTAGGTTAGCCAATATGAAAGATGTCCCTAGAATGTTCAGGGCCACTAGTTCAATTGTGTAACAAAACTTACTAATAATCCCCACTCATCGTATATCCTAGGACTTTTTAATAAATAAAAAAATATTAATGTTAAAATCATGAAATTTTGTAACCATTATAATTTGTGTAAAATCTTATATCGTATTGCTTAAAAAAATAAATACAGTGAAAAAATTACATCTAGTGAGAGCTGAAGGGCTGAGCTTCCGACAGGAGTGACCGAAGCGAGCCTTGGGAGCCAGCAAAAGCTTCTGCTTCATGTTTGGACAAATCCAGAACTAGACTTAGCTCATTTTTCCACTGTGTTGGGATTTTTACACCAAGACATGTCTACCTTTCTGTTAGAAAAATAGGAAATGAGGGGTGGCGGGGATCATGGATGGGATTTTTACCTTCAATCATACATATTAAAATTCCTTGCATAATTCCAGTTTTAACGAAATCAAACATGTCTACATTTCTACTAAAATAGATCAATGAAGAATATGCCAATTTTATAATTCAGGGCCCTTGCCCCTGAGGTTGCACGATTTATGCTCATGTCCCCTTAAAGGCAGGTTATTTGGACCTTTAGACGATTCTAAAAAAATGGTAGTCTCAAAATCTTAATCAGGTGTGGGTTGAGGGAAACGAAGCGGGATGAGGAAAATGACCAAAAGTTAAGAAAGATTATAAGCTATACAAAAACCTTACATTAGATCTAAATTCCCCCAGAGCTATTGATGGCAAACAGAGCGTTAACGTGGCCTCTCCACTCGTCCTAAAGCTTTGCCCTTCTAGGACTCACGAGGTCTCATCCGTCCTTCGACCTCTGTCATCGTTCCTCTGTAAGGGACTTTTGGGACACCCTCGTTTTTTTCGATAATCTGGCACCCAATCGTAGGCTATCCAACGAAGGTGGCTTTGTTGATTGCGAAAGACATGTCTCAGATATTCCCACCTCTTTTTTGACAGCAGCAATAACGGGCCGGCTCTTTCTAATTCGATTTTCACAGTTGCTAGGTTTTTGTTAGCAGCTTAAATTTGGAGTTCTTCTCAGGAGCACATTTTCAAATTGAAATATCCTCTATTGAGCTTTTGGTTCATTTCCAGCACTCACTAGCATAGAGGAGTATGGAGAGTAAGTTGCTATTAAAGAGAACTTACTTCCACCTCATAGGAAATATTTCAAACAAAAACGAGCTAAACAATTACTTGAGCTCCATTGGATTTAGGGAGGATGAGCTGCTAGTGACTCCTTTGTAGTTGAAATTTACTATTTTATCCGCAAGTTAATTTAAATATCCGGTTACAGCGGTAGCTAGCAACCTAGCAAGAGATGATCACGTCCCATTCCAAGAAATGCAATAGCCCATAACTCCTAAAAGTAGAGTCAGGTCGTAACACCAAGTATACTAGTAGAATCACCTTGTCTGAAACCACTTAGTTAGGAAACTTACAGCCTCTTGGCTTGAATAACGAGGAAAACATGTTGGCTGGAAAAACAAGTGCCTGAAACTACGATATTTTACATTGACGCCATCTTTTTGTTTCTTACGCAGCTAGGGCAGCACTGGTACATCATAGAGACCTGTTTAATGGCTCATTTTAAAGGAAGTTGATGTATTTAAAAATGTTTCGTAATTAACAAAAGTAATTTTAAAATGTAATCAATTTTTTACGACAAACTGCATTTTTGTTCGACATTATAGTAGCAAATGATATTAACATCATCTTGCATAGGAAGGTTATTGCATAGGAAGATTATAACATTATGGAATGCTTGTAGAAACAATTATATAAAATGATTTAATTCTCTTATAGTTTAAAAAAAATATTGATTTGTGACTATATTAAAGCACAGGGATTTTGGGGTGCGAAATTCTTAATAATTAGGGCAATTTCAGCAAATTAAAAGTTTTAACATCGTCCACATTTTTACAAGATCAGGTTTTTTTTTTAAAAATCCCTAGCTCATTGCAGCTATGTCTTCTTTAATGTCTATGTCTTTTTTTGTTATAGTTCTAAAAAGAGAAATCCAACCATATTTTTCGTATAGTTTATTATTTAATATAAAGTTAGTCAAAAACCTTTTTTTTCGTTATTTCTAAAAAGTGGAATCCAACCGCATTTTTTGTACAGCTTATTATTTAATGTAAAGTTAATCAAACGAGTACCCACCAATAGCCTTATATTATTCCACTGGAAAACATAAACAAATCAGTCGTGACGCCATAGGCACTTTAAAGGGACCTATAGACGCTACACTTCCTTAATGTTCTGAGATCACAAAGAGGTTTAGCAGCGATTCCCTCAAGACGCAGCTGTTATTAATCTTCAACGTAATAGGGAGTATTTTCTTCAAGATGCAGGTGTTTGGTACGTAATATGGGATTGTTTGCCTACGTTGAGGATGACGTAATCTTGCGTTACTTATTAGACCTTACAATTTGCTTCAGTATTATTCGTGCATTGGAAGAATAAACATCTAAATCTTATTTTTCAAGGGGTCACGCCTGTCCAAATCAACGTGCCATATCTCCCATG
This sequence comes from Artemia franciscana, assembly GCF_032884065.1. Taxonomy (NCBI): domain Eukaryota; kingdom Metazoa; phylum Arthropoda; class Branchiopoda; order Anostraca; family Artemiidae; genus Artemia; species Artemia franciscana. The sequence continues at coordinate 15,012,921 of NC_088880.1, read as the reverse complement.
CTAAGTATTTTTTAGTTTGCTATTGCTAAAGACTCGTGGGATTTTGTCGTTCTTTCTATTGTTTTTAGAAGGAAAAGGGAGGAATATTTTAAACGGAGAAAAAGCTAAAGCCGACACATATTTTCACTGAAATTTGAGATAAAGCCCAAAACCTATTTTAGGTTTGCTTTATAAACTGCTGCGTTTGATATAACTATAAATAGTACCAAGAAATTGAGCAAAAAAATATTCTTTAAAGTAAATAGAAATTTTACTACGCGATAAGTGATTAATGAACACATTCCCTTCGAATATTTCGTATACCTGCTCGGATATTTAGAAAACAACCAACAAAGAGTCTCCTATCTGTCAAATTAATACAAATCTTGACAAATAAAGTGAGGAAAGGGGTTTTCCACTTGGCACCGGGTAAACATGGTTTCGGTGCTAAGGAGCAAGTTCGACGATATTCAAAGATTTGCAAAGAGCAATCACAAATCACAGTTTGTTTATAGCACGCGATCAAATGACAAAGTAAAATAATAGGCCATCAAAAAAAGGAATACGCAAGGTTTGAAAGAGGAATAACGACCATGAGCCGGGAATGAGGATGAGGAAGGTCCTGTCCCACTCCTATACGGAATAAATTCTGCTCATTTTGGGGTTAAGTATTACGCTTTACTTTGATAATAGCAGCACAAACCAGAAATATTCTCGGAAATCAAGAGGCAATAAATATCAATTTTACATTTTTGATGCGTTTTTAAAGTTTTTGCCCCCCCCAAAAAAAAACAATAACCCCCAAATAAAAGTTCTGGATACGAACCTGAGAATTAAACCTCCACCCTCCCCTCCTCTGTCCCTTAGAACTTCTCCATCTGTTGAGTAGGCAATCTAGGAGGTAAAATGTCTTTTCACTGCGAATGGACTAACTATGACAAAATGGATGGAAATTCGAAAACATATCTGTCTAGAATAGAAAATTAAATGGGAAATAAGACTTAAAAAAAAACAACTCACAACTACTACTACCAAGTTCAAATGTTGCTAGAGTGTTCGGACATCAAAACCGTGCATTTTGCAGGTTTTTTTTTTTTTTTTGGGGGGGGGGTAAGAGAAAATGCATATTGAAAAGGTTGTCACGGGTCATTAATTTTGCTTCCAAACTTTGTTTTGAGAGGGCGAACATGTAAAAATATGTAAAAAACTTCTTATTTTACCTATGCTTAATATCCCTTGTTTCTTCAACGAGTAATAATTCATTAGTTATAGGGGCGTATATATAATTTAGGTGTACATAACGCAAAATATATTTTTGTTAAATCTAAGGGGGTAATTTCGTTTGATTTTTTTGTCCAACAGAAACACCAAAAAAAGTTTTTCTTGATTAAAATGCCAAAAAAAAACATTTTAAAATCAAGTTACAAAATTTTCAGAGAGGGGAGATCGCCTTCTCCCGATTAAAAACCATGTTTCCCATATAGATTTGAATTTTCTATAGTTTTCGATTTACTTACGGCGGGTTGAGGTTTTTCTTTGGATCTTTGCTTTAGGAAAGCGGGTATATAAAAATACATGAGAAGTATATTTTTTTGAATGTGCTATTTATCTTGGATTTTCTCGTAGGGACGTCCATAGGTGGAGGTAGTGGAGTAGTTTTGATGCTCTTTTGCAATAAAGTCCCGAGAACAGGTTTGTTCAAAGAAAATATAAAATTTAATCTTCGGGAGGGTGGCGAAATATCTAGAAGGGAAAATTGCTCATCACCCTAAAATTGACAGTCCTGTTTTCCAAATAGATTTTTATTTTCTATAGTTTTACTTTACTTACTGCAGATATAAATTCAATTAGCGTGTGTCAATCCCTGTTGGCTGAATACAGAGAGTATTGTGTGTTAAAATTTATTTATTTTATTCGGATAAGAAAAAGGTGAATAACAGCTTCAGTCTTGTACTCAAATAAAATAAAACGAGTTTTTTTTCAACTGAAAACTTAACAACATTAACTTGGGGCAACATTAAAACTTAAAAAAACAGAAATTATTACATATAAGAGGGGGTTGCCCCTCCTCACCACCTTGCTCTTTACGCTAATTTTTCAGTACTTTTAAAAAAGTTTCTTATTGTTGCAAGGCTTAGATTATCCAGAGGCTTTGAGTGTCCAAAATAAACATTTTAGCAAAATGGATGAATTTTCGGTAGAATATCAAAAGTATTGGGTTCTTTTTTCACAGTTGGAAAAAGTTTAAAAAATAGAAAGATAAGTCTATTTATAAAGTTTAATAATGGAGACACAGTAATGGCGCAGGAGTCAAAAACAGTTCGAAACTACAGGCACTTAAAAAGGCCAAAAAAGTCTTGTTAAATTTTTCAAGGAGGATTATGTAAGGAGAGCATTAGGTTCTGATTTGTATGACTGTATAGCACAAATTACGCTGTAAGAGATTTGGTTCGATAAGAGATGGTTCGAACCCACTTTCAAAGACTATAAAGAAAGATAGTAAGGCCATTTTTGAGGGATAAAGAACGTCCCAGTGCCAAAGACATTGCTTTTTGACAATCCATCTGGGACCAAAGGAAAAGCAAACCGTCCTGTATAAATTGGAGAGGTCGTAAGAAAGGACTTAAAAAACTGAACTTCATGGAGAGGATAAAGACAGTGGTGTTAATTGGGACGGAGTTCGTAGAGGAATCTTCAGCCCATCTACATATTTCCCCGTAAATATTGAAAAGCTTTTTTATGGTATTTTTATTGAAAAATACCTTTTTAAAGGTATTTTCACTGCAAAAACAAGAAATTCCCTCTTTCTTAGATTTTTGAAATGTATCTAGACCCCCCCCCCCAACCCCCCAAAAAAAGTGAATTAAAGCCATTGAGTAAAAGATAAAGATTTGAACAGATTGAGGTGAAGGAGTGCGGTTACGTTTGTTGGCCTGAGGGGGCTTGGTACTGCAGTGAGTTGTTAGCAGTAGTAGCAGTGTCAAATATCTTCTCATATTTTCTGAGTAAATACTCCATGTTTTAAAGAATTATTGTTTGCACTCACTGGCTTATGCGTTTGGAATATTTCGTCTTTACCGACAACTCTACCTTACTCATCTGTTAATATTTAAATAGAAAGTATATATTTTACAACTTTAATTAATCAGATACATTCAACAGGATGTTGGATTGCATTGTACACCGTTGTCAGTACATCTGCAAACAGTACATGGACCAGAAAGCTCATCAATAATTCTGTTTACTTTATAAGTTCGCCCATATATATTACAGCCTCCAAGTTTAAACTCATTTGGGATCAAGTCATTTCGCACTGAAGATAATCTTTGTTTGGGCATTAAATTTTTTCTGCTAGTCTGGATTTTGGGGGAGGATAAGTTTTTCCTCACAGGCAGAAGAGGTCCATCTGGGGCAACTGTGCTCGAAAACACAAAAAATGCATTTTTCTTGCTTTCCTCATCATCTTCTAGATTAGGTGCAGGCTGAGATTTAATGACATCACGAAAAGGATTGATTACATCAATTTTATCGGATGGAATTGTTGATTCAAATGGTGGCAAAGGAATACCCAAGGGTCGAAGTAGAGTTGGAGGACGGTTGAGCACTTCTGTTGGGTATGTAACACCACTCTCTGAAATGAAATGAATCTGTTTAGGTAATGTATACGCAGTGTAAGAAATTTCACAACAAAACGAGAGTAAACACTTGAATTCTTAAACGAGTTTTCCAAGGCAATATCCAAGAGGAGGACTATGAGGTTTTACCCCCCCCCTCCCCTCGAAAATGTTTTTCGGAGTAGCATTTTTGATGTTTTTTAAAGTTTTTTGTGACCCTCCCCCGAAGAAAAATCCTTTTTACCCCCCCCCCCCCCTCTGAAAAAAAATCCTGGATCCGATCCTTGAGTTTTCTCTAGATAAACTTGCATTTTAAGTGTCTCAGAAATTTTTTTTTATCAGTGTACGTATCCATTGTGCATCATTGGAACTAAGTCAAATATATATATTATTTTGACATATAATGCTTTATTCAATCTTTATGCTTTAACATTTTTACTGTCAATCACTGATGTATTCCTACTTAATGTAATAATTTACTTGAAACCCTAGAAACTCGAATTACAGCTTATATACGGCTAATTTTTTGGGTTAATTTAAGAAGAGAGATAATTTTATAAAAAGGGGAGGAATGTTAAAAACGGATAACTATAGTGAAACAAGCGAAGACGGAAATGCCTAGCAGCAAAAAAACTAGCGTGTGACACACCAATGCTACAATTTTTGATCCCCAGAGAAGCTTGTAAAAATACCTAACAATTAATAAAAATAGTATCCAGCAATTATTACCAAAGCAATTATAAACCAAAACAATACAAAAATAATAGAAAAAATAAAAAAATAAAATAGTAGAAGCAACTTGAAGATAAAAACGAAAGAATGAGCAAACCCCCAAAAAACTTAACTTTGGTAAGCGAAAATTTCGTTTTTGATAGTACATTTTTGCGAATTCATATATAGAGATATTACTTTTAAACAGAACATAAGCAAAGTAGCGGAGATAAGAAAAAGAATTATAATTCCACATCTTTAAACTGAGGCATGGTAAAAATATTCCTAATCTTTTTAATAAGAATAGTTAATGTCGTTAGAGATGTCGTTAAATCTTCCCGAATTTTCAATTTTGATTTTTTTTTTGTCTGCATGAAGGATTTTTTCGTAATTTTTCCTTTTCCAAATTCTGTAAGTCGTATTTCTTTCATTCAATGATTTCTCAAGGAACAGTTTTTTCTCCCTTTACATATTTCTAGTCTTTGATGAAGCAACAGGTTGGTGCAGATATTTTTAACTATTTGCTGTTAGCCTATGATTTTACTGAGTTCTTAAACATAAGGACAAAAATACAAGAATTGTCTGTATAAAGGGACGGCGTCTTTTTAGTGTTTTTTTTCCTATTTCAAATTCTTCAATTTTTTATTCCTTTCTCGAGTCAAATTTCGTTCAACGATTTTTTAGGGAACAGTTCTTTTTCCTTACAAATTTATAGGCTTTGTTGAAGCCGTGCAGCAACAGATTAGTATCGATATTTATCAGCTACCCACTGTCAGTTTATAATTGTTTGCTTTCCAATAGTTCGACAAAATATAAAAAGCTGTAACTGTGAAGAGACAGGGTATTTTTCGTGTTTCTCCTTTATTCAAATTCTTTAAGTCAAATTTTGTCAGACGATTTCATAGATAACAATTTATTTTCTCCCTTACTCTCCCTTTCTAAACTGAAAATCGTACCACCGGAAGCACCATGGCTCGATCTGTGGGGGAGCTACCCCCCCATATTTTACAAAACTACTGCCCCCCCCCCTCTTCCGTGTCTTAGATTTATTTTATCATCTGCATCTAATCAGTCAGATTGTCAGCTCTGTCGCTATCAAAATACTCAAACTCCCTTTATTCCAACAATAAGATTTGAAATAGCCATTTAGTTGCCTGTTATGTTACCATTCATGATTCACATATTCATGATTCATAATAACATGGTCATGTTACCATTCATGATTCATAATTTTGCTCGACAACACCAATCGTTTGGCACCTTTTAGTGAGTTATAATTTTCTTCTTAGTTTCTCAGTGGTTTTTTCATTCATTATTCTTATGGGTTTTTCTTGATTATTATGATATATTTGGGCTCCCTTGGAGTACTTTTTACTGCGAGATTGGAGCTAATTGTGATAATCAATTCACTGTAATGTTTTCCAGTCTTTTTCTCTTCTCTCTCTAAGTAAAACCGTTAGGGTATTGAACGTTTGGTTATTTATGACGCCGTTCATAAGAGATATATTTTTACAAAATTAACTAGGTTCCTAAACGAAGACCCAAAGTCGTGGCCTAAAAACAAAAGGGAGGAGAGGGGTGTAAAAATGACAAAAAAAACACATAACCAGGCTGATATTAGGGAAATTTATGAAAAATTACAGGAAAAATAGAAAACTTAAAAATTTCGCAAGGACTTGGAACCCTCCTCACCGTCAAACTGCAAACTTGCGTTTTGCCTCGAACTATATTTTGGGCGGTATTCCAGCTTCTTTTTCCTTCTTAATGTAGGTAATGCTAAACTATTAGAGCCTACAACAGGCTAAGTTAGCGGTTTAGCATTTTTTATTTCACTTGTAGGAAATGTGATCACTCACCACAAACAACAGCACCACAGCAACTACCGACCTTGGCCTTTATCACACAGGCTTTTGGCGTAGGTGGGCACTGAGTTTCCTGACAAACCACATCACCAAGCTGACACATACAGCTGATACACGGGTTTCTATGATCCAAAGACTGGCCATCAATATGACGTGTTCCATTCCATACACAAGTTCCTAGAATATGTACAATGATTATTGCATTTCTGCTGAAACAGAAAAAGAAAGCGAAAAAATTAAAAATTCACAGCTAAATGTAAACACTAACCAATGGTATTATAATGCCAGTAATGACAATGGCACCAATTCAGGTGCGGGGGAATATTTCGAGGTATAGGAAGATCCTGGAGAGGGGATTGCCACTCCCAATTGAAGGGACTGAGTGATGATGTACGCAGATCACAACTTTAGGCCTTTGTTTAAGACTTTAATTAATTTTGAAAAAAACATATCTCTCATGAAGGGCGTCACAAATATCCCGACGTCCAATACCCTAATGTCGTTCATCAAGCAAATTTTCAGTGCTTTTCCCTCTCACGGGACAAATGCTTTCATTTGCAACTGAAAATGGTACTATCCCTTCTTTCTGTCGAAAAAACGGTTAGGATTTTTACAGATGATTTTAACAGCAATGATGGTTCATTTGAGGATTTTAACAACAATGATGCTTTCGGTATCTTTAGGGAAAAACAACAACACTTTAGAAAGTACCAACAGTAAAAAAAAAAAAAAAAACAGACACTGTTTTGCAATTATACTGTGGGGCGGGACTAACAATTATTGACAACGAAGTAAATAATAAAAATACTTTTAAGGCAAAGTGACTGGAAAGCTCACCTTACCATTACGTAAAGTATATCATTTAGCGCCTTATGTAATTTCCCAAGTGTTGAAGCGGCCAAAAACCTGTCCAAAGGTAATTCAAATTCTATTCTGTCAAAACTGTTGACAACGAACACCACGCACACGGTTGCCAAAAATGTTTCGTAGATATAATAAGGTTGCTGATAGTTACTGGTAAAAAAGAATGTTATTTGTTTACCATAAATCTATTCTCAGTTCAAAAGAAAGCGCACAGAAAACAATCAAATGGAAAATTTAGGTTTACTGAGGGCAATGCAGGAACGCTCATTTTTTAAGTGGGGGTATGCCAGTAAGGGTAGAAGGGGCCTACATAGATAGGAATAGAAAAAAGAAAGATCACTTTATAAATTATAAAATTTAACTATGAGACAAATTTTAAAACTTTGAGCACTCTTGAAGGACTGAAGCTGGGGGGAGGGGGGAGGGAGGTCACCCCAGGTCAATTGCTATATTTGAGGCTAAAAAGTAGAATATTGAAATTCTAAGATCTTCAAATCAAAGCTCTAGAGTTTATTTTGGAAGAGGAAGAAGAGCCTATATTCGACAGAACAGAAATAAAAATGAAAAATCATATAGTAAATTGCAATATATATATTGCGATTAGGATTATTAGGGCTTTGAGACTCATAGAGGGGCCGAAGCCCATCTTTCCGAGTTTGAATTCTTACTCTCAAGACATAGAAAACATTCAGAAAATTCTCTGGAATATCCAAAAAAATTCTGGACATTCCAGAAAATGTTAGTCTTGCTAATATGGTGATAAAAAAATTAGAAAAGAGGACTGGTTTATTAGAAAATACTTCTCATGAGGAGTTTATAAGAACATTTAGTTATCACGAGGCTCATGTCCCGTCTAAGAGGTTTTTACCAGGATTCTTATGATTTCCTGCATTTTCCATTTAATATGAGTGTTTCTATTTAACTTGTCCCTACCCCCTTAGAATAAAATCCTGAATAAGCGTTTGATATCACAATTAGTGTCTCCGATTCTAAATAATTCCATGGACCAAAAAAAACTCTGCAATCTTAGGCGCGACAATTAATTCAGTAACTCTATCTTATTACTGCCGTTAGTCATTTGGAGCATTGGATACTGGTTTTGCTTTCAAACACTACTCGTTAGGCAATAATATCATTTCCTACAACATAACAAATTTATCTCAGGGAATTGGACGAGTTTGTTTTAAACAACCACCCAATATAGGTCAATTCCTGAATTGAAGCCAGCTTACCGTCTTGAAAAGATGTATCAATCCGTTTTACAGCGACTGTGTTAGGAAGTTCCTCTTTAGTCAAGCTTTTTGCGGTAGAAAAGATCGGAGAGGGCTCATCTGAAGTTTCTCTTCCGTCATTATCATCAAGAGAAGAACCAGGTTGAACTGCGTCAGCGGCAACAAATGGTATTATTCTGAAATTTAGCATAACATTAAGCGTATTTGATGAATGCTGGCCCATCGATTTGTCTAACCTATGCCAAATATCACTTTTTGATAGCCTAGAATATAATTTATATCTTACAGGGATCCACGTAAATTATAACGTAAATATAACAATGATCCACTGCTTCTAGTCTTATTAATTTTGGATCATTCCTTGTTGAGACGGCAAATGTATTTATTTTACTAAGTTTACTCCAGAGAGGGAAAGACATATTGAAAATGTGACATGTTACTTTCTAATGGTAAACTGAGGAATTTGTTTCATTATCCCTTTTCCTCTGTTGCCGGATTCTGAAGTAAGATAAGATTTATTCTTCATGAAATACACAAACAATATTACATTTAATTATTCCCCCAAAGGCTCTTTGACCTGTAAAGAAGGGGGAAGATAAACGAGTCACTTACTCAGGGAAGAAGAAAAAATAATCACTTACTCACAGAGAGAAGAGCAAAAAGGAGAAGAAAAGAAAATATAAATAAATAAAAACTATAGAAACTAAACTAAATAGACTAATAGATTGAATAGACTAAATTAATCATGTAGATCAGAAGATTGAATAGGCTCCAATGGAATAATAATAAATATATATATATATATATATATATATATATATGTATATATATATATATGTATATATATATATATATATATATATATATATATATATATATATATATATATATATATATATATATATATATATATATATATATATATATATATATATATATATATATATATATATATATATATGAAAAAATAGATAAAATAACATCAAATAAGTAAGAGAACTGTTAACAATCTTTTTGAACAAACTGAATGAGTGGCACCTTCGAACTGATTCGGGCAACTTATTCCACACACTATGACTCGCATTAAAGGATTAAGATCTGACCTTACACAATGAGTAAAAGGAACTTGAATATGATTTTTGGTATTGCGAAGATTACACCTATTCTCATCAGAGGTGAAAGATAGCGGAACACTTAGGGGATGGGGGAGGTCACCATGAAGCAGAGAAAAAGTAAAACATGCAAAACGAAAGAATATAAAGTGATTCGAGATCAAGTAATGGGATGACTCTTGAACGATTAGTTTCCTTAATGAGGTTTCAAGCTTTATTGTAAACCTTAGAAACGTAAGATCGGATCAAACAGTGAAAAATGATTTCCAAAATTGATCCAGGGAAAATATGTTTAAGTTTCTTTAAAATACCGACACTCATGCATATCTTCATTTTGATCAAGTCAATGTGACGTTTGAAAGACAAGTTTTCATCAACAAGAATGCCCATAAAACGAACATATTGATCTTTAGATCTATAAAATTATCCCATTTGGTTGATGAATTTCTTATAACTGGAGATAAATCTGAGAAACATGCGAAAATATCAAAAAACTGGACTAGGAAAAACTTAGGGTAAGATAATTTGCATCAAGCCATAAAATTACTCTCAAACAAATTTTTCAAACTTAATCGAAACTCAGATTCGCAATTTTCCGAAGAGCCATGTGTGCTGTCTTCAGCAAAACGAACAAGGACATCAGAAAATGGCGAACTATAGTTGGCATTATGGACAAGGGAAGGATTAGGATGACAAAGTCTACAGCAATTAATAAGTTTCTGAATTTTTACTGCATAAGAAGATCATTTACATAAATCAAAAATAGCAGAGGCCCTAAAACTGATCCTGAGGGACGCCAAAATTCACTTGTGAGGGTGAACGGAAAAGTGGATCGACAGAAATAAACCTGTCATTCAAATAAGATTGAAACCGAGAAAACACACTAATGCCAAAATGTGACGTCTTCAATAGAAGAATTACATGGGTTAAGGGATCGAATGCTTTACGAATATCTAGCAATATAGCAGCCGGAATTAACCCCGAATCCAATGCAGAATGTATAAAATGCAAAAGGGTCATACAGGCATGTTCAGTGATATGCTTCATTCGGAAACCAAATTGAAAATCATGAAGAAATTTTTTAAGATTTTAGAAAAGGAAGGAGACGAGAAAGCATAGTCTTCTCGAATATTTTACTAAATACTGATAAAATTTAAATTGGTCTATAATTTGCCGGATCATTTCTTGGTCCACCTTTATACAGAACAATAATCCGAGCACGCTTGAGAGGATCCGGAAAAACACCACATCTAAATGAAAGATTAACACATTTTGTTAGATGTACAACTATTGAAGGAAGAATAGATTTAACTACCTTAGTAGGAATAAAATCTGGCCCAGATGAGGACGAGTTTTACAAGCCATTAACAATTTTAGTAATTTCACCTACTGCTACTGGTTCTAGAAACATAGACTTAACACAAGACTGCCCGAGGTGAAATCTGAAGTTCGGCTTAGGCCGAGATAAAGTAGTTGTGGAAGCAATATTCTTACCATTACTAGCGAAGAATGAAGTGGATTTTTCTTGGAAATTAAGCTCGCCCTCTACAGTTTCATCACCAATGACCAGATTCATAGGTAAAGAGCTAGATTGAGAACCGGGTTTAGGCACAGAATTTATTATCTTCCAAGTTTTACGAATACCATTGCCACACGCAGCAAAATTAGTTAGATAATAGAGAGATATGGCTTTCCTACACAAGGAATTATATATATTCCGGTAAATCTTGAATTGACAAAGACAAATAGCACTCGTTGAAAGTGTAGCGCATTTATAAGACCTCCAGAGATTATTTTTCCTTCCCCAGCATTTGAGAAGTCCGGATATCATCCGTGGGTTTAGAGGAACAATCCTTTTAGACCTGCGATTAGAAGGTGGTACTTTACAAGTACTAAGAATAGCCTCATTTATGGTTCCATAAAAGGACTCAAATAAACAATAAAAATCCTTATCATTATCAAACAAGCTCTACGAATTGTCTGCCAATTTAGACCCAAGAAGATATAACTCTTTCTCACCAAACATAATAGAATAGGAATCAAACACTTGATCCCAGTTATTCTATCACTGTTTAAAGCTTAACCAAGAATATACTGGAAAATGATCGGAGATATCACTGCTAAAATTGAGTTGTCCTTCAAGCTAAGCATTGAGAAGATATTGTCAAACAAACAAGCTCTAACATTAGTTACTCGTTTGCGGCAAGCATGGTTGAAACAAAATCAACTGAAGCCGAAGAATTTGAATCCATCAAATTTATATTAAAGTCACCCATTATGATTAAATGACAAGGACGTTTCAGTATTTTGTCAAGTATTTCCTCGAGATTCCGAAAAAACAGCCAAACCACACCAGTAGGAGAACGATACATATTGCCTATGAATATATCAATACATTAACTCTAATTTCTATAAATTGTGACTCAAAGATACTTTCGAATTCCTTAGAAGTCGTCCTGCAAGCAGTAATGCAAATTATTAGATATACACATGGCAAGACCTCCTTTAGTCATCTTGCAGTGGTTTATATGTTCTATTTAGTAGTCATGGATGTCCAATAGCATTTCTTTGCCAGAATCAAAAAAAACGTCTCGCATAAACCAACAGCATCAGGCTGTCGAGTGAATCATAAACCTGACTGATTATCAGTTCAGTAGCCTCTTTCAGTGACCTTGGGTCACTGAACTTTTTAATCACTTTCTTTGTTATATTTTCCAGCAGATCACTTTTTAGTCTTCTCCAGCTGGGCTCAAGTTGCAACCAATTTACCACTTGCCTTCAGGGCTAAAAAGTCTTAGAAAGAGTTTCGGAAGTTTTAGGGGTTTTAGCAAGCTGTACAAATGCTGTTTTAACAGCAAGGGCGGATGAATTTGTCGTTTTAGGGTTGTATTCTCGAAGATTCGCATGTATTAACCTAAATGCATCGTGAAAACCGTAACAGAAGACCAGATATGTGGGCTTTCCAAGCAAATCCTTTCCTATTTGCATAACTCTTACGTGCCATAGAAGATAGTTCTTGAATTTGGTCAGCACAACATCAAACTGCTTGAAACGCTGCATAATTAACAGTATCTCATTATTAGTAGTCGATAAACAGAGCAAAGACTAATCTTTGAGTGAGGGCTGAGCCTCACTGATGCCTCCAATCCAACCTGTGTAAAGTCGTCCCAAAAGACTTTCCTGCGTATCACTGAACACTGCACGTTAAGAAACAGGGCCTTCAATTTGCCAAATTCACAATAAATAATCCTCCAAATATCAAAACCTCAGTTCCAATTTGTAACAGTATTTGGAAAAAAAAAGTTACTTCGCAACAACACATTTAATTCAAAGCAGTAACTAGCTCAGATCATGAACAATGTAAAAAAATAATCCGATTAGTTTACATGTTGTCACCTTGAAAACTGATGACCTTTATCATGGTATGGAATACATTATATTACCGAGCCAAAGAGGTTTTTCTTCTTTTTTCACCTTTCCTCAATCTGATATTGTTTCTAAGCTAGCACGACAAATTCAAATGAATAGACTTGATAGTAATAACCTAAACCCCTATAAATATGGTAATGCGTAATAGCAGTGATCCTCTCCTTTTAAGTGCAGCCAAAGGGGGTATGTTAATGGAGCTACTAGTCCCTCATAGGGTATTTATGCACACCTGGGTGCGGGATTTCTTTGGATGTTACATAAAAGGGCTTGTTTACATCAGAATTTCTTTGGCTGTTACGTAATGGGGTTTGTTTAGTTAAGCAGTTTCTTAGATGGTACATAATAGAGAATTTTTACCTGTGTTAAGGATGACACATTCTCGTGTGACGTGTTTCTTCAGGCCCTTGGAGAATCCGCACTTGTAAGTGAGGAGAGAATCACGTGGGTGTTACGTACTGACGACACACGTGGGTGTTACGCAATGGCAACGCACACGCGGGTGCTTCGTAATGGCGGTCCACGCGTGGATGTTACGCAATGACGGTGCACATGTGGGATGTTACATAATTCTTTTTCTTCAGGATTTCCTTTTTCTTTCAAGGCAATTTTATTTTCTTCGAGGTGTTTTTTTTTCTTCGAGATTTCCTTTCCTTTAAGATTTTCTTCTCGAGAAAACTATATAGCCCAGAGATTTGTACTCCCTTTAGAAATCGAAAATGGATTCTCCTCAATGGAACGGAGCGCTAAGCAGCTGGACCATGAAAGCCTCCCTGATATTGTCCTTTGGGGAATACTTCCTAATGGAAACGTTTCGAAAATTTATGAATCGTGTTTCCTGCAATAATTGATATGCGATAAAGTTACGATAATGATAACGATAATTATATGCAAATTATGTGATGATATTGATAATGTGTGTCTGCAATAATTGATATGCGGGGAAGAAATGGATCAAAGGAAATTAGTTACATTTCATGTGCACCTGCTTGTGACAGTGTTATTAATCTTGTAACGTGTATTAGACAAGTTAAGTTATGTTGTTACCTTGGAAATAGAAGTCATATTGTACTTACAAGCTTTATTAATAAAAAAAAACATTATAAAATCATAAAATCAAAGAAAATCAAAATTCAATAAACGGAAAAATAAAACGTGAAAAAAGCTCATATAGGATAAAACAAGCAAAAACAAGCGTGAATTAAAGAAAGACAGGGACTGAGAGTTGTTATTAGAGGGGAGGGATGTTATTAAAGGTTGTTACACAAAGAGACATTTTTGAGAGTTTTTAATCAAAATGCCTCGTGTCTATTGCTCTATTTGACACACCCTCATGCTAAAATCTATTAATTTAATTCTTGGTTATGGCAAAAATCATATTTCTTATGAGCCGTAAGTGTTATTATTTATGCAGCAGAAACCTCAATATTTACGATAGCAATAACAAGAAAAAGTGTCACCTTCACAACGCATTTTCTCGCTAGTAAATGAAACACGTAAATGAATAAAAAATGGACACTATTTTGCATGCGGTTATTTCTGAGAGGTTTTAACAAATTCCCATCTTTCTTTGGGTCAATACTATAAATATTTAAGCATTAGTTATGATTTCTATGGGGTCGCTCTAGATTCTTGCACATTGACGTGTTGATTGTTCGGTTTGGTCTTGATTTATATGGCTTGCCCTTGACTTCTATGTATTTGCTATGATTTCAATGAACTGGTCTTGACTTTTATGCATTGTGCTCATTTCTAAGAATTGTTCTGGATTTCTACATATTAATCTCTTGATTTTTTCGAGAAATATATAGCTTGATTTCCATGGGGTTGCTCTAGAATTCTACAGTTTGGTCTTTATTTCTTTGGTTTGGTCTGGATTTCTATGCATTGGTTTCTTGATTTCTTTTCAATGGTCCCGGTTTGTAGAGATTGCCCTTGATTTCTACAGCTTAGTCTGGATTTTTATCGTTTGGAGTGGATTTCTTTTTGCCAGTTATGAATTATAAACACTTTCATGGATTTCTACATATTGATCTCTTGGTAACTCCGGATTGGTCTTGACATCATTGGTTTAGCATACATTTCTACTGCTGACCCTGATCTTTTTGAATTCATGTGGATTTCTATGTATTTGGTTATGATTTCTATTCATTGCCATTGAATTTAGAGGTTTCCCTTGATTTCTACAGTTTGTTTATAATATCTATGACTTTGCCTGGATTAGTAGGGCTTCGTCTTGATGTCCTTGGTTTTGTCTAGGTTTCTACATGTTTTGTGAAGAAGGAAAAGGCTTATTCAAGAAAATGTTTTAAATTCTAAGTCTATTTTAACAATAAAGGTGATTTTTTCTACAAAATCACTGCAAATAAGGAGGAGGAGGATGTGAATTGTCAAGGATCATCTTAGACTAACGGTGAAATGGCAAGTTTTTACTGTTCAAAAAAAGCAATTGTCATGTTTAGCTTATAAACTTATTTTTTGGGAAAAAAGGTTGAAAATGCCTTAGGTGTGATAGTTTGCGCCAGAAGGTACCAACGGCCGAATAGATTGTGCCACGCTAGTCCTTATTGCCATGGGAGAGCATCATGTTTGGGGGTAAGCATATTTTTATCGTGAAAATATCGGAAAATGCCATTAAAATGATGGGGATACTAGAGGGCGCTGTGTTTTATCCATAGTTTGCCACGAATGCGTGAATTGCCTCGGACTAACATGTTCTACAGCTTAAAATTAAACTGGGAGGTTTTAAAAGCATGTTTCGATGGAAAGGATTGAAACATAGCATTCAGTCAAAGAAACGAGGCATTTTCTTTAATCGTTCTCAAAAATATTTCTTTATGTGGGTTAAATTTACCTCTAACAAAATTATGTAAAATGCAAAGAAGGATGTTATTCGAAGATGCACTTGTCAACCAGGAATGCATAGTCTTGGCTTAAAGAAAGGAGGTATTTTTATTGAAACCTCTCAGAAATAACCGAATGCAAAACATTCTCTCTTTTTTCTTTGTTTGTGAGTTTGATTTACAAGCGAGAAAGCGTATTTTGAAGCTGATTTTTTTTTCTTGTTATTACTATTGTAAGTAATGAGACTTTTGCTGCATAAAGCATAATACTTACGGCTCATAAGACATGTGATTCGGCTAAAACCAAAATTTAAATTTATACAATTTAACAGGTTGGTGAGTCCAATAAAGCAATAGTAATGAGGTATTCTCGTTAAGACCTACCAGAAATATCTATTGATATGACTGAAATTTATCTCTAATAGCAACCCCCCTGCCAGCCACATATTGTCATGGCAGCGCGAATATGCACTCTTGCCTCAAAGGGGTATTTTTGTGAAAAGCTCTCAGCAATAACCGAATGCAAAAAAGTATTTTTTTTCATTCGTTTCCGTGTTTCATTTACTAGTAGGAAAACGAATTATGAAGTTGACATTTTTCTTGTTATTACTATTGTAAATTATGTGGCTTCTGCTGCATCAAGCATAACGCTTAATGCTCATTCTAAATAAGATTTGCTAATATCAAGAATTCAATTAATAATATTTAGAAATTGGATGTGTCTAATAGAGCAATAGAAACAAGGCATTTTCATTAAATGCTTTAAAATATATCTTTTAATGTGACTTAAATTTATCTCTAATAAAAAAACTTCCCCTCCCCCTGGAATGGGTTGTGAGGGTCGCCATCTTTCTTTAATTCAGTTTTTTCGCTTATATTTTATCCTATATCAGTTTTTTTACGTTTTATTTTTCCGTTTGTTGAGTTTTAATTGTTTTTTCTGTAATTTAGTGATTTTACAATTTTTCTTATTAATAAAACTTGTATGTACAATAACAATTTTGTGTCTTTGAGATTTCTGGTTCCAAGAAGTATCTTCAAAACGTAGTCATTTGCGCAATGAAATATCTAAAGCCCGTGCTATGTAGAGCCTCATGGATTCAATAGCTAACTTAACCTTTCTAGGTCACATTAGAAAATTAATAACACTGTAGTAAGCAGATGCACATGCAACATAACTAATTTCCAGTAATCGATTTTCTACCCCTTATATCAATTACTCCAGACACATGAAACATGCGATCTATAAAAATTTTAAAACCTTTCCACTGGAAAATATTCCCCAAATCAAAATATTATGGAGGCTTTCTTAGTCCAGCTGTTTAGTACTCCATTCCTTTGGGGTAAATTTCTTTGATTTCTAAGGGGGACAAAAATCTTTGGATTATAAAGGTTCCATGTGGAAAAAATCTTCAAGAAAATTAAATCTTGATGAAACAAGCGCCCTGAAGAAAAAACGCCTTGACATAAAAATGAGAACTTGAAGAAAAAATCTTTTAAATTATTATTTAACATCCCACTTGTTTGCCATCATTACGTAACATCACATATGTACGCTGCTATTTTGTAAAACCAACGTATGCGCTGCCATTGCGTAACACTCATGTGTGCGCCGTAATTACGTAACACCCGCGTGCGTGCCATCCTCAATTACATGCAGGGACTCCCAATGGACGCTGAAGGAACAAGTCACGCGAGAATGCGTCCATCCTTAACACAGGTAGACTTCCTATTACGTAACATCCAAGGAAATCCCGAAGTAAACAAACCCTATTATGTACCAACCAAAGAAACTGTGACATAAACAAAACCTATTACATAACAATTAAGGAAATCCTGAAGTAAACAAGCCCTGCTATATAATAACGTAAGAAATCCTGGAGTAAGCAAGCCCTATTAAGTAGCAACCAAAGAAATCCTGAAGTAAATAAGCCCTACTATGTGACTTACAGGTGTACTATACCGTTACAGGTGCTCTATAGTATTGCGTAACACTCAATTGAGCGTAATAATATCTTGACGTACTATTAGCTCCATTAGTATAATCCCTATGACTGTGCTTAAAAGCAGAGGGGTATCACTACTGATAATTATATATTCATTGACATTTCCTAACTTACTACATTTCTATCACAATCATAACTCTACTGCGATAATCCCTTTCATTATACCAATTGTAATTAGTATAATTAATTAAACCACTTCTAACAAAAACTCATAATTGTGATGTAATAGTGTGCCACCAATATACTGGCACCTAAAAGCGGCATTAGGTAGAAAATGCAAGCCTTCCGTTAGAAAAACAGAGATTATTTTTCAGTCTGTTAGCCTCCAGCTCAAGCAAACGTTAGAATTTGCGTTGGTATAGAGGTGACTAGGAAACCCTTTAAGAAAGCTCATAGGTTAGTTTTCTCAAATAGCATTCGCATGCGTATCTAGCTAGATTGCTATGCCTAGGCATAGCAATCTAGCAAGACATGTATTTAGCAAGACATCAGCGTCAGGGCAGGATCAGTTCACACATAGAACTATTGAATTAATTTACATCCAGGCCTCTACCATTATAGCTTAGTATTCAACTTTATTTTTATTATCCAAACTAGGTAATGTTCATGACTTGGGACTCAAAAATGCAGTTCTAGCTAATCTCGAATGCTAGAACTCCAAACATAGATGGTTGGCCAGACACGCATTTGGTTTAATAGCAGCTATAATAAATTAGCAGTACTTTTTTGGTAGGCATTTCGGCTCACCTGTAAAATATATATCTTATAACGCAGCACCTGTTTAATCAGACAATATAGTTGTGAATACCATTCCAGAAATTGACAAGGGTTCGGTTAAACTTAGAAATTCTGGCTGTAGATTTTTTATTGCTAAAAATTGCTGAGATCAGAAATCAAGAAAATAATATTCTTAAGGAAAAATCGTTGAATTTCATGGGATTTACCCAGTTCGCATCATGGAAATAAGCTCACCTTAAGCTTTTCAAGGATGTGATTTTTTTTTCTTCGAAGATAAAACATTTATAAGGATATATTTTTTAGTAATCTTACAAGTCTAACAGCTGGGGAAGAGGTAGAGCTAACAGCTCAAAATACATTTGTGGAACTAAATTGGGCCATAGACCAATTCCTGAAAGATTCGTTAACCTAGAACTAAAGGATTCTGAGTCACTGAAAAGCCACTCTCAAAGATTTTACCATAAATAAGCGCATCAAAAGACGGAATATAAGATGATTTAAAAGGATTCAATATTTTGTCATAAAATGATCAAATTTTAATTCAATATCCTAAAAAATAGTATTAAAAAAAACTTGTTAAGAAAAGATCTTGTTTAAAAACCAACATAGAAAGTGTTTTTAAAAATGGAGTGGTTCTACTATAAAAACCCTTACTCTAAGTTTGGCAGTGATGGAGGTAATCCTCCGCTTTTATAATCGTAGTAATCATAAGCAGATTCTTCATCTTCTTCTACAGACTGTTCTTCAGAATTTACTGCTTCAGATGATGTCAACAAGCTGTCTTTTGAAATCGAAATCTTCATAGGAGTGAATCCATCTGAACTAACAAATAAAAAACAATTTTAAATTCAGTCAGCAGAACAAATATTTTCTATCTTATAACAGGCAATTCAAAAATAGAACTATGGCTCTTCGGCTTCTTCATAATAATGCCGTAGAACTATGGCTCTTCGGCTTCTTCATAATAATGCCGTGAGGAGAAAATATGCAATCGAGAACTATAGCTTGGAAGCATGCTTCTTGTGGCTTTTGCAAGTCCTTATTCTCTCATGTGACCCATAAAATTTAAATTTTACGCTCAATGTAAGCATTTATCTTACTTTAATATTTGTGGAGGGTGAGAACCAGTTGTTTTTAACTACCCTTTGAGCTGCATAAAAATAACATATAAACAAAAACATAATACATAATGCACATACATAAAATACAGGACGCCTGGCTTTCAAAACGTGGATACCGGCTTAAACAAGCTAAAAAAGAGACATGGCTAATTCTTCCTTAGGATGCACCCAAGAACCCCTTGGACCCCGCCCTAGCCGAGTTCTTAGTACGCTAGACTTGAAATCAAATGCCCTTGAGGACAGAGGTTTGAGTCCTGGTGTCGATAGTTATTTGGTTTGAAACGGGTGACTCAGCCGTGTGACTCTGTAAAAATAGCCAGAGTCGATCCAGCTCTAAATGGGCACCCAGAGAAATATGATGAAGGTAAACATGAAGGATGTGCGAATGCACATGGCTGACCCCAACCCTACTGTACTCCTTGCTGAAGGGCCATGAAACGGAGATCACCTCCGCAAGCATGGACTGTAAAGTCAGATGTCTTATTCCTTACCTTTTCAATTCTTTTCCAAGAACTCATTGGGAAATGAAAAAAACAAAGAGAATAATCTGCGAATATGGAGGGTTCAGAAGACAAAGCAAAGGAAACTATTAAGGGAATAAATTCAAGTTCGTCCCTGAGAAAAGAAAGTCAAAACTATTTAGCGTTACCTGCCAGGAACAATAAGTTAAACATAAAAGGTTAAATACAAACAATATTTTTTATTTTTCACTCATGTTTTGCTTTTCTTTACCTTATCCCGAAGATAAAACACCCACTATCCCCAGGAAGGCACACAAACCATGCCTGTGTCAAATAAATGTTAAGTGGTTTATACTTTGCTGTTAAGATAGGCCTAATAATTTAATAGTTTGAAAATAGATTAAGACTACATTCCCACCCAATTTTCTAAGTCTTTTAGGATGGATCAAACAAGCTTAGACCTCCTCCTAGAAATCCGAAATTTTAATAAATTAAATTAAGCTTGTTTTGAGCGTTCCCAGTTCTGCTGGGTAACGCTGCATTGTCAGCGGCGCTAGTAGTTTTAAGAAGATTTAAAATTTCTGCTCATATCTTTTCCCCATGCTACTTTCATAGAATAGAAGTGGACAGAGCTAAAAAGAAAATAGGCCAAAGAAGGGCGACCTCAATTTTCATTAAATAATATGGCAACTGAATCTGGCATATGTTGCATCTTCCGATAAACTGAACCAAAGACCGTTGTAGATGTGGCTCATTGTTACTGTGACAGGACATCTGGTTTAAAGAACATCTTAATAATTGTTAAAATATTTCGAACAATGGTTGAACTAGAACTTAATTTATTAGTGCATATAATAATATTAATTTCTAACGTAGAAAATAATGAAGGTTACTGACTTAATTTGGAGAAAAGTACAAGAAAAAAATTGATGCTTTAGACATGTAAGTACCCAGGTAATTACGTAGGCAGAATTACTTGTTTGTGGGTGACGAATTTTGGAAAGGGGGTTAGAATGAATTAATCAAAGCAGAACAACAAGAAATTATTTTTAAATAGCAGCAAGTATAAAATTATCTAAAAAATCGTGGCGTTTAAGGGTTAAGTCTAGAGTTACCAACTCTGTCAAAGTGTGCACTTGAAGGCAAGCATAACAGAATTCTACCCAAATACGTCTGTTTATTTTATTTCTTATTTTTTAAAGGTCTATTCTGATTGCTGAGACTTCGAGTTATTTAAATTGTGCATTTTTGCTGTTTTAATTTCCTAAAAACAGTAAAATTAAACGGGTCATGTGGGAATTTTTTAAGGCTAAGAGGAAATAGAGTTGTTTTTCTTTCTCTTATTGGTGCAGGCGGGTTCGTCTTGTCAGGGCTTGGTTCACTTATTCCTATTAATTTGATAGATAGATTCCTTTTATTCTAATCGATTTATTAAAAAACAAATCAATTAAATAAAATTACCACTAATAGAAGCTCAAATGGCCTTGCCCAGTGGCCCAATTAATTAATTAAATCATATTATCGAAAACACAAATAAGAAGAAAAATTAATACCATGACCTTCACATGAAAATCGCTCTCATTTTGTATCTTGACTAAGGGTAAAGTTTTAGTTTGAAGAGCAGGAACGATCTCCACATAATACAGGAAGATAAAAGTATTCTTTTTCGTATATCTACTCTTCATATTTCTTTGTTGTTACTTCATTTGATCATTCACTTTCGGTGGATCTGGGGTTTCACTCTGGGTAAGCGCAATTTTTTCTCTTGAGTTTTGCCAAAAAGTATCTAAGTAGGACCACGTTATTTTTGCACTTCTAGATTTTTAGAAAGACACAAACCTTCCTGTCTTAGGTATGAGAATGATTTCTAATGCTTACCAAAAGAAGAAAGCAGCACAAACCTTTGAGGAAGAAACACATTTTTGTCTGGAAAGTCTTTTCCATGATTTGTATCTCCAATGGATCTTGGTTCACTAATCCCATCTAAGTTTTCTTGAAATGGATCAAATGGAACTCCTGTTGTATCTCTGTCGAGAGACACGTCGACAGTATCGATCACAAAGTTTGTTGAATCTTCGACAATTTCGCTTACATTTGGTTCAGTTGGGGCTAAATTATATATAAACGTATAAATGTTAAGGGACGGTGCTTTTCAATCATAGAATTCATAAGAAATATGACAAGAAATAGATATCTGTCTTACCAAAAAATTGAAGTTCAGAAAAAAAGAGAGGGAAATACTGATTGTCATCTTAAATGTGAGGTTTCGTTGACTTAAACTGAACTCGGTTGAACTATTTGAGCTTTTTGTTTGAATTTGCTTCCGGGCAGAGTTTTTTGTTTTTCTTACTAAAGAAGAAACTTACTGTTTTGAGGATAGTGTAACTATTGCAGCTAATAAATAATGTAATTAAAAATCTTCTCGTAAATTTTTCGAAAAGTGTTTTAAATATATCCTCTGCTCGCTGCATGACTCTCAGATTTTTGTGAACCAACTTACGTGAAAATAAAAAAAAAAAAAAAAATACTTCACAATGTTTCCTGTAAATGTTTTGGAACATTCATTGAAGTAGAAGGTTGTCAAAATCCGTCAACTTCAATCCAAGTTAAACCTGCAGTACAGAAGCTAAAAATCAACAAATCACTGCTCTATATTAAAAGCAGATCTTGGGAGAGCGTTTGGGGCCCAGACATGCCAGAGCTGAATCTCATAACTCTTACGATGGCCCTTTTTAATGTTCCTTCCTACTGTTGTAATTTGCATGTAATCAACAGTTTTGGAGCATTTAACCCTTCCCCTCTAAAATTACCCCTCCCACCGAATATAATTACCGTATATATATCTGTTCTGTGTCATACAAATAACGTGAAAAAATAAATATTGCCCAATTTTTCGCTTCATTGTAGAATTATGTTCTGGTAATTCAAACAATTTTATAGTTATATTTTATTTTCCAACTAAGATTTTCTCCTGGGTCCCTAAATTAAGCAGATTGAATTGATTACTTCAATCCACTATCCCGTATCTTATAATCCTCTGGAGATACTTAGAGACGTCTGCAAAATATTTCATATAATTTTTCTTAGGGAGGGGAGCTGAGAGTTTACCAGGGAGGGCTAAAGCTGAAGTTAACGCTTTCGGAATACATTTCTCAACTTTAGATTCGTTACACTGGTTCTCTATGCATTTAAAGGGAGGCAAATAAATACAAATAATCTTTTAAAATTGAATTGTAGGGGATGGGGTTTCCTCTGTTCCTTGTAGGACTCAGAAGGCAGAGAGTCAGTCACCAGAGTTATGCAAAATTAATTAGGTTAACATCCTTTCAAAATTTGCGTATCTAGTTACATCCTTGTAGGATGTAACTGTTTCTTGTAGGACTCAGAAGGCAGAGAGTCAGTCACCAGAGTTATGCAAAATTAATTAGGTTAACATCCTTTCAAAATTTGCGTATCTAGTTACATCCTTGTATGGCATCACTTTCCTCGGTCTCTGACTCTCTTTTCTTTTGCAAATCACCTACTATCAAATCTCATAACATCTAATATTCCCTAATATTTCTTAGACAAATCGTTTAATGTTATATACCCCTTACCTATCATTTAATACCCCTTACCTAAGCACGTCTTGAGTTATCGTAACTGAGTTAATAAGACCAATATCCTCTTTTTAAATATGGTAACCAAGTAGTAAAACTAATAAGCCCACAAAATAAACCCAAGTCGGGCGCGTGGATGAGAACTCTTTCCAGAGGGTTTCACTATTCAAGCAGCTACGGGATAAGTAATAAAATGGGTCGCTTAAAACTCGCATGAAACATTAGTGCGTCTTGGTTTTTAGTTAGCACATTCTGTTTCAAGTATACCAATTACATAGGTTTCACACGCTAAAAGTGCAAAATTGTCAAAACACTGGCCAGCCGCTTGAATGTAATATGGTCTTAGATAACACTATCTTCATAAAATTATAGTTTATAATTATATAATTATAAAATTATAGTGCTAAGGTAGCTAAGACAGCAGCCAGCTTAAAAACCTTAATTTCAAGAGCTTAGTCTATTACCATCACATGATTTCGCTGAAAATATCTCTTCTCTCCTTGCAAGATTTTCTGGCTTCATCTTTTATCATGTCCATCATTCTGGCCACCGAGACCACAGCTAGTTTTTCCCCTTAGTCTTTGCCACCACCTTTCACTTTTCTTTTCAAACAATCCGCAAAATCTTGGCGATTTTTGTTAGATGGCTCTTAGCCTAAGAGCCACCTTTCGAATTTCTTCTGAAAACAGTTTTGGTATCTTTTTTTTTCGGGAGACACATTTGAGAGTGGTGTCAAATAACGAACATGTTGGGGTAGCAAAATTTACTGTTTTAAATCTACAAGGGGGGGGGGATGTCCTTTCTTTTAATTTTCCTCTATGAAAACACAAGAAAAAAAGACATTCCCCATGAAAACCTCAAAAAAGTATTTTTCAAATTAGAAGGGGGGACAATTTCTCAATTCCTCCTCTCTCCCAACTTGACATACCTGGACTAAGAATTCGATAGATCTCCCGAAAAATCAGTAGAAATGGGAACACTGTGCCCAATAGTAGGCTAATTGCGTTAATTTTGTCAAAAAGTCGAGACGTACAAATCCGAATCAAAACTGAACTTAAACTTGAGAATAACTCAACGGTCATAGAAATTTAGGAGATCACTGGCATCAACAAGAAAACGTACATGCTGTGTTATGTGTTTATACAGATCGATCTGGTGACTTGCTACAAAATATCATTATAATGTGATTTTGTACTTTTTCAATAAGCTATAAAACATGGGTGAATTCTCTGAGCTATAACAGAGTAGACTCTCTGGGTCAGGTTCCATAAGACATCTGATTCAACTTTTATCAAGTTCCCTAAACAGCGCTCCAATATATTCCCTGAGTAACGTCCCATCCCAGAATTAAGTTTTGGTACATTTCATAGGCAAATTCTGGACAGTTCTCTGTCTACATTTCGCTAGATTCCTTTATCCCAATTCTGATACATTCAGCAACTTAATATCTGGTGTAGTGTCTCAGCCGAATTCTGGTAAAGTCCCATAAGCATTTTTATAGTGAATTCCCGAATTCTTTTAGGTTTCCTTATTCAAACTCGAGTACTGTGTTTGAAAAAATTCCAGCATATTCCCTGAGTAATAATCCGATAGATTCCTTAAAAAGCATCAAGCTCGGGTGTATTTCGCAAATTTTGACAGACGTGGCTTCACCGGAACAGTAGAATTCACCGGAGTATGCCTGTTTAGAGCTAAGCGTTCGACTCACGAGAAATTTTCAAGGGGTAACTACTTTCAGAAATTATGTTCACCAGGTGATGCGTGTCAAGCGTAGTGAAACTATGACGAGCGTGGTAGAACTGGGCGGCACAAGTAACGTCCTCAGATATACACCAGGTGGTGGAAAGTGGGAAACCCTTTGGGGAAATTTGTTGCTTATTCAGAATATGTTTATCTTAAGACATCTCTGTCGCAGACTGGAGAATACTGCACGAGGAACTTCATCAACTATAATTGTAAAAGTCAAAGAAAAAAAAATTTGGCAGACTACCATAATTATTTGGTTTATTATTAGTAGTAGTATAAGCTACAGTAATGAGAAAACTGTTCACGTATTAAAAATTTGTATGTCAAAGATCAGGAATGTTATTTTAGGTTGAATCTCAGGTACCGTTATGTTGTGTGATAAATTAGACTATGCAACTAATTGTTATCCTATCTGTACTGCTATAAATTCAGAGTTGCCTAATTAAAGAGCTTTACCAATCAAGGAGAGAGCAAGATCAGGACCGTGTCCAGGATTATTTTTCGGGTGTGAGGGCGAGGGTTTTTTTAGGGGAGGGGGGCTTTTTAAAAATGAAACTTTAAGAACTCCATAAAAAATGTATTTTTTGCATTTTTATTATGCTTTTACAAGTCGGACAAACACTTTGGGGTGGGGTTTAGACTCCCTAACCCCTCCCCTGCCCTGAGCACAAAATACCTTTAAGAGAGACAGGCGTGGAGGGGGCACAGTGGGTGTAGCACAGACAGACAGACAAGCACATATCAGGCACAAATCTTGAACACAGACAGGCACAAATCTCCTCAATATAGTTAGATTTTTCCAATAATTTCTTATATTTCCTATTTATAGATAATTATATGCAACATAATTTAGCTTTCATCAAATGAATTTCTTCCAATATAATCTATGCAATCAGCCTTTTTTACTGTTCAGACGAATCCTATGCTTTTCTTTTTTTTGCCACAAGTTGGATCTGAAGGCTACATATTTCAAGTCATTATGCAGCAGAACTTTTGTACAAGCACTGCATGTGGTCAAGTCAAGATTAACGGTGAAAACCTTTCAGAATACTTTATAAGTAATGCGTCTAAAAATCTATGTGACAAGATTTTTTCTTCCTTAAGTAAATACCTAGAAAATTTATATGGCTACTTTTAGCAAGTGTGGACGCACTTATTTGAGGGGGGAGGCCACATGTGAAAGAAGGAGAAATTACTCGTGGATCCAGGGGGCCAGGTGGGGCCTGCCCCTCCCCCTTCCCCAAAATTCTTCTGGCGCCCTCTTTCCCTGTTTCTTTTTTTCACTCTTGTTTTACAATAAAATTGTCAATTTGGTCAATTATTGGCATATTTGTCACTTTGCACCCCCCCCCAGGATTTTATTCATTGGTGCCCTTGTCACACTGGCCTCCAGATTTTGCTCTAGATCCATCCCTGGGAGAAATGCAAGAGAAATAGGCAAGTTATAAAAAAAAAAATATTTGGAAAAATTAAAAGTAATGACGGCTCCGTAGATTTTACGACAGCCAAAGCCACTGCTCTTTTCTTCCTTAATGGTTTCAGATGACAACGAAGTTTATAAACAGTTCCCTCGAGACGCAATTGTTGTTATTTTTCTTCAAGATACATGTGTTTGTTACATAATAGGGAGCGTTTTCTTCAAGAAACATGTGTTTGTTACGTAATAGGGGGTGTTTTCTTTGATTATTTAAAAAACTTACGAGGGATAGAAAAACAATTCCAACGAGGCCCTAGCATCAAATTTCACTGGAGCCCTAACATCCAATTCTACCAGGCTCCATGCAACCAATTTTAAACTGACCCTAGAATTCAATCCAACTGGAATCCTAGCGAGTAGTATCAACGGGGGCCCTAGCAGTCAATTCTAAAAGAGCCCTAGCAACCAATCCCAACAGAGCCCAATCCAATTTCAACTGGTGCCTAGTAGCCAATTCAAAACGAAGGGCCCACTAGTCAAGTGGGGAACCCCCAGTAGTTACTGAAAATGAAAAATTCTCGTGTGACGTGTTTCTTCAGGGTCCGTGGGGAACCCCACTTGTAACTGAGGAAGCTACACACGTAGGGGTTATGCAACGGCAGTACTAACGTGGGTGTTATGTAATGGCAGTACGCACAAGACTGTTGCGTAATGACGGTGCACACTTGGGATATTATGTAATATTTTAAGCAATATTTTATTCAAGATTTTTCTTTTTCTCTCAGAGACTTCTACAATCCAAAGATGATTGTCCGCATTACGAATCGAGAGAGATT
This sequence comes from Artemia franciscana, assembly GCF_032884065.1. NCBI lineage: Eukaryota > Metazoa > Arthropoda > Branchiopoda > Anostraca > Artemiidae > Artemia > Artemia franciscana. Next base: position 14,985,354 of record NC_088880.1, on the reverse strand, counting down.
TCTCATAATGGTTCAGTGGATTAGACACCTATACCAGCAAACTATTTGTAATATTATGATTCAGGAAGTTAATTCTACGAAATAACCTATTCTCCACAGAGGGAATTTGCTGCACACTTTCCAGATCGATTAAGCTATTCATTACATCTTTCCAATCATTTACACTCGGGAACAAGCAAGAACCCCAATGCTATTGATTATTACTATGTTATGCGCACCTGCTTGCTACATTGTATTGATTTTCTAACGTGACCTAGACAATACTTCTTAAGCCACACTTTTTATTCTACAAAAAAAGTTTATGAATAAAAACAGGTTTAAAATCATTAAATCACAGAAAAATGAAGTTAAAACTCAACAAAAGTAAAAAAAGGTGAAAAGCTGATAAAGAATAAAATATAAGCAAAAAGTTTTGAATCCAAAAAGCAGGAACCCTAGCAACCAATTCCGGGAGGGAGTGGGATGGCTGCTTTTGAAGGTAAATTTAAAAAATATTAAGAGGTGTTTATGATAGGTTTTGATGAAAATGCCTCGTTTATTTGAGCCAAGATTATGGATTCCTGATTGCAAAGCATCACAAACATTATAAAATCATGAAATCAGGGAAAAAAGCATTTAAAACACAACAGACAGAAAACCAAACGTGAAAAAGATGATAAAGGATAAAATATAAGCAGAAAAAGGCATGAACTAAAGAAAGACGGGAAACCGTAGAAACCAATTCCAGGGGGGAGGGTTGTTACTAGAGGTAAATTTAAACAATATTATGAAATATTTCTGAAAGGTTTTTCATGAAAATGCCTCGTTTCTTTGAGCAAAAACTGTGCGTTTCAGATTCACAAGCATATATTTGAATAATAATTTTCTTCATATTTCGCATAAACTCGTAGGTAAATTTAAGCCGAATTAAGAGATATCTTTGTACAAACGTACAAAGACAGACACAGAGACAGACAAAACAGACGATCAGACAAACAGGCACATAAAGAGAAAGAAAGAGAGAGAGAGAGAAAGAGAGAGATAGAGAGAGAGAAAACATAAAGACATAGAGAGTCAAATACACAACCAAACATAGACAGACGCAGAGATAGACAAAAAGGTGCTCAGATACGCAGGCGCAGAGAAAGAGAGAGAAAAAACACAGATACAAACACAAAGAGTCAGACACAAACACACAAAGACAAACACAGAGGCATGCATAACACACTGTCAGACACACAGGCACAGAGACTTAAATGAAACATGATTTTTCTTGATCATTAAAAGTACCATCAGCAGAGACAATGAAACGACTACCTGAATCAACTTGACTAGTAAAAATACCACCTGCCAAACTATGCAACCGGGAAGGCTTGATCATGGCTTAAAGAATTGGACTTAAAGTTTTCTTCTTCTCTCGTTTAAAGTTTTCAAAAATATCTCTTAATGTGGCTTAAATTTGCCCCAATGAGATTATGCGAAATACAAAGGAAAAATTTATTCAAATGTATGCTTGTCAATCAGTAAGTAAAGTCTTGGCTCAAGGAAACAAGGCATTTTCCTTAAAACCTCTCAGATATATCTCTAAATATGGCTTAAATGTATTTCGAATAACAACCCTCCTTCCCCTGGAAATGGTTGCTAGGGTTCTCGGCTTTCTTTAATTTATGCTTTTTGCTTATATTTTATCAATCATCAGGTTTTTACGTTTTGTTTTTACGTTTGTTGAGTTGTAACTGTTTTTTAAGTGATTTTGTGATTTTATAATATTTGTGATGCTTGGCAATCAAGAATGCATAGTCTTGGCTCAAAGAAACAAGGTATTTTCATTAAATCCTCTCAGAAATATCTCTTAATTTGGCTAAAATTTACCTCTAATAACACCTCCCCTGGCTGGAATTTGTATTTAGGGTTCCTGCTTTTCTTTAATTCATTTTTTTGCTTATATTTTATCCTTTATCATTTTTCACCTTTTGTTTTTCCGTTATTGAGTTTTAACCGGTTTTTCCTGTGGTTTCATGAGTTTATAATGTTTTTTATTGATAAAACTCTTATGTACGATAAGATGCCTGTGTCTTGCAAAGCATTGTCCAGGTCACGTTTTAAAAATCAATGCAATGTAGCAACCAGGTGAGCTTAATAAATTAATAGCCCAAAGCATTGGGATACTTGCGTGGTTTCAAGTGGAAGGAATGGAAAGATGCAATCAATAGCTTAATCGATCCGTAAAGTGTACAGCGAGCTCTCCATGCGGAGAATAGGCTATTTCGTAGAATTTTTCCGAATCACGATATTATGAATAGTTTTCTGGTCCAGGTGTCTAGCACACACCACTATGGAGGAAATCTCTTTCGATTCCTAAAGCGGTCCAATATCTTTGGATTATGAGGGTTCCATGAGAAAGGTTCTTGAAAAAATTATATTTTGAACAAAACAATATCTTAAAGTATTACGTAACATCCTACATGTGCTCTGTCATTACGTAATTGTCATGGTTGCGCCGTCATTACGTAGTACCCACGTATGTACCCTTCTCAGTTACAAGCAGGGCTTCCCACGGGCCCTGAAGAAACATTTCATGCGAGAATGCATCATTCTCAGTTACAACCGTGGTTTCCCCCTTTAATAGCGGGCTCCCCATTGGAATTGACAGCTAGGGCCCCGTTGAAATTGGTTGCAAGGGCTTCGTTGGAATTGACTACTAGGGCCCCTGATGAAATTGTTCGCTAGGCTCTACTAGGGCCTCGTTGGAATTGATTGCTAGGACCCTTCATCTTGAAGGTTACCTACTAGCAGGCCCAGAAATATTTTTCTTGGCCCAGTAGGCTTTTTAAACAGTCAAAGAAAAACACTCCCTATTACGTAACAAAAACCAGCATCTTGAAGAAGATTGATGATACCTGCGTCTTGAGGGAATCGCCGCTAAACTTCTTAATGATTTTAAACCTTTAAGGAAGAAAGAAGTAGCTGCTATGGCTGTCGTAAAGTTCACACTGTCATCACTACTATTTAAAAAGATTGGATATTCGATATTTAGGGAAGGACACGGGCCAGAAGCCTACCCCACTTACATATCTGGTACCAAGGGAGTCCACCTTCAGAGTATTGGGAGTTTGACTAGGGCACTAGAGCTTTTGTTCCTTTGATGAAAAGACGCTGTATTTCTGGCAATGATTATGCCTTTTATTCATTTTTTTATAGCTAAAATTACACATAGCCAAGCATTATTTGCTTTGATTTTCGGACGACTGAGTTGTGTTTCCTTTCATATCTAAATATGCTTATAGAGGAGGCAGGGGGGATATGGGCACAACCCCGAGAATTTTTGTCCCTTCCAGTATTTTGAAAGATGTCTTTTTTGTATCTTCATTTAAAAATGACCTTGTTTGCATTTTCATTGACAAAAAAAAAGAAAATATAAATTTGATCCCTCCTAGGTTTTGATGAATACTTTTATGTCCCCCTCCTGCATTCCTATAAATTGATGCCACTGGCGTTGCAGTATCAAAGAAGATGATTCTCAGAGGAATTCTCAGAATCCCTCTCTTTTTCTCAGTCCCTCTGATTCTCAGAGGGACTAGTAAATCAAGTACCTGTGCAAAATAATCCGTGGGCCCGTGCCGATCTCAACAATATTTTTTAGTTTTCCATTTAACATATCCATTTTTTTTGCTTTTTTAAGACCCCCCCAACACTAATCTATATATATATACTAGTTGTTGGGGTGGCGCTTCGCGCCACCCCAACACCTAGTTGGTGGGGCGCTTCGCGCCCCCCCAAGCCCCCCCGCGCGCGTAAGTCGTTACGCGCCATATTAGTTACGCGCCATTGTAGTTGTGTCCCTGTGTCCCACCTGTGAATATAGATAGATTTATATATGTGTTTCAAACTACGTAAAACTTGCGAATATACAACATTCTTGGCTTTCCCATTGTCTGTGCATATACAAAGCCTTATGTACTAATAATGACGTCATATGCAAACGCTCTTTTTACAAATAAACAAACATGCATACACACAACTCGTTTTTATATAGATAGATAGATAGATACAATACAAATTAACTGCGTAAAACTTGCGAATATACAACATTCTTCGCTGTCCAATTGTCGCTGCATATAAATAGATTGTCAGGTTTACCGACCCTCGAACATGCAACGTACAATTGTCCATGGGAAAAACAATCAGTATTAAGATCTATACCACATTTTTCTAATGATTGACCTTGAGCTTTGTTAATGGTGATTGCAAATGCTAATCGAATTGGGAATTGCAATCTTTTAAATTGAAAAGGCAGATCCGTTGGAATCATGGGAATGCGAGGAATAAGAACAGCCTCACCCTCAAAAGGCCCTGTCAAGATTGTGGCCTCTATTAGGTTTTCCATTGTTTTTTTTACGGCAAGTCGCGTGCCATTGCAAAGCTTTCGTGGGTTGATATTTCTTAAAAGTATTATTGGTACGCCTATTTTTAGTTGTAACACGTGTGGTGGAAACCCTGAAAGATCCACGGAATTTAAAAATTCAGATGGATAATTAACCGCTTCATTTGGTTCCAAAACTGTGTCGACTGACTTGTAAAGGACTGCCTGGTCTCGAATCTTGGTCAAAACAATATTGTTGATTTCGTGGACGTCTATATTTTTGGGTGCAAGAATCGCTCTTTCACTTAGCCATTTATTATTTTTATAATTGTTTAGAATATTCGGAAATACTTTTTCAATCAATTCATTTTTGGACGTCACGAAATTACAGAAATCAGCAGGTAGTTGTATACGTCCTGAAATTGAGTCTACTTGGAGCTTTCCGTTTCCAATTGCCAGCAATTGATCTGAAAATGTTTGACCAGAGTCATCGTTTTGCAATCGGACACGCATATTTGTAGTTAATTTTAATGTTTTTACGTGTGCCCATAAATTAGAATTTTTCAGGCAAGCATTCATTTTGTCTGCAGGAGTTGATCTAGGTATTATAGGTAATGTTTGCCTGAAATCTCCCACAAGCAATATTAATGTGCTGCCAAAGGGTTTCGACTTCCCTCGCAAATCTTTCAAGCATTGATCCAGAGCCTCGAGCGATTTTTTGTGTGCCATTGTGCACTCATCCTAAATAATAAGTTTGCATTGCTGCAATACTTTACCCATCCCAGATGATTTGGAAATATTGCACGTGGGAGTTTCTGTAGAATGCAAATTCAGAGGCAATTTCAAAGCGGAATGAGCAGTTCTTCCACCAGGCAGCAATGTTGCGGCTATTCCGGACGACGCAATTGCCAACGCTATATCATTTTTTGATCAAATTGATGCCAGAATCAGTTTTATCACAAACGTTTTACCAGTACCTCCTGGCGCATCCAAAAAGAAAATTTCTCCAACGTTGTTATCGACACAATGCATTATCGTATCATAAATGTCTTTTTGTTCCGACGTTAACTTGGAAATGTTATTTTGTACATACGACAATAGATCACTCGTACTGTAACTTTGTTCACGATCCAATTCTACACATGTCGAAACAGCAGCGATACGGTTAGGTGAAGGCATTTCCAAATCCTGAAGAGGTTTGTTTGCCATACGTACGCACAAATCTTCTATAATAACTAAAGTGTAGTTATAAATTTCTTATGTAAAATCAAAAGTCATATCTGACGTCTCTAACTGTTTTCGATGGAGTATATCTTCGGACATTTTTGACTTATATTTTTCCCATAACTCTGTAGGAGCTGATTGAGAGCAAGTTGTTAAAATGATGCCAAACAATGCACGAATTTGACTTGGAGTTGACGTTTCGCACGCGTCATTGATGCAGTTATCCCAGTGTTGGTCATTCTCCAATAAATTCAGAGCTTGGCATGCACTACGGTAAGTGTCATGTATAGTACCGTTTACAGTTCTCAAATACTCAAGGGATGTCGGACCGGGTACATTCACCAAAAGCAGGCGTAGAAAGAAGCATTCATGTTGATTGGGGTGAACGGTGTAGAGTCTTCCTATCGTGGTATCTTTGAAGATGGTAGGTTGGCCGTCGACTGACTTACCCTGTTTTCGACGTTCAAATACTTTATTTTTAGTATTCCACGTGTAATACGAAGGCACTTCAGTATACAGCAGTTTTTTTGGAAAAGAATAATTTTTGCAAAGCGAAAAGAAACCGGTTAACTTTGTATCCGGTGGATTCAGGGCTCTTTGTTGCACGTTGGTTTCCGAGAAATAAACACGTTGACCATTCTGTAAATGTACCGCTAAGTGAACAACAGCTGGACTACGTTCATGTATCGGAAATGAAAGAATTCGCCAAACAGCTTCATTACTGCTTATGTATCTTCCAGCCTGATATTGTACGATTTCGTCGATATCTTTGATTTCGGGCTGCAAGCCAAAAACTGCCATGTCACTGCCTTTGTTGACGTATTTACATATGTATTTGATTGCCTTTACGGAGTTACAGTATTCAACGTTTATGTGTGCATTAAATGTTTTTGATAATAATGGGGAATATGGAACAACCCACTGGTTATCTTCTTCGATGGTGGTACCGTTACGCTTCTTTATTATTGCTGTTTTACCGCCATCTTCAGTAGATCTTCTTCTATATTGTGGGTAACCATCATTGCCAGTGATTGTGTTGGATACTAAAAGTCGAGGATATTGCTTTGTGCACCTTCCTTTGGCCATGCATGGTGAATTTTCGTTCAGTGCACCGCAAGGTCCATGTATCATATTTTTTACAATAATATCATGTAACCGCTTATCGACATTTTCATCAGGTATTTCAGCGGAGATCACATCATCAATTTTGTTCGAAGTAATTTTTTTATGTAGCCAGATTAGTATATGTGCGTGTGGCAAACCTCGTTTTTGCCATTCCACTGAGTACATCCAGCATCGCACTGACCCAAACACTTCAAAATTCACTATGTAATTTATCAGTGATTTCAACTTTTGCCGGAAGACACGGGCCGTAATGTCATGTCTATGAGCCGCCGATTGTCCTTGAAGTAAAAGCTGCAGTATCTCGTCCCAAGATTGATTACATGTAAATGTAATAAATAAATCTGGACGACCATAGAGACGAACATACGCAATAGCATCTTGAGCATATTCATGCATATGACGGGGACTGCCAGCATATGACGAAGGTAAAATTGTTAATCTTCCAACGTTTGTGGTATTACCGTCATTTATAACTGCATCTCGCAAATGAATGTATTGTTCAGAGCGGAGCTTGGTCTGATTCAGGCGGATATATAGCAAACGTTCTGATTCAATTTTAGCATACATATCAACGACGAATTGGTGAAACAATTTAAAGTGATAGCCGTCGGCTCCATCCCAAAAAATGATAGGATATTGTAGGGCATCGTAGCATCGATGAGTTTCAGCAATTCTTAACAACTGAGCGTTTCGCTTATGAAGAATAATATCTCGAGGTAAAAACTGATCACCGACCATAACGATTGCCACTTCGTCGATAGTTGGAGCATTGTATCTACGTACATGTTGGCCAGGAGGCGTTTTGTCAGCGGAAATAACAATTTTATGCGTATCAGTAGGCATCAAATCGATGGCTGTTTTGAACAGACGCACTAAATTATTATTTTCGTGGAAAAGATGTTGCAATTGGGAAACGATTGTCCTTTCAACGTTGGGAGAAATTTCGCAACCTGCATTCAATTCAGAATTTCTATCACTGATGAAGTACAATTTTAAAAATTTATGATTCTCGCCTGAGAATGGTAGAAGGGACCCTGCTCTATGATAAATTTGCCCTTTTACTTTGAAAGTAGACATAAATTGATCTTGATTTTCGATTTGGGCTCCAAACGACGTCATTTGGAAACATGAGTTATATTTTCTGATTCGTGACAAAAAACGCTTAGATTCTGACGTAGTTCCAGTAAGGAAAGTCTTCAATGGCTCTGGTGGTGCAACCAATAGAGGAAGTTTAACTTTTCCTGAGGCGCAACACATTCCCATTGTTTTACCATTGAATTTCAAGGCCTTGCAATAGGGACAAATTTTAGACATAGTCCCGATTTGAACACATCTACTCAAGCTATAATCATCGACTGGGCTGTACCTGAATGCCAGGCGATAACTTTCAGGTTGCTCTGATTCCTCGGCACGCTTTCTTTTCTTACTTTCTCTATCAGCAGCAAGCCTGATTTCTTGCTGTTCTTGTGATTCCTCGGCACGCCTTCTTTTTTCACTTTCTCTTTTAGCAGCAAGTCTGGTTTCATGTTGCTCTGGTAGTTCCTCGGCATGCCTTCTTTTTTCACTTTCTCTTTTAGCAGCAACTCTGGTTTCATGTTGCTCTGGTAGTTCCTCGGCACGCCTTCTTTTTTCACTTTCTCTTTTAGCAGCAAGTCTGGTTTCGCGTTGCTCTGGTAGTTCCTCAGCACGCTTTCTGCTCTTTCTTTCTCTATCAGCCTCAAGCCTGTTTCCTTGCTGTTCTTTTGATTCCTCGGCACGCTTTCTTTTCTTACTTTCTCTATCAGCAGCAATTTTTTTGGCATAGACTCTTTGAGCATCTTCCTCGGCTGTTGCCATTGTAAGTTCATCAGTCATTTTATAGTTAAACATTAATAGATTTCTACGTGAACGCATGTCTTACATATCTTTAATGACGTCACCGTCATAACAAAAATGACGACAACTAACTTCATGACGTCAGTCAACACACAAACATGACGTCACCCGACAGACAGACCCACACATCCACAGACAACTTATTTTTATATATATAGATAGATAGATAGATAGATAGATAAATAAGTTGTTTGTGTACTGACGTCATGTTTGTCGACTTTCGACTGACTTAATGTTTGTTTGTCGACTAACGTCATGTTTGTCGGCTGTGATGTCATTACCCAGTTGCAACATCTTTTCCACATAAATAATACTTTAGTTCTTCTGTTCAAAACAGCAATCGAATTGATGCCTACTGATACGCAACTATCAACGAAGTGGCAATCGTTATGGTCGGTGATTTCTATATGACGTCAAAGGCTTTGTATATGACGTCATTATAAGTATATAAAAAGGCCTTTCAAAGAGAAGTTTTTATAAAACTCATCGATGCTACGATGCATTACAATATTCTAACATTTTTTGGGATGGAGCCGACGGCTATCACTTTAATATTAAATTGATAAATCCAGCCACTAACAAAGAAATGGATAAGAAATGCAGCGCAATGAAATATTATGCCTATAGATTAATGATTCGTCATTTATTACATTTATATATAATCCATCTTGGGATTAGATACAACAGCTTTTACATTCTGGACAATCGCCGGTTCATAGACATGACATTACGTCCCGTGTCTTCCGGCAAAAGTTGCTCTCCTTCATCTCCTACAGAGTTATGGGAGAAATACAAATCGCAAATGGCCGAAAATATACTCCACCGAATACGGCTAGAAAGGTCAGATATGACCTTGGACTTTACAACAGAAATTTATAACTGCACTTTAGTTATGATTGAAGATTTGTGCTTATCTATTGCAAACAAACTTCCCAAGCATTTGGGAATGCTTTCACCTAATCGTACTGCTTCTATTTCTACATGTGTAGAATGGGATCGTGAACAAACTTACAACACAATTGATCTATTGTCGTATGTTACAGACCGGGACACAAGGAATATAAATGACGACCGGGACACTCAAAGAGAAATTACAGACCGGGACACTGGGACACAAATGACAAGCGGGACACAGGGAATATAGATGACGACCGGGACACTCAAAGAGAAATTACAAACCGAGACACCAGGACACAAATGACGACTGGGACACAGGGAATATAAGTGACGATGGGGACACAGAGAATATTCGATTAGCAATTACCATTAACAAAGCCAAAGGGCAATCATTAGAAAAATGCAGTATAGATCTGAATACGGATTGTTTTCCCATGGACAATTATATGTTGCATGTTCAAGAGTCGGTAAACCTGACAATCTATTTATATGCACAGACAATCGGACAGCGAAGAGTATTGTATATTCGCAAGTTTTACGTAGTTAAAAACATATATATATATCTATCTATATTCACAGGTGGGACACAGGGACACAACTACAATGGCGCGTATAGACTTACACGCACGGTGGGCTTGGGGGGGCGCGAAGCATCCCCACCAACTAGGTGTTGGTGTGGCGCGAAGCACCACACCAACAGCTAGTTCCAAATAAAATCCTGTATATGTCCATGCAAAAGCTCGACAATTACTACAACAAATAATTTAGAACACACTGCATACGAGGCAGAAAAATAAATAATTATACATCATCTGCTAAATACCAGCCAAAGAATTATCATGACATCATCTGGGTGTTTTAAAGAATTATACAATTTGACACTAAATAACCGTAATGATATGCCGCATTTTTTTGTTGTTTTTTTTTATCACGAACGAAACTTCTTTTTTCCGTCTTGTCAAGTGATGCAATATAAATGCTAAAAGTAGGTCAAGCTTACAGCTAGGATTAGTCTACTGCCCGTACAAACCATACTGCACTATGGTCCATAGGCCTAGTATACATACTGCACTACGAATCACGGCTCCTAGTAATCAGACGAAAATATAACAGTTAAAAATAGGATGAAACCTTTTAATTGACAGTGAAACAAATATATTTTTTTTAACTGGATATTTCGAACACATATACAGTGTCCATCATCAGCGGTAAAACAATAAGACATTAATAAAAACACACAAAATTTATACCTAATAAACTAATTAGATATAGTTTATTGTTCTTATTTTTTTCAATGCAACAACGGAAGCAAATCTCCTTGACCTTTTCGGTTCCGGTTCATCAGAATTATCTGACATATATATATATATGTCTGATATATATATATATATATATATATATATAAATATATATATATATATATATATATATATATATATATATATATATATATATATATATATATATATATATATATATATATATATATATATATATATAGTCTAAAATTAGGAGTACCGAGTCTAAAATTAGACTCGGTACTCCGGTTTCCAAGATTTCCGTATCCTCCCTCCACACCCCAATGTCCCCGGATACGATCCGAATTGAAAATGGAGCATTTGAGACATGAGATCTTTCTATATTTCAAGTTTCATTAGGATCCGATTACCGATTTGTAAGATAAATATACCTCCATTTTCACGATTTCCTCTCCCTCCAGTCCCCCGCCCCAGAGATGGTCGAATTGAGGAAATGACTGTTATGAAGTCAATTCGTGCAGGTCCCTGACACGCCTACCATTTTTCATCGTCCTAGCACGTCTAATCTCTCCCCCCACCAACTCCCCCAAAGAGATCCGATTTTGTCATTCGGTAAAATCAGATCTGACTATGTCAATCACATGTCAAGGACTTGTGCTTATTCTTCCCACCAAGTTTCAACCCAATCTCTCATCTCTAAGCGTTTTCCAAGATTTCCGATTTCCCCCTCCAACTCCCCCCAATGTCCACGCATCCGGTCGGAATTCAAAATAAAAGCTCTGAGACACGATGTCCTTCTAAATATCAAATTTCATTAAGATGCGATCACCCGTTCCTAAGCTAAAAATACCTCTTCGGATTAACCGAATTACCCCCCACCGCCAACCACCCAAAGAGAGTGGATCAAATCTGGTTATGTCAATCACGTATCTAGGACTTGTTCATATTCTTTCCATCAAGCTTCATCCCAATCTCTCCACTCTAAGCGTTTTCTAAGATTTCTGGTTTCCCCCTCCAACTCCCCCAATGTCACCTGATCCGGTCGGAATCTAAAATAAGAGCGTTGGGACACAAGATCCTTCTAGATATCAAATTTCATTAAGATCAAATCACCCTTTCGTAAGTTAAAAATACCAGAATTTTTCTGAATTAACCACCCTCCACTCCCCCCAGCTGGTCGAATCAGGGAAGTGACTATTTTTAATTTAATCTGGTACGGTCCCTGATATGCCTGCCAACTTTCATCGTCCTAGCTTATCTGGAAGCTAGTGAGATTACCATTTGTTGCTGATTCATGATTTAAATAAAAAAAATTGTTTTTTCAACTTAAAGTAAGGAGCAGCATCAAAAATGAAAACGAACAGAAATTACTAATTATATGAGGGGGCACCCTCTTCTCAAAACCTCGCTCTTTACCATAAAGTTTTTCTGAACCTTAAGAAAAACTTATTATTCTAATTAAACAGCCCTTGTGTTTCAGGAGTCAACCTTAAAGAATCGGGACAAAAAGTCGAAGATTAGCGCACAGAGGGAGGTATTGAGCTATATAGTTAGTAATTTCTGTTCGGTTTAAGTTTTGTTCCTTACTTTAGTTGAAAAAACTAGCTTTTTTTACCTAATTTCTAATCAATTTTCAATACTGCTAGAAAATCCAGCTCCCCCTCCATGGAAGAATCCTTCTCCCCACGGACAATCCCTCCATGGAAAATTATTCCCACATAAAATCTCTACCCCGCCATGCAAATTCCTCCCAAACAATTCCGTTCTAGCTGAAAATTCCCCCCAGAAAATTTCTTACGGACGGCTGTAGGCGAAAAATTTTCTTGGCGCACTTTCATTTGGAAAAGATGTTTTAAAAATAATTCCGGAAATCCCCTCCTCCGTGGAAAAGCTTTCCCGGAAATACCCCACCCCCTACTAGAGTTACTCCAGCAGAAAATTTTTGGGGACAGACCTTTCCCCAGGGGCTGCGGGGAGTCATTTTATCTCCAAAGGCATAGTTATAGGACCTTTCAGCTATGCTGAACAAAATGGCTATATCAGAATTTGACGAAAAAGGGGCGTGGGAAGCGGTCTATTTGCCCTCCAATTATTTTTGTCACTTAAAAATGGCACTAGAACTTTTAATTTTCACTTGAATGAACCCTTTCCCGATATTTTAGGACTACTGGTTCGATACGATCACCCCTGTGAAAAAAGAACAAAAAAAAACAAATAAACATGCATCCGTGATCTTTCTTCTGGCAAAAAAAAAAATGCAAAATTTCACACGTCTAAAATAGGATTCTCTGATACACTGAAACTGATGATGTGATTTTCATTAACTTCCCGCGACTTTTAGGGGATGTTTCCCCCTTTTTGAAAATCAGGCAAATTTTCTAAATTTCTAAACTTAATGAATTTTATATATTTGGAATAAGTATAACAAGCCACTTCTTTTGATATATCTATTGATATCAAAATTATGTTTTTAGAGTTTCGGTTAATGTTGAGCAGTGTCGCTCCTTACAAACAGTTCTACATAATGTCAAAAATAAAAAACGGAATTTTTATACCGATAGTTACATCCAAAGAATCGCATTTTAATGCTGATTTTAAATATATAAGTTACATTAAACTTATCAAAAGTTACGAGCCTGAGAAAATTTGCCTTATTTTAGGAATTATTAAGAATTAATTTACCTTATATTAGAGGGAAACATTCCCCAAAAGTCATAGAATCTTAATGAAAATAACACCATCAGAATCAGCGTCTCAGAGAACCCTGTTGTAGAAGTTTCTAGCTACTATCTACAAAAATGCAGAATTTTGTATTTTTTTTTTTGCCAAAAGACAGATCACGGATGCGTGTTTATTTTTTTTTTCTAGGGGTGATCGTATCAACCCAGTTGTCCTAGGATTTCGCGAGAGGGCTCATTATAACTGAAACTAAAAGCTCTAGTGCGCTTTTAAAGTGCCCAAAAAATTGGAAGGCACCTAGTTCCCCTCCCAAAGTTGCCTCCCAAATTTTCCCCCAAAGTTGCCGGATCTAAATTTTGAGATAGCCATTCTGTTCAGCTTAGTCGAAAACTTAATATTTATGTCTTTGGTGACGACTTAATCCCCCAGAGTCCCCGGGGGAGGGGCTACAAGCTGCAAACTTTGACCATTGTTTAAATATGGTAATGGTTATTATGAAGTGTGCAGACGTTTTCAGAGGGACTTTCGCGTTGGGGTTGGGGTGGGTCGGGGGTATGGGGTTACGTGAGAGGATCTTTCCATGGAGGAATTTATTATGAGGGAAAAGAATTTCCATGACGGAGATGCATGATTTTCTAGCATTATTTGAAAAAACAATGAGAAAATAAATACATTTTTTCCAACTGGAAGTAATGAACAGCATTAAAACTTAAAACTAACATAAAATATTACGTATATAAGGGTGTTTGTCTCCCCCACCATACATTGCTCTTTACGCTAAAGTGTTTTAGTAATTTCAACTATTTATTCTACGGTCTTTGTGATTCGGGGGTCATTCTTAAAGATTTGGGACAGAATTCAAGCTTACGTGTAAAGAGCGAGGTATTGACGAAATTTATATTTCGTTTTATTTATTCATGTGCGGTGAGCCAAAATCAAAACATACATTAATTCAAAAACGTTCAGAAATTAAATAAAAAAAACAAGTTTTTTTTTTAACTGCAAGCAAAGAGCGACATTAAAACTTAGAACGAACAGAAATTATTCCGTATGTGAAAGGGGTTGTCCCTCCTCAACGCTTCGCTCTTTACGCTAAAGTTTGTTTTATTGTTTTGAAAAGTAGAGTTGTGACAAAGAGTTAAACTTTAGCGTAAAGAGCGAGGCGCTGAGGAGGGGATAACCCCTTTCGTATACGGAATAATTTCTGTTCGTTTTAGGTTTTAATGTCGCTCCTTACTTGCAGTTAAAAAAAAACTCGTTTTTTTATTTAATTTCAGACAAAAAACGGTATCTTCATACACAAGATGTAGAATAACGTCATAATCGGAGGTTACAACCATACACGATTAGGATTTGTAAAGTTAACGGATAATTAGAACATTTCTGACATAACTGGGTGTAAAATTGTCAAACTCTGTATCCGTATCCTTTTTTTTTTTTTTTTTTTTTGCATCAAGACAGTATATTATGAATTCCGGTTAATGAAAATCCGTGGAGTAGTTCATTGTGTGAACTTGTTTAAATTAGTGTACGTTTGAGTTCCAGAAATAGAAAGTACATGTCTTCTCATGGGCGTCCGGAGGGGGAGGGGGCAGCTGCTCCCTTAGAACTTTAAATTTACACTAGATATGGCTGAAAAAGTAGTTGATAAAAGGTAGATGATTGAAAAAGCTAAAAATAAACAGAAATGTCCAAATATCGATTCCGATATCGATGTCGTACAGCGACGCGCACAAAATTCGTTTTTACTGTAGCACCGAAAACCGCTGCTTAGCACGCAAAATCGGGCAATTTTAACACTTTAGGAACTAACCGTTATGGCATTCTTGCACACATTACTACGTCGTGTTGTATCAAATGAATTTGATGAAAAGAAGCAGCTTTTATTTTAGGATTTTATTAAAGGATCTTTTTATGTTATATTTCGTTGCAGCTACTTTTTTTAAAAGAAATGCGCGTGAAGGCCATTTATTAAAAATAGAACGTCTAAAATCAATCAAACAGATTTTGTTCACAATCAAACAGATCGTGATACATCAATAGCTACGAGCCTGAGAAAATTTGCCTTATTTTAGAAAATAGGGGGAAACATCCCCTAAAAGTCATAGAATCTTCGGTGCTCAGGCAAAGAGAGGGGGAGGGTACTGGCAGCAACTGTTTGTGGCTTAGTGCTTCAGACTATAGCTTTTGGACCAATTCCTAAACAAGATCGAATTGCCTTCATTTTCGATATGAATATTAAGCATGTAGAAGGCAAAGTCCTGTATGTGAACAAACAATACTAAGGTATCCGAACTTAAATTTTAAGCGCAAAAAAACCATATCAAACTGAAAGACAGTTTGAATGGATATGATACAACAAATTAATGACCTTTAAGGTGAATCTAATTTTTGTTTCTGTGAAAAAAAAAAAAATCAAACAAACAAGGATTAATTTTCTAATTAACTCGCTAATGAGATAGCTAAGAAATAGCCATGTCTTTAAAATAAGATTTTAATCCTGAATCTAACAACTACATTCATTTATGTTAGAAATTAAATTTAACCGCCCCCTACTCTGTTCACGTTCAAATATATACCCTCAATTATATATATGCAATGATTTTTCTAGTATTTTGACAAACTGTTAAATCAGTTTGAAGATGAAAGTGACTTTCAGAGACTTCAATGCATATTATACAACTCAGGGTATATATTTGCAAATTGGAAGGGGGGACTCGACACAAATGTATGTTTTTTTAGATTCAGGATGAAAAGTATGTCTATTTCTTAGCTGTCTCAATAGTGAGTTAACCAGAAAATCTACCAAATCGGGATTTGTTCCCTTTGGAAATTTCTCAAAGGGATGAATGGACAGAGAAACGCAAAGAAAAAAGGGTTTTAAAAGGCTTAAATAAATTAAGCTGCAAAACATCACTTACCACCAGCGGTAAAAGCCACAAAAAGAAAGAATACAATTTGCATTGTAATTACTGATTATAGCCCATATAGCCTACTAAAGAACCATGAAAAATACCACCATGCCAAGATAGGAAACTAAATTAAAACTCAGAGAAAAATAAGTTAGCGAACGTGTAATGCCGGTTTTTGCTTAAAACCGGAACATAATCATCGACCTCTCCAGGGTATTGTACGTTTAAGCGGTACAAGATGCATATCTCGGCTTTTAACATTCAAATAAATCTAGAACACACAGGTGAAGCGAACATAGTGTCCAATTAGGCATCAAAGGATTGCATAC